>NC_090445.1:1365081962-1365690327 GCF_031143425.1 Pleurodeles waltl | reverse complement strand
TTGTATTTTACTACATCTGGCCCTTAATGTATCCATATTGGCATATATGTACAGAGTGTTCGACCAGCCATATGATATGACTGGCAGGTACTGTGTGGTCTGTTAGTCCCTTCGGTGCCTTGGACGTAACAGTTACGTTCTCAGCAGCACCACTCAGGTGCCGAGGACGTAACCATTACGTCCTGCACCAGCCCAGGGGAGGGAGTGTTAGCACTCCCCTCATGAGCCTCTCACCCACCACCCCAGGGCAGGGATGAAAGGGGAATTGGGCAAGGGTCGCTCCCCTGGGGAGAAAATTTATTTTAGGCCATTTCTGCCCCCTTGGGGGCAGGTCGGCCTATTTTAATTAGGTACTAGGGATTTTTTATTTTTTACAGATGGGGAGAGACCCCTTTGGCAAGGGTCGCTCCCCTGGGGGGGGGGGGAGAATTTATTTTAGGCCATTTCACCCCCTTTGGGGGCAGCTCAGTCTATTTCTATTAGGCCGATCTGCCCCCAGGGCGCAGAAAGCACTTAGGCACTAGGGATTGGGGGGGGGGGGGTGTATTTTGATTGGGTGGCAGCCCCTTGGGCAAGGGTCGCACATTACTGTTGACCATTTTTGCCCCCCTTGGGGGCAGATCAGCCTATTTTTGTAAGGCCTATCTGCCCTCAATGGGGGCAGAAAGCCCACCAGAGAGAAGGGAAGCATTTTTTTCAGAAAAAGTGGGTGGGGGTTTGGCTATACCCCCACCCCAAATAAATGGGGACAAAGTTGTTCTGTCCACCATTGGGCAGATAGGGAAACTACCCCTGTTCCACTTCCCGGGGGGCAGAAAGTCTGCTAGATCCCAGGGAATAAAAAATAAATAAAAAAATAGTGGGCTGGTGGCTACCAACCAGTATGGGCATGGCTATGCCCCTACCCCAACTGAAGTGGGTAACAGTCTTTTAGCTCTATCCTTGCACACTAAAAGTTCCTACCCCAATGGCATCTAGAGGTCATTTGATTATTTGTGGTTTTAGTTTGACATTTGGGCCATGAGAGCTTGGCTAACTCTCAAAATCGTCCCACTTGGAACAGTGAGGGTTGTACTTTTGGACTTTGGGACACTGCCATGTAGAAAAATCTCTGAGACCTTGACATATCTGAAAACTAAACATCTGGCTCAGTCCAGGGTAGTGTGATTGACATGCACCCAGCACCATGTTCTTACCCACATTGCTCTGCAAACCTCCAACTTTGCTTGAAATCACACATTTCCCCCACATTTTTCTGATGGAGCCTTCCAGAATCTGCAGGAATCCACCAAATTCCTACCACCCAGCATTGTCGCATCTATCCCATATAAATGTCTGTCCTCACTTGTCTGCCTAAAAACGTTTTTATTTCAAACTGCCCTTTTGGACACGCTTTGGTTCCCTTTTGACATATTTTTGGCTCTTCCCTGTCACAGGCACCTTGCCCACCTACACAAGTGAGGTATCAGTTTTATCGAGAGGCTGAGGGAAACATTTGGTGGTAGGAAATGTATGCCAGTGCAGAGATCCCACACAGAAATGTGATTTTTTAGCTAAATTTGAGGTTTACTGAGTATTCTGGTTAAGAAAACACTGGGGATCCATGCAAGTCACACCTCCTATACTCCCTCGGGTGTCTAGTTTTCAGAAATGTCTGGGTTTGGTAGGTTTACCTAGATGACTCCTGAACCCAGGACCAAACACGCAGGTGCCCCCCAGCAAAAACAGGTAGTTTTGTATTTGATCATTTTAATATCTCCACGTAGTGTTTTGGGGCATTTCCTGTCATGGGCACTAAGCCTACCCACACAGGGGAGGTACCATTTTTATCGGGAGACCTGGGGGAATGCTGGGTGGAAGGAAGTTTGTGACTCCCCTCAGATTCCAGAACTTTGCAGCACCGAAATATAAGATTACAGAGCTTTCTATCACCAAAATGTGAGGAAAAAGTGTTTTTTTTTTGCAAATTTTGAAATTGCAAAGGATTCTGGGTAACAGAACCTGATGAGAGACCCACAAGTCACCCCATCCTTAATTGCCCCAAGGTGTCTAGTTTTAAAAAATGTACAGGTTTGGTAGATTTCCCTAGGTGCCAGCTGAGCTAGAGGCCACCATCCACTGCTAGGCACCTTGCAAAAAAACGGTCAGTTTTCTTACGGAAAATGTGATGTGTCCATGTTGTGTTTTGAGGCATTACCTGTTGCGGGCACAAGGCCCAAGCACACAACTGATATACCATTGTTATCTGGAGACTTGGGGGAATGCTGGCTGGACGGGAGTTTGTGGCTCCTCTCAGATTCCAGAACTTTCTTTCACCGAAATGTGAGGGAAAAAGTGTTTTTTTTACCAACTTTTGATGTTTGCAAAGGATTCTGGGTAACAGAACCTGGTGAATGTGACATTGGTCATCCCATCTTGGATTCCCCTAGGTGTATAGTTTTCACAGGTTTGGTAGGTTTCCCTATGTGCCGGCTGAGCTAGAGGCCAAAATCCACTGCTAGGCACGTTCCAGAAAACACGTCAGATTTCAATGTAAAAATGTAATGTGTCCATGTTGCGTTTCCTGTCGCAGGCATTAGGCCTACCCCACCCAAGTGAGGTACCATTTTTATCAGGAGACTTGGGGGAACACAGAATAGAAGAATAAGTGTTATTGCCCCTTATCTTTCTCTTCTGTTTTTCCTTCCAAATTTAAGACACTATGTAAAAAAGACTGCTATTTGAGAAATGCCCTGAAATTCACATGTGAGTATGGGGACCCCGGAATTCAGAAATGTGCAAATAACCACTGCTTCCCAACACCTTATATTCTGCCTATTTTGGAAATACAAAAGTTTGCTTGATACCTATTTTTACTCTTTATATTTCACAAAATGAATTGCTGTATACCCAGTATACAATGAAAACCCATTGCAAGGCGCAGCTACTTTATCGGCTCTGGGTGCATAGGGTTCTTGATGAACCTACAAGCCCTATATATCCCCACAACCAGAAGAGTATTGCTTTCAAAAATCTGCCACAGCTGGAAAAAGGTATGGAAGAAAACATGGACAGAAATGGCTCTTTTTTCACCTCAATTTCAATATTTTTTTATTTTAGATGTTACTTTCTGTAGGAAGAACTTGAATGATCCACACAAATGACCCCTTGCTAAGTTCAGAATTATGTCTACTTTTCAGAAATGTTTAGCTGTCCAGGATCCAGAATTGGTTTCATACTCATTTATGTCACTAATTGGAAGGTGGCTGAAAGCATAAAAAATAGTAAAAATTAGGTATGTACCGGTAAAATGCCGAAATTGTGACAAAAAATGTAGTTTGCTGATTCAAGTCTGCCTGTTCTTGAAAGCTGGGAAGATGGTGATTTTAGAACAGTGTTGATGCAATTTTCAGGGGAAAAAACACAAGCTTTCTTCTACAGCCGTTTTCCCTCGTTTAAAAAAATATATATGTTTGCTCTATTTTGGCTAATTTCTTGGTCTCCTTCAGGGGAACCCACAAACACTGGGTACCTCTAGAATCCCTAGGATGTTGGAGAAAAAGGACACAATATAGGCGTGGGTAGCTTATGTGGACAAAAAGTTATGAGGGCCTAAGCGTGAACTGCCCCAAGTAGCCAAAAAAAGGCCTAGCCCCTGAGATGGCAAAGGCCTAGCAACAAAGGAGTTAATAGAGTAGTCTTCAATTTCAAGGAACATTACTAAGGGAAATGGACTGGTCAGGTGGAGTTTCTGAACAATCTTGTTGTGTTGTGATCAGTCACCTGCTCTTCCTGTAGGAGATATGAGAATGGAGAGGTATGATCAGTATTATGCTAGATATTCCTACTTCAGCCAGGGCATGATGAGCATGCTGAGATGGCTTAACTGGAGATCATTTGGGTTACTCCAGTTGCGCTAACTTACTTGGATTTTGATGTAGGGGTGAGGAATGACATAAAGGTGTGGATAGCAGTGACATGTTTTGACATGATGTAGGATATGTGTGTTGGCAACAGAAATAGCCTAGCCAGGAGATTTTTACCTACAGTTGTGCATGTTTACATATGTGTATGTAAGGAATATGTTAACCCTTTCTCTCCCTCTTTGTCTCTCCCTTCCTCTCTCTCGCTATTTGTGTGCATTAGCATCGGCAGGCGATGGAGACGGGGTACAAGTGTGTGGGGTTGCTGTTGGCCAAGGGACCCGGAGTGCTGCGACCACCGACAGCCAGGGACTAGGTGGCCCAGAGAGCAAGGGGAGTGCCACGGGGAGAGCAGATCTTCCGCTTCATCATCTTCAGGATCTCCCTCCAGTGGACACTCCCTGGTGGTACCGGACCTTTCTGGGATCACCCCAGCACCATCTTTGTCCACATCCCCCTTACTACCACTGCCCTCCCTGTAGCTCCCCACCCAGTTGTCTGTGCCCACTCACCCAGGAGGGTGGGCATCTCCTTCACTGTAGGCACCTCTTCCTCTGCCAGCCCTGCTGCCCTCAGTGAGGAAGCTATTGACACCCTGAGGTCCATCTCTGTGGGTCAATTGACTATTGTGAATGCCATCCAGGGACTAGCCACTCAAGTCCAACACAGTAATGCGCTCCTGGAGGACATTCACAGTGCACTGGCTGACCTACAGAGATCCTTTCAGGCTCTGGCCTTCACACTGATAACAGCCAGTCATCCTTTGTCTTCCGTCCCCCCTCCTCCTTCCTTTTCCCAATCCCACACCCCTCTTCCTCATCCCAGCCAAAGCACACAGACACAGACAAGCATGCACCCACCTCAACATCCAAGGGTACCGCTGACAAACGCAAGGACCAGAAGACCCACCACCATCATGCACACAAACAACACCCACCTGCAGACACACCAACACCCACTAGCTGCACAGATTCCCACACCACCCCCACCTTCACAGACAGTGCACCCAAGACATCTGCAGACACTACAGCGACATTCACCGATACAGTTGTGACTCCAATCCTACCCACAGTCAGCACAATTGCAGCCCCGCAGACCTCCACTCCAGTCACGACATCAGCAGTCACCACAGACACCCACATGCAGCACATCTACCAGACACACAGCACACACAAGCATTCCACGCATGCACATGCACCCAAAACATGCACTAAGACACCTCCTACAACCACTCCCTCTCCCTCCACTCCCAAACCCTTGTGCCATGACCATTCCGAGTATCCAAGACATTTTTCCTCTCGGAGCTGTCCTATTCCCTACTCCTCTCCCACCCCGTGTGTCCCCCAAAAGGTCTATTTCCCTCCCCAAGCCCAGCCCCACAACATCCAAGCCCTCCCCTGCCCCCTGCTAGTTCCTATGCCCCTCCCCTGCCAAGACGTGGACCCCTCCCAAGTGTTCCCAGCCCTCCCCTAAGCCTAGCCCTAAGCCCCCCGAAGCCCAAACCCAAAGACCCACCTCTCAAACCAAAGCCCAAACCCCCCTCTCCAATCACCCACAATCCCTGAGGTGCCTGCCTGCCCCCTTGATGCCCCTACCTGTGGCGGTTATATAGCAGTCAGGAGTCAAGTAGGGGCACTCAGATGCCCCATATGTGCATTGTGCACATTGTTGTTAGAACTGTACATAGTTCAGTATTTATTTGTTTATTAATTACAATACATCTGGGCCAACCAGTTGTTGGTTCAAAGGTCACATATTTATCCTGCCTTTCCTTCCTCATGGCTGTTATGGCCTTGCCTACTTTGGTTTGTGTGTGAGTAACTTTTGCGTGTGTGGTGGGTGTGCTACCAGTTGTGCCTTGGCAGAAGTGTGGGTGTGTGTTTTGCAATTGTCCTGCTGTGATGGCTGTGTATTGCGTGTTGAAAATTTAAGTGTTTGAGACATGCATTTATGTTGATATTGTGCGTATTGATTGAGCTGACATTTGTTATTTGGAGTGTTGTGTGCCCTTGTGTGGTTGTACTGTGTGTGTGTGCATGTGTGTGGTGATTGGTTTGTCAGAACCATTGAGCAGTGTGTTTGTGTGGTATGAAGTATGCCTCGTTGTATGGCTATGTGATTGTGTGTATTGGTTCTCTGGTAGTGTTGTGTGTATGTTATGTCAGGTAGAGGTGTGTATTGTGATTACTTAACTGTGTGTTTAAGGTGTTACGGCTGTGGTGTAGTTGTGTGATTTGGTGGTGTTGTATGCTGATGTCTTTTACTGTGCCGGTGCTGTGTGTCTACGAGTTGGTGTGTGTTTTGGAAGTGTGTATTGGCCGTGGTGTGTATACTATGTCCGTGTATGTGTGTATGTGTATGTAGCTGTGTGTAAATGTGTGTGTTAGTGTGGGATATGTGTGTGTGTGTCGCCATCACCACCCATTCAGGATGTGTATGTTGTGTGTGCATTGATACCTTGGCATTATGCAACAGTGACAGGTAAGTTATGTGCTCATGTTTGCTGTTGTCTTCGCTGGTTCCAGAGTCCTTGTACGAGCAGGAGCAGCAGGAAGACGTGTAGTACAGGTTCCATGGCAGCTCCAGAGGGGTATGTGTTCCTGAAGGTGGGTGTCTCCTTTTATAGAGTTGGTATCCGCCAGGGTTTCCATGGTGGTGCAACAGCGGCAGAAACCTTGGTGGTGTGCAGCTTCGTAATCTGCCCGGCAGAAACATGGTCTCCGCCATCCTGAAGGTACTTACCGCCGTCGATGGCAGCATGACCTCACTGTCGGTGCCGGCAGTGATTTGGCTGTATTCTGTTGCAAATACCTTTAGGCTTGTAATGACCCCCCTTGTCACCCGCTAATATCCCAAATGGGGGCGAGTTTAATTGGGCCATCACTCACCAGGCTCACCAGACAACCACGCATCCATCACCATTTGAGTGAAATGAACATTACCATTATATAATATACTAACGTATTATGGCTGCACACTACTACTATGTTATAAGCAGAGCCTGGTAAGTATTTCCAGGGTGGATGATTAGACAACAGGACTACAGCTGGCATATCAAGGTCCCCCTCCAGTGCCCTGAATACAAAATGTAGAAAAGTTAATTAGCAGCAACACTGTTAGTCACAAATACAGCCTTTTTAGGTTGAGCGTGCAAGCGCTCTGGCCTGTTGTAATGTATCTGTGGGCTTTTAACCACGTCCACTGCACCCCCATCACTATCACTCGTTCATGGAAATGCCTTTCAAAAATTATTTTTTATTATTGGTAAATGCTTTACGTTTGTCGCTCATTGGGGCAGTCTTGTTACTGCATTGGCCATCAACTCTGTTACATGGATAATTGCACTTTTGCTGATACGTTTAACTGTAAGCTAACTTCTTTTTCCATTTGTGTCTGCTTCGCGCTCATGCTCATGGCGGCCTTGGTGCTTTGAATTGGCTTGCTTATGTCAACTGTTTTACTTTTCATTTTTCATAATGTAATTGCTCCAAAGCCACTGCAATGTGCGGATCTGTTAACATGTGATATGCTGTGCTTTTGCCGTTTATGAAATTGGGTCATTGAATAACTTGAGTGCAAATTAAATTTGGTGCACAAGCTTTCAATGAACTTCCACTGGATTGGTGAGGTATGTCAAGTTTCATGCTTAATCATGGAAAAAAGGTTTGTGGTGCACAAACATTTCTTCTATGAATAAGCATGTTTTACTCATGGAAATATATGGGTAACTGTGACCTAAGTCTGAAGTAAGACAAAATTAGGATCTGTGACTCATTAGTACGAGTTTATTTATTAGCGAAATTCTTCAGACTCTGTCCAGAAAAGACGAATGTGCCTTTTCCTGTAGGGACACACCTATTTGGAGAAGATTTGCAATTTTATGGGATTCACCAAGTGTTCCAGCAGTACGACCAGGAAGCGGACAGTATCAATATTTCGCAAGGGACACGTCTAAAATTATGCTGGGAATTGCATGTGTGCATGAGCATACACACATATGTATATCTGCTTCTTCAAAAATCCCAGAGCAAGTGCAAATACCCTTCATGAATCTTTTCTTTTTTTTCTCCATGGGGAACTATTTTTCATATGACTAAGCCTCTTGCTGTGCACTGTACAGTTAGGGGGGGTCCTTTCTTTACTATTACCACCCAAAAAGCAAATGTTTTTTTGTGTTTGACAGGAGTAAATGTCTGAATATACTGCGAGAATGGACAGGGAAAAAGTTTGTGAATATTGAAAAATCATGTTTGTTGGTGTTCAAAACTTTTCAGGACATACAAGCACTGAAACAACATATCCCTGTTGTGTGTGTGTGTGCCAACCCCTAAGTAGTAACTTTAAAGGTGTGCGTTAGACACACATCATTGAAATGAATTTATACATATTATATACATTTATACAAGGTGTCATGACACTTCGAAATGGTTTTCAGCAGATTTGAAGGTAGCCAAATTGGAATTACGGTGTGCTGAACGCAAGTGGTGAGGAACCATGACTTCGAGGAAAAGCAGATTATTTGCACTTCCTAAACAATACAAAAACGTATTACATGGGCTAAATCTATCTATTTTTCAAACAAAATCACTTAGTCAACAAGTCAAAGGGATTTTTTTTTAATGTGGGTGGATTGTTCAATCCTAATAGGGTGACTTTTACAGTCACTCCTACGCAGAATGTATGTGAGGCGTTGAACTCTTTATTGATAAGATTACTAACATTAAAACCAGCATCACTGCTCATTTTTTTGCCATGGCTCTCCCTATGCCACATAACAATTCTGCCAGAATGACTGTTTTGCCTGCTATTAGTAAAGAGTGTCTTTTAGACCTCTTGATTGAAGTAAAATCAGGTTTCCCAAACAACCCCTGTCCTTCTGAGTTCTTAAAAATGATCTTCCCGCGTTTCCCTGAGCCCGCCTTTGCCCTCCTCAACTTCTCTTTAAATTGTAGCCGTGCCCCCAGCTCATTTAAGGAAACCATTGTGATCCCTTTACTAAAGAAAGCCGGTGATGACCCTCTATTTTTAAAAAATATCAGCCAATATCTTTGCTTCTTTATCCGGCTAAGGTTCTTCACACCCATGCTGCCAAATGCATTTGCTCCTTTGTGGAGTTGACAAACTTTCTTGACCCCTATCTGATGGGATTTTGACTTGCCCAGACAGGCATCCTTGCGGTAGTGGAAGACCTCCGTGAGGCAGCTGACCGGTATATCTCCCAGGACTTGGTGTTTCTTGACATCTCGTGGCTTTTGGCACGGTTGACCATGTTATCCTGGTCAACCGGGTCAACACCGCAGGTCTTCAGGGTACTGCACGAGATTGGTTTGAGTCCTTCTTGAAGGACCGGTTGCAGGCATTCAAGCTTTCCTCCTTTTATTAATCTAAAGTCAGCTTGTCCTGTGGTGTCTCTCAGGGTTCCTCTCTGTCCACCCATGTTTTTCATTTAAACATACACCTCCTGGTGCATTCCCTGAATCAAAGGAGGGTCAAGGTATACAACTATGCTGACAATTTGCAATTGATCTTTACCATTGACAGCTACCCTGAATATACCAATTCTTTCCAAAACACAATGCTATTTATGCATGACTGGATGAATGGCAATCAATTAAAACTTACCTCTGACAATGGAGATTGTCATTAATAAAAACAAGCTTGATATTCGGAGATGCTCATTGTGGCTTGTATCTATAGGGTCTCCCTCCCTGCCTGAGAATTCGGTCAAGAGCCTTGGTGTCTTGATTAAGGCCAATTTGAGTTTAAAACCCTAGGTGGAGGCTGTGATCTCCTCATGTTCCCTTTAACTCAGGAAAATCAAAAAGATCTGCAACCTTTTGTCTTTTGAGTCCCTCAAACAGGTCATTATTGCTTTAATCCTCTTTAAATTAGATTATGCTGATTCTTTGTACTTGGATCTTCCCAAGTGTCTAAATCGTAGACTCCAACTAGTTCAAAAGCAGACAGCTAGGCTGCCATTTCGGCAACCATGCAAGTACCATATTACCCCCTTATTAAGCAATCTGTACTAGCTGCCTGTAAAACAGCGCTCCAATTTCAAGGCAGGATGTCTTATTTATAAGGCACTCCAGTCACGTTGTCCTACTCCTGCTTCCATCCGTACACATAAACATATGCCCAGCTGCAACTTGTGACCTTCTAACGCTAGCCTTCTTTCCATTCCCACTTTAAAAAAAGGCAAGGGATGGCTCTAGCTTGGTGGTATTGACGCCTCACATATGGAACAGTTTTTCCTTAGAAATCAGATTCTCTTCTTCCTATGCAGCATTCGAAAAACTCTCAAAGATTTGGCTTTTCAGGCCGCCATATAATTAAGGATCTGTTGTATGTTACATTTTAGTTACCCTAGTGCCAATAAACCTATTGGTGAACGTGCACCTTAGAAATATTTGTATCATGGAATACATATGGTAGGCAGCGGTATCTGCCTACACTATGTAGAACTACGAATTGAAAAGAATTAGGAAACATGCATTGTCTGGGGAAAAATAACACACACCTGACAAGCAATGCTACTTGGACTAAGTAAAGAGAGACCATACCCTGAACTCTGCTTTTTTTCTCCCTGTGATGTGAAAGCTGTGCTGCCAGACATCATGTTCAGTTGGTGCATGTATTTGAGTGTGTGTTTGTGTGCGAGTGTTCACGTTTGGGACACACACTGGGTCCTGGTGTGTGTAAAATAGTGTTAGACGTAAATCAACGTTTCTTATAATTCATTAACAATTTAAACATTTGCAGTTTTCTAAGTTTTTGTATATATTATGTTTACATTGACAGTGTGATATGGGTGGGTACATGCAATGTTTAAACCTATCTGACCAATTCTAAACTAATTTTATTTTTATTGTTAATATTTTCTTTATTTCTACAATGCATTCTTAATGGAGATCTGCGATTTCGATATTTTTTGTTTTCTTCTATGTGCTGGTAGTGTTATTCCCTGTCTCTGATTATTTCTATATGATTTCCTTTGCAGTACCTGTGAGCATCTATGTGTAGTGGGTGATTTACACCAAGGCGGAATTAGATCTAAGCCTCTTTGTGCTATAGCAAAACTGGATGAGAAGTGGGGTTAAGCTTTCTGTATTGCAACCAAACTTACCCTTTTGTAGGTGTTTTTATATTTGCATGTCCACCAATGTGCATTCAGTTTTCTTCAAGGTAGCACTGCAGCTAGACCATCACTAACTTACGTAGGACTCCATTTGCTCATGAGTGTGTTACGCAAGATGGCTAGGTCCTGGTTCAGTTGGTTAGAGGACATATTATTTTGTCTCAGTTTTTCTTGAGGCTTTTGCTTTATTTGCATTACAACTGTTGATACATGTAGTTGTTTTTTCATATTTTGCAACTTTATTTTCTTATTCTTGAATTTTTAACTGGTCAGGTTTGGACTTGTATGATCTTTATTTCTCAATGGTATTGGTGCTCGCAAAGAGCTGCACACACATAACGAATATTTTCAGTGAAAATGAACTTGCTGATTGAACCAAGCTAGCAAGTGTAAGCAAAGGAGTTTTCCCAGAAAGTAGTTTACTTTTATGGGTCAGATTGTTTGGGACTTTTGGGAGTTCAGTCACATCTCTCATAAAAACGTTGGCATCCCTCCCTCATAGACTAAAACTATCATTCCCTGCACTATTCAGTTGTTTATGTACTCTCACTATTCAAAATATAATCCCTTTGATTTACAAGGATAGCCTTCGCTTCAAGGTGCAGTTAGAAGTCCTGCAAATTGTTTCTGAATTACAATTACCACTAAAGCAAAAAAGCAAAAGTGGACTGAAACAAACCATTAGTGTAGTCCGGCAATCCCGCATCAAAGAGATAGATTTTATAATTAGGTTCACAAATGTGTTCACCCTTAATTCTAGATTGTGGGCTAAAAGACATGGGGACATTTATAAGAAAAGTTGAGCCACTTTTCTTGCCCCCTTTAGCGCCCCCCTACTGCCACCATGTGTGCGCCGTTTTTAAAATACTGTGTACCATGGCGCAGGGTAGTGGGCAATAGCATCATTTTTTAATGCTATTGATGTACTCTGCACGAGTAGCACCACAAAGCCGTTGCATACATACGCCTAACGCAGACATAATGTAGCAAAAAGGATGCATGCATTGCACCACTTTGGAAATATGGCACAGCGTTTTTGGACTTCTAACACCACATTAGCGTAAAACAATTATGCTAATGTGCCGTTAGAATGGAGCTAGGGGCTCTTAAATATGCCCCTCAGTTTCACATCGCTGAGACATCTGAGATGATCAATGCCATTTCTGAATTTAACATTTATTTGTGGGAGTCGATAGTGGCTTCAGATAGGGGAGGGCTGTTACAGACTTTAGGCCTCTAACAGAGAGGCTAAATATAAGGTGCCCAGGCTCTACTATGCAAATGATATGTCTGGTTCCATTCTGGATGAACATTGAACCTAACAGTACTCGATTGCTCATTCAGGTGACTCCAAAAGACCAAACATCACCATTATAGAGAGATTGTCAGTACATCATTTCCAATTTCCTATCTAATTGCTAAAAAATTGTGAGATTCAGCCCAAGGTCAGTGCAACCACGCCCAAAGACCATTTTAAAATGCTAGTAAGGAATACTGTATATTCCAAGGCAAGGTCTAATGGCTCATCCAGTAGCAGAGCAAATCCAGCTCTCGAGATAAACGGTGGGGGTTCATGCTAGAGCCACAATCATGAATATTAGTTTTAGTAGCTTATGACTTATAGGTTTTTGTTATATTTATTGTATTCATGTTAATGATCATGATTTCATGATTATCCGTATCATACATATATATATAACACTTTAAATGAAAAAATAATAATGATTTTGTTTTAAGTTGATAACTAAGATTTATTTTCGAAAATAAAAGTAAATTATGTTACCAAAATATAAAAGGAAGTAGAGGGTTATAAAATGGAAATAATCCGATTAACCAATTGTAAGTACATCTAAAGCCTAAGCCAAAGGCAGCAAGAAGCTGTGATTCCAATGCATGGGTGACACTATCTTTGTTGCAGAGGAAGAGGTGCACTCAAAAGCCCCAACCCACGAACTGTGGCATAGGGCCTGGTGAATTGAATTATTACACTAGCTGCAAAAAATAGTCACAATTTTCCACCAGTGTTTTTTCGATCAGTGCAGACTTCTGGGAACTGATATATATGCTAATAGGTTGTTTTTCAAAACTCTGGATTGAAGTGGGTTTCAATCTGCACCATGTAATTCTTAGGTTACAATCTGCGTATCTCTCAAACTGGTAACAAATATACGGATAGTGACCTGCAAGGTTCAGCAGACCATCATGTCTATGATTTCTTTGAAACAGTCCTCATAACTTAATTAAAAGGGACTGGCTTTAAAAAATATATATTTGTTTTTATTTATTTTTAAAACATTTGGCTAGGAATTTCTCTCCAATACCGAAAAGAGAAGGGGTTGACAGAGGACTACTTTCCTTTTGTGAATGGGTTACCATCCTAACTTGGGAATCAGTAACTTCTCAATGATTTACAAGTGGAATTCTGGTTACAAACCATTGATATGTATGGTAACAATTCTCAGTTTGTACTTAACGCTTACAACATACCCCCACCAAATTGTGATTCTGTAACAATTTGTGATCTCAGTTTCAGAATTGGTAAATGTTTAGCAACTCCTAAAATGGTATTTACACATAAGATTTTTTTTTTTTGCAATTGCAAGCACTCATATGTTGCAAATTGGAGCGTTTTCAACCACTAAATAGATTAGTACCACTGGTCCCTTGTGCCTGCACTAAGAAATCTGCCACCCAAACCAAAAAGACAATCTCTTCTGCTGATACATTTAAACAGTCCATATAGTTCAAACCAGCAACCCAAGTAAGAGTCAAATTAACTTATAAATACTTACAAATCACCAGATCTTGAGAGAAGGCAACAGCTTGAAGCAGAAACAGTCAATGCTGCCTAAAGCTTCATCTTCCCAATTGTATCCCAAGCCGAAAAGTTCTAAATGTAGGACGGTGCTTTGTGATGGAACCCTGTCAGACCTGACTGAAGCTTATAGCTGGTCTTGACATGAAACTCTATGAACTGGCAAGTCAGACTGAGGCCCATATTTATACTTTTTGATGCAAAACTTCTCAAGCACAGTTTTGAGTCAAAAAGTATAGTGCCGGCTTGCGTCATTCCAGAGCACCAGCCGGGCGCTGGATTTATGGAATCCCGCAAGCCAGTGCAGAGGGTGGACTAGCGCATGGGAAAATTACATTAGCTGGGTGGGGGTGGCGGTACGGGGGAAGGGGAGTTTGCCTCAAAAAATTATGCTAGGCTGGTTAGAGGCAGAAAAATGCAGTTAACCAGTCTAGCGTTATTTCCTGACACAAAACCATCCATACCACCCCAATAGCCAGCACAGGGAACAAGGTTCCCCTGGGCATGACAATTGCACCCTGTGCCATGTAGGGTGCTGGGGGCCTTTTCAGGGCCCCCAATGGCACTTTGAAAATATTTTTAAATACTTACCTCTACTTAACCTACTTACCTGGAATGGGGTCCCCCAATCCCCTGGTGTCCCTCTGGTGTGGGTGGGGGTGTTCCTGGGACTTGGGGTGGTCACCTGTGGGCGCTTTCCTTGGTGCTTGACCATGGAAATGGGTCAACAGGTCCCCTAGAGCCTGCTCTGACCCAGGTGTTAAATAATTGCGTTAAGCGGGCTTAGCACCATTATTTAGCCCCCCCCCCCATTTTTGCATGGGAGTGTAAATAAGGCCCTAGGGGCTTTGAGTCATTTTTTGGACAGGAACGTCTACCTTGCATCTCATTGACGCAAGGTTTCACGCATTCCAAAAAAATGATGTTATCTCCAATATTTTGATGCTAGACGGGACTAGCGTCAAAATATAAATATGGAGGTAAGTTTGCGCAGAATTTGCATCACAAAAAAGTATGCAAATTCTGTGCAAACAGAGTATAAATATGGCCCTGAGTGCCGTTAATGGGCAACCTTGGAGTCTTGAAGAACGTATTTGGCAAATGGGAAACCAGTAGGGCACCATTCACCCAAACCACTTTTATGCATTTGTTTTAAACGGAGAATTTAATTTAACTCTCTGACCATTTTGTCTCGATATAACAGTCAGTAAAACTTCCCTTCTTTAGGTTTTTACAGCACATTTATCCTCTGACATCTCAAATGTGTTTATTGATCAACAGGTGATTTCTTCGGTGCTGTATGTCATTCACAAGCCCCTTGAGAGTGGCAAATGCTTTTGAGCAAAATATATATTAAGTGTTCTCATAAAATGTTAGAGAGACTGTCCGTGTTTCGTCATGTTCCTGTCTGGATGCCAAAACAAATTTATGTGCTTTAAATTCTAACTGCGTGTCTCCCAGGAAGGTCAATGAACCTAATGAAATCACTACAGATGGTTACTTAGACCCCCATTCACCTCTTGAAACAGGCAGTTATTTCTATGTCCAGCAAAAAGTCAACCCCTGCTCTCAGCTATGTCTGACATAAAAGACAAATTAACAGCAATTCGACTTCTCTAAGGTTACATTCTTAATGCACATGGGCCGAAAGTGTCTGCAGCATATAATGTTTCTATGGCCCAGGTTTAAGAGGGCGTAGCGCTATTCCAATGCCACATTAGCGTCGTTTTTTTACGCTGATGAGATTGAAAGACCAAAAACACTGCGCATATTTATAATGTGGCGCAATGCTTTCATTGCGCTACTTTGTAACCCTGTGCGCCACATTATGCCTGCGTCAGGCATAATGTATGCAAGAGGGACATTCTGGCGCTGGGGGGGGAGAAAAAATGGCACAAAGAAATCAATGAGATTCCTTTGTGTACTTTTTTGCAGCATTTTTAACGCCTACTAAGAGCAGGCGCTAAAGGCAGGCTCCCATTGTTATCAGTGGGCCTCTGGGTGCTTGGCAGGATTAGCTTCAACATTTTTATGCTAATCCTGCAAAGCACTGGACTAGAGTAAAAAATTATGATGCTAGTACCCCTGACTACCACCATGGTGCACAGTATTTCAAATATGGAACACACATGGTGGTGTTAGGGGGGGCCCTAAGGGGCAGAAAAAAAGTGGTGATTGTTAGAAATGGGGTCTTTGGTTGGCAGTCAGGTTACCCCCTGTCCAAGCAAGGACCCTCACTTTAGTCACGGAAAGTCACACACAAACCAAATTATCCTGTGCCAAACCTCTGGTAGCTTGGCACTGAGCAGTCAGGCTTAACTTAGAAAGCAATGTGTAAAGTATGTGTGCAATAAATCATACAACAACACCATATAGCACCACAAAAATACACCACACAGTGTTTATACAAATATACAATATTTATCTGGATAAATCCAGGTCAAAACGATCAAAGATGCAATAAGTAAATGTAGAGATATCACTGAAAAGTGATATAAAGTGTCTTAAGTCTTTTAAAAGCAAACAAAGTCTCTTTCAAGCACAAAGTACCTGGTTAGCACGAAAAAATCTCTGCAAAGGACCGTAGAGGAGGAGAAGTGTGGAAACAAAGGGGTGTGCGCCGATTTCTCGGGCCGCACACAGTAATGCGTCATTTAGTTTCCAACCCGGGACGACTGTGCGTCGATTTCTGGCACTTGTTCGGGGATCCTCTTCGGGTTGTGGGGTTTTTAGATGCCCCGGGGACGGTGAATGGATTTCCTGTACTGGTAGGATAAAGTCACAGGAGCTGCGTTGATCCGGTGGGTGTTGCGTCAAGTTTTCTACCGCACTGCAGGTGCTACATTGATTCCGCTTTGGATGTCGGGCTGCGTTGTTCCGGCTCTGCTATGCATCGATCCAGTGGGCCGTGCGTCAAATTTCCGGTCTCTCAACTGGTGCTGCAACGATCTTCTTGTTGCGAAGTCAGGCTGCGTCATTCCAGTTCAGCGTGCAGTGAGATTTTCACTGCGGTGCAGGCTGTGCGTCGTTTCTTGCAGGCTGTGCATCAAATTTCATCGCACAAGGAGTCCTTCTTGAAGAGATTAAGTATTTTTGGTCGTGAGACTTCAGGGAACCGGAGGCAAGCTCTATCCAAACCCTTGGAGAGCACTTCTTCACCTCAGCCAGAGAGCAGCAAGGCAGCAGGGCAACAGCAAGGCAGCAGTCCTTCACAGAAAGCAGTCAGGGGAGTCCTTTGGGCAGCCAGGCAGTTCGTCTTGGCAGGATGCAGGTTCTGGTTACAAGTTTCTTCTCCAGGAAGTGTCTGAGTTGGTAGGGGCAGAGGGCCTATTTACATACCCAAATGTGCCTTTGAAGTGGGAGGAGACTTCAAAGAGTGGCTTAGAAGTGCAACAGGTCTCCTTTCAGTTCAATCCTGTCTGCCAGGGTCCCAGTAGGGGATGTGGCAGTCCTTTGTGTGAGAGCAGGCCCTCCACCCTCCTAGCCCAGGAAGACCCATTCAAAATGCAGATGTATGCAAGTGAGGCTGAGTATCCTGTGTTTGGGGTGTGTCTGAGTGAATGCACAAGGAGCTGTGAACTAAACCCAGCCAAACGTGGATTGTAAGGCACAGAAAGATTTATGCGGAGAGAAATGGTCACTTTCTAAAAGTGGCATTTCTAAAATAGTGATATTAAATCCAACTTCACCAGTCAGCAGGATTTTATATCACCATTCTGGCCCTACTAAATATGACCTTCCTGCTCCTTTCAGATCAGCAGCTACACTCAAACAATGTATGAGGGCAGCCCCAATGTTAGCCTATGAAGGGAGCAGGCCTCACAGCAGTGTAAAAAAGCATTTAGGAGTCTTACACTACCAGGACATGTAAACTACATAGTTATATGTCCTGCCTTTTGCCTACAGTGCACCCTGTCCTATAGGTTGCCGAGGGCATACCTTATGGGTGTCTTATATGTAGTAAAATGGGAGTTTTAGGCTTGGCAGTTACTTTTAAATGCCAAGTAGACCTGGCAGTGAAACTGCACACACAGGCTTTGCAATGGCAGGCCTGAGACAAGGTTAAGGGGTTACTGAACTGGGTGGCACAATCAGTGCTGCAGGCCTACTAGTAGCATTTAATCTACAGGCCCTGGGCACACATAGTGCACTCTACTAGGGACTTATAAGTAAATTAAATAGTCCAATTGGGTATGATCCAATGTTACCATGTTTAAAGGGAGAGGGCATATGCACTTTAGCACTGGTTAGCAGTGGTAAAGTGCGCAGAGTCTTAAAACCAGCAAAAACAGTATCTAAAAAGTAGAGGGGGATGGGCAAAAAGTTAGGGGTGACCACTTTAAGGCTGTCAGATCTAACAGTGATACACTAGGTGCAGCACCACTTTTCATAAATCTGCCCCTATATCTTTAGTGATGGCCAGGAGACATTTTGTAGATGCTAGATTGTAGCGTTTTGAGTCAGGGTAAGTGCATGCCCAAACAAGATGTGTGGTCGTGGATTTCTTAACTTGTCTTCCAGTTTCTCAATTACAATACGTAGAATTTTCAAAGGAAAATGCTGACACGTGAGCAAATGTATTAGCTACTATAAAATGTACTATCTCCTGGTACAAACATCTATGGGGAAACTGTAGCTGTTGGGGAACATGGTATAGACAAGCCTTTACAAAAGGGCTCCAAAAGGGCACTAAACTGCCATTATTTGTTTCTTTTGTGAGTTGTAAAACATAAGAGATAATCTCCATTTTAGAAAAGTCAATTCGACATGCATTCATATATAAACACACAATGGGGGTCATTCCGACCCCGGCGGGCACCGCCCGCCGGGCGGAAACCTCCAAAAGACCGCACTGCGGTCAAATGACCGCGGGGGTCATTACAACTTTCCCGCTGGGCCGGCGGGCGATCTCCAAAAGATCGCCCGCCGGCCCAGCGGGAAAGCCCCTGCAAAGAGGAAGCCGGCTCCGAATGGAGCCGGCGGATTTGCAGGGGTGCGACGGGTGCAGTGGCACCCGTCGCGATTTTCAGTGTCTGCAAAGCAGACACTGAAAATCTTTGTGGGGCCCTGTTAGGGGCCCCCTGCACTGCCCATGCTGGTGGCATGGGCAGTGCAGGGGCCCCCAGGGGCCCCATGACACCCGTTCCCACCAGGAACAGGCTGGCGGGAAGGGGGTCGGAATCCCCATGGCGGCGCTGCAAGCAGCGCCGCCATGGAGGATTCCCTGGGCCAGGGGAAAACCGGCGGGAAACCGCCGGTTCCTCTTTTCTGACCGTGGCTTTACCGCCGCGGTCAGAATGGCCCGGGAAGCACCGCCAGCCTGTTGGCGGTGCTTCCTCTGCTCTCCACCCTGGCGGTTTGAAACCGCCAGGGTCGGAATGAGGGCCAATGTGTCTTTTAATCTACAAGATTCTATCTTAATGATATATCCGTCATGCTTATACTTCTAGGATGTGGTAGGCAACCAAAACGCTGTATCAAATTATGAGTTATTGTGCATTCACTAAGCATATTTTGAAAAGAACATTCGAGCTGATGTACAGTGGACAATTTGCAGTGCAGCGACAAAAATACTCAAGTTTAGAGCAGCATGCAGCCATAATGAGTGGTTGAAATCAATTAATTCGAAAGTCTAGCATCAAACCTCATTGAGCCCCAGCTAAAGGTCAAAGACTGTGTAATCTACAGGTAATCCTATAAGAAAGTTTGATGTTTCGGCACAAAACGCAATTGCAGCCAGCAGTCATCAAGACACACATTACGCAGTTTAGCACGATTATCAACCGTAGGAATGTGATGCAATGGAACTTTGGCCCATATTTATGGAAGGTTAGCGTCACCTTACCATCAATAATTTTGACATTAAAGCGGTGCAAACATACCTCCATATTTATATTTTGACATTAGACCTGTCTAGTGTTAAAATATTGGAGCTAGCGCCATATCTAGGAAGCGCCAACCCTCCTCGCGACAATAAGATGCAAGTTAGGCGTTCCCTTTCTAAAAAGACGCTATCTCCCAAGCTTGATATTTCACTCCCATTGCTGAAATGACACGCAAGTAGGAGGCAGACCTACATAATGGTGCTAAACCTGGTTAGCACCATTATTTACAGCCTTGTCAGGCCAGGCGTTAATGTGCAGGCAGGCCTATTTCCATGTGGAAACACCATGAAACCGGCACAAAGATGCCCACCCCACACCCCAGCATCACCACCACCCACCCCACAGGGACACTACAGGAAGAGGGAGCCAATCCCAGGTAAGTGTGTGTGAATGTGTGGTGTGCCACAGGGGGCCCCTTACACCGTGCCCCCTGGCTGGCACTGGGTATGTTGGGCTTGCCCAGGGGGCACTGGGTAGTGGTACTGACATCTGTCTGTACTTTGACAGGAGTAATTTTTTGGCTGCTAGTGCATCAAAAAATGACGCTAGGCTGACTAGCGGCAGATATTTTGCCGCTAATCAGCCTAACATCATTTTTTACCCCGTAGCGCCATTCCCACTAATGCCTTCCGTCAATGGCTAGCATCTTTTTATGAGATGCTAGCCATACTTTAGCGCTTTGTGCATCATTTTATAAATATGGTGCATTGATGGCATTAGGGAATGGAGTTAGCTTGCGTTAAAAAAAAAGAAGCACGACTGCGCTGGAAAAGGGCAAAAAGCAGGCAGTCTTACGCTATTCATGTTGGGTGGCAAAAACATCAAGGCATGGGAAGAAGCATGCTGCTATGTCTGCGAGGGTCATAAAGAAGCTGTAGGGCTGGCTCCTAGATTTGATTTCAGTTGATTTCACACATTGCTGTGTGCAAAGAACATTTGACTACAAAACACAGAAGCATGAGATAACCTAAAGCTTAAAGACATTTGTGCTGTCTTTCATGATTTAAAAAGAAACACAAAGCCCTCATTAGGAGTAGCTCATCAATTGGTGTTAAACTGATCACACCTGTTAAACTCTGACTCCTCTGAGTCGAAATGTATAGAGCTTGTTAAACACTACTGAATTATGAGTGTTTTTGGAATAACATGCAGATTTCTGTGCATATTACACCAAAATCAGCAAGTTCCGGAAAAAGTCAGTCATTTTCCCCAATAAATATTGATAAGTTTGACCTGCTAATATTTACTGCAAAACTCATGAATATATGCTGTAACAGTGAAACAGTTCCCACACATAGCTCAATTAGCCGGGTCGTATGTAATGAGGACCTTAGCTACGGATAATGGATTCAAAAATGTATAAGTTGAGTCTATTTATTATAACCATTCACCTGAAATTCATGTTTCAGTCATATCTGTCAGTGATTTGAGATATCCATCTGTCTACTGAAGAGAGGATGCGATCCACACAATTCCTGGCAAGTTGTATTTCTTTATTAAGTGCCAACAAGTATGACAGCCTCTAACTTCCGTCCTCCTTCCACAGATCCCCGACTCCAACTGCCCGCATTATTCAAATCTCCCCCCAACATTCTACCATTGCGAGGTTCTCCGCTCGCCGGTTCCACCACACGAGGAACACAGCAGAGAGCACAGAAGAACCTACACCCAACATCTACCCATTGGGTAGCCATCTTTCCTTCTGTAAACATAGAAGAATACAAGCAGGTCCTGGATGGGATCATGCAAGAGTTCTTTGTCTCTCATGAGTAAGGGGTAACTGTGTGATGATGGGCCCTCTTAAAATCAAGTCCTCTTGTGGACATTGATGGCCGCACCATGAAACGTTCTAACCTGTGATTGGTGTATGAGCCACATGCGTGATGACTGCTGATGTCAGTGGATTAACTGGATTCACATTTAATTTCGTCTGGGGTTAGTTGGACACCCCGATTTTGATCTGCCGTGCTCATTTTCGTTGAACCGATAGCCCCTATTTTATTGCTGTAAAATGATTAGCATATTTCAGACCTAGGTGTGTTAATTTTACCTCTAATTGCAGGAATGCCATAAGAAAGTTTTCGAAATTTACGCCTTATTGTAATTCGCCATGTTCATTGTAAAAGCTGAAACAACATAATTCCGGCTCATTGTGTGCTATCATGAAATTGTAATTTTGTTACTTTTTCAATTCTTATCTGTTATTTGAGACTACAGAGAAACTGTCTTCGGTGAAAACGCACAATAACATATAAATGGTTAATCATTCCTTAAAACTTGCATGGCCTCATTATTGAAAGAAGTGTAAGAATACCAATATAACTGCTCATTTTCACTCAAATGCAGTGGGTTCATGACACCCATTACAGAACGGAAGAAACACCGACGTGTAGTAAAATCTGCTCTGCTGTTCTACTCCCATTTATAATAGATTTACCCCTGATAATTGCTTTTAGGGAACAAACTACAGTCCAACTTAAGAGCTTTTAGAGCCAGCCTTAAAAAACACACCCAGACCCTGTAATGTGAAGAGCTGTCACTAAATATTCAACTAAGGATGGAGAAGTAATTTCTGCTATAAACGCCTCCCTGTGAAATGTAAACATGTATTTTCTCTGAGAAGTATCTATGTTGCTATTGGAAGGGACTGAAATATGTGTTGCACAAGATGTAATTTTATCGCAGAGTGTAATTACTTCGGCAATATTTACCTCTGGTACTAACTAGTACCATTCTGGTAATGGTGATGCTTATTTCAAATAGGGAAAGTTTATTGCCCAGTGAATATGTCATTTTAACAGAGAGTTAATTTGTAGTTGGTACTGCTCACGTTGTACGATCATTCTTGTAAATGTGGTAATTACTCATGCTTTTTCTTGAAACATTAAATCGATAAGCTTTTGTTTGAACGAAAGTAGGTTATTTTTTCAAAATTCAATGCTTGCACTTGGATAGCAAAAGGTGTGCTCAGAAACGAATGGTTAGGAGGGTTATTATAATTCAAAATGAATTAAAGCTGATGTGTAATTTATGTTGAGTTCTGAACAGTGATTACTGATTTTGTTTCTTGTCAGTAGAGGACATTTACTGCTATGGCTGTGCTTACATTAAGTGTGTAGAAACATTTTATTACTTATACTGAGAAAGTTTTTGGTGACATTATAACTACCAATGACTGAGCCCGTGATGTCTGTGTAATCAGTTACTCTGTTGTATGATCTTGAAACATTTGTCCTTTTCTGACACACATAGTATGACATTCTGAGATTGTATAACCGACCCATTTTTTACTATGCTCTTCCAAATAGGTTTACATTCATATGAGTGAGAAATACAAGGGCAATGTTACATACCTTGGTCGTCTCCCATGGAGGTGGAGGTACTGTACTGCTGTTTAACCTCGTAGGATGTACTCTATTACCTCTAGTTGGGATCTTCAGCTCAGAACCATACTTAATTGAGAACACTACATTCAGAGCTATAATCGCAATTCTGGGACCCTTCTACTAGCTCAGACTTGAATTTGGGCTCAATTCAAATTTCAGTTGTGATTCCTGATTTAAAATGCAGTGATACTGAAGAACTCATCAATATTAGTACTAATATTATCACATAAAAATTCATCATAGCCACTAATTAGTGAATTCTTCTCGAAATAAGTTGACCTACCACCTTCAGAATTAACTGTTTTAGGGCTTTCAAGTAATTACTATAAACCCATCAACAGTCACGGTTTGCTCTGGTTTGAGTTTCTCAGCAGCACTTGAATCAGTGGCCTGATAATAACGAAGCCTGCGTGGTGGGCACAGCCTTATCCCTTAAAGATAAGACAAGTAAAAAAAAACAGGGAACAGAAGCATCTAGTTCAAAGTTCGTTTACAAACGTAAGTCACACTTTACCCTTCTGCACACGCTCTGAAATAGGAAGTGTACGACAAATGTGCCATTTACTGGTGGTTTATCTACATCTGTGGAGTTAATTGCCTACGCTAAGTAATGACAGTCCCTAACAAACGTATCTGAAAAGTATGCATCAGACCATAATTTGATTGGATTTTGATCAGGCTAGAACAGGTTGTTTCTTGATGCCTTTACGGCCTGTGCTGTTTCACAGTGGTTACATTTTAGTGTTGGAACTAGGGTAAGTAGTGTAACAAAATCATGGTACAACTATGACAGGTGGGTTGGGCATAGACAAGAAAAGATGCTTGGGGTTGTGTTTCAAGCAGATTGATTGGGGGTTGAGTATGAGTATGAGAATTTCTGATCAGCAATATTAATAAGAAGCACTGAGAGGAAGGCGTGGTTTACAGGTTGGTGGGCGGTTTCCTCCATCATAAATGTGACAGATGTCCCAACCACTTTATTAAAAGTGCCATACAAAATAATGCACTTGTAATATGGTGGCTCAGAAAACCATCATGTTTATGACAGGAAAACCCAACCTCTAAACTCTAAATCAGGCACTGTATGTCCAGCAGGGTACTGGGTTGCCTTTTTTCACAGGGGATTAGTGGCTTCACAGGGTGTCAATGAGAGGTAAGGTGAGGGGTCTGAAATTTAATACAATTATTGAAGCCCTTAAAATCTCTCTGATCATTGTGTGCTGTGTAAGACGTGCTTTTTAATAGGAGGCAGAGGATTAGTTAGTTGAACAGATATTGATAAAAATGGGGTCTTTGGTTGGCAGTCAGGTTATCCCCTGTCCAAGTAAGGACTCTCACTCTAGTCAGCGTAAAAGAGAACCATCCTCAGCTAACCCCTGCTTACCCCCTTGGTAGCTTGGCACGAGCAGTAGGCTTAACTTCAGAGTGCTAGGTGTAAAGTATTTGTACAAACACACAAAGTAACTTAACTTAATGAAAAAACTACAAAATGTCACAACACAGGTTCAGAAAAAGAGAAAATATTTATCTAAACAAAAAAAGACCAATCACTAAAAATGCAAAAAGAGTCTTCATGTAATTTTAAACACACACTAACGCTTGTTAGCGTGAAAATGTATCTTTGGTGCGTCAAAAATAATGCTGCATGGGCGAGTGTGCGTCAAAAAGGGCTTGTATGCGTCAATATCACTCACAAGTGAGACCTAGCGTAGTTTTTCCTTTAGTCGGGTCAGCGTGCGTCGTTTCTTCTCTCTGCAGGAGAGCGATGCGTCGATCTGGTCAGCACTCTTGGGTCCGGGCAGGCCGTGTGTTGTTTTTACATGCCCAGCAGTGTTTGTATCGGAAATCCAGCTGCATGATAATCCGAAAACCACGCAGCGTGGGTTACGATCTCACCAGCCTCCATCAGCGATGCTGTGCGTTGTTTCTCCAGCCCTGGGCGTCGATCTTCGGGTCGCGTTTCAGGCGAGTGTCAATTTTCAGCTGCAAAGCTGGAGGAGCGTTGATTTTTCAGCAGCAGATCGGAGTTGAGTCGATCTTTTCCCCGCACGCCGTTCTGTGGGTGGATTTCTCACTCTTGGGCTGCCAGCTTCTCCTTTCAGGGTCCCAGGAACTGGATGGGCACCACTTGGCAGAGTAGGAGTCTCTCCAGAGACTCCAGGTGCTGGAGGAGAGAAGTCTTTGCTGTCCCTGAGACTTCAAACAACAGGAAGCAAGCTCTAAAATAAAGCCCAGTCTTTGTCCTCTAGCACAGACAGAAGCAGCAACTGCAGGATAGCTCCACAAAGAACGGTCACAGCAGGGCAGCACTTCTTCCTCAGCTCTTAGCTCTTCTCCAGGCAGAGGTTCCTCTTGGTTTCCAGAAGTGTTCTAAAGTCTGTGGTTTTGGGTGCCCTTCTTATACCCATTTTGCCCTTTGAAATAGGCCTACTTCAAAGCAAAGTCTCTCTTGTTTGTGAAATCCTGCCATGCCCAGGCCAGGCCCCAGACACACACCAGGGGGTTGGAGACTGCATCGTGTGAGGGCAGGCACAGCCCTTTCAAGTGTGAGTGACCACTCCTCCCCTCCCTCCTAGCACAGATGGCTCATCAGGAAATGCAGGCTACAGCCCAGCTCCCTTTGTGTCACTGTCTAGTGAGAGGTGCAACCAGCCTAACTGTCAAACTGACCCAGACAGGGAATCCACAAACAGGAAGAGTCACAGAAATGGTATAAGCAAGAAAAGGCTCACTTTCTAAAAGTGGCATTTGCAAACACACAATCTTAAAATCAACTTTACTAAAATATGTTTTTTGAAATTGTGAGCTCAGAAACCCCAAACTCCACATGTCTGTCTGCTCCCAGAGGAAATTTAATCAGATTTAAAGGTGGCCCCCCATGTTAACTTCTGAGATGGGCATGACTGGCAACAGTGAAAAACGATTTTAGCAATATTTCACTGTCAGGACATATAAAACACATTACTATACGTCCTACCTTAACCATACACTGCACCCTGCCCTGGGGGCTACCTAGGGCCTACCTTAGGGGTGTCTCACATGTTAGAAAAGGGAAGGTTTAGGCCTGGCAAGTGAGTACACTTGCCAAGTCGAATTTATAGGTAAACCTGCACACACAAACACTGCAGTGGCAGGTCTGAGACATGAATACTGAGCTACTTATGTGGGTGGCAAATCAGTGCTGCAGGCCCACTAGTATCATTTGATTTACAGGCCTTGGGCACCTCAAGTGCCCTTTACTAGGGACTTACTAGTAAATCAAATATGCCAATCATGGATAAGCCAATTACATACACATTTTGCATAGGAGCACTTGCACTTTAGCACTAGTTAGCAGTGGTAAAGTGCCCAGAGTAACAAAAACAGCAAAAACAGAGTCCAGCACACATCAACAATCTAGGAAACAGAGGCAAAAAGTTAAGGGAGACCACACCAAGGATGAAAAGTCTAACAGATATTACATGTGAGCAAGTCATCCTTTTAGCCCCTTTCACCTCTATTGTTTCCTGACTGATACTTGTGGTAACTGACTCTGGATGTGCCCTGAGTCCTGCTAACCAGGTCCAGTGCTCATGAAAAGGATATACGGTAATCAGGTATAATTACAATTGGCAATGACAGTGAATCAAATGAATTAAGTGAATAAGATGCACCCATGTTGTCTCCTGCGCTGGCGCTAAATTTAGCTGCCAACGCAGGCATCCTTGCACCATCGTGCAAGGATGTCTGCATTGAGGGGTGTGATTGTTTATGTGTGGGAAGGTGTCCCTTCTGGCACATAAACAATCACTAATGGCACTTTGGCACTTCTGTGTGTGCTGTGTCAAAGCGTCATTTTCAAATGATTGTTTATGTGCAGGAAGGTTTACCTGCAAACTAAACCAATACTTTGTCTGTGGTTGTACACGAAGAATGAATGTAAATACACTATTTGTTTCCCATTTTCTCCCCACTGTGAGAATATTTTTCCTGTGGAGGCACTGCTTCTTCTACACCCCCATTAATTTTGGGTCCTGTACTTTACCTGTTCACACCAATGAAAATGATTTAAACCTGCCCTTGACAGGAGTAAACCTCCAAAAGTTTCCAAAGTTGTAAGAGGTCAGTGAGACGTTTGTGACCAACCACGCCCAGTGAGTATTCCCAAACATATTGGGGAATTGCTGTTCAGGAAACCCTATTCCCTAACTTTAAAAGAGGACTTACTCATGCATAATATTACCATCAGGCTAGGGAAATATCACGCAGATTTAAACCATTTTACATATGTGAATTTGTACTCATAGAGGCATTTGAATGTGAACGTTGAAATATGATGTGCAAACATCTGTGCCAAACTTGCCCAAATTGAGGGGTACAATCACAGCAAAAAGAATAGCACCGGAAGTGTGAAAATGTTTTTTATAAAATATTTGAGCTATAGCAAAAAGAATAACATTATCAGAACATCCTTCTGTTGACTTTGACCTCTATTTCCAGCAGACCATGCTCTACCCACTCTTCAGTGACTGCTTGGGACTCCATTGAGCAAGATAAGACCATACCTTTTCATAAGTAGTTTCTGTATCTGGCTTTAATTACACTTTCCAGACATGGGCCCTCAGTTAGATGGTGGTGGGAGTCTTTGGCATCTGCTGCTGTGGTGGAAAACCGTCTCCCAGATTCAGATTCCCTAACACACCTATGGGGCATCTCTATGTCTCATTTATACCTGCTGCTGCAGCAGTTGCTCTGAAGGCTGAATAGTTTGTAAGGCAGGCACCTTGGTTGTTGCGACCAAACACAAACCTTTTACTTTATCAATGAATAAATTCCCAAGGCCGGAGTTTGATCTCCCTGCACATTGAGGCCATTGTGGTATTTTCTGTGACGGGGCCACCATGAGGACCAGTGCAGGGAAATCATGTCTATCGCTATGACCTTGTGGTCGAGAGGTTGGTGGGCCACCAGGTAAAGGAATTCTAAAAATAAAACAGGGTCAGGCTACGTCAATGGCAGTAAAAAGGGGCCAGGACCAGGAGTTTGGCATGATGGGTCACTTGCCAGATCATGCGTGTTCACACACTCTGCCCAACTGTGAGTGATAACTAGTGTCTAACATGCCAGCCCCATAAGATCTGAATTAAACTTATTGTGTATTAGCAAGTCAGTGAAATCATGCAGAACACGTACTTAACGTGTAGACATTGACAGGGTCACCAGAACATGCGCCCACATTTTTGACCAGGGTAGTACTTATTTGTTCATTGGCCCATTTAAAAGTGTTCTTGTTCTAGTCCTTGCTCAAAAGTTTTTCTTTGATGTTGGGTATTTTAAAGGTCTTATTTGACATGTTCACATGCAATATCTCTCTCTGTCGTTCACTTTCACGCAAGATCACCCTCTCCCTTGAGTCACTCTCAATGTATGTGCTTTGCAACTCTCCATTTCCTCTGTTTCTGCCCTTCTTTACTTCCGCACAATGCCCTCTCCTCCTCTGCAGTTTTCCACAGCTTTACACTCCCACTGCTCTAATTATTTACCCTTCTTTCGCTCTATAACTTTGACCTACTTTGTCTCAAACACTCCCTCTTTCTTTCCCTCTCAAACTTTGCTTCTCACCTTGTCATCCTTTCTTTTTCTCACGCATTCTCTTCTCGCTCTTTCCCTTCCCCCCCTCTCTCCCTCTCACTGTTCTCTCTGTCTTTCTCAGACTTTCATACTTTCTGTCACACTCCTTCGCAATAGTGTTCTTATTTACTCGCCAATTCTCTCCTTAGCTTTCACCCTCATTCTCTGTCAATTTCTCTCTCACACACAAACACTGGTTCTCATTCTCTCTCACTAAACCCCTTTTTGCTTCTCCCCCTTTCTCACTCTTTCGTACTCTTCGTCTCGATCTCTCTCCCTCTCTCCCTCTCTTTCACCTTCTTTCTCTCTCTCCATGTTCCTTTCCTCAGTCTCTTTATTTTGGCTCTCGGTGTCTGAGGAGTCCATTTGCATTAACCCACTCGGTTTGTCTGAGTTTGTATATCATCCTCCACCTTCTCTTCTGCTCCCCTCTTTGTCACCATGCCTCCTATCCAACTCCGTGTCTTTTTACTTCCACCTCTGCCTCGCCCCTTCTCCCTGACTCACTCCAGGACCTTGATGTGCTCTGCCCTTCTCCCACTCTCCCGTCTTCTCCTTGAAACCCTTCTTAAAGCCTTGCCTCATTCTTCATGACTTCCCATCGTTACTCCCACACCTAGTCAAGACTTTTCCTCCAGCTCCTTACAGAGTGTCACTCCCCCAACATACATCCTCCCCATCCTCTCTTTGTCATTCGTACTCCATCTCTCTCTCTCTGTTGTACTTCCTCTCTGACACCCTGAGAGAGAGGTGGGGAATGAATGAAAAAGGTAACAAAAAGGAAACAAGTCACTGCTCCATGATCATCCCCGGCACAGCACTCACAGGTCTGTCTTCAGATGCTTCATCAGTGAGAGTTCCAAGACCCAACATGGGAACCAACATTTCTGGAAGACATGAGGAAGTAACTTCCACAGGGAGATAGAACCGGGTTATTGTGATGCAGCAGAGAAGGGTAAAACTCTGAGCTGCACATTTCACACTGATTTCTACATCACATGCTCCCAGCGGATCAATTGTGCCCATTGTATGCCGAATGGAACATCATGATGCATAGAAAAGTAAAATGGCGGCCTGTCTTGGGATGAGGCGTGGTTTTAGGGCAGAAAATGAGCATGGATTGAGGGTAATTAAGTTAGGGCCAGGTATGTAATGTTATTATTCCCTTCTGGCATAATTTGACAAAATTCAACACTTTTTCATTTGCACCTTGTGTGAACCCCCCCCCCCACACCTTTGCAAAGAACCTTTCTGAAAAAAGTAATTGTCCGTTTTTAAGCCTGACAAAAAGTGGGCTTAAAAATAATATCATTGAAAAGTATACTTGTGTTTTTCCTCTCAAAAAGGCCCCAATTGCAGTTTTCCCAGTTAAGCCCAATAGGTGTATTAACTTCTTTTATGGCACATATCAGAATTATGAGTTGTGTAATAAGCACGGCTTTGCTTGCAATTTTCTCCAGGCAAATTTTGGGAGATCAAACTTGCCGAAAGTCCCCCGAGTAAAATGCCTGGTAAATAATAGGGAAAGCAGCAGAAACTGGATGCTACCTCTTATTTTTCACTCAATAATCACAATTGGCGCTGTTTATCTCATCAAATAAATTCTGATGCCTGCAATGTTGGATTTTACTGGGTATGATAAATATTTCTCCTTGCCCTGAGCAAACAGTTGTCGAGGTAACATATGTTTTTGTTCACTTCTTCTCCCACAACCTTAAGAGAAAAACTTCCAAATCGTATGCAATTTGAAAAGTCTTCCATAGAATTTCAGAAAAATCATGGATATGAAGAACCAAGAGTTAGATACTACTAATGTTGTATTAGGTAACTTATTGTATTTCCTGTACAAGTTTCCCTTGGAAGTGTTCATGGCTTTTTTAGGGAAAGGCATAATCTGTTTGTTTCAGTCTTGGTAATAATGATTGCTTAAGCAAGATGGCTAACCCAATGTGTAGAGGGATTTAAGGTTCGTTAGCGTAATTAAATTGTCGAAATATATTTTGATAGAATATATTGGGTTGAACTATTTTGATTAAAAATAACATTAGTACTTTAAGTCTGAAAACATTTGATTTGACTATCGATCAATTTGACTATTTTACTATTATCCCAACAAAATAATACACAATACAATATTTGGAGAAAGGTGTGTATTACTGATCCTACACAAAGTTATCTTCACCGTATCATAAGGCATAACAGGCTTTTGCTTAAGTTATCAATACTGTGATGTTTATTAAAGTTTCACTGAAAATATGTTCCAATAAAATGGAAATGCACACTTTTAACCAAATTGATTTCACCCAAATTGGTTCTATTTAGTTGCTTACCTGCCAATAGTTTTGAACTAAGAGGTATTAACTTCAATCATCTATACTATCTCGGATGCCTCAGAATACGGAAGTTCCATGTATATTTTATTTCAGTCCGACCCTCTTTCTTTATTCGTGCATTTGATGTGTGATCTGTCATGGCTGGTTAAAATCTCTGTGGGTGTATTTTCAGCATCCATTATTCGTGAGGTAATCTAATTTTGCTTAGCATCTTCACCAGAAATGCTCCTACGGTGTTATATATGGGATACTGTACCCCAAGTGTACATTATAAGGATATTGCTGGTCACAGAGGGTATCCATCACTGTAGAGAGAAAAGAGATAGAAAGCGGAGTTCCTTTATAAAGTCTTAGAAGCCCGAGGTGCTTTGCAATATACTTATAACATATGCTAGGGGTGTATATCTGTGGTCAACAACACTTTCTACACTCTTCTGCACATGTGTGACAACTAAGGATATCCCCAACAGCTGGAGGGGCTCTATCCTACGTTCAATATTCAAGAAAGGTGACAAGAAGGACCCAGCTAACTATCGCCTTATTGCCCTTCTTGACATTAAAGCCAAGGCGTATGCCTCTGTCCTAAAAGAGCTGGAAAATTGGGCAGACACAAATGGGATAATCCCGCTGTGCCAAACCGGCTTTAGGGTGAACTCCTCAACCACGGATAACATAGTGGATGTCTCCTATCTAATACATTAAGGGCCTTATTTATACTTTTTGGTGCAAAACTGCACTAGGGCAGTTTTGCCCCAAAAAGTTTTGCACCGGCTTGCACCATTTTTTAGCACCAGCTGGGCACCATATTTATGGAATGGTGCAAGCCGGTGCAAAGGGTAGGCTAGCTTAAAATAAAATGACGTTAGGCAGTTTTGAGTCAAAATAAATGATTCTGACTAGATTAGCATCATTTTTTGACGCTAAGGGGCACATTTATACTCTGTTTGCACTGAATTAGCGTAATTTTTTTAAACTCTAATTCAGTGCAAAACTAACTCCATATTTATACTTTGGTGCTAGACCCATCTAGCACCAAATTTATGGAGTTAAAGTCATTTTTTGGAAGTGGAAAACTACCTTGCCTTAATGAGATGCAAGGTAGGCGTTCCCGTGCAAAAAAATGACTCCATGGCCTTAACACCATATTTATACTCCCATGTAAAAATGGTGCAAGGGAGGGAGGAGGGGTCAAAAAATGGGGCAAAGCTTGCTTTGCCCCATTTTTTAAGACCAGGGTCAGGGCAGGTGTTAGGCGACCTGTGGCCCTATTTCCATGGTGGAAAACCATGGAATAAGCCCAGAGGTGCCCTCCCTAGGCCCTAGGGGCACCCCCACCCACACTAGAGGGACTGCGAGGATGGGGGACTCCATCCCAGGTAAGTACAGGTAAGTGCATTTTATTTTTGAAAGTGCCATAGGGATCCCTGAAATGGGCCCCCATACATGGCACATGGTGCAATGGCCATGCCCAGGGGACCCCTGTCCTCTTTGCTGGCCACAGGGGTGGTGGGCATGACTGCTGCCTTTTCTAAGGCAGGAGTCATGTGGCATGGTAGGTTTAGCACCATAAAATGACGCTAATCTGGTTGAGTCATTTTTTTTTTACACTAACCTGCCTAAAGCCATTTTTTGGTGCTAAACCCTCTTCTTCTATACTGCCAGCCCCACCCGACTAAAGTCATTTTTTAAAACTCTAGCCTACCCTTTGCACCGGCTTGCACCATTCCATAAATATGGTGCCCGGCTGGTGCACAGAAATGGTGCAAGCCGGTGCTAAACTTTTTGGTGCAAAACTGAGTTAGTGCAGCTTTGCAGCAAAAAGTATAAATAAGGGCCAATATTTTGTAAGTTTGCGCCACTTTTGCGTCATAAAATGACGTTAATGCAGTGCAAAAAAAGTTTAAATCAGGGCCTTGGTGCTAGATGAGTCTAGCACCAAAGTATAAATATGGAGCTAGTTTTGCACCGAATTAGAGTAAAAAAAAAAATGACACTAATTCGGTGCAAACAGAGTATAAATATGCCGCAGAGTATAAATATGCCCCTAAATATGGCGTTAACGCCATAGAGTAATTTTTTGCACGGGAACGCCTACCTTGCATCTCATTAAGGCAAAGTAGGTCTCCACTATCAAAAAATGACTTTAACTCCATAAATTTGGTGCTAGAGGGGTCTAGCACCAAAGTATAAATATGGAGTTAGTTTTGCACCGAATTAGAGTTAAAAAAAAATACACTAATTCGGTGCAAACAGAGTATAAATATGCCCCTAAGTAACAAGTAAGAAGTCGCCCCCACCCCACCTTTAAGCCTGCTTTATCGATTTCTCACCGCATCCCGAATAACCTGCTGCCGACAATATACGTCGACCTTGGTAAGGGTCAAGCAGACAAAGACCACCACCACTAAAAAAATTCACACAAACAACAGCATAAAGCAAAGCTGCGTTTTAGCTCCACTGTTATTTAGCTCGTACACAGTGGACATGCCTCTGGCCTTAAAATCTGCCAACTTGATTTCACCAAAAATTGGAGATCTTAAAGTCAGCTGCTACAATATGCAGATGATATTGTTCTGCTAGATCATTCAAGAACTGGGCTCCAAAAAGCATTAACTGCCCTTAATGACTACATTGAGATCAACAAAATGAAGGCAAATGCAGCTAACCTTCGAGGGCTGCCAAAAAAGATGCATTACCACAGGAGGGTGGGCCCCCTAAAAATCAGTGCTACGAATGGAAAATCCAAAATCCACTTGTCTCACCTCAAATCTAAGGCTGAATTGATAATACCAAGAACATGCCATCTTAATACTGTACTGGAAAGCCCCTCAGTTCCAATACGACGAGTGCTGAGGGCCTCACTCCTACCGGCGTTATTCTATAGTCACAAAGCTTTCACTAGCCAGTTTACTACAACAGAGGAAAAACTAAAAGTGAAAGCCTATAAGAGAGTATTTAAGCTGCCCGAATATGCAAGAGGCTGCCCTGTCAGGTTGAAACTTAGCCTGGAGCAATATAAGTTAGTCAATTTAGGTGTTTTTTTAAAGTACTACTGCAGAATCATTATGGCCCGCCCACCCAATACACCGAAGGCAGCTTTACGTCCAATATTTGACTCAAAGACAAACCCATGGTTTCCCTATTTCGCCAAAACATTTTGAACCCTCCAGATAGATCAGAAGGAACTCTGTAAGCTGGTGCTCTCATATGCGGCGCATAAAGCCACATTGAAAAGGCGGATCAGAACTCTCTCTGTGACAAGTGATCTGGCGAAATTAGACAGCACACCTGTGACAGAAGCAGTGGCGCTATCCTATTGCACAAATCGACAGCATCTGTTGCCACAGCCATACCTAAAGTGCACACTGGGAAAGCTTGTCTGACACAAATCATGGCAGTAAGGCTGCTGGTCCTAGAGACTAAGGACCTGAATCCAAAATGGCATCCCTTTCCACAATAATGACCTGTCAGCTTTGTGGCTGCTGATCCAAGTCTTTCAATCATCTTCTATGCTGTTGCCCAACTTTGTTGAATGCACTTCGCACCTTGTTAAAACCCCTCTTTTTAACTCATGGAATAAGAACTTGCAATCAGACAAGAAACTTAGGGCCACATGTACGTAGTTTTTTTCTTGTCGCAAACAGCCCGACTCACAGAATCAGGCAGTTTGCGACAAGAAAAAAGCATTTTGTTATGTGCAGACCCTATTTGGTGATTCGGTAATCTATTCAGCGAATCGCAAAATAGGTTTGCGAGTCACAATTAGGAAGGGGCATTCCTTTCCTAATTGCGAGTTGCAGTGCGATGTATGATTGTTTTGTGACCGTGAATGCGGATACAAAACAATTGCAGTCAGCACCAATTTCAAATTGGTGCTAACCCATTTGCACACTAGAAGGGGTCCCCATGGGACTCCTTCCCCTTTGTGAATGGTAGCGAAAATATTTTTTCGGAGCAGGCAGTGCCTTCGCTGAACAAACAAAAAGAAAACGTTTCATTTTTGCTTTTGAAATGCATCCCGTTTTCCTTTAAGGAAAAGGGAATGCATTAAAAAAAAAATGCTTTATTTAAAAGTAGTCACAGACATGGTGGTCTGCTGGCCCCAGCAGGCCACTATCACTGTGAGTGTAGCCATTCCCAATAGGGTAGCAAATTGCGACCTACCTAATAAATATTAATGAGGTAGGTCATTTACGACCCAATTGGAAATCACAAACAGTGTGAAGTACACTGTTGTACATATGGTTTTGTGACTCGCAATTTGCGATTCGCAAATGAGTCCCAAATTGTGAGTCGCAAAACTCTGGGTCGTACATCTAGCCCTAAGTTTGCACTTTAAGGGAGCCATCTGATCTGGCCAAATTTGGAAAGTACATTTATCAATTACAACAACTTGTGAAAGAATGCACCAAGGCTGGCTAGATTGACCACCCTGGTAAAACAGACTGTGGACCAGAACGCTAGCTAGAATACTGGTCCTTTTTATTGAGTATTATCTGGGGAACACCCCCCTCAAAATTCTATTTAATGAGAGAGTGGTGTTGCTTGCATCGCTGGTCCCTGGTGAAGTGTTGCTGATCGGTATTATAATTATCCAGAGACATTTTATGTATTTTTTCTTGCATGTCGGGGTTTTACCTTTTCTTTTTTTGTTTTTATAATGTTTGTGATTTTAATACGAGAAGGAACCTGCTGCACTGCTTTGCGTTTGAATGCATATATTATCGCTTATGTCTGATGATCCGTTATGAGTGCTTACTTTTTTGAAACACGAAGAAGGTAACTGCTTGTAAAGATTTTTATTAATCATACAATAACATTCTCTATTACTACATAAGGGGTATTTTATTCCTTATAATACTCAGTTGCATTGTTCACTTTCTCAATCTTTTTTAAGCTTGCTGTCTTACTCCTTTCAATAGCAGAGAGTCTGTGGTTTAGGATATTTGTAATAAGAGCGAAATATGTATTGTGAAAATAAACAAATATAAGAGTGGTTACATTATAAATTGTCAACGGTTTAATGAAAGGCACTTTCAAAATCCTCTGTAATTCTGAATCTGTGGTAACTTTTAAACCTATTCCAATTTCCTTGAAATGAAGCCTAGCAGTTCAATACATACATACATATATAAATAAATATGTAAATAAATAAATAAACTTGTCAATGTTTGGTGCACAGATAATGAATGAACATTTTCAGGCAAACTAGCTCAGGAGAGCAAGCTGAAGAGCTAGTTAACACTTTCTTTTTTAACAAACAGTTCTCTTTCTGCTTAATGACCCGCCTTTCCCATGGTATTCTCTGTAGATGCACTGCAGTGTCACAGTTCACATGTAATAACTTACCATAAGACAGTAGTAAAGTCATTTTCTTGTTACAGATGACTAGTGATGTCATCAGAAGACTTCCATGAGAAAATTGGGGACAGCGTAACTCGCCTTCCTACAGACTTCTGTCCAGTCTATAAAAGTAGTGCTTAAGAAGTCTTCTTTAGATAGTCACTATGAATTAGTGTGTAGGGGCAGGGTCTAAGACATTAGAATACAGAAGTTACATCCCCACTGTACCCTACACTCAGGGAGTCGTGGGGAACAAGGGAGTGTGGGGTTGTTGTAGGAGCTTTGGTGGGGCCTGTTGGACAACTTTAGCAACACAAAAGGATGATGGACGTGCTGAACAATGCAAACACTCACCCCCAGTCACAGATCTGGGTTTAATCCATTGTTCTTTTGCTCATCCTGCCACCCCAGTTTGGACCCAGCCATATGCAAATCAGTCTTGACCCTGTCCCTCATGGGAACAGTCCAGCTCGAACTGCCAAGCCAGGTCCTCCCTATACCAGAAACAAGCATCCTGGGACCGGTTTCAGGGTATCACCCTTCATCAGCCAGGTTAGCTTGAATCCAGTGGCACAGTGAGCAAGTGACCCACGTCTGGGCATACCCTTCCCATTTAGGACAACTTTAGCAACACAAAAGGATGATGGACGGAGTGCTGAACAATGCAAACACTCATCCCCAGTCACAGATCTGGGTTTAATCTATCGTTCTTTTGCTCATCCTGCTACCCTAGTTTGGACTCAGGCATATGCAAATCAGTCTTGACCCTATTCCTCATGGGAACAGCCCAGCCTGAACTGCCAAGCCAGGTCCTCCCTGGACTGGAAACAAAAAACCTGGGCCTGGTTCCAGGGTATCACTCTTCATCAGCCAGGCTAGCTTGAATCCAGTGGTACAGTGAGCAAGGGACCCACGTCTGGGCATACACTTCCCATTTAGGGCAACTTTAGTAACACAAAAGGATGATGGACGGACTGCTGAATGATGCAAACACTCATCCCCAGTCACAGATCCGGATTTAATCCATCATTCTTTTGCTCACCATGCCACCCCATTTTGGACCCAGCCATATGCAGATCAGTCTTGACCCTGTTCCTCGTGGGAACAGTCCAGCCCGAACTGCAAAGCCAGGTCGTCCCTGGACAGGAAACAAGCATGCTGGGACCAATTTTAGGGAATCACCTTTCATCAGCCAGGCTAGCTTAAATCCAGTGGCACAGTGAGCAAGGGACCCACGTCTGGGCATACCCTTCCCATTTAGGGGAACTTTAGCAACACAAAAGGATGATGGACGGAGTGCTGAACAATGCAAACACTCATCCCCAGTCACAAATCTAGGTTTAATCCATCGTTCTTTTTCTCACCATGCCACCCCAGTTTGGACCCAGCCATATGCAAATCAGTCTTGACCCTGTTCCTCATGGGAACAGTCCAGCACGAATTGCCAAGCCAGGTCCTCCCTATACCGGAAACAAGCATCCTGGGACCGGTTTCAGGGTATCACCCTTCATCAGCCAGGCTAGCTTGAACCCAGTGGCACAGTGATCAAGGGACCCACGTCTGGGCATACACTTCCCATTTAGGGGAACTTTAGCAACACAAAAGGAAGATGGACGGAGTGCTGAACAATGCAAACACTCATCCCCAGTCACAAATCTAGGTTTAATCCATTGTTCTTTTTCTCACCATGCCACCCCAGTTTGGACCCAGCCATATGCAAATCAGTCTTGACCCTGTTCCTCATGGGAACAGTCCAGCACGAATTGCCAAGCCAGGTCCTCTCTATACCAGAAACAAGCATCCTGGGACCGGTTTCAGGGTATCACCCTTCATCAGCCAGGCTAGCTTGAACCCAGTGGCACAGTGAGCAAGGGACCCACGTCTGGGCATACCCTTTCCATTTAGGGCAACTTTAGCAACACAAAAGGAAGATGAACGGAGTGCTGAACAATGCAAACACTCCCCCTCAAAATAGACAAACAGAAGGCTTCTACTTTCAGTAGTAGTGCTTGGGAGCTCTATGCAGATGTCGAGTGTGAAGACCTGTCTAACGTCGAGGGGAGAGTGTTTAATGGTGGAAACACAGCAGGGAAAGGATCTGATCCTTCAGGAGGTACCTAGGGTCCGGTAGCAGTGCTGGGTGTGAAACATGGTGCATGGTCATTTGAAGGTGGGTGGGGGGGACCATGGTTCCGTCTGGAAACACAACTGAGTATGCTGTGTGGGGATTGGTGCTACAATGTAAGGAACATGTTTGATAACACAAAGCCTGGAGATGTGGGCGGCACCTTCTGCATAACATATTTTGCATCTTATCCTTTATTGCTTTGATGTCAGCTGAGGACTAGGGCTGTTTTGAGTTTTTCTGCAGAATCATGCGTGTACAACAGACACATTGAGGATAAAGAGATTCTTAAAAGGGCTGGAGTTTTACCAATGTATATTATGCTGACTTACCTACCTAGGCTGGTTGACGCCATTATTAGGTATTGGGTGACAAATCATAACAACATGTGACGCGTTACCTCTCAGTGTGTGTGTGCGTGCGTGTGCGTGTGTCCGTATGCTCTGGTAATTTTTATGATAGGAAAAGCACTCTTGGCGAGTAGATTTATCAAAATATGAATTCTCTGCGTACATTATTGCTTTTCCTTAACTAATTTATGCTGTTTTGGTTCGTTTGAAGGATCTGGTTTGACAAGCACGTTTTCCAGATTAAGGACTACAGCAAGAAAGTGTTTCAATGCTGTTCTTTAAAAGGTTTGTGCGGCTGCAAGCAATGAACTTCCTAAAATTTTGAGAAACATTTTATTTTGTTCAACCAGTTTTCAGGGATGGCGCGATCTTCCCTAGGCTTTGCCACACAGTGAAACCAGGGGCGGTGTGGGAGTTTTGCGGTGGAAGTCGCATCTTTGACATTTGTTTTCACTTAATTTTTTGGTTATATAAGAAAAGTACAGCTGCGCACCTGTGTCTGATCATTGGCCGATCAGAGGTTATTTCTTTGATGATTCAAAACTGGAGTGATTTCGTAGTGACGGGGTGATGACACTGCGTGAAAAAGGTTACAATTCTAGAGCGATGTCATGATGATAGAACGATGACACATAGCTTGACAGATCTCTCAATGATAGATTGGAGTCATGATACTCAATTGATGTCACAGCGATGATGTGAAGTCATAATGCTGAATATGTCGCTGCAATCCTAGAGTGATTTTGCAGTGCCTGGGTGATTTAACAATGTAGAAGTGATGCGAAAATGCTGAAGTGATCAATGTTAAAGTGGTGGGTCATCGTCTGACTGATATCACAATGGAGAGTGACGCCATAATGCTGAAGTGGTGGCTCAATACTGGAGTGATGTTATAGAAAGGGTAATGTCATATCGCTGAAGTGATTCACAATTCCGATGTGGTCTTGGACTTCTGAAGAGACTGCTATAATTCTGAAGCGGTGTTCCGGTTCTGGCGAGATATCGTGACTCTGGAGTGATGTCACAAAGCAGGGGTGATGTCATAATCAGTAAGTGATGATACGGTGCTGAGGTCATGTCATAATACTGGAGTGATGTCACAATAGGGCGGCGAGGTTTTAAAGTTGAAGTAAACAACACAGAGCTGGAATGATGTTATGGTGTTGGGCTGATATTACAGTGCTGCAGTAGAATTCCAACGTAGAATGTTTCTGTACTCATAGCTCCGGTGTGATGTCATTACGCAGTTGTGATGTCATATTTCTGAAGTGATGAATCGGTGCTGATGGTCATGTCACACAATTGGAGTGATGTCTGAATGCAGTGGTGATGTTAGAAAGTTGAAAAAAAAGTAAGCAATGCTGGAATGATGTCACCATTTTGGGTTAATGCTGGACTAATATAACAATGCAGCTGTAAAGTTACAATGAGAGAATGATGCCATTTTGCTAGACTAATGTCATGCCATTAGAGTGACATCACAATGCAGTGATGATGTCACATTTCTGAAGTTATGGTGCATTGTCTAGGTGATGTTATAAAACTCTAGTGATGTCGCAATGCACGGATGATGTCATAAAGTTGACGTGACGACGCAGGGTGGGCTAATGTTATAGAGCTTCAGTGAAGTTTCAGGGGGGTAATTTAATGCTGGAATGAAGCCATCGCGCTGGAGTGATTTCATAGTACAGTGTAGCGGTGAGGTCATAATTCAAAAGTGATAATATAGTGCTGTAGTGGTTACAATATTCCAATGATGTACAGAGTATAGTGATGTCATGAAGCTGAATGATGATGATAAGTGTTGAATTTATATCACACCGTTGAATTAAAGTTGCAGTGAGGGCGTAATGTCATAAGGCTGAGTCGATATCATAGTTCTGAATTATGGCCACAACACCGGAGTGATGCCATGGTGCTGAAGTCATATTGCAAAACTGGAGTCATGTCTCAATGCAGGAGTGATATCATGTGACGGAAGGCATCCCACAGTGTGGGACTGAAAGCACAGTGCTGCAGTAAAGCTGCGATGCTTTCGTGATGTCACAATTCCAAAGTGATGGTTTAAGGGGGGATTGACATTTTGATCCTGATGTGATACCGCAATGTTAGAAAGATGTCACAATACTAAATAACGTTGCACTACTTAGTGGTCACAACGCCAAATGAAAGCTAGAATCCTGGCGTGACGTCACAATGCAGGGTGATGTCATGATGCCGAAATGTCGTTGACGCTCTGGAGTGCTGTAAGATTGGTGGACTGTTGTTGAGATGTGGGCGGAATGAGCTAAGGGCGTGACTCTCGAAGTAGTGATATAACTATAGGAATGATACATTTAGATGTCGAAGTTATGTAATAAAGGTGGAGTGATGTCTCAATGCTGAGTAATACAATAATAGATTCACCATCAATCACTGGTGGGTGAATTGGGGTAAGCAATTCAAGCAGAGGGAGGCACATAACCTTTCTTTTGGCGAGAAAAAAAGAAATGAAACTGCAAAAGGAAGCCGACGGAAACCCGGTGAAGCTGCACTATAACATTATATGCACAGTATGATCAAAGACACTGGAACTTTGAGTTTCTGTAGCCGCTACGCTTTCCACATACTTAGGAATTTACCGCGCTTGCCACATAATCGATATGTGCTGCACAATTAAACAAGTTTGTCACTCAGACAGACCAGACGATACCGAAAAACACCACAGACGGATGCTGCATGTTTTCAAATCCTTTGTAGGAGTCATATGGTCACTTTTCTGTCACTAACAAGCTGAAACTTTTAAATAAACAGTATAAATGTGGGTTAAAATGACAAATTAGCAAAACAACGCCGCCAAATTATGTGTCTCATTGTGGCACATAGTTTTCCCTTTCATGCACAATATTTAATAAACTGGGTCACTTAATTTGGTCTTCCTTTGCCGCAGAATTCCATTGACACCTACTTAAACCGACAGGTGCATTTTTGGAATTTTCACTAGGAAATCATTCACGGACTCTTTATGGCAGTGGAGCTTTGGTAAAGGGGAAAGCGTTTTGGGAACAAACATGTCATGTGTCACCGGTCATTTCGATAGGCTTTGAGATCAACTGTTGTCAGCCACGTGGGCCGCAGCGCTATCGCAAATTAAGCAAAGTTTACAGAAGGCGCTAGACCACCTGCCAGCAACTGACGTCCTAGGAAAACCATGCATGAATCGGTCCCATCGTTTTTTTCATTTAAATTATTTTTAGTTAAATGTGTCTCTCACATTTAGTGGCCACTTTATTTGGTACACCAAGGTGACCACCTGGTGTACCTGTTGGGTCTGGCCACCTCTGCAAATTAGTATGTAGAAGGCGCTATAGTGGTCAATAATGGACAAAGGCGAGCTGGCTCTTCGGGCTCGGGACATCCATGCAGGTAACGTGTAAATGGGGCAAATCATCCTTGCAGCGAGGATGGGATGTGAGTTTCTCGCCTCATACGGACGAATGGGGGCGGAGGGAGGGGGGGGGGGGGGCACGAGCGACATTAACAGCTTGTGCATCCGCACTTCCGGAAAAAAAGATACTCAAAACAATAATTAGATGGAGAAGTAGCTATTCGAAGGAGAGTCGGAAAGTCAATCACATTATCTGTCCCCTTAACTCGCAAATACTGAAGTGAACTAAGAGCTGCGTTATACTGCCACCGCGCGCGTCCGTGCTAATTGCACGCGCCTGCTTGTTGCGGTGAGTTTCTGTGAATGGAATGACTATAACTCAATGCCATTTTTATGTCACTCTGAGTGAATGGCGTCAACGCGACCATAGTCCTTTTTTTAAAATTACATCTTGTATTACACTTTCTGCTGGTTGGTATATGGTTTCCATCAAGCTGTTGTAAATCGTACAGAAGGCTATGTGAAATTACTGCAAATTCTCACAAAACTGTTCTTTACTGTTTACTCACAGAGACAAAACCCACACATGTGACCTACATGAACTTTTACAGTTCGTAAATTATATGTATATTGTATATGCATGCATATTAAATGCATATATTCTATTTGAAGGCACATTATATTCCCATGCCCACATATAGTCAGGTACATGTATATTGCACATATAGGTATGTAGGCATTATAGTACTCTTTATATGCACGTATATGTGTATTTCTATCTAGCATAAATAACATATGCAAAAACAAAATGTCTGTCTGTCTGTCTGTCTGTCTGTCTGTCTGTCTGTCTGTCTATCTATCTATCTATCTATCTATCTATCTATCTATCTATCTATCTATCTATCTATCTATCTATCCATCCATCCTATGGACAGCTGTGAAATTCACCACAGACTCTCTTACAGGCTGGCGTGCCGCTTTGGGAGGGAGTGTTATTCCCTAAATAATGCATCGGAGGATGAAAGACCACTCACCAGAGTATGGGTCACAGGTGAAATCCTACTAGTTGCGAAGTTCTCGAGCCGTCCGCCAGTCCCTCCTCCCTCTAGAGCCAGGATCCAGAGCGCTGCGGGCGCTGTCCGGGGTCCTGGCGAGGCTCGTGCAGGACGTGCTCCTCCCGCTCCGGACAGCACAGCTCGCAGCACCTCTCCTCCTCCCACCTCCATGTCTATGGGTGACTGGCTCCTCCCTTGTCTCCCATTCGCCGAGCTTTTCAAGTTGCCGGTGACAAGCAGCCTCCGCCAGGGGGTGGGTCCTGGAGCTCCGTGGTGAGCATCAAACTTCAGCAGGAGCATGGCTGGCGAACTTTTACCTTTCCCTCCTGCAGTTATGGGGTAAATGTTCGCCAGCGATGCTACTGCTGAAGGGCAGACAGCTAGACGGGAGGTGTGCAGTGACAGCACCAGAGCAGGAAAACCTACTCCAAGATTTCTGGCCTTTGTGGGATTTTTGAGCTACAGCACAGTCAGCACTATTCCAGTGTGTTTTCATTCTTTATTGATCGCCTCTCCTTGCCCTTCCACACACCTCCCCTTCCTCGTTCATCTGTCCCTTTCTCCCAATATGAAGTGTACTGAACAGTGTTCAATGAAGTGTCGAATTACTCTTGCAGGCTGTAATCAAACGAATGTCCTTCAACCTCTACTGAATCCTCAAGTCAATCTACTCACCCTTTCTTCATCCTTCCTTTCACCACTGCTTAATTTGTAAATAAAAAGGTGTCGGTGCTCAAAGCTCCCCTCTTAAGCAAGCGGCTGATGCAATTAAAAGTGCGAGCACACAATACTCAGGCAGCGTAAACCTGAAGACATCTCGGGCCTTGTCAATCCATTTAAAGCCACTCCCTGCCCCTTCAGTTCACTCTTGTAGCTTCCTGCTTTTCCCCTTTCTGACCCTGTTTTTGTTTTTCTCTTCTTCTGTCGTTCCCACGTCTTTTGCTCGCAATAAATGCTTGAGGCAGAAAACTAAGCCCTGGCCCTCAGAAATAAGTGCTGGTGCTCGGCACCGTAAACAACAATCACAAAATAAGCACTGCCATTCACCCAACCCATTTTTCAATCCTACAATGAACTCTCTCTCCTGTCAATCCACTCAAAGACTGTAGAACCTAGCCATCCATCTATCCTCCCGTCTGTCCGTCCATCCATCCATCTATCCACAGTGTCATAATGAAACTGGAGGGTGCTCCCTGCAAAGAACATGGAGGGGGCTTTGCTGAGGGTGGGGGGCCCTGGAGCTCAGGCCCCCCTTGCACCACGGGCGCTGTGGGGGCCTTTGTTACGCCAGTGTCCATCCATCCCACGTTTATTAGCCTATACAACACACACTTCTTTCCACCCACCCACCTAAACTTTAATTCTCTAAAAACTACCCTCTGATCTATCAAACCACCCTCTTGTCCACCCCATTTTCCATTCATCCATATATCTGTCATACACAGACTGTTCTCTAGCCTGATACACATCCATTCTCATTCTTCCACCCACCCAATCTTTCATTCAACCAAACTACGCTCCCATCCAATAATAAACCAGCTTCTCAATCCATCCATGCATTCATCCAAATTCATTTGTTAGCCTGTCCAACACACCCATCATTTCAACCTTTCATTCAACTAAACTCCCCTCCTGCCCATCAGTCCACCCTCTTGGCTAAACACCCACCATCCATCCATCCATCCATCCATCCAACCATCTATTCATCAATCCAAAGCCTATTCTCCAGTCTGTTTGTCCAGCTGTCTATTCCACCAAACTCACATCCACTACACAGCCATCCAGCTAGCCATTCTTCCTCGTAGTCACCTAACTCACTCGTCATCCATCAGTCCTCACACTCTTCAGTCCATCCAAAGTCCACTCTGTTTGTCAATCATTTATCCACCCATCTGACTTGAGTTAGAGTTTGATGGATGGGTTTTTCTGTCACAATTTTTATATAACCTGCCCACCTTATTTCAAATGCCATAGAATATAACGCACTTGTACTAATGCGGACAGGATATCTGCCATGCTTGTGACTGAATAACATGTGCACCAAACTAAATCAGGTCTAAAGTCTTATCTTCAGTCTGTCCATTCATTCATTCATTCACTCATCCATCCATCTTTTTATTCACCCAAACCACGTTCACCTCCATCAACCCACTCTGCAGCCATTCAGCCATCCACCTTCCATTCATCTATCCATCTGAAGTTTGCTCCTCAGTCAATCCACTTTCTTCTCGTCCATCCTGCTCTCCAGTCAAAGTTTATTTTTTCCATTTGTTCAGCTGCACATCACACCAAAAAGACAGTACCAAGCAGCACATTCATCCTTCCATTCACCCAACCCACATGCCAACCCACTCACTCTTTTGTCAATCCATCCGGTTTTTATTCTGTCTATCAACTCAATCATCAATCCACCATAGCAAAGAGTATGTTTTAGATACTGGGAGACAAGTTAATCCACCAAAATATAAATCTCATAGAAAATGAGATTTATGTTTCCACAGAAGGGATACCCTCCACACATGTGATGAGTAACCCACCCCCAAATTCTAAATCAGGCCCTAAATCTGTTTTTCAGTCCGAGAGACACATCCACTGCTCACACATCTTTCATTTTACTCTAGCCACCTTCCCATCCACCAGTCCACTCGCCCACCCATTCATCCTTTCACACATCCATCCATCATACGTCCTCTAACCATTCAGGGCCTGATTTAGAGTTGGGATGTAATCGAAATACTCCATGATCTGAAGGAGACCTCGCCAGAAGAATCTCCTCTAAAATTTTTTCCTAATCTCCAGTTAAAGTGTGATCTTCGAGTCTTGTGTACTTCACCCACCGGCCATTCACCCTCCTCTTCATCCATTCGAAGTACAGCCTTAAACCATCCACCAACCGGCCATTCACCCTCCTCTCCATCCATTCAAAGTGCATCTTTAAACCATCCACCCACCCTGGTGTCCCTCGGTCCATCCAATCATCTGTTCGTCTTTGCTTTTATTTGTTGAACCGTGTCTGTCTCCATTGATTCAGTTATTATCACTATCTCTACCTGTCTGCCATCTCCACCTTTGTCCGTTGGTCTGTCTCCATTTCTCTGTGTCTTTCTCGTCCTCCCTCGCGCTCATCCAAATCTCATACCCACTCACCACCGGCACCTCATCCATCCACCAAAAGCCACCGCTGCACAAGTCCACCCAGGGGACCCACCCATCTGTCCGTCTGTCCTTTCCAACCCATCCTGCGGTCAGTCATGTCAACGATGCAGGGTTAGTCAGTCCACGGGTAAATGGCCCAGACCAATCAATCCGCGAGCGCATCTCTGTGTCCGTCTGGCCTGGTGCGCCTCAGCGTTGGGCGCGCGTTACCAAGTCAGCCGTGCGCGCGCGGTGCAGAAGAAGTTGGACGGGGCTCATTCACCACAGGCAGCCGCGTGCAGTCTGAAGGGCGCGCGAGTCACTGTCAGGCGCTGTGGGTGTTCGTTCCCGCTCACTCCACCAGAGGAAGCTCTGGCGTGTGAGGCTGGTTCTTGTTTAAACGTGCTTCCTCGGCTGGACGCCACACCACACACACTCCAAGCATTTAGGGCCTTATTTATACTTTTTGGTGCAAAACTGCACTAAGGCAGTTTTGCCCTAAAAAGTTTTGCACCAGCTTGCACCATTTTTTAGCACCAGCTGGGCACCATATTTATGGAATGGTGCAAGCCGGTGCAAATGGTAGGCTAGCTTTAAAAAAAATGACGTTAGGCAGTTTTGAGTCATAATAAATGAATCTGACCAGATTAGCATCAGTTTTTGATGCTAAGGGGCATATTTATACTCTGTTTGCACTGAATTAGCGTCCGTTTTTTTTTACTCTAATTCAGTGCAAAACTAACTCCATATTTATACTTTGGTGCTAGACCCGTCTAGCGCCAAATTTATGGAGTTAAAGTCATTTTTTGGAAGTGGAAACCTACCTTGCCTTAATAAGATGCAAGGTAGGCGTTCCCGTGCAAAAAAATGACTCTATGGCCTTAACACCATATTTATACTCCCATGTAAAAATGGTGCAAGGGAGGGAGGAGGGGTCACAAAATGGGGCAAAGCAAGCTTTGCCCCATTTTTTAAGACCTGGGTCAGGGCAGGGGTTAGGGGACCTGTGGGCCTATTTCCATGGTGGAACACCATGGAATAAGCCCAGAAGTGCCCTCCCCAGGCCCCAGGTGCACCCACACCATAGGGACTGCGGAGGATGGGGGACCCTATCCCAGGTAAGTACAGGTAAGATTGTATTTAATTTTTTTTTTTGTTTAAGTGCCATAGGGGGCCCTGAAATGGGCATGGTAGGTTTAGCACCATAAAATCACGCTAATCTGGTTAGAGTCATTTTTTTTTTACTCTAACCTGCCTAAAGTCATTTTTTGGTGCTAAACCCTCTTCTTCTATACTGCCAGCCCCACCCGATTAAAGTCATTTTTTTTTACTATAGCCTACCCTTTGCACCGACTTGCACCATTCCATAAATATGGTGCCCGGCTGGTGCACAGAAATGGTGCAAGCCGGTGCTAAACATTTTGGTGCAAAACTGAGTTAGTGCAGTTTTGCAGCAAAAAGTATAAATAAGGGCCAATATTTTGTATGTTTGCGCCACTTTTGCGTCATAAAATGACGTTAATGCGGTGCAAAAAAAGTTTAAATCAGGGCCTTGGTGCTAGATGGGTCTAGCACCAAAGTATAAATATGGAGTTAGATTTGCACCGAATTAGAGTTAAAAAAAATGACGCTAATTCGGTGCAAACAGAGTATAAATATGCCGCAGAGTATAAATATGCCCCTAAATATGGCGTTAAGGCCATAGAGTAATTTTTTGCACGGGAACGCCTACCTTGCATCTCATTAAGGCAAAGTAGGTCTCCACTTTCAAAAAATGACTTTAACTCCATAAATTTGGTGCTAGAGGGGTCTAGTACCAAAGTATAAATATGGAGTTAGTTTTGCACCGAATTAGAGTAAAAAAAAATGACACTAATTCGGTGCAAACAGAGTATAAATATGCCCCTTAATTTGTGCAATATTGAAGCTGGCGGTGTCGCGAATGTGACTGTTTCCTTACAAGGAATCTCTTGACTGCAGTCTTGTTTCTGAAGACGAAGTAATATGAGCGAGAAGCGGTGGCACGTGGACGTGTTACTTTGAGCGACTTCTTCACCCGCCCCCACCCCTTTCAATAAAGCCCTTCATCAGGACCTGGCAGAGTGGGCGCGTCTCACCAGTACAGTCCCTTGCGTAGCCGCCTCGACCCCGTCCAGTTCCTCACAAATAGCAGATATCCTTCTTTCCCTGGGACGCGGGTATCGATGGTGCAGCGGGTGCAATGGCACCAGGGACTCCTAGTCTTATGGATCTAGTGCACCTTGATAATTGCCTTAATATACTACTGACCCGGCGTGGCGTGAGGTGAGGGGTGGGGAAGGGGGGTGAGATGGTGTATGCAATAAAGTCTAGGGCTCCTTTGCTACGCCATATGCTCCTGGTCCTGAAGAAGTGGTCGGTGGGGGGAAACCCATTTGAGGAGCGTCTGGTGACAAATGTGGTGTGCGCCACCGGCCCCTCCCCCTTTCAAGAAGCTTGAAGACGCGCAGAACTGGGCTGGGATTGATGACAGCTCCGCTTTCAATAAATTAGCCATTTTTATGTGTTCTTCATCTTTTTTTCTTCCAGGCAGGAAAATAATGGCAATTCGTGAAAACCTCTGTCAGGAGAAAAATGTACTGTGTGTGGGAATGCCGAAGTTAAAAATATGTTACTGCCACCGACATCAATCAGTAGAAGAAATATCGTTCACTGATCTCTCTCTCTCTGGTTCTTTCAGCTCTTCTCTCTGCCTTCGTCCCCATCTCTTCCCCTTCTCCTTCTCCTTTTCCCCTTCTTCATCATTCTCTATCAACCAACCAACTCTTTTTCTTCTTTGGTCACTTTTTCTCACTCTTTCTTACTCGCATCCTCTATCTTTCTTTCTCTCTCCCCACCCGCCTACTCAAGACCTCTCTCTTTCATTTGCTTGTATCAAATTCTGTCTCTCACTATCTATATTTCTCTTTCTCGCCCTTCCTTTCACTCACTTCAATGAAATGGTATTTTATTGTCCTGCCTCACGTTGCCAAGACTTAACGCTGAACAGGTGTGGCATCAATTTTAGATCTCGGTTTTCGAGTCTTTGATGTCACAGAATCTCTATCCTCACCAGCTATCACTACTTCGTGATCTCTCCTACCTGTCTCTATTTCATTGATCTTTCTTTTTCTTTTCTTTCTCTGTATCTCTCTAATCATTGTCTCATTCTCTTCTCCCGCTTAATTTTCTCGTCCCTTTCGCCTTCTCATTCTTTGATGTGTCCCCCTGCCTATCTATGCTCCTTCACTGTAATTTCCGTCTCCTTCTCGCACTCTTTCTTCTACTCCTCATTTCCACCTTTTTCATTCTTTCTCTCCTTTTCATCCCTCTTTGTCTCTGTATCATACGGCCTCTCGCTTTTCCTCTGCCGCAAGTCTCAACTCTCCCCTCTTTCTGGGTCTCTTTTTGTATCTCACTTCCTCAATCCAGCTTCGTCTCTTATTTCACGTGCTCCCTTTCACCGTGCTCCTCTTTCTCGTCCCCCTTCTGTATCGCTACGTCTGTTTCTTCACCCTCTGTTTCTATCACTTCTTTCTTTACATCTTTAGCTTCTTTCGTCTCATGTCCCTGTTTGTGCATTTGCCTCTTTCTCCTTCCCTGTCTGGTTTCTGTCCTTGTCCTCTCTCTCGGTCTCTTGCGCTCTCTCTTTCTCTGTAGCTCTCTCGCTCTCCTCTCACTCCATATCTCGCTTGGTCTATCTCTCTGTGGTTCTCTCTCTCTTCTCTTTTTGACTCAACATCTTTCTCGGTCTGTCTGTCTCGCTCTCTGTCTGTCTCTCTCTCGGTCGTCTCTTTCGGAATCTACATCTCTACTTCTGTCTGTGTCTCACTCTAGGTCTTTCTCTCTTTCGTATCGCTTTATCTCACGCTCTGGCTTCTTGTTCTGTATCCCTGTCTTTGCCACTGTTTTTCTCTCCCTGTCTTCATTCTCTGTCCCTTCCTGTCTCCACCCCTCTCTGATAATGTATCTGAACATTGGACGCTGTCACTGGCACAGTTTCCACCCAAGGGTTACCCAATGGCCACAAAAGTGTATTTAAGTAAAACGAAGCCTTGTATTCGTTGCGAGACGTTCGGGGACCATATCGGGTACTTGTCACTAGACAGGATAACTGAACAAGTTTTCGAGCCACTAACTTATAATTCTAAACTAACGTTTGGAGAAAACAGACTTTATGGACGATGTACGACATAGTGGAGCATTTTGAGAATACAAGAATAAAAAATAAAAACAACAGGATGTTCCCTTAAGAAATTCGTTTTCCTCACGACAACTCGCTCTCTTTCAAGGGACAACATGGGAAGACTTCCACCTGTTTACAAAGTAGAAAACGCCTCCTTTTCAGCAAAATAAACAAAGATTAACAGTGAAGCCCCTAGTCTGTAATTATGTACACCCTCCTAGCGTGCACTGCGCGCATTGTATTGTTTTCTGAAGCTGCGCCACATCCTTGAACAACAGTAACATTTCATTCCACTGCGTAGGAATTTGCACGTTGCCAGGCAGTTTTTTAAAATCACACTACAACCGTTATTTATTTAATATATTCCTTTATTTTTAGTTCCCTGAATAACCAACTTGCGTTTTATGACACCGACAGTAATTTTGTGTAGCCATTTTCCCGAACAGAGAGATATACAAGACGTGACACAAAATGTTCGACTTCAGAAATTGTTTTTTAATTACACAAGGTAATCGGGTGGACTTTGGGCAGGATCCCATATATATATATATATTTTAATAAATGCTTTATTTGACACTTTTCCAGGTTCTTTATTAACCCCCCCCCCCCTTCCCCGCAGGAAGTACAGGTTAAAAAAATAAGTCTAGGAGAAAGCAGTGACATAATGGCAGACCGTTGTTTATTATAATTTATTAATATTGCACATCGGTACATGGAGATATGGCGATAATACTGGATTGCATTTGTTTCCGTCTGTCTCTGTCAGTCTAAAGTGTGAGGGCCCAGCCGCTTAGCTATACTCGTAGTCGGAGGAGTCCTCTTCAGAGACGTACCTGCCAGCGTGGTGTCTCTTGAAAGTGTCCGTGCATTTCTCTTCCACGGGGGGCGTGCCGTGCTGTCTCCCCTTGGACTTCCGCTCCTCCATTTTGATTGTGTCGTACAGCCCCTTGGGCCCTTCCTCGAGGAGGATGTGACTCTCGGAGTGGGAGGGCTTCATTTGGCACACGCTCTTCAGGAAGAGCAGTGCAGGGGCGTAGAGAACGTTTACTAGGCCCATGCCAAGATTGAGCTGTACAAAGCCCATGGTGTGCACAATCTGGCTGGCCACTATAGGCCCCAGGGCGTAGGCCACGCAGTAAGAGATGTCCGCAATGGCGTAGACGCTGCCGTAGACGGACACGTGGCGGAGGTCGACCAGAAGGGCTAATGTGGGCAGCAGGGCAGTGTCTACCAGGGCGATCCCAAAGCAGATACCACAAAGAGGGACCATGAGTTGGCCAAAGTTCCGACAGGCCGGCACGGTGCAGGAGCTGGCTCCGATGATGACCATTCCGAGGGCCCCATAGAACCACTGGTACTGGGGGTACCTGGATGCCAGCTTGACGGTAAGGAAGACGCCCAGGACGTGTGGGACAAAGGCTGGCAGCCAGCAGAGGCCCATCTCCCACTCTGTGGCGTCCATGGTGGTCTTCATCCAGTTGGAGATGGTGGGTTCCAGGAAAGCCAAGGGGATGTTGCAGGTGGTGAGGGCCCCGGCCACCACAGCGATGTAGGGGTCAAATATGAGTCTGTAAATCGGGGTGCCAACTGGCATGTTGACCCGAGTCCTGTTGGAGAAGGGTTTGATGACACAGAGCAAGAGCAACCCATCCATGAGGGAGATGGATGCCAGCACTAGGAAGGGCATCTTCTTGCCCACAAATTCGTAGAGGATGCCACCAAAGGGCGGTGCCACTAGACTTCCAAAAGAGATGAAGGCCAGGGCGATGCCCAGGGCTTGGCTTCTCTCTGCCTCCTCCGTGTACTTGTCAGCGATCATGGCAATGCCCGAGGTGTCGGCGAAGGCAGAGCCCAAGCCCTGCAGGCTCCTGGCCATGAAGAGAGTGGCGTAGTTCTCGGCAAAGGCAAATATAACAGTGGAGAGGAACATGACTATGAGCCCAATGAAGAGGGGGATGTCATACCCCACCCTGTCAATGAAGGTGCCACTAAGGGGGTTCACCAGCAGCTGCAGGATGGCCTTGGAGGCAAAGAGCACCCCGATTTTCATGTCCTCGTTCTCGGGGGGGTACCTAGGCCTCACAATGGACTTGGTGGCATTCGAGGCACTGGCGTTGGCTTCTTTGAAGGCCGCGTCCACCTCCCCGGAGCGCAGGGAGGCGACGTAGTCTGGGATGATGGGCACGATGACCATGAAGAGCATGTTGTCCAGGAAGAGTGCCACACACACGATGAACAGGATGAGCCGGCGGTGGTGATGAACCTCCTTCATGGCACTGCCGATCCTCTTGGTCTTCTCGCCCATGGCCTCGGAGAGCTTCTCGACTGCTGACCTAGCTGTCCCTACTTTGGGGGGCTCCTGGGCCACCGACACACTTTCAGGTTCTGCATCCATGGCCGCTTTCTTCTCGAGCTCTGGTCCCCACACAAACGCGCTGCACCCTCCAGTCTCTGGTGGACCCCTGCTGTGCCTCCAGGCCACGTGCAGCCGGACAGGAAGTGACCTTTCACCAGCCGGGCATGGGCTGCGCTTCCTGAGAGACCCTGGAGACGACACAGAAGAGACAAGAAGATATGTAAGATGTGTCACTGGCTGTAAACCAAAGAGTGATTTCATGAGAGCCCTATACACCCCACCCCTGGCTTTACTACCTTACTGTTGCCTCCTCTTCCCTCAGAGTTTGGGCGCAAGGCAGGCAGTGATGCTGAACTACACAGAATCCTGACCGGATCTTTTTTTGACTCACTCAACAACTCACTCCCTTAGTACGTCTTCCACTTACTGTACAACCACATTACCTCACTCAATCATTCACCCACTCAACAACTCACCCACCTTCTCCCTTAGAAGCTCATGTACTTACTGTGCAACCACTCTCCATCGCTCACTCATTCACCTACTCAACAACTCAATTGGATCACTCAAACATGTATTCACTAGTGAACCATATTCATTCATTCATTCACCCACTCACTTTCTTACTTGGGCACCGATGCAAGTACTATACAACCATGCTCATTTGCTCATTAAGTCAGTCATTTGCCCGCTCACTCAACAACTCACTCTTCCAGTTGGTCACTCATGCACTTACTATACAACCATAATTCGTCACTCCCTCATTCACTCAATATACAACTCTTAAATCACTTACTCATTCACTCTTTCATGTACCTACCCACTTAATAAACCAGACACCCAGATTCACTGACCTGCTCACTCACTCACTTATGTGCCCACTCAGTCTCACTCATTCCTTAAACAAACCTCAATGCTGACTCATATACTTAATTATCCACCCACTTACCTGCACACCCATGCACTCACTCACTGAACCATTCACTCACCTACGCAGCAACCCACCCATCTATCTAATCACTAAGCCATCAACTCACTTACTCGCCTATTTACTTACCAACCCATTTACTCACTCACATGCTTTCTAATCTACCACTAATTCACCCACTCAATGACTCCGTTTCTATGACATCCTCTCGCACTCATGCCCACTAACTTACCTACCACTCACTCAGTCACGCACCTCCTCACATGTTCTCTAGGCACTCAAACTCGTTTACACATACACTGTAAAATAGGCATTGAAACAGTTGCAACAATGTAAAATCATATTGTTGTTTCAGCTCGCAGATGCCGAATCAGGTTTCAAACCAGGACTCGCCACCCCGACTGGTCCACCCCGCTCCCCTGTCGGTTCTCCCGTGAGATTCCCGCCGGGCTGGCGACCCGCTCAAAATCCGTGTGCGTTAAAGGGTCGAGCGCACATAACTTCACCTGGTCTATATTTGCGGTCTTTATTATGCAGGTTGGTGGTGGCTGGGGGAAGATGGGGAAGGCGTTATACATGGAAGAATAAGGGAGCGACGCGGGGATGCCCGGGTGCCAGAGGGATTGTTCATGGCTCGCGGCTTCTGGTTCCAGAAGGCAACACAGCAAATTCAACCAGAAGCAATTTCCGCATCTCTTGAAGCCCTGGTAAGTATGTGTAAGTATATGGGTGTCTGCGCGCTTATATCTGTAGGCGCTTTTTATTAGCTAAATTAACATGCATATGTGCAGATATATATGCAGCCCAGGACTGTGACGTCTATTCAAGGTATCTGTGAATTTGTGTACATATATACATATATATATGAATTTGTGTACATATATATATATGAACTTGCACAAACATACACAGGGACATTACACAGACAACCACACCTATACATAGGTTTAAGGGTCTGTCTTATAAACACATGCCTACAAACATAAGCTGAAAAATATGCACTAATTCACATCCACACAGGGTACACAATATACATACGCGCATCTACTTGTAAGTATATGCCCACACAGTTCTGCTATTGCTGAAATAATGCATTTATGTTTAGTTAAATGGTTTAAAAAAATGTCGCCTCTGTGGCAATTCTGAGAGTCTGGTGAGAGAGAATCAAGGTGTACACCTTAGGTAATACGAGTGTACTAAAGAAAGGCACTGCCAGAACAGCGCGAGTTGGGCTCATTGTGTAGGGTGGGAACAGTGTTTGACGCCGAATGGGGACTGAACCAAGGGTCACTTTCTGGCGTGAAAGGCATGCATAGATACTAACGCTAAGCAAGCTATTGCACTCGCGATCAGTTTTATTGAGTGCCATCTAAAAAACAAGGCATAACACAATATAACAACTCGATTACCTAACATATCCTAACATCGTATGCAGGTGCATTTGTCACACTTTTATTCATATATAGGCATCTGGCCTCACATATATATATATATATATATATATATATATATATATATATATATATATATATATATATATATATATATATATTATATGGGCCTCTCGAAAGTATGGCGGGAAGATACCAGTTAGAGTATATATATATATATATATATATATATATAATTCCCTCGTCCCTTCCCGTCCCATCCGGCACTTCCCTGCCGACCAAGGAAGTTTAAAGATAATTTGGCTGATGGAGCTGGATCCAGGCAGCTGTGGCGATGGGAGCTGTCCCTCGTAGAGGGTGCTGAAAGCAGACTCCTGAAGTCTAACTTCTGGGCATTCATTCTCCTATCCCCCGCCTCCACTGATGATATCCGAGGGCTATCCCTACACCTTGCAGTTCCCAGCCCAGACTGAACCCCCCGAGATGCCCCTGCACTCCCAAAGAAGTGGACTTACCTCACTCGCCTCCGTGCGCAGCTCCTTTTCGGGCTCCAGTGACTGCTCCTGCCATGGAGATGGGGGCACAGATCGGGCAGGGCCGTGCCGCCGCACAACCGGACCCCTGGGGCTGCTTAGATCGCCCTCCGCATGCTGCTGCTCGCGTCCTGCCCCGGTTGCACCATCGCAAGCTGCGCATTCACCCCAAGCGCTGCCTGCACCGGCCGCTCTGACACCACTCCGGCTCGCATGCTGCTTGACTTTTATGAATCTGCCCCTTTTTTCCATCCCAGGGCTGTGACGCACAGTTACCTCCAGCCCCCAAGTGGTTACTTCGCCAGCTGCGTCTGTGTATGCTAATTTAACACATGGAGGAACCCCAGCCAATTGCCAGGAAGTGGGGGCGCGCCCCCTCCCTCACCCACCGGTACTCATCGGCAGGGGCGTTTCCTGTCTGCTTCCTGATGACTTCACAGTCTGCTGCTGCCCGGCCCGGGGTTCAACAGCACGTGTGGGACTAAACATAAAATGTGTTTTCAACATTTTATTTTAGGAGAGTCCTCCTGTCAAAACTATAAGATGCTCAGAGGGACGTTTATTTCATGAATCACCTAGTTTTGCGCTAGTTTCTCTGTTGATTGTTTCGATTTCCCGAGTAAAATCCAGCTTAGAACGCATGTTAGAACGCATTGTTTTTGGAATAAAAAGTGCATACTTTTATTATGGACAGTTCAATCGACCATTTCATTTAAGACTGGTCAATTCGAGCTCATCCCAGGCATTAAGCTGTTTCGCGTTGTGGCAGTGTCTAAAATGTTAAGTAATTTTGACATAGATAATGCACCATGAGCAAATCTGTTTCTAGTACCCGCAGGGCCTTCCTGAGGAACCAGAAGCAACCCTTGCAAAACTACTCAAACCAGCCAGGCTCTCTTTTTGTCCTCACACAATCTACTTCCATCCATGCATTCACTGTCTCTCTCCTTATTTCCTCTCTCTCTTCTCCTTCGCTGTTCCTTTTATTTCTACCTTCCTGTCTCCCATTCTCCTTCTCTCCATCTTGAAGCCTCCCTGGGCCTGCTGAGGAGCTGGAGTAAATGACAGAGGCACCAGGGGTGGCCCTGGACTTTCAAAACTGGTCTCCAGTCCATGGGGGAAATGCCCGATGGAATAAAATGCATGTCCCGCCTCTATCTCTATGAATACAGTGAGTGTTAATACCGTATGGTGGACAAAAAGCCTTGGGCAGTGTTAGATTCATAGAAAGTTTTCATCTCTCCTTTAGGACACAGACATTCCACATTTGGATTAGATTTACATATTCTTTTCTACAGGTGCGTGAAAAATTATAAGAGTGCTTCGTGGTGTTGTCACATTTCTGGAGCTGAAGTGTTTTATCACCGCTAGTTGACACAAGAGCAGTAATGAAAGTTCACGTGAGCACAGTAACAAAAGTGCAGTGCATCGATGAGCAGCAAATTTCGGTTTAGGCAAGGAATGGTTGGAGTAAGGCCCAGATCTCTGTACTGGGGGTGAATGTTTGACATTGTTCAGCATTCCGTCCATCACTTGTTCTTGTTTGCATTGTCGCCCTAAGTGGGAAGGGTATGCCCAGACGTGGGTCCCGTGCTTCCCATTCCACTGGATTCAAGCTAGCCTGGCTGATGAGGGGTGAAACCCCGAAAAGCTCCCAGGATGCTCTGGGAAGACCTGGCCGGGCAGTTCGGGCTGGACGTTTTCCATGGGGAACAGCGTCAAGACTGATTTGCATATGGCTGGGTCCAAATTGAAATGGCATGGGCAGCAAAAAAACAATGGATTTAGGCCCAGATCTCTGTACTGGGGGTGAATGTTTGACATTGTTCAGCATTCCATCCATCACTTGTTCTTTTTTGTTCTTTTTTGGAGGAAGGCAGTAGCAACGCAAAACCCTTACAATTTGATGTAAATCCATCTGTACCAAAGTGACATCACTTGTCTTTGCATTAAATCCTTACAGTGAATGAAAGAAAGTGCACACAAAAAGCAAATGGAATATCACATGATATTCCTGTATGTAAAGTTTAATATCCCGAAAATTACACATGTATGTGGTATACCCTTTGCAGGTTGTTATTGCATTGACTTTGTTCTGTAGACACTATGGCCCATATTTATACTCTGCACCGGATTTGCGTGCAAATTAAGCGCAAACTTAACTCCATATTTACATGTCTAGCGCCAAAGTTGTGGAGTGTGTGCCATTTTTTGTACGTGAAAACGTACCTTGCGCTAATGACATGCAAGGTAGGCGTTCCCGTACAAAAATTGACTCTAAGGCATGTGCGCCTTATTTATCCTCTGGCGTCAAAATTACTCACAGGAGGAGGCCTTAAAACATGGCGCCAAGCCAGATTTGCGCAGTTTTCTTAACGCCTGGGTATGGGCGGGTGTTAGGGGACCTGTGGGCCTATTTCCATGGTGGAACACCATGGAAGCAGACCACAGGTGCCCTACCCTGCACCCAGGGACATCCCCCGCCACCCTCGCCCACCCCTGGAGGACACCCACGGATGGGGGGACCCATCTATGGTGAGTGCAGGTAAGTATTTTTTATTTTTTTTTAAGTGGCATGGGGGGCCTAACTTGGGTCCCCCTACATTCTACTGTGCTCAATGGCCATTCCCAGGTGACAGCAGTCCCCTGAGCTTGGCCAATGGGCAGGGGGGGCATGGCTCCTGTCTTTGCTTAGACAGGGGTCATTTCCATCGGGGTAGTGCGTCAAAAATGGCGCTAGTCAGGTTAGAGCCAATATTTTTGACTCTAACCTGACTTGCATCATTCTTTGGCACACACCCCGAGTCTTCCCTTCGCCTCAGCTGCCCGGTTACCATCATTTATTGTGACGCTAACAAGGCCGCAGGTCCGGCTACCGTCATTCCGTAAATAAGGCGCCCAGCATGCACTTTGGAATGGTGTTAGCAGGCGTTAAACTTTTTATACAAATCTGCGCCAGCACTAATTTGCATCAGAAAGTATAAATATGGGCCCAAGTTTCTTGTAAGCAGATTATATCAAAGTTTCTCAAGAAGGAGTCCAGGTTTGGGTCATGAGTGATTTTGGTTGTCCCTGTTGTGTTCCAAGATATTAATTTTGTGTTGCTCAGCACATGTTTGGACCCTGATCCAGAGTTTTTTTTTTTTTTTAGTGTTCTTGGGTCCCCACTCCTGTCTTGGGGAGCATGGGTGTGTCAGGGTCGCAAGACTGATTTGTTTCAACTAGTTTCCTCTTTTTGCTGGTCCGTTACCTGGTCTTGTCTTGTTACTTGGTCTTCCTGTGTGATAGAGATTATGAAATCTCTTGGTCTGTGGGGGAATGGGGAAGGAGCTCCCTTGGCATGTTGTAGGATGCTCCTGGGGTATGCTGTCTGTGTCCCGTCGCATTTTCCCCTGGTACCATGTGGGATGAGGAATGTTGGGTACTTTGCCTTGTTCACTTCTTTAAGGTCTATACCCCAAAGTTCAAATGCTCCTAATTTTGATAGTGTCAGCTGCACTTTTCCTGCTTTGCTAAGTTGACTTCTGTACACTCATTTGCGCCGCTCGTACTTGGTGCTAGAAAGGCTATGTACCCGAGATCTTTGCTCTTTATTTGTTCCAGCCCTGGGATGGCATTACAGAATCTCAAGAGGTTGCCTCTATTTAGGATGTCCCAAAGGGCCCTGAGATTTGTACGTGGGATAAAAGATAAGGGTGCAAGCGCCCTTATCCTTTGAGTTCAGAGGAGGATTGGGCACAGTTGTGTAGGGCTTTGTGAAGTGCAGAGCTGATGTAATTTCAACATCTGTGATTATCGTTTGTTCTGCCTTGATGGGAGCTTGCACTATGCAGTTTGAATTGAACAAGTGGACTATGGTCTTTGTGATGGACCCCAAGGGTCTCGTTGTTCAGAATAAAAGACTGGTTGTGGATGGATCGTTTAATTGATCCCTTGTCTTTTCACAGACATCCCCCGGGTGGGTAGCCTGGGTGGAGATTGTATATTTGTCTGATTGGCCGCAGTTCATGTAAAGCTCCAAAGGATTAGTTGATGTGGGGTGAGCCCCTTGGGAGGTGGTGTGGCCTGGGTTCCCTTCTGGTTCAACCCAGGGCCCAAAGGATGAGGTCTGAAGGAAAGAGCTGGTGGGTGCCAACTGGGGGAGGGTGTTTAACCAGAGGCAGCTTAATTGGAGTTCATAGGGACTGTCTGGTGCTACTGCGTTACTAGGAACTCCTTGGTTCATGCTTCCAGCAGAGGTGGTTCCTTCCTCTATCTGCTGCCTTTGAGGGTAGTTGCCACTTTGTAGCCTCAGAGGCAGAGCTATGGTTTCTGATGCTTGGGAGGGTGGCAAGTGTTTTATTAATTCCTCTTTGATGCTTGACTCTTTTTCCGAGTTTCCTCCCAATGGGTTATTGCACCAGTTTCTGTTTGCAGGATGGGTTTTGATTTCCTGACCCATTAATGGTTTATTGTGCATTTTCCTTAGCCGTTTCTTGTTTTTCCTGGACAGAACTGGAAGAAAGGGGCCTTCCTCTTCGGTTTGCACTTTTTCTGGACTTCCCGTTATTGCTCCAAGCTACTGATCTGGGCATGCTTCAGGCTGTTTTGTGACATTGGGGACTCCTATTTGAGGTCTGTTTAATGTTCCTGGGGTTGGTTGAACATGTGTTCATAGCCAGCCATTTCTCCTCTGTTCGGCTCCCTTTTTAAGTTTGCTACTCTTGTCAACATGATTGATGACAAATCTTGAAGTTTATCCAAGATTGGGCTGTAGTGGCAATGATTGCTCTGGGTGGGTAGCAACTGTTGGCCTCCACTTGTGTTTAAGCTCTTTTGATAAGAGAATTTAATCTGTCCAACTTATTGTCAATGGCCATAGTTGTGGTAGCCAGGCTTTGCAAGATTTTAATTTGAATGTTTGGTTTGACTGTATTGAAGATAGTAACGTTTGTTATGGCCGTCAGGGTTTTGTTTAAAGTGGCCCATCCTGCCAGAAGAAGAGGGACAGAGCCGACATGTCCCTGAATTTGTGTGGATTCTGATGTGATCAGCAAGTTTGTGAGGGGTTGGTTGATGGTCCTGTTTGTGGGTGTGAGATGGTCACCCCCTTCATTTACGTAAATGTTGAAGTCCTCCTCTAACTCCTCCTGTGTAAGAGAGGCCTCACCTGGGTTTTTCATAGGAATTAATGAGAAGGTGCTCCATTTAAAAGGAAGCGCCTATTGATGCATTTTACACAAACACTCCACTGCTCCCAGTTGTACTCTGTACTGTGCAGTGATTTGAGTCATACTGCAAAGTACCACACTGAGCATAGGTAGAGAGTTTAAAAACAAGCTCAATATAGAAAAGCCAGTTCTCGCCCAAGGCCAACCATCCTCTGGGCACCAGATGTGAAAGTGTTACATCTAAAAGAGAACTTGGTACTCTGCCATCTACTTGCTTGTCTACTCTCTGGTACAGCATGTAGGGTCAAGTGTACAAAGGATTTTTCTGCGTGCAAATAGCCCAATTCACAGAATCGTGTCGTTTAAAACCAGAAATATGCTTTTTGACATGTACAAAGCTCTATTTGCAATTCGAGAACTTATTACTGAATTGCAAATTAGATTTTTGATTTGGTATTAGAAAAGGGTGTGTTGAGGGCATCCCTTCCTAATACCGAATTGCAGTGTGTTTCTACCAAAATGCTGTTGCAAAACAGTAACATTTTACCACCAACTTCAAGTTGGTGGTAACCCATTTGCAAATGGAAAGGGGCCGTCAAGGGACCCCTTCATCCATGTGAATGTTTGTAAAACCATTTTTCAAGAGGAACAAGTGGCGCCTCGGACCACTGCAGACTCTTAATAAATAAAAAGGAAACTTCTCATATTTCTTTTTGAAACACATTACATTTTTCTTGAAGGAAAACAGGCTGCATTAAAAAAATTGCTTTAAATAAAAACAATTACAGACATGGTGGTCTGTTGACCCCAGCAGGCCACCATCCATGTGATTTTAGCCATTCCCAATGGGTTGCAAAGCAAGACTTGCCTCATTAATATTCATGAGGAAGGTCTATTTGTGACCCACTTTGGTCTTTGTGATGGGCCCCAAGGGTCTTGTTGTCAAGGATAAAAGACCAGGACCGAGACTGGGACTCGTATAATGCGTGAAACACATATTTGTACATGGGTGTTTGCAATTACCAAATAACGAATTGCAAAAAAATTGATATTTGGTAATATCAAATGATTACTTACATACATCTGTCCCATAGTGTCTTGCATGATTTAGAATGGAAAATGTCTGGCTCCTCGAGGACTCTGTATCCGTATGATGTAATCGCTGGAATAGAATGTAATGAAAGCTTGCTTAGAATGTTGGAGTTCACAGGTCCATGCAGAGGACTAAAGACGTGTGATTTCCATCTCTGTGTGTGGCCTTGTCATTCACCGGGTACCAGGCTGGGGAATATGTACAAATGGCAACAAGTTAGGGGATAAGTAACCAGAAGAAGAAAGTGTTCTCTTAGAGAGTTAGCTGAGGTCCAAGCAAAAACCTCATGCATGCCACGTGTGCCTTTGTCGAAGTGCAGAGTCGGCAGTTAGAGTGTGTGGAGTCCAAGCGCTACTGCAGCCAGTGTAAAGTGTGTGAATGAAGAGAGAGCTTCATGAAAAAGTCATCACATTGTTGGTCAAGAAACTATGACTAAAATCCTACAAATAGGTACCGTTTTGCCACGCAAACAAAATTACAGTATATGGAGCGTAAACTCTGAAGGCGATTCAACCAAGTTTACAAAGCATATTTAAAGATAGACATCAGATATCAAATAGCGCTGCAAGGCAGAGATCAACCAGGTGTAAGACAATACAAACTGAAGTATAAAAAGAATGACATAGATAACTTACTCAGTCCGCTAAAGAGAGTCATCATGCCACAGCAGTCACCGGAGTGGCTCAAGGAGAAGTGCTCTTGGTTGTGCTAATGGAGCTGTAGCTGAGTGGTTGCTCATCAAGCTGCCAAGTGGGGCTCAGAACAACATTATAGATCTTGCAAAAGAGAATGATTGAAGTCAACAGTTGGATCTATAAAGCTTAAAGAGGGCAACTTAAAAAAGAAGATGCCATTCCTGTTAAAATTAAGGCAGACCCTGTAACTCACATGTCAAAAGACTTTAAAAGAAAATTTGCACAAACATGATCATTCGACCGCATCAGGTATTGCGCAGCTCTCAATGTCAGTGAGTGCCACACTGTTACAATGCTGACGCCTTATACTGCCTGATTAGAGACATTTGAATAATTCATTGATGCATTTGAAGAGACTGATGGCAGGAAGATTACCAAATATCTAAAAAATCTTGCTAGTGATGGTGTGAAAGAGTTAAAAAAGAAAATGCCAAGAACAGGTGAAGAAGTCACATCATCAGATTAAGAATGTGTTAAATCTCAAGTTTGATCCAGCACCAAATATTGATTATGAACGATATGTTTTCGGTCAAAAATGCCACAGTGCTGGTGAAACAATAGTTGAATTTAAGGAAAGACTTGACACACTCATCAAATACTGTATGTTCAATTAATTTAATGATGAAGAAACTATGCTGCTTAGAGTTATCAATTGATTTTTGTCCAATTCATTCAGATGACAAATGCTGGGAGAAATTTCTATTCTTGAGTGAGTGTTGATGGTTGCCAGGGCTGAGGGACATGCTGAGAGATAAGCTGCCTACATGGAGGCCGAACATGCTCCAAGCAAGTCAGTCATGAGTCTGAAAAGTAATTTGAAACAAAAGCCTGAAAGAAACAAAGTGATGTCGCAAAAGGAAGTTGCATTTCAGATGCAGATTTGTGTTTACAGGCAAAGGAAAGTGTCCCACCATTGGTCAGATATTCAAAGTCTTTTGTAAAGAGAACCATTTAATGATGATGTACAGAGCAAAGGAAAAAGTCAGTGCGTCACGACACAAAGATAAAATGGCCCCCAGAACATTCCAGAAGCAACATTCAATGCAATCCAACAAGGCCCAGCGGCAATGTCAATTGAGGCAAATAGAAACTAAATGCAGGCGATCATCATCTAAATCATCGTCAAACAGTTCTTCAGCCTTAATAATGAGTGAAGGCGAAGAAAGTGATTGTGCCATGTTAATGCTTACATCAGAAAAATGTGTACATGTCGGACTGGTTACTTGTGAGGAGAAAAGTGAGTTCAAGACAAGTCGATATGTCAACCTAATGAAATCATACAAACACTGTCCAAAGATTACACTGAAAATAAATGGATGCTCAATACCTTTCATTATCAATAGTAGTGCTTTGATAAATATAATGCCTGAAGAAAAGTACACTGAACTGTCTCTGTTCTGCGGCTCATGCCGTCAAAGACTAAAATGTACACTTGGGCTTCATCAACACCACCAAAGAGTAATGGGTTGTTTATAGCGACAGTGAAACATAAGAAAACAAAAGTGAAAGCACCAATCCATCTGCTTAAAAGTACAGCAGCAAGTGCTGGCTGCTCAGTTTCAGCATATCTGCTCACATGGTACTGATTTCAGTGAATTACAACATGAATGCTCATCATTAAAAAGTAAATGAATTACCTTAATTGTTTCATGGTTTAGGAAATTTAAAAGGCTATGAAAGTAAAACTGTATATAATGAGGATATATGTCCTTTTGCTCAGAGACATATATAAGTTGCTTTTTATTTACATGAAGTGGTTGAAAAAAACTTGAATCATTACTAAAGCATGACATTATTGAATGTTCCACTGGTCCAATGCCATGGGTTTCTCCCATAGTAGTAGTGCCTAAGAAGGACAATGAAGGAGCTCTGTGCATATGCGTTGACATGCACCAGGTGAACATAGCGTTTGAACAAGAGCAACATTCAGGGCCACACACTGCGTACATGAGCACACAGTTTAATGGTCCCAAAATCTTTTCGCAACTTGATTTTTAATACATTTTAGCAGACCTTTACAGCAAATCAGTACAGGTGAGTCCTTTGGGCAGCCAGGAGCTTCCCTTGGGAGATTGCAGGTTCTGGTGCAAAGGGGCTGTCCCAAGAAGTGCCTAAGTTGGTAGGGTACCTAAAATTGCTTTTGAAGTGGGGGAGACTTCAAAGAGTGGTTTTGAAGTGCACATGGTCCCCTCCAGTACAATCCTGTCTGCCAGGAACCAGGTAGGGAGTTGGCAGTCCATTGTGTGAGGGCAGGCCACTGTTCTTTGAAATGTAAGTGTCAGGCCCTCCACCCTTCCTGCCCAGGAAGAACCCATTCAGTATGCAGATGTTTTCAGGTGTGACTGAGCCTCCTGTGTTTGTGGTTGTCTGGGTGAAATGCACATGGGAGCAGTCAACCAGTCAACCAGTCAACCAGCCCAGCCCAGACATGGATTGGAGACAGGCTGTAAGGCACAGAAGAATTTTAAGTGCAGAGAAATGCTCACTTTCTTAAAGTGGCATTTCTAAAATATATAAAATTCAACCTCACCAGTCAGCAGGATTTTGTATTACCATTCTGGCCATACTAAATATGACCTGTCTACTCCTTTCTGATTAGAATCTACCACTCAAACAGTATATGAGGGTAGCCCTGATGTTAGCCTATGAAAGGAGCAGGCCTCAGCAGTGGAAAACATATTTTGGAGTTTTCCACTACCAGGACATATAAAACACATAGGTAGTCCTACCTTTTATTTACACAGCTCCGTGCCCTATGGGTTACCTAGGGCCTACCTTAGGTGTGACTTATATGTAGAAAAAGCGGATTTTGAGGCTCGGCAAGTACCTTTAAAAGTCGAAGTGGCAGTGAAACTGCACACACAGACCTTGCATTGACAGGCATGAGACATGGTTAAGGGGCTACTTATGTGGGTGGCATAATCAGTTCTGGAGGCCCACTAGTAGCATTCAATTTACAGACCCTGGGCACATGCAGTGCACTTTACTAGGGACTTACAAGTGAATTAAATATGTCAATCGGGTAGGAGCCAATGTCATCATGTTTTAAGGGAGAGCCTATGCACTTTAGCATTGGTTAGCCTGTGGTAAAGTGTGCACAGTCCTAAAACCAGCAAAAACAGTGTCAAAAAGTAGAAGAAGGCATGCAAAAAGTTGCGGTTGACCACCCTATGGCTGTCAGGTCTAACATGTCCCCCCCGCTGAAAGTTGGGAGAGCTACCCAACCCCTTGGGAGCTCTCATCGCTAAGGTGGAAGTATCTGGAGAGACCATCAGCATTTCCGTGGTTAGTCCTGGGTGATGCTCCACTGTAAAGTCCATCCCCTGATGAGAAATGGACCACCTCAAGAGTTTGGAATTTTCACCCCTCATCTGTATGAGCCATTTGAGGGGTCTGTGTCTGTCTGAACCTGGAAGTGAGTCCCAAACAGGTATGGTCTCAGCATCTTCAGTGCCCAGACCGCAGAAAATGCTTCTCTTTCAATAGCACTCCACCTCTGTTCCCGTGGTAAAAGCCTTCTGTTAATAAAGGCTACCGGTTTGTCTAGGCCTTTCTCATTCAGCTGTGCTAGGACCACCCCTATGCCATGCTCTGAAGCATCTGCACAATGAATTCTCTGGAGTAGTCAGGTGCCTTGAGCATGGGTGCTGTGCAAATTCAGGGAGTCAAAGGCTTTTTGACAAGCCTCTGTCCAATTCACCAACCTAGGTTCCTTTTTGGATGTGAGTTCTGTTAAGGGGGCCACTATGGTGCCATAACCCTTAACACATTTGTGGTAATATCTGGTGAGACCTAAGAAGGCTCTCACCTCTGTCTGGGTTCTAGGTGGTTGCCCAGCCTTGATTGTTTCAATCTTGGCCTGTAGGGTATGTACCTTGCCACCACCTACTAGTTGTCCCAAGTACACCACGGAACGCTGCCCAATCTGGCACTTACTGGCCTTGATGGTCAGGCCTGTCTGTTGCAGGGCCTGAACCACCTCCTTGAGGTGGAGCAGGTGTTCCTCCAAGCTGGAACTATAGATGACGATGTCGCCAAGGTAGGCTGCACAGAAGGCATCCTTGCCAGCTAGGACCCCGTTAACCAGCCGTTAGAAGTTGGCGGGGCATTACTCTGAACTTGTAATGACCCATAGGGTAGAAAAAGTGTTTCTCTCTTTTCCCCCCTCAGTCAAGGTGATCTACCAATACCCTGACTTGAGGTCAAAGGTACTGAGAAACTTGACAGCGCCTAGCCTGTCTATGAGATCATCAGCCCTGGGGATGGGGTGAGCATCTGTCCTTGTGACATAGTGGAAATCCTGGTAGTCCATGCAGAACCTAAGCTCTGGCTTGGCACCGGGAGAAGCAGCCTTGGGAACCAACACCACTGGGTTGGACCAGGGACTATTGGACTTCTCTATCACTCCAAGAACCAGCATCTTGGCAACTTTCTCCTTGATGCTGGACCTCACCTTATCTGACACACTGTAAATGTTATTCTTTACAGGCGGACTGTCTCCTGTGTCAATATCATGGACACACAAGTGTGTGAGTCCAGGGGTGAGGGAAAACAAACAGGGAAGAGAACTGCTCCAATAACTCGTAGGAGTCTCCTCTCTGATCTAGGGTCAGGGAGCAAGAGAGATTGACAACTTCCACTGACCCATCACTTTCTTTGTCAGAGAGGAGGTCTGGGAGAGGCTCACTCTCCTCTTCCATAACTCATCAGTCACCAAAAGCATGCTGACTTCAGACCTCTCAAAATGAGGCTTCAGTCAGTTTTGATGGAGCACCCTTAGGGTGTTCCTATGGGACTTGAGGTCCACTAAGTAAGTGGCCTTCCCCTTCCACTCCTTGATTTTGAATGGGCCAGTCCAGCGGTCCTAGAGAGCTCTAGGCTCTACTGGCTCCATTACCCATACTTTGTCTCCAGGTGAGAATTCTACCAGGGTGGCCTTCTGGTCATACCATTGCTTCATCACCTCTTGAATGGCTTCGAGGTTGCTCTTGCCCTGTTTCCAGAAGCGTTGCATCTGGTTGAAGAAGGCCAGCATGTAACTGACCACATCCGGGGGGTTTCCTGGGAGCTTAATCCCATCTCTCTTTCACTATGCTTATGGGTCTCCTGACAGGGTACCCATAGAAAAGTTCAAAGGGGCAGAACCCCACCCCTTTCTGGGGCACCTCTCTATAAGCAAAGAGAAGGCATGGCAAGAGGACGTCCCACTTACACCTCATTGCCTCTGCTTCCTCCACACCGACCCTTTCATTTTATACTTATCTCTCTGACACCTCTCAGGTCTTGTCTCTACGGCTTATCAAGGCCTCCCATACCATTCTTTACCTACGTGCTCAATTACCTAATCACCCTGTTGCTGCTCAGGCAGCCTTACCACTCTGAATTCCCTCAATTTACAAAGGTATGTACACAAGTATTATCTTCTCTCTCCGTACCTCATGCCTACGGACATTCCCGGATCGTATTCCCCTACGGGCTAGTCTTACCTGTTTTACTCTTTTTTCCTTTCCTTCCTAGATCTCTATCACCTATTCCAGCCCACAGATCTAATTAACATTGATTACTCAGGCCGGACGGCCCAGGTACAAAAACTATGGCTCTCAACCACTTTGGGCCCTTTCTTTCTCTCTGTCACTCACCTACTATGTACCACTCTACATCTCCCTTTTAGGTGTTCGTACTCATCTATTTGCTTGGTTTCTCCCAACCCTGCTCCTAGTCTCATATTCACGTTACTTCGTATCACTGTTTACAGTGTATTAGCCCACTATTGGAGACATTCTGGATCTCTATATTTACTGCATGGACGTACTAAATCACTTTTATCCATAGTGTGTCTCCTTTCTCTATGGGTGTCCCGGTCGCACTGTGTATGCTCGTCATGTTCACTTTAATACCAATCTTTTCAAGCTCCCACACTAAGTCACTGGTTTTTGGTTTCGGTATCTTTTCTACATGAGTTCACTACTGATTCCATACACGTATATATACCAACTGTTGCTTTTATCAATATTTTTTGCAGCCTTGATGAAGTCACTTGTGTGACGAAACACGTGTTGGCTGTTTATCCATGACGATTATCATGCTCTACAACACCTACGAATAAAGGCACTTTCTACTAACAAGACTCTGGACGTTTTCGTCAACCTCAAACTTTCGCTTACCTTCAACATACCATCAGGGTTTCTCATCCCTGCAATACTATTGGACACTACATTCTGTGTGCTCTGGCCAAATTTTTTTTCTCTAGGCTTGGTTGTGGGTATTCTGTTACTCACTTTTGTGCCTGCTGGGTAGTAGGGCACTCGGCCTGATTGCACCAGACATTGTTCTTCCATATATATTTGCTAAAAACTACTGTGTTACTACCTAGAAGTGCGGCTTCCGTCACCCTTACTACCCTTGTGTTTCTTTCACTTCCAAGATATATTCTGTCTGAATAGGGTCAGCTGCACTCTAGAAACTGTACATTTTCTGATTGTATTACTTGTACCTCTTCTGATCGGAAGTGTTACCCCATCGTTAGGCTTCACAACATGGCCTCTTTTGATGACAACCGGGACGCCTTAGCTGCAGAGCTATTTTCTAAAAAAACCCTGACACAACGTACCACAGACTCTATACCGCTTAAGGAAGGACTTAGACAGAAATGTATTAAACTTGAGAGACTAAAAAAACAGGAGCTTGCCCGCTGGTGGGACATTACCACTCTTAAACGTTACTTGGAACTTAAACAAGTCCCTAGAGGACTACGAGTGATTATCTTTCCATCCTTTGAAGACCTTGACCCTGACTTACTTGGGGAATGGGAACACCTTATTTCCTCCACTTCCTTCAGCATGATTAACATATTGATCAAACATGCTGATAGAAAACGCAACAAACTACTACAGGACATTGCATCCCTGGAGGAGGAGATCAAAAATCTCAACCTCCCGGAAGCTACAGAAAAGAATTACACTATTATGAGGGAAATACTTACAGGGTATCAGCTATTTATTAAAGACAAAAAAATGCGCAAACTTGTCAGAGATGACAATGACCACAGTAACAGTAGAATTTATACCTTTGCACGGAAATTTGACCAGCTTAACAAAGACTCTGGTAACATACCCGCTAAACCCAACACGCCTGCTGGGTCTACCACGGGTAGTTTATCTGACATCTCTAACTTATCCAGTGACTGTAGTGAATCACACATAGATGGGTCCTCTGTCGGCACACATCCACAAAATACTACTCAACAGTCGAGTTCTTTTTTAGAGGAACTTGGCAGATACAGAAAGGGATTACGACAGAACTACAACAGGTCAGGTCCAAGTACAAACCCACCCGCAGGGGCGGTAGGAAACATCTTAATAAACTCCAGGGAGGGAATGACAACTCGCACAACCGCGAAAATCCAGAGATCCCGAATGTTCTCCCTTTACAACAAACTACCAATTTTTCAGAGGAAACAGTACAGGTTATGAATCTTTCTAAATTGCATCTTTCTGTACATGAAATAAATGTTTTGAAAAAAGGTCTGGGTTTCTGTCCCACTTCCAAACCTGATTATACTACCATCCACATAGATCTTTTTAAATTCATACGCAAGCTCAAGCTAAAAAAGTTCTTTCATGGCAAACCAGACATTAATAAAGCTGCTCCGGCTACATTACCAACTTGCAACCAATCTATTAGAGACCTACAGGACATCCATACGGTTCTCTCCCTTGACAACGCTTCCTCGCCCTCACTAAGCTTCAATGAACTATTGACTGAACTCAACATCACACCCAACTTAGAAGTTGACAGTGGGCTTAAACCCAGCTCCACATTTGTCCCCGTTTTACCACCGGACAATCACATTGATGTCTTTTACAAAGCCATCAGTACGGAACTTTTTAATTTAGAGGACAAGACAAACAACCGTACCTACAGACCAAGTAAGAATTTAAACCCCAATGAACTCCAAGCACTACATAAACTCTCCACATATACAGACATTGTCATCAGGGAGGCGGACAAAGGAGGCAACGTCGTCATCATGAACAAAATTGACTACATCACTGAAATTAACAGACAACTCAGTGACACACAGGCTTACTCTGTGGTCCACACCAACCCTCTGCCTAATATTACCAAATTGATCAAAACCAAACTGACGTCTTTAAAAAAACGTTGTCTTCTGACTGATTTAGAGTACAGGTTTTTGTTCATTGAGGCACCACGTGCCCCTTGCATATACATCCTTCCGAAAATCCACAAACCAGGAGGTTTTCCTCCTGGCAGACCTATTATCTCAGGGATCGGTTCTCCCACAGAACACATCTCTGAGTACATTGACTCTTTCCTCCAACCTTTGGTACGTAACTTACCTTCGTACATACAGGACACTAGGGACCTCTTGTGTCAACTTGAAGATATCGAATGGACGGATACCTGCGTTTTTTGTTGTCTTGACGTTATCTCACTCTACACGTCCATTCCCCTGGAAAGGGGTATCGAAATGCTCCAACGAACACTCAGTACCCGGGATGCAACACTATATGAACACACTCACATGCTTGTTGAACTCACACGACTAGTGCTAGAGAACAACGTATTCTTGCATGATGGCAGGTGGTTTAGGCAGTGTCAGGGTGTAGCCATGGGAGCCAAGTTCTCACCATCGTATGCCAATCTATACATGGGTCAATGTGAGAAAATACACCTTTGGTCCAATTGTCCGGCACACCTCACGCAGCACATTCTTTACTGGGGTAGGTACATTGATGACATTCTTGCCATCTGGACTGGTGACATCCATGACCTAAATACACTCATAGAACACCTCAACACTAATGAGTTCAACTTAGCGTTTACCCACAAGGTGGACACTACTCAAATCGAATTTTTGGACCTATTGCTGTACACTACCAACAACAAGGTCATGTCTAGACTTTACAGAAAACCCACCGCCTGCAATTCTATCCTGCATGCACAGAGTGCTCATCCCCTCACACAGATCAAGGCCATCCCATACGGAGAAATGGTTAGGATTCAACGTAATTGCTCTGACACTGATGTTTTCAAACAGGAACTCGAAAACCTGACCCACCGCTTCCAAAATAGGGGTTACTCTAACAAACTCATCTCGGGAGCTAGCAAACGCATCTTGAACAAGGAACAACACGAGTTACTTATCAAAGGCCCAAAGAAACTTGTCACAAAAAATCCTAGCAGCCAGAGACCGGTCACATTTATTACTCGGTACAGCCCAGCTAGCAAGGCGATACTACGCATTCTCAAGAAACATTGGCACTTGCTGATGCTGGATACGTGTCTCAAAGACTCAATAGGCGGGTCCCCCACCATTGTGCATAGCAGGGGTCGGACTCTCAGGAACATTTTGTGCCCTAGCTTTCTCTGCCCCTCCTCTCCCACACGCCCTTTGGGGTGGATTCCAGAGAAACCTACTGGCTTTTACAAATGTGGCTGCTGCATTTCCTGTCAACTAGCCCTCAACAAAACCATATCTTTTTCATACAATACCAAGACAACGTACCACATCAAGTGTTTTATCAATTGTAACACGAAATATGCTGTTTATTGTTTGATATGTGTATGTGGTCTGATCTACATTGGAAGCTCTATACGCCCACTCAAAGAACGCATTCAGGAGCATATCAGGGCCATCAGAAATGCTAACATCAACTACCCCCTTGCCGTTCACTTTAACACCGCACATGGGGAAGGGGATCTTCGGAAAATCAGATTCCATGGCATCACTCAGGTTCCTAATTCACCAAGATGGGGAGACAGAACCAGGGAACTGCGTAAATGCGAGGCCAAATGGATCATAAAACTCCGCGCAGTTGAGCTAGGCCTCAACACGGACCGTGAATTACACTTTTTTCTGACATAACCAATCTGATCCTCCATCCTGTACGCATGTTGCACCATTTCTACTTTTGACCAACCCGTATGTTCAAGCTCACTATGTTCTACTAGGTTTGGATCCATCTCTGTGTACTAACAATGTACTCAATCATTTATGAATAGATGCTAATTCTGTAACTCTGTCTTTATATTTTATGTTCTTGGCCTTACTCTGCACCATGTGTCTGGTAACACCAAGCATCCACTTATTTTACTTACATAGACATATGTGGTGTATGGGGATCCTCCATTTCATTGCACGTTGCATCATATCTTCCTATGGACAACCCTTCTGCACAAAGCTTAACTATGTACATAACGTTTTTTAAATGCTCTACTATGTTTGGATGTATCTATGTGTACAAACAACGTACTCATCAGATTATGATTAGATGTTATTTCTTTAACTTATCATTGTATTCCGTTTCCATCCTCGACCTCACTATGCACCATTTGTTCAGTAATACGAGGTATTCACATAATTCGCTTGTATATACATACTTGTTGTATGCGGCTCGTTGCAATAATATGGCCTGGCTTTTCACATTCAACATTGTCTTCGGTATAAATAGATGTTATTTCTTTAACTTATCATTGTATTCCGTGTCCATCCTCACTATGTACTATTTGTTCAGTAATACGAGGTATTCATATAGTTCATTTGTATTTACATACTTGTTGTATGCGGCTCGTTGCAATAATATGGCCTGACTTTTCACGTTCAACATTGTCTTCGGTTCACTGGACTCCCATTACTTCGTTTGCACTCTTCGGTGTTTGTGTTTCTCTCACTACTACAGTAAAGGTTTTTACACTGTGATCACCAACTTAGGACATGTCTCTTCCGTTTTTCCCTTTCTCCTTCCCCCCGTTCCAACCTTAATTTCCATGCTCCCATTCTATTTACTTATGGACTTTCCGCTTGCTCCCCCCTTCTTTCTCTCAATAATTCTTTTCAATCCATTTATTCCGGACCCCTATTCCATACACCCAATATGGCCGCCACACTGTCCCCCTCAGCCTCAGTTTGGGTCCCCCCTCCATTTCCATGGCACCCCAACTCCCTGTTCACCATAAGAGCGCGGGTCGGCAACGACCATCAGACGCTCTTTCACTGCTCACCGCGCCTCCCCGGCCTGAATCTCTAAGGTATGTCCTCCATTTCTGATAATTAGGCCACTCCGTTCTTGACTCTTCTGACTGTTCAGCTCATGTTAGATGCTTCTATGTACTTTTTACATTATTGCCGCTTATGGCCTAACCAATTTTCTAGCCGCAATTGAAATCCCTTGACGCATTTCGTTTCGAAATGCGCTTTACCATTATTGCTTAACTGCCCATTCTTGATGTACGCTTGTCTCTTACCAAGCACCGGCGTACTTGTACCGGTTAAATGCGTTTCGACTTACCCGAATTTACAACATAAGGCCGCTCTCTCTCTCGGGCTCACTTTGGAGTACCGTTATATGCCCTGGCTTTATCACCAAGGTCCAACATGTTTTCTCACTGCCGCAGGGGTCCTCCACCTTTATTACATGGACCTTCTCAAGCCTGGTCTTCAGTACTCTGGCAGTTCACAGGCCGAATATTAGCGCTCTGTGTTTACACTACGTACCGCCAGTTATATTTATATTGACATCAACCTACCCTACTTGCCTCATTTTCTCCTTTTGTGTTTTTTGATACATTTCATATCCCACCATTTGCACGTTGCAGCCCTGTTGGGCTAGTGTTATTATTGATCTCCGAACACAGACTTCGGCTCTATTCGTCAATGACCTTTAATTGTCTTTATTAATTGTTTTCCTGTTTGCCTCTGCTTCCTCCACACCGACCCTTTCATTTTATACATATCTCTCTGACACCTCTCAGGTCTTGTCTCTACGGCTTATCAAGGCCTCCCATACCATTCTTTACCTACGTGCTCAATTACCTAATCACCCTGTTGCTGCTCAGGCAGCCTTACCACTCTGAATTTCCTCAATTTACAAAGGTATGTACACAAGTATTATCTTCTCTCTCCGTACCTCATGCCTACGGACATTCTCGGATCGTATTCCCCTACGGGCTAGTCTTACCTGTTTTACTCTTTTTTCCTTTCCTTCCTAGATCTCTATCACCTATTCCAGCCCACAGATCTAATTAACATTGATTACTCAGGCCGCACGGCCCAGGTACAAAAACTATGGCTCTCAACCACTTTGGGCCCTTTCTTTCTCTCTGTCACTCACCTACTATGTACCACTCTACATCTCCCTTTTAGGTGTTCGTACTCATCTATTTGCTTGGTTTCTCCCAACCCTGCTCCTAGTCTCATATTCATGTTACTTCGTATCACTGTTTACATGGTATTAGCCCACTATTGGAGACATTCTGGATCTCTATATTTACTGCATGGACGTACTAAATCCCTTTTATCCATAGTGTGTCTCCTTTCTCTATGGGTGTCCCGGTCGCACTGTGTATGCTCGTCATGTTCACTTTAATACCAATCTTTTCAAGCTCCCACACTAAGTCACTGGTTTTTGTTTTCGGTATCTTTTCTACATGAGTTCACTACTGATTCCATACACGTATATATACCAACTGTTGCTTTTATCAATATTTTTTGCAGCCTTGATGAAGTCACTTGTGTGACGAAACACGTGTTGGCTGTTAATCCATGACGATTATCATGCTCTACAACACCTACGAATAAAGGCACTTTCTACTAACAAGACTCTGGACGTTTTGGTCAACCTCAAACTTTCGCTTACCTTCAACATACCATCAGGGTTTCTCATCTCTGCAATACTATTGGACACTACATTCTGTGTGCCCTGGCCAAATTTTTTTTCTCTAGGCTTGGTTGTGGGTATTCTGTTACTCACTTTTGTGCCTGCTGGGTAGTAGGGCACTCGGCCTGATTGCACCAGACATTGTTCTTCCATATATATTTGCTAAAAACTACTGTGTTACTACCTAGAAGTGCGGCTTCCGTCACCCTTACTACCCTTGTGTTTCTTTCACTTCCAAGATATATTCTGTCTGAATAGGGTCAGCTGCACTCTAGAAACTGTACATTTTCTGATTGTATTACTTGTACCTCTTCTGATCGGAAGTGTTACCCCATCGTTAGGCTTCACAACATGGCCTCTTTTGATGACAACCGGGACGCCTTAGCTGCGGAGCTATTTTCTAAAAAACCCCTGACACAACGTACCACAGACTCTATACCGCTTAAGGAAGGACTTAGACAGAAATTTATTAAACTAGAGAGACTAAAAAAACAGGAGCTTGCCCGCTGGTGGGACATTACCACTCTTAAACGTTACTTGGAACTTAAACAAGTCCCTAGAGGACTACGAGTGATTATCTTTCCATCCTTTGAAGACCTTGACCCTGACTTACTTGGGGAATGGGAACACCTTATTTCCTCCACTTCCTTCAGCATGATTAACATATTGATCAAACATGCTGATAGAAAACGCAACAAACTTCTACAGGACATTGCATCCCTGGAGGAGGAGATCAAAAATCTCAACCTCCCGGAAGCTACAGAAAAGAATTACACTATTATGAGGGAAATACTTACAGGGTATCAGCTATTTATTAAAGACAAAAAAATGCGCAAACTTGTCAGAGATGACAATGACTACAGTAACGGTAGAATTTATACCTTTGCACGGAAATTTGACCAGCTTAACAAAGACTCTGGTAACATACCCGCTAAACCCAACACGCCTGCTGGGTCTACCACGGGTAGTTTATCTGACATCTCTAACTTATCCAGTGACTGTAGTGAATCACACATAGATGGGTCCTCTGTCGGCACACATCCACAAAATACTACTCAACAGTCGAGTTCTTTTTTAGAGGAACTTGGCAGATACAGAAAGGGATTACGACAGAACTACAACAGGTCAGGCCCAAGTACAAACCCACCCGCAGGGGCGGTAGGAAACACCTTAATAAACTCCAGGGAGGGAATGACAACTCGCGCAACCGCGAAAATCCAGAGATCCTGAATGTTCTCCCTTTACAACAAACTACCAATTTTTCAGAGGAAACAGTACAGGTTATGAATCTTTCTAAATTGCATCTTTCTGTACATGAAATAAATGTTTTGAAAAAAGGTCTGGGTTTCAGTCCCACTTCCAAACCTGATTATACTACCATCCACATTGATCTTTTTAAATTCATACGCAAGCTCAAGCTAAAAAAGTTATTTCATGGCAAACCAGACATTAATAAAGCTGCTCGGGCTACATTACCAACTTGCAACCAATCTATTAGGGACCTACAGGACATCCATACGGTTCTCTCCCTTGACAACGCTTCCTCGCCCTCACTAAGCTTCAATGAACTATTGACTGAACTCAACATCACACCCAACTTAGAAGTTGACAGTGGGCTTAAACCCAGCTCCACATTTGTCCCCGTTTTACCACCGGACAATCACATTGATGTCTTTTACAAAGCCATCAGTACGGAACTTTTTAATTTAGAGGACAAGACAAACACCCGTACCTACAGACCAAGTAAGAATTTAAACCCCAATGAACTCCAAGCACTACATAAACTCTCCACATATACAGACATTGTCATCAGGGAGGCGGACAAAGGAGGCAACGTCGTCATCATGAACAAAATTGACTACATCACTGAAATTAACAGACAACTCAGTGACACACAGGCTTACTCTGTGGTCCACACCAACCCTCTGCCTAATATTACCAAATTGATCAAAACCAAACTGACGTCTTTAAAAAAACGTTGTCTTCTGACTGATTTAGAGTACAGGTTTTTGTTCATTGAGGCACCACGTGCCCCTTGCATATACATCCTTCCGAAAATCCACAAACCAGGAGGTTTTCCTCCTGGCAGACCTATTATCTCAGGGATCGGTTCTCCCACAGAACACATCTCTGAGTACATTGACTCTTTCCTCCAACCTTTGGTACGTAACTTACCTTCGTACATACAGGACACTAGGGACCTCTTGTGTCAACTTGAAGATATCGAATGGACGGATACCTGCGTTTTTTGTTGTCTTGACGTTAGCTCACTCTACACGTCCATTCCCCTGGAAAGGGGTATCGAAATGCTCCAACGAACACTCAGTACCCGGGATGCAACACTATATGAACACACTCACATGCTTGTTGAACTCACACAACTAGTGCTAGAGAACAACGTATTCTTGCATGATGGCAGGTGGTTTAGGCAGTGTCAGGGAGTAGCCATGGGAGCCAAGTTATCACCATCGTATGCCAATCTATACATGGGTCAATTTGAGAAAATACACCTTTGGTCCAATTGTCCGGCACACCTCACGCAGCATATTCTTTACTGGGGTAGGTACATTGATGACATTCTTGCCATCTGGACTGGTGACATCCATGACCTAAATACACTCATAGAACACCTCAACACTAATGAGTTCAACTTGGCGTTTACCCACAAGGTGGACACTACTCAAATCGAATTTTTGGACCTATTGCTGTACACTACCAACAACAAGGTCATGTCTAGACTTTACAGAAAACCCACCGCCTGCAATTCTATCCTGCATGCACAGAGTGCTCATCCCCTCACACAGATCAAGGCCATCCCATACGGAGAAATGGTTAGGATTCAACGTAATTGCTCTGACACTGATGTTTTCAAACAGGAACTCGAAAACCTGACCCACCGCTTCCCAAATAGGGGTTACTCTAACAAACTCATCTCGGGAGCTAGCAAACGCATCTTGAACAAGGAACAACACAAGTTACTTGTCAAAGGCCCAAAGAAACTTGTCACAAAAAATCCTAGCAGCCAGAGACCGGTCACATTTATTACTCAGTACAGCCCAGCTAGCAAGGCGATACTACGCATTCTCAAGAAACATTGGCACTTGCTGATGCTGGATACGTGTCTCAAAGACTCAATAGGCGGGTCCCCCACCATTGTGCATAGCAGGGGTCGGACTCTCAGGAACATTTTGTGCCCTAGCTTTCTCTGCCCCTCCTCTCCCACACGCCCTTTGGGGTGGATTCCAGAGAAACCTACTGGCTTTTACAAATGTGGCTGCTGCATTTCCTGTCAACTAGCCCTCAACAAAACCATATCTTTTTCATACAATACCAAGACAACGTACCACATCAAGTGTTTTATCAATTGTAACATGAAATATGCTGTTTATTGTTTGATATGTGTATGTGGTCTGATCTACATTGGAAGCTCTATACGCCCACTCAAAGAACGCATTCAGGAGCATATCAGGGCCATCAGAAATGCTAACATCAACTACCCCCTTGACGTTCACTTTAACACCGCACATGGGGAAGGGGATCTTCAGAATATCAGATTCCATGGCATCACTCAGGTTCCTAATTCACCAAGATGGGGAGACAGAACCAGGGAACTGCGTAAATGCGAGGCCAAATGGATCACAAAACTCCGCACAGTTGAGCTAGGCCTCAACACGGACCGTGAATTACACTTTTTTCTGACATAACCAATCTGATCCTCCATCCTGTACGCATGTTGCACCATTTCTACTTTTGTACAACTCGTATGTTCAAGCTCGCTATGTTCTACTAGGTTTGGATCCATCTCTGTGTACTAACAATGTACTCAATCATTTATGAATAGATGCTAATTCTGTAACTCTGTCTTTATATGTTATGTTCTTGGCCTTACTCTGCACCATGTGTCTGGTAACACCAAGGCCCGTATTTATACTCCATTTGCGCCGAATTAGCGTTGTTTTTTCGACGCAAATTCGGCGCAAAACTAACGCCATATTTATACTTTGGCGTTAGACGCGTCTAGCGCCAAAGTATGGGCAAATAGCGTCATTTTTTTGCGTGAACGCCTTCCTTGCGTTAATGAGATGCAAGGAAGGCGTTCCCGTCTAAAAAAATGACGGCGACGCAAATGCGTCGTATTTATACTCCTGGGCAAAAATCACGCCCGGGAGGTGGCGGGTCAAAAAACCCCGCATTTGCGCCACTATTTAACGCCTGGTTCAGGGTAGGCGTTAAGGGGCCTGTGGGCTCAAAATGAGCCCACAGGTGCCCTCCCCTGCCCCCAGGGATCCCCCCTGCCACCCCTGCCCACCCCAGGAGGACACCCAAGGATGGAGGGACCCACCCCAGGGACATTCAGGTAAGTTCAGGTAAGTATAATTTTTTATATTTTGTAATTTTTTTTGGGTGGCATAGGGGGGCCTTATTTGTGCCCCCCTACATGCCACTATGCCCAATGGCCATACCCAGGGGACATAAGTCCCCTGGGCATGGCCATTGGGCAAGGGGGCATGACTCCTGTCTGTACTAAGACAGGAGTCATTTAAATGGCGTCTGGGCGTCGAAAATAATGGCACAAATCGGGTTGAGGCGATTTTTTTGCCTCAACCTGACTTGCCCCATTTTAAGACGCCCTAACGCCATTTTCCCCCTACGCCGGTGCTGCCTGGTCTACGTGGTTTTTTTCCACGCACACCAGGCAGCGCCGGTCTGCTAGCGCCGGCTAACGCCATTCCATAAATACGGCGCCCGCATGGCGCTTCAGAATGGCGTTAGACGGCGCTAAATTTTTTGACGCTAAACTGCGTTAGCGCAGTTTAGCGTCAAAAAGTATAAATATGTCCCAAGTATCCACTTATTTTACTTACATAGACATATGTGGTGTATGGGGATCCTCCATTTCATTGCACGTTGCATCATATCTTCCTATGGACAACCCTTCTGCACAAAGCTTAACTATGTACATAATGTTTTTTAAATGCTCTACTATGTTTGGATGTATCTATGTGTACAAACAACGTACTCATCAGATTATGATTAGATGTTATTTCTTTAACTTATCATTGTATTCCGTTTCCATCCTCGACCTCACTATGCACCATTTGTTCAGTAATACGAGGTATTCACATAATTCGCTTGTATATACATACTTGTTGTATGCGGCTCGTTGCAATAATATGGCCTGGCTTTTCACATTCAACATTGTCTTCGGTATAAATAGATGTTATTTCTTTAACTTATCATTGTATTCCGTTTCCATCCTCACTATGTACTATTTGTTCAGTAATACGAGATATTCATATAGTTCATTTGTATTTACATACTTGTTGTATGCGGCTCGTTGCAATAATATGGCCTGACTTTTCACGTTCAACATTATCTTCGGTTCACTGGACTCCCATTACTTCGTTTGCACTCTTCGGTGTTTGTGTTTCTCTCACTACTACAGTAAAGGTTTTTACACCGTGATCACCAACTTAGGACATGTCTCTTCCGTCTTTCCCTTTCTCCTTCCCCCGTTCCAACCTTACTTTCCATGCTCCCATTCTATTTACTTATGGACTTTCCGCTTGCTCCCCCCTTCTTTCTCTCAATAATTCTTTTCAATCCATTTATTCCGGACCCCTATTCCATACACCCAATATGGCCGCCACACTGTCCCCCTCAGCCTCAGTTTGGGTCCCCCCTCCATTTCCATGGCACCCCAACTCCCTGTTCACCATAAGAGCGCGGGTCGGCAACGACCATCAGACGCTCTTTCACTGCTCACCGCGCCTCCCCGGCCTGAATCTCTAAGGTATGTCCTCCATTTCTGATAATTAGGCCACTCCGTTCTTGACTCTTCTGACTGTTCAGCTCATGTTAGATGCTTCTATGTACTTTTTACATTATTGCCGCTTATGGCCTAACCAATTTTCTAGCCGCAATTGAAATCCCTTGACGCATTTCGTTTCGAAACGCGCTTTACCATTATTGCTTAACTGCCCATTCTTGATGTACGCTCGTCTCTTACCAAGCACCGGCGTACTATTATCGGTTAAATGCGTTTCGACTTACCCGAATTTACAACATAAGGCCGCTCTCTCTCTCGGGCTCACTTTGGAGTACCGTTATATGCCCTGGCTTTATCACCAAGGTCCAACATGTTTTCTCACTGCCGCAGGGGTCCTCCACCTTTATTACATGGACCTTCTCAAGCCTGGTCTTCAGTACTCTGGCAGTTCACAGGCCGAATATTAGCGCTCTGTGTTTACACTACGTACCGCCAGTTATATTTATATTGACATCAACCTACCCTACTTGCCTCATTTTCTCCTTTTGTGTTTTTTGATACATTTCATATCCCACCATTTGCACGTTGCAGCCCTGTTGGGCTAGTGTTATTATTGATCTCCGAACACAGACTTCGGCTCTATTCGTCAATGACCTTTAATTGTCTTTATTAATTGTTTTCCTGTTTGCCTCTGCTTCCTCCACACCGACCCTTTCATTTTATACTTATCTCTCTGACACCTCTCAGGTCTTGTCTCTACGGCTTATCAAGGCCTCCCATACCATTCTTTACCTACGTGCTCAATTACCTAATCACCCTGTTGCTGCTCAGGCAGCCTTACCACTCTGAATTTCCTCAATTTACAAAGGTATGTACACAAGTATTATCTTCTCTCTCCGTACCTCATGCCTACGGACATTCTCGGATCGTATTCCCCTACGGGCTAGTCTTACCTGTTTTACTCTTTTTTCCTTTCCTTCCTAGATCTCTATCACCTATTCCAGCCCACAGATCTAATTAACATTGATTACTCAGGCCGGACGGCCCAGGTACAAAAACTATGGCTCTCAACCACTTTGGGCCCTTTCTTTCTCTCTGTCACTCACCTACTATGTACCACTCTACATCTCCCTTTTAGGTGTTCGTACTCATCTATTTGCTTGGTTTCTCCCAACCCTGCTCCTAGTCTCATATTCACGTTACTTCGTATCACTGTTTACAGTGTATTAGCCCACTATTGGATACATTCTGGATCTCTATATTTACTGCATGGACGTACTAAATCACTTTTATCCATAGTGTGTCTCCTTTCTCTATGGGTGTCCCGGTCGCACTGGGTATGCTCGTCATGTTCACTTTAATACCAATCTTTTCAAGCTCCCACACTAAGTCACTGGTTTTTGGTTTCGGTATCTTTTCTACATGAGTTCACTACTGATTCCATACACGTATATATACCAACTGTTGCTTTTATCAATATTTTTTGCAGCCTTGATGAAGTCACTTGTGTGACGAAACACGTGTTGGCTGTTTATCCATGACGATTATCATGCTCTACAACACCTACGAATAAAGGCACTTTCTACTAACAAGACTCTGGACGTTTTCGTCAACCTCAAACTTTCGCTTACCTTCAACATACCATCAGGGTTTCTCATCCTTGCAATACTATTGGACACTTCATTCTGTGTGCTCTGCCCAAATTTGTTTTCTCTAGGCCTGTGATCATGCCTTTTAGGGTCTTGTTGAACCTTTCGCATTGGATTGAGGATGGTAAGGGGTGGTGAACCGGTAAGTCACCCCACACGCATCCCACATGGACTTCATGTACGCAGACATTAAGTTTATGCCTCTGTCAGACACAGCCTCTTTTGCGAATCCCACATGGGTAAATATCCCCATTAGAGCTCTGGTCACCACCGGTGCAGTGACTGTCCTTAGAAGAATCGCCTCTGGATAGCAGGTGTCATAGTCCACCAAATCAGGATAAACCTGTTGCTTAGGGCAGTTTTGGGGTCCAAAGGCCAATGATGTTGATGCCCATCCTTTCAAAGGGGGTGTCAACAATGGGGAGTGGGATCAGTGGGTCCTTTAGCCTTTTCCCGGCCTTCCCACTAGCTTGGCAGGTTGGGCAGGACCTACAGAAAGTGTCTGAGGCTACCCGCATTTTGGGCCAGCCAATAAAAATGGGTGACAAGCCTGGCGAAGGTCTTGTCTTGCCCCAAATGTCCTGCCAGGGGGATGTCGTGAGCCAACCCCAGTAGGAAGGCCCAGTAGCACTGGGGGACCACCAGCACACGTGATGCCCCAGCTTCCGGTACCCTGGGCTCACTGTAAAGAAGATCATTCTCCCAGTAGATATGGTGATCGCCAGAGGCTTCACCTGCTGCCTGTGCTGCTGCCTGTCTCCTCAAACCCTCAAGAATGGGGCACTCTTTCTGTGCTGTGCAGAACTCCTCCCTGGTTGTCCCATTCTCAACTTGCCAGCCAGCAAGCTCAGGCAGGCTACCCAGAGTGGCGATGTCCTCCCCAGTTGGCTCAGGGGCCTGCTCCTCAGGGACCCCATCAACCACAGTGGGAACATCTGGGACCGGTTTTGGGCGCCCCTTGCCCTTCCTCTTTGCAGCTGTTTGGGCCATTGTCCCAGGCTCCAGAAACCCTTGACTCCCTTCCCGGACAGCCATGGACCATGTGGTCATGCAGACCCATTCACGCAAACCTAACATCTCCAGTTGAGACCTGAGCTCCACCTCCTTCCAGGCAGTATGATCAAGGTCGTTGCCTAGCAGACATTCTACAGGCATGGCAGGACTCACAGCTACTTTTAGAGTACTAGAGACCTCCCCGCTCAAAGGGAACGAGAGCCACCGGTAGGTGACTGTCACGGTTGTCAGTAACTATGACCTGTTGGGATGTATTGGGGATGACTTGCTTTGCTGACACCAGCTGACTCCTGGCAGTGGCCACGCAGGCTAATGTGCCACCCAGAGCCTCCACCCTTTGCCCATTAATGGTGACCCCCTGCCTATACTTGGAAGTATTGGCATGCATGTGGGCATTTGGCAATATTTCTTCATCACCAGGGACACTAGGATTACCTCTATCTGTTCCCCAAAACTATTTGGGACTACCGAGCGCTACACTAGCCAACCCTCCAGTGGGGGGCTGTGCCCGCATGGGACACTTGGAGTCACCCTTGAAGTGCCCGTGCCAGGTGCACTTTAAGCATTTGGGTACAAACTTCCCTTTCCTCTTATCAAAGAACCCTGGCCGCTTCTCAGACTCAGACTGGGACTGGTTACCACCACCCCCGGGAATTGTTTTGAGGGCCTTTTGAGAACTCATTATTTTTAAGTTTTTCTCCCCCCCTTCCTTCTGGTGGGAACCCTGACTACCTTTGTGGGTGCCCCACCAAATACCTTTTTGGACACTCAGGTGCTAACCCAGAGGTCCGCCTCCTCAGTAAGATTCCTAGGGTCAGTCAGCTTATTGTCAACTAGGTGCTGGCGCAACTCTGTAAAGCAAACACTGAGCATATGCTCTCTCAGTATCAAACTATACAACCCCACATAGTCATCTACTTTACTGCCCTGCACCCATCCATTCAGTGCCTTACTGGCAGGCCTGAGACAAGGTTAAGGGGCTACCTATGTGAGTGGCACAATCAGTGCTGCAGGCCCACTAGTAGTATTCAATTTACAAGCCCTGGGCCAATGCAGTGAAGTTTAAGGGAGTTATAAATCAAATAAATATGTCAATTGGGTAGGAGCCAATGTCACCAAGTTTTGGTTAGCAGTGGTAAAGTGTGCAGAGTCCTAAACCCAGCAGACCTAGGGGGTCATTACAACATTGGCGGTAAAAGCCACTTACCGGCGTGCAGAAGACCGCCAATACACCGCCGCGGAAATCCACCACAGCTATTATGACCCACATCTCGGAATCTGCCGAAATTCAGACACCTACACAAGTCCGCCACACCAAAGGTCAGTGATAAACTGGCAAAAACAAAACCTCCACCGTCACGCCAACAGAAACACGCCCATGCTATCACGACACAAGAATCCACGTGGCGGTCTTTCAACCGCGGTATTCCATTGGCGGTACACACCGCTGCGCTCAAAATACACACACATCTCCAAAACACCGCCACATTGGACAATTCGAATTACACACACCTGATACACATACAAACACCACTCCCACACACCCAACACAATATATAACACACACCCACATCACCCACAAACCCCTATGATCAAAAATTATTGACAAAGGCCAGAGAGAGAGCACCGAATACACAACCCCACCACACAGAAGCACACAACACCATCACCCACACAACATCCACGCACAAAACACCACACACCACTTCACATCACCACACTCATCACCACATACACCACCCCACACATCACCTACACCACCCCATGGCACGGCAAAGACACCCCAGGTTCTCCGAGGAGGAGCTTAGGGTCATGGTGGAGGAAGTCGTACGGGTAGAGCCACAGCTATTTGGATCACAGGTGCAGCACACCTCCATGGCTAGGAAGATGGAGCTATGGCGAAGAATAGTCGACAGGGTCAACGCAGTGGGACAGCACCCAAGAAATCGGGACGACATCAGGAAGAGGTGGAACGACCTACGGGGGAAGGTGCGTTCCGTGGTCTCCAGGCACAACATCACCGTACATCGGACTGGCAGAGGACCCCCACCTCCTCCCCCACAACTAACAACATGGGAGGAGCAGGTCTTGACCATTATGCATCCTGAGGGCCTCAGAGGAGTCGGTGGAGGAATGGACACTGGTAAGTCCAATCTTAACTATCATATCCCCCACCCTACCTGCATGCTATCACACATCCCCACCCTTACCCTATCCCCTATCACTCCAACTCCTCACTAATGTACTAATAACACAAACCACCCATCCCAACACCAAACCCTGCATGCAACACCAAAACATGGACACCCTTCACTAAAGCATGTCCACTGCACATACCCATAACACCCCCCCCCCCCACCATCATCACACAAGCCCCCATACAGGAATGCTAGCACTGGGGTACACGCTCACCGACCCATTGCACACCATGACACAGACACATGCAATAATCATACTTTTACACCCCTGCAGGACCACTACCTAACGTCACCAGACAGGAGGGTCCAGACACCTTCACCCCACCCACAGAAGAGGCCCACAGTGATGACAGCAGCTCTGGTCAACTGGATCCAGATGACCAGCCCGGACCATCGTGGGCCTCGGGACAGTCGGTTCCCCTCGCACAGGCACAGCCCAACACAGACCTTCCACCCTCTGGAAACACCAGCACAGCACACACCCAGCGGGCCCATACCTCCGTACCCAGGACACGTCAATCAGCTGTGTGTCCACCACTACAGGGAAACCAGGATAACCCACCACCCCAACAACAACAGGGACCTGGGGACAGTGGTAGTGGGCACACGGTCCAGGGGACGAAGGCACAGGAACACAGGGGAAGTGGGAGGGCTGCCGTGCGACAGAGGGCGGACAGGCCAAGGGAACCCACTCTCCACGAGGCCTTCTCCTCCATCATGGGAGCATACCACCATTCCCAGGAGACGATGGCTACGGTCCTGGCCAAGTTTCAGGAGACCCAGTGCCTGCAGGAGGAACAGTATTTGGGCTTCAGGAAGGAACTCAGAACCATCAGCTCCGCCCTGGGCTCCATCGTAGGGGTGCTGAAGGACATACAGAACACCATGAGGGACACCGTGGCACTCCAAGGGGCCCCTGACACTAGCATGGACGATGAACTGCCCACCACCTCCGCTAGTGGACAGGACGGCCCGCCACAGGACCACCACACCAGCACCCCACCCCCTGCAGACAGAGAACCACCCCGCAAGCGGTCCCTGAGATCCAGGAACAGGACAGAGCACGATGGCAAGACCCCCGCCAAGAAATGTGACCACCCTGATTGTCATCCCACTGTCCCACTTTGTAACCCTGTCCATATTGGAACTGCCCCAGCTCCACTTCCTATGCCATATGGGCAGTACACCTGTGAGACTAATAGACTGGACTCTGCCATGGACATTCCTCCACCATCACCCCTCACCATTTTACCACCCCCTCCAATAATTAGCACTTCAATAAACACCCTTGAACCACAAAACAATCTGGAGTCAGTCTGTGATTTAGAAAATGTGTATTAGCTATGACAGTGACAAAATCCGTTCACAATAGTAATGTCAACGTACCTATGTCACACATCACAAGTCCATGAAGGATGCAAGCAGATGACACACGTTGGTAACCACACCTGTGAAACCGTAATGGAAATGTACAACTCAGTTACTAAATACTGGTTGAAATTGACAGACAGGATAGAGGTAGAAGTGTGAAAGTACTTGTAGTAGGCAAGAAAGTGTTCTCACCTGTGTGTCACTGGAAATATTGCTGTATGACTGAGTCCCTGTTGTCAATGTCTTCTTCCTCTGCTTCCTCCTCATCACTGTCCACAGGCTCCACAGCTGCCACAACACCGTCATCTGGACCATCCTCCTGCAGAAAAGGCACCTGGCGTCGCAAAGCAGGATTGTGAAGCATACAGCAGGCGATGATGATCTGGCACACCTTCCTTGGTGAGTAGAATAGGGAACCACCTGTCATATGGAGGCACCTGAACCTGGCCTTCAGGAGGCCGAAGGTGCGTTCAATCACCCTCCTAGTCCGCCCATGGGCCTCATTGTAGCGTTCCTCTGCCCTGGTCCTGGGATTCCTCACTGGGGTCAGTAGCCATGACAGGTTGGGGTAACCAGAGTCCCCTAATAGCCACACCCGGTGCCTCTGGAGTTGACCCATCACATAAGGGATGCTGCTATTCCGCAGGATGTAGGCAGCATGCACAGACCCAGGGAACATAGCATTTACCTGGGAGATGTACTGGTCTGCCAAACATACCATCTGTACATTCATCGAATGATAACTCTTGCGGTTCCTGTACACCTGTTCACTCCTGTGGGGGAGGACCAGAGCTACATGGGTCCTATCAATGGCACCTATGATGTTAGGGATATGTCCAAGGGCATAGAAGTCACCTTTAACTGTTGCCAAATCCTCCACCTGAGGGAAAACGTTGTAGCTCCTCACGTGTTTCAGCAGGGCAGACAACACTCTGGACAACACGTTGGAAAACATAGGCTGGGACATCCCTGATGCCATGGCCACTGTTGTTTGAAATGACCCACTTGCAAGGAAATGGAGCACTTATAGCTCTTGCACTTGAGGGGGGATTCCTGTGGGATGGCGGATTGCTGACATCAGGTCTGGCTCCAACTGGGTACACAGTTCCTGGATTGTGGCACGGTCAAGCCTGTAGGTGATGATTAAATGTCGCTACTCCATTGTCAACAGGTCCACCAGCGGTCGGTACACCGGAGGATTCCGCCATCTCCTCACATGTCCCAGCTGACGGTGCCTAGGAAGGACAAAAGCGACCACAGAGTCAAGCAACTCAGAGGTATGTACCCACAGCCACACAGAACACAAAACATAATCCAAAAAGTTGTCTTTAAGAGTGCTGAGTCCAGGCCTAGGTATGTGTGACGCAGTTGAAAATGAAGTCATGTGGGCCCCTGAAATGGTGGCTGCCTGACCTCTAAACTGGGACAATGGGATGTGAGGTAACTGCGCTGGCGTTGTACACCGTCGCGGTAGGCGGTCGAAGACCGCTGCGCAATGCTGCATTGGTTAACATTGGACACTATGGGTCCCAGGAGCCAATGACGAATTGCGCCGGCGGTGATGATACGCACCCCCGCGGACGTCATCGCCGCGGACGTGACTGCCATTTTCTATCTGTTGAATCACTCGATACCTGATCTTCGACAGGAGAGGACCTATACTGCAAGTGCTGCTGTGACCTCGGTTTGGGAGAGGCAATGGCACATGCGTCTGGGAAAAGGGCCCCTGCCTTCACTGCACAGGAGTTGGAGAAGTCCTCCCCCAGTACACGCTACTCTACGGTCCTCCAGAACAACAGGTGAGTACATAGGGTGCAAGTTGTATGGGCTATGCCTGGGTGGAGAGGGCTGGTCGTAAGAAGGAAGGGGGCAGAGTTCTGTGAGCATGAAGGACGGTGAATGCATGTGCCACATGGCAAGGGCAGGGATGTGGGCCACTCACTTCGCCGGTGCAGTTGGTAATGACTTCTCTTCTTCCCCTGTACATGTCATGTAGGTCAGCGCCCACCAGAAGAAGGATATTTGGCGTGCCATCGCCAAGGACGTCCGGACCCTGGGGGTCCACCAGAGACGGAGCACCCACTGCCGTAAAAGATGGGAGGACATTCGCCGCTGGAGCAAGAAGAAGGCGGAGGCTCAGCTGGGGATGGCATCCCAACGTGGGAGGTGTGCCCGTCGCAACATGACCCCCCTGATGTTCCGGATCCTGGCGGTGACCTACCCTGAGTTGGATGGGCGCTTGAGGGCATCACAGCAGACACAAGGGGGTGAGTACACTCTCATTCAGCTGACTTTGCGTGCAGTGGAGGGGTCTGGGTGGGGGACATCAACCTACCGTACTTGCCTCATTTTCTCCTTTTGTGTTTTTTGATACATTTCATATCCCACCATTTGCACGTTGCAGCCCTGTTGGGCTAGTGTTATTATTGATCTCCGAACACAGACTTCGGCTCTATTCGTCAATGACCTTTAATTGTCTTTATTAATTGTTTTCCTGTTTGCCTCTGCTTCCTCCACACCGACCCTTTCATTTTATACTTATCTCTCTGACACCTCTCAGGTCTTGTCTCTACGGCTTATCAAGGCCTCCCATACCATTCTTTACCTACGTGCTCAATTACCTAATCACCCTGTTGCTGCTCAGGCAGCCTTACCACTCTGAATTTCCTCAATTTACAAAGGTATGTACACAAGTATTATCTTCTCTCTCCGTACCTCATGCCTACGGACATTCTCGGATCGTATTCCCCTACGGGCTAGTCTTACCTGTTTTACTCTTTTTTCCTTTCCTTCCTAGATCTCTATCACCTATTCCAGCCCACAGATCTAATTAACATTGATTACTCAGGCCGGACGGCCCAGGTACAAAAACTATGGCTCTCAACCACTTTGGGCCCTTTCTTTCTCTCTGTCACTCACCTACTATGTACCACTCTACATCTCCCTTTTAGGTGTTCGTACTCATCTATTTGCTTGGTTTCTCCCAACCCTGCTCCTAGTCTCATATTCACGTTACTTCGTATCACTGTTTACAGTGTATTAGCCCACTATTGGATACATTCTGGATCTCTATATTTACTGCATGGACGTACTAAATCACTTTTATCCATAGTGTGTCTCCTTTCTCTATGGGTGTCCCGGTCGCACTGTGTATGCTCGTCATGTTCACTTTAATACCAATCTTTTCAAGCTCCCACACTAAGTCACTGGTTTTTGGTTTCGGTATCTTTTCTACATGAGTTCACTACTGATTCCATACACGTATATATACCAACTGTTGCTTTTATCAATATTTTTTGCAGCCTTGATGAAGTCACTTGTGTGACGAAACACGTGTTGGCTGTTTATCCATGACGATTATCATGCTCTACAACACCTACGAATAAAGGCACTTTCTACTAACAAGACTCTGGACGTTTTCGTCAACCTCAAACTTTCGCTTACCTTCAACATACCATCAGGGTTTCTCATCCTTGCAATACTATTGGACACTTCATTCTGTGTGCTCTGGCCAAATTTGTTTTCTCTAGGCCTGTGATCATGCCTTTTAGGGTCTTGTTGAACCTTTCGCATTGGATTGAGGATGGTAAGGGGTGGTGAACCGGTAAGTCACCCCACACGCATCCCACATGGACTTCATGTACGCAGACATTAAGTTTATGCCTCTGTCAGACACAGCCTCTTTTGCGAATCCCACATGGGTAAATATCCCCATTAGAGCTCTGGTCACCACCGGTGCAGTGACTGTCCTTAGAGGAATCGCCTCTGGATAGCAGGTGTCATAGTCCACCAAATCAGGATAAACCTGTTGCTTAGGGCAGTTTTGGGGTCCAAAGGCCAATGATGTTGATGCCCATCCTTTCAAAGGGGGTGTCAACAATGGGGAGTGGGATCAGGGGGTCCTTTAGCCTTTTCCCGGCCTTCCCACTAGCTTGGCAGGTTGGGCAGGACCTACAGAAAGTGTCTGAGGCTACCCGCATTTGGGGCCAGCCAATAAAAATGGGTGACAAGCCTGGCGAAGGTCTTGTCTTGCCCCAAATGTCCTGCCAGGGGGATGTCGTGAGCCAACCCCAGTAGGAAGGCCCAGTAGCACTGGGGGACCACCAGCACACGTGATGCCCCAGCTTCCGGTACCCTGGGCTCACTGTAAAGAAGATCATTCTCCCAGTAGATATGGTGATCGCCAGAGGCTTCACCTGCTGCCTGTGCTGCTGCCTGTCTCCTCAAACCCTCAAGAGTGGGGCACTCTTTCTGTGCTGTGCAGAACTCCTCCCTGGTTGTCCCATTCTCAACTTGCCAGCCAGCAAGCTCAGGCAGGCTACCCAGAGTGGCGATGTCCTCCCCAGTTGGCTCAGGGGCCTGCTCCTCAGGGACCCCATCAACCACAGTGGGAACATCTGGGACCGGTTTTGGGCGCCCCTTGCCCTTCCTCTTTGCAGCTGTTTGGGCCATTGTCCCAGGCTCCAGAAACCCTTGAATCCCTTCCCCGACAGCCATGGACCATGTGGTCATGCAGACCCATTCACGCAAACCTAACATCTCCAGTTGAGACCTGAGCTCCACCTCCTTCCAGGCAGTATGATCAAGGTCGTTGCCTAGCAGACATTCTACAGGCATGGCAGGACTCACAGCTACTTTTAGAGTACTAGAGACCTCCCCGCTCAAAGGGAACGAGAGCCACCGGTAGGTGACTGTCATGGTTGTCAGTAACTATGACCTGTTGGGATGTATTGGGGATGACTTGCTTTGCTGACACCAGCTGACTCCTGGCAGTGGCCACGCAGGCTAATGTGCCACCCAGAGCCTCCACCCTTTGCCCATTAATGGTGACCCCCTGCCTATACTTGGAAGTATTGGCATGCATGTGGGCATTTGGCAATATTTCTTCATCACCAGGGACACTAGGATTACCTCTATCTGTTCCCCAAAACTATTTGGGACTACCGAGCGCTACACTAGCCAACCCTCCAGTGGGGGGCTGTGCCGGCATGGGACACTTGGAGTCACCCTTGAAGTGCCCGTGCCAGGTGCACTTTAAGCATTTGGGTACAAACTTCCCTTTCTTCTTATCAAAGAACCCTGGCCGCTTCTCAGACTCAGACTGGGACTGGTTACCACCACCCCCGGGAATTGTTTTGAGGGCCTTTTGAGAACTCATTATTTTTAAGTTTTTCTCCCCCCTCTTCCTTCTGGTGGGAACCCTGACTACCTTTGTGGGTGCCCCACCAAATACCTTTTTGGACACTCAGGTGCTAACCCAGAGGTCCGCCTCCTCAGTAAGATTCCTAGGGTCAGTCAGCTTATTGTCAACTAGGTGCTGGCGCAACTCTGTAAAGCAAACACTGAGCATATGCTCTCTCAGTATCAAACTATACAACCCCACATAGTCATCTACTTTACTGCCCTGCACCCATCCATTCAGTGCCTTACTGGCAGGCCTGAGACAAGGTTAAGGGGCTACCTATGTGAGTGGCACAATCAGTGCTGCAGGCCCACTAGTAGTATTCAATTTACAAGCCCTGGGCCAATGCAGTGAAGTTTAAGGGAGTTATAAATCAAATAAATATGTCAATTGGGTAGGAGCCAATGTCACCAAGTTTTGGTTAGCAGTGGTAAAGTGTGCAGAGTCCTAAACCCAGCAGACCTAGGGGGTCATTACAACATTGGCGGTAAAAGCCGCTTACCGGCGTGCAGAAGACCGCCAATACACCGCCGCGGAAATCCACCACAGCTATTATGACCCACATCTCGGAATCTGCCGAAATTCAGACACCTACACAAGTCCGCCACACCAAAGGTCAGTGATAAACTGGCAAAAACAAAACCTCCACCGTCACGCCAACAGAAACACGCCCATGCTATCACGACACAAGAATCCACGTGGCGGTCTTTCAACCGCGGTATTCCATTGGCGGTACACACCGCTGCGCTCAAAATACACACACATCTCCAAAACACCGCCACATTGGACAATTCGAATTACACACACCTGATACACATACAAACACCACTCCCACACACCCAACACAATATATAACACACACCCACATCACCCACAAACCCCTATGATCAAAAATTATTGACAAAGGCCAGAGAGAGAGCACCGAATACACAACCCCACCACACAGAAGCACACAACACCATCACCCACACAACATCCACGCACAAAACACCACACACCACTTCACATCACCACACTCATCACCACATACACCACCCCACACATCACCTACACCACCCCATGGCACGGCAAAGACACCCCAGGTTCTCCGAGGAGGAGCTTAGGGTCATGGTGGAGGAAATCGTACGGGTAGAGCCACAGCTATTTGGATCACAGGTGCAGCACACCTGCATGGCTAGGAAGATGGAGCTATGGCGAAGAATAGTCGACAGGGTCAACGCAGTGGGACAGCACCCAAGAAATCGGGACGACATCAGGAAGAGGTGGAACGACCTACGGGGGAAGGTGCGTTCCGTGGTCTCCAGGCACAACATCACCGTACATCGGACTGGCAGAGGACCCCCACCTCCTCCCCCACAACTAACAACATGGGAGGAGCAGGTCTTGACCATTATGCATCCTGAGGGCCTCAGAGGAGTCGGTGGAGGAATGGACACTGGTAAGTCCAATCTTAACTATCATATCCCCCACCCTACCTGCATGCTATCACACATCCCCACCCTTACCCTATCCCCTATCACTCCAACTCCTCACTAATGTACTAATAACACAAACCACCCATCCCAACACCAAACCCTGCATGCAACACCAAAACATGGACACCCTTCACTAAAGCATGTCCACTGCACATACCCATAACACCCCCCCCCACCATCATCACACAAGCCCCCATACAGGAATGCTAGCACTGGGGTACACGCTCACCGACCCATTGCACACCATGACACAGACACATGCAATAATCATACTTTTACACCCCTGCAGGACCACTACCTAACGTCACCAGACAGGAGGGTCCAGACACCTTCACCCCACCCACAGAAGAGGCCCACAGTGATGACAGCAGCTCTGGTCAACTGGATCCAGATGACCAGCCCGGACCATCGTGGGCCTCGGGACAGTCGGTTCCCCTCGCACAGGCACAGCCCAACACAGACCTTCCACCCTCTGGAAACACCAGCACAGCACACACCCAGCGGGCCCATACCTCCGTACCCAGGACACGTCAATCAGCTGTGTGTCAACCACTACAGGGAAACCAGGATAACCCACCACCCCAACAACAACAGGGACCTGGGGACAGTGGTAGTGGGCACACGGTCCAGGGGACGAAGGCACAGGAACACAGGGGAAGTGGGAGGGCTGCCGTGCGACAGAGGGCGGACAGGCCAAGGGAACCCACTCTCCACGAGGCCTTCTCCTCCATCATGGGAGCATACCACCATTCCCAGGAGACGATGGCTACGGTCCTGGCCAAGTTTCAGGAGACCCAGTGCCTGCAGGAGGAACAGTATTTGGGCTTCAGGAAGGAACTCAGAACCATCAGCTCCGCCCTGGGCTCCATCGTAGGGGTGCTGAAGGACATACAGAACACCATGAGGGACACCGTGGCACTCCAAGGGGCCCCTGACACTAGCATGGACGATGAACTGCCCACCACCTCCGCTAGTGGACAGGACGGCCCGCCACAGGACCACCACACCAGCACCCCACCCCCTGCAGACAGAGAACCACCCCGCAAGCGGTCCCTGAGATCCAGGAACAGGACAGAGCACGATGGCAAGACCCCCGCCAAGAAATGTGACCACCCTGATTGTCATCCCACTGTCCCACTTTGTAACCCTGTCCATATTGGAACTGCCCCAGCTCCACTTCCTATGCCATATGGGCAGTACACCTGTGAGACTAATAGACTGGACTCTGCCATGGACATTCCTCCACCATCACCCCTCACCATTTTACCACCCCCTCCAATAATTAGCACTTCAATAAACACCCTTGAACCACAAAACAATCTGGAGTCAGTCTGTGATTTAGAAAATGTGTATTAGCTATGACAGTGACAAAATCCGTTCTCAATAGTAATGTCAACGTACCTATGTCACACATCACAAGTCCATGAAGGATGCAAGCAGATGACACACGTTGGTAACCACACCTGTGAAACCGTAATGGAAATGTACAACTCAGTTACTAAATACTGGTTGAAATTGACAGACAGGATAGAGGTAGAAGTGTGAAAGTACTTGTAGTAGGCAAGAAAGTGTTCTCACCTGTGTGTCACTGGAAATATTGCTGTATGACTGAGTCCCTGTTGTCAATGTCTTCTTCCTCTGCTTCCTCCTCATCACTGTCCACAGGCTCCACAGCTGCCACAACACCGTCATCTGGACCATCCTCCTGCAGAAAAGGCACCTGGCGTCGCAAAGCAGGATTGTGAAGCATACAGCAGGCGATGATGATCTGGCACACCTTCCTTGGTGAGTAGAATAGGGAACCACCTGTCATATGGAGGCACCTGAACCTGGCCTTCAGGAGGCCGAAGGTGCGTTCAATCACCCTCCTAGTCCGCCCATGGGCCTCATTGTAGCGTTCCTCTGCCCTGGTCCTGGGATTCCTCACTGGGGTCAGTAGCCATGACAGGTTGGGGTAACCAGAGTCCCCTAATAGCCACACCCGGTGCCTCTGGAGTTGACCCATCACATAAGGGATGCTGCTATTCCGCAGGATGTAGGCAGCATGCACAGACCCAGGGAACATAGCATTTACCTGGGAGATGTACTGGTCTGCCAAACATACCATCTGTACATTCATCGAATGATAACTCTTGCGGTTCCTGTACACCTGTTCACTCCTGTGGGGGAGGACCAGAGCTACATGGGTCCTATCAATGGCACCTATGATGTTAGGGATATGTCCAAGGGCATAGAAGTCACCTTTAACTGTTGCCAAATCCTCCACCTGAGGGAAAACGTTGTAGCTCCTCATGTGTTTCAGCAGGGCAGACAACACTCTGGACAACACGTTGGAAAACATAGGCTGGGACATCCCTGATGCCATGGCCACTGTTGTTTGAAATGACCCACTTGCAAGGAAATGGAGCACTGATAGCTCTTGCACTTGAGGGGGGATTCCTGTGGGATGGCGGATTGCTGACATCAGGTCTGGCTCCAACTGGGTACACAGTTCCTGGATTGTGGCACGGTCAAGCCTGTAGGTGATGATTAAATGTCGCTCCTCCATTGTCAACAGGTCCACCAGCGGTCGGTACACCGGAGGATTCCGCCATCTCCTCACATGTCCCAGCTGACGGTGCCTAGGAAGGACAAAAGCGACCACAGAGTCAAGCAACTCAGAGGTATGTACCCACAGCCACACAGAACACGAAACATAATCCAAAAAGTTGTCTTTAAGAGTGCTGAGTCCAGGCCTAGGTATGTGTGACGCAGTTGAAAATGAAGTCATGTGGGCCCCTGAAATGGTGGCTGCCTGACCTCTAAACTGGGACAATGGGATGTGAGGTAACTGCGCTGGCGTTGTACACCGTCGCGGTAGGCGGTCGAAGACCGCTGCGCAATGCTGCATTGGTTAACATTGGACACTATGGGTCCCAGGAGCCAATGACGAATTGCGCCGGCGGTGATGATACGCACCCCCGCGGACGTCATCGCCGCGGACGTGACTGCCATTTTCTATCTGTTGAATCACTCGATACCTGATCTTCGACAGGAGAGGACCTATACTGCAAGTGCTGCTGTGACCTCGGTTTGGGAGAGGCAATGGCACATGCGTCTGGGAAAAGGGCCCCTGCCTTCACTGCACAGGAGTTGGAGAAGTCCTCCCCCAGTACACGCTACTCTACGGTCCTCCAGAACAACAGGTGAGTACATAGGGTGCAAGTTGTATGGGCTATGCCTGGGTGGAGAGGGCTGGTCGTAAGAAGGAAGGGGGCAGAGTTCTGTGAGCATGAAGGACGGTGAATGCATGTGCCACATGGCAAGGGCAGGGATGTGGGCCACTCACTTCGCCGGTGCAGTTGGTAATGACTTCTCTTCTTCCCCTGTACATGTCATGTAGGTCAGCGCCCACCAGAAGAAGGATATTTGGCGTGCCATCGCCAAGGACGTCCGGACCCTGGGGGTCCACCAGAGACGGAGCACCCACTGCCGTAAAAGATGGGAGGACATTCGCCGCTGGAGCAAGAAGAAGGCGGAGGCTCAGCTGGGGATGGCATCCCAACGTGGGAGGTGTGCCCGTCGCAACATGACCCCCCTGATGTTCCGGATCCTGGCGGTGACCTACCCTGAGTTGGATGGGCGCTTGAGGGCATCACAGCAGACACAAGGGGGTGAGTACACTCTCATTCAGCTGACTTTGCGTGCAGTGGAGGGGTCTGGGTGGGGGAGGAGGGCTGTGGGTTTCCCTAGGCCAGGGCAAGTTCCGTAGGCTAGGCCCCTCCGTAATGCAGACCATGTGCCACTCCACCCCACCTCTGTAGAGTGCCAAGTACAGGTATACATGCCCCTGTGTCATCTATGTGTGCAGATGTTCACCATAGCCATGTAGGCCATATCCCAGGAACTGCATCTGTAGAGCCCAACAGCGCGGCATAGTGCAGGGGACTGCTGTGTCTGTATTGTCCCCCAACGGTAGCGGTAAGCCATGCACTCAACCTGTCTTTCTTCTGTCCCCTCCCCCCCTTTTTGTGCTCTCCCTGTTCTTTTGTGCATCAGCATCATCAGGCAGAGGTGCAGTGGCACCGGAGCACGAGGGGGCTGCATCCCACATGGCCATGGAGGGCCACACCACGGACTCCGAATACACCAGTGGGACGGAGGGCGAGGGGAGCTTCACGGCGGTCACCGGATCAGCAACCAGCGACACGGACTCGTCGTCCGATGGAAGCTCCCTTGTGGTGGTGGCAACATGTGTGCCCCCCACTTCAACAGGTGCAGCCGCCACCCCCCTACCAGCACCGCCCTCCCAGCAGCCCCTCAGCCTTCGCCCTGTGCCCACTCACCCAGGAGGGTGGGCATCACCTTCGCCCCAGGCACCTCAGCCCCTGCCCCTGTCACCTCTGCTGCCCTCAGTGAGGAGGCCATTGACCTCCTCAGGTCACTCACTGTTGGGCAGTCTACCATTGTGAATGCCATCCAGGGTGTAGAAAGGGAGTTGCAACACACTAATGCATTCCTGGAGGGCATTCATTCTGGTCAGGCTGCCCATCATCGAACCCTGCAATCTCTGGCCTCAGCACTGATGGCAGCCATTGTCCCTGTGTCTAGCCTCCCCCCTCCAACTTCCTCCACCCAGACCCAATCCCCTGTACCTCTGCCTATCCCAAGCACACCATCAGACCAGCCTGCACACACCTCAACACACAAGGGAAGCTCAGGCAAACATAGGCACCACACATCGCACAGGCACTCACACAAGCATCACCCACATACAGACACAGCAACATCCACTGCCTCCACTGTGTCCCCCTCCTCGTCATCTCCCTCCTCCCTCCCAGTGTTGTCTACACTCTCACCTGCATGCACTACCACTACAGCCACTAGGACTCGCACCAGCACATCCACCACCACACCCCGCTCACCTGCACTCACCACCCCCACTACCATTTACACGTCCCCTGTGTCCTCTCCCAGTGTGTCTGTGACGCCCCCTCCCAAAGTACACAAACGCGGGCACACACACACCCAACATCCATCCACCTCACAACAGCCTCCAGAACATGCACCTGCAACCAAATCATCAAAAGTTACACCTCCTACAACCACCTCCTCTTCCTCCACTCCCAGACCCCCTCCAGCTACCCGTCCCAGTGTTCGTCAGAAACTTTTCCTGAGCAACGTTGACCTCTTTCCCACCACCCCCCATCCAATTCATAGGTCCCGTACTAGCACCTCAGCCAAAAAATCTCCGGTACCAGTGGTGCCTGTTAGAGGTATGTGGAGTGCACCGGGCACCAGGGCAGCCAGTGTGACATGGAGCCAAAGCACAGCCAGTCCCCCCCCTGTGAAGCACCAGAAGTTGGACAGTGCCCGACGAGATAGGGGGGAAGACTCCAACCGGCAAAGCCACTCACAAGGGTCCCGGGGGGAGTGTCGACTCAGCTGTGACTCCTCCCAAGGTGGGGAAGGGGCAGAAGAAAGCGCCAAAGTCTGGGAAGAGCAGCACGGCGGAGAAGGCCGCCATCATCCCCGCTGCCCAGGAGGCCTCCGCCAGCCCGATCGTCACTGGTCAGGAGACCACCGCCAGAGTCAGTGCCCAGGAGGGCAGTCCCATCGTCACTGGTCAGGAGACCACCGCCAGAGTCAGTGCCCAGGAGGGCAGTCCAATCGTCACTGGTCAGGAGACCACTGCCAGAGTCAGTGCCTAGGAGGGCAGTCCCATCGTCACTGGTCAGAAGACCACTGCCAGAGTCAGTGCCCAGAAGGGCAGTCCCTTCGTCACTGGTCAGGAGACCACCGCCAGAGTCAGTGCCCAGGAGGGCAATCCCATAGTCACTGGTCCAGAGACCACCGCCAGAGTCAGTTCCCAGGAGGGCCCCGGCAGCTACAGCCCCGCTGGGCAATGAGGGACCGCAATGGCAAACACCGCTGCATAGGTCAGAGACAGCAAAGTCAAGCACTGCTGAACAGGGCAAGCACCGCTGAACAGGGCAAAGACCGCCATGGCAAGCACCGCTGAACAGGTCAGAGACAGCAAAGTCAAGCACCGCTGAACAGGGCAAAGACCGCCATGGCAAGCACCGCTGCACAGGTCAGAGACAGCAAAGTCAAGCACCGCTGAACAGGGTAAGCACCGTAGAACAGGGCAAAGACCGCCATGGCAAGCACCGCTGAACAAGGCAAGCACTGCTGAACAGGGCAAAGACCGCCATGGCAAGCAACGCTGAACAGGTCAGAGACAGCAAAGTCAAGCACCGCTGAAAAGGGCAAAGACCGCCATGGCAAGCACCGCTGCACAGGTCAGAGACAGCAAAGTCAAGCACCGTTAAACAGGGCAAGCACCACTGAACAGGGCAAAGACCGCCATGGCAAGCAACTCTGAACAGGGCAAGCACCGCTGAACAGGGCAAAGACCGCCATGGTAAGCACCGCTGAACAGGTCAGTGACAGTAAAGTCAAGCACCGCTGAACAGGGCAAAGACCGCCATGGCAAGCACCACTGAACAGGCCAAGCACCGCCAACTCAAGCACCGGTCGCCCATGTGCGGCAGGGGCAGTGATGGAACTGGGGTCGTCACGGGGAGAGTGATGCACTCTGGGCACAAGTCCCCCTCCAGAACCAGTGGAGAACAGCATCCACTACCTCAGTCCTTAACAGGATGAAGCACTCTGGGCACCAGTCCCCCTCTAGAACCAGTGGAGAACAGCATCCACTACCTCAGTCCTTAACAGGATGAAGCACTCTGGGCACCTGTCCCCCTCCAGAACCAGTGGAGAAAGGCAACCACTTGAGAGACTGTGGTTGTGCACTCCCCAGGATGAAGCAGTGGGCAAACCACCCACTGAAAAGACTTGTGAGACTGTGGCTTTGCACTCCCCAGGATAAAGCAGTGGACAAACCACCCACTGAAAAGACTTGTGAGACTGTGGCTTTGCACTCCCCAGGATAAAGCAGTGGGTAAACCACCCACCATGGAGACTTGTGAGACTGTGGCTTTGCACTCCCCAGGATAAAGCAGTGGGCAAACCACCCACTGAAAAGACTTGTGAGACTGTGGCTTTGCACTCCCCAGGATTGTACAGTGGGCAAACCACCCACTGAAAAGACTTGTGAGACTGTGGCTTTGCACTCCCCAGGATAAAGCAGTGGGAAAACCACCCACTATGGAGACTTGTGAGACTGTGGCTTTGCACTCCCCAGGATAAAGCAGTGGGCAAACCACCCACTGAAAAGACTTGTGAGACTGTGGCTTTGCACTCCCCAGGATAAAGCAGTGGGCAAACCACCCACTGAAAAGACTTGTGAGACTGTGTCTTTGCACTCCCCAGGATGATACAGCGGGCAAACCACCCACTGAAAAGACTTGTGAGACTGTGGCTTTGCACTCCCCAGGATAAAACAGTGGGCAAACCACCCACTGAAAAGACTTGTGAGACTGTGGCTTTGCACTCCCCAGGATAATGCAGTGGGCAAACCACCCACTGAAAAGACTTGTGAGACTGTGGCTTTGTACTCCCCAGGATGGTACAGTGGGCAAACCACCCACAGAAAAGACTTGTGAGACTGTGGCTTTGCACTCCCCAGGATAAAGTAGTGGGCAAACCACCCACTGAAAAGACTTGTGAGACTGTGGCTTTGCACTCCCCAGGATAAAGCAGTGGGCAGACCATCCACTTGTGAGACTTGAGAGACTGTGGCTTTGCACTCCCCAGGATACATCAATGGGCATGGAGCCCCGTCGTGAATCTGGCGTGGTGCTGTCATCTGGCTGAGGTGCCCCCCCTTCCCTTCCCCCTGAGGTGCCTGTTGTATTTCCATCTGATACCCCAGCAGTGTTCTCTCCGTTTTGCTCAGGTATCTGATGTTGGCTTCGCCCATGCATTTAGGGCCCAGTGGTCCACGGACATTGAATGGTGCATACCTGCACTACTAATCGTGATGTATATTTTGTTGACTGTGTATATATATCTGTATATGTATATGTTATCTTACTGTATTTTTATACATTACAATGGTTGCACACATTTCCTTTTGTCTTTGCATTCTTCCGGGGGTGTTGGGGGTTGTTACTGTGATGTTTGGAAATGCATTGGTGTGTGTCTTGTAGTGGGTGAGGGTCGGGATGGGGGTGGGGGTGTTGCGTGTGTGTGTCCCTGACTTTTGCCTCCCTCCTCCCCTATGTCGTAGGTGCAGTACTCACCATTGTCTTCGCGCCGGCGTTGATGATCATCGTACAGGAGCAGGAAGACTGGTGGAGGAAGTATTTGGAGTTCCGGTTCCTCGTGGAGTGTGTAGAGGTGAGCATTTTCCCTTTGAAATGGCTGTTTCCGCCGTGTTTTTATCTGCGGTGAATCCGCCCCGGAAAAGGTGGCGGATTGATAGGTTGTGATACTGTGGGCTGTACTTTGTCTCCCGCCTGTCTGTTGGCGGTGACCACCGCGCTGCTTGTCTGTACCGCCGTGACAGTCGGAGTGTTAAAGTGGATGTCTTTGTTGGCGGTTTCCACCACGGTCATAATTCCCTTTTTTTTCCTCCGGTCTGTTTGCGGTCTTACCGCTGCTTTAACACCGTCCGCCAGGGTTGTAATGACCCCCCTAGTGTCAAAAAGTGGAGGGAGGCAGGCAAAGAAGTTGGGGGTGACCAACCTAAGGCTGTCAGGTCTAACAGGTTTCCATACCTAGATGAAAGGTTTGAGAAGGAACTAAAGGCATGACACATATGAAATTGCCTGTAAACCAAAGTCACTCAACATACGCTAAACATGTCACAACTCCTTAAACATACTTAGGAGAGAATAGCCCTTGATTTCTTCGATCCTCTTGACAGTGGACATTATATAATGGTGATAATAGATGAATATTCATGTTTTCTATTGGTTGAAGATCTCTCATCACCAACACATGAGCAAGTGAGCAACAAACCTGATGGCATAGTTGCAACATGGTGTTTTCCAGCCATTGTGAAGTCTGACAATGGTCCACCCCTCAACTGCAAAGAATGTAAAGAATTTCTGAAGCATCCGAATGCAAAGCATAAAAAAATCATACCCTTGAGGCTGCAGGCCAATAGATGTTTTGAGTGTTTTATAAGAATGCTAAATAAAGCAATACAGAGTGAAACTCTTGAGAAATGTAGTCTAAAACAATACTGAACTCTACATTATGAACTTATCATTCAACACCTCACTCATCCACAAGTCAATCTCCTGCGACTTTGAGGTTTGGGAGAGCAATGGCAACCAAGATGCTCCAATGGACCACAGAAAGAGATTGTAATGAAAACCTGATTCGTACAAGGGACTTGGTTCAAAAATAGAAAATGAAAGTTTATGCAGACAAGAGACAACATGCAAAAGACCTCTCATTGAGAAAAGGAGATTTGGTGATCTCTTGACAGCTACAGAAGACCAAATCCGATGCTCCTTACGATTCTGAACCTTTTCAAGTAGTGTCTACCAAAGGACACATGGTGGCTGCCCATCAACCAGGCAAATCCTTTACCAGAGACTCTTCTCAATTAAGGCCTGTGTTTCATTGGTCTTCAGCTTAAGATGGTAAAAGAAAGGCTGATTTTGAAAACTCAATGACTGTTGCTAATTCCTTACCATCATTGGCAATTTCAGACACTGAAGACGACCGTTTACTGCTTGCAGTAATCAGATCGGGTCGACAGATCAAAGTGGCAAGAGGATTAATTGAATAAATATAGTTGTACATGTTTCTACATATGTAAATATTTGTGTCTGTCTCATGATCTTCAAAAAATGTGTACGTTTTCATTTAACAGAGACAGATGTAGTTTCTTGCATGATTTAGAACAGAATCTTTGGGGCTCCCCAAGGACACCATATCTTTATAATATAATTGCTAGAACAGGATGTAATGAAAGCTTGTTGTAAATGTTGGACTTCACAGGTTCAAGCAGAGAAATAAAGATGTGATTTATAGGTCCTTGTGTGTCGCGAAGCAATTCACCGGGTACGGGGGGAAGGTGCTACACAGCAGACCTTAACAATAATAAAAACATATGTAAACAACCTTCCAACTCGAAGCACTACACTTTTTGCACACAAAAAGTATCATGCCCGCTTGGCCTCTTCTAATGTATTCAGCACTATAATGGAGCATGTGCCGGCACATTTTCAAAGTGAACTGAGTGGCCCTCACATGCACTGGCAAACACTCACTGTCTCACAAAGGCAATGAGTTGTTTACACAGCCAGAAGCAGGCACACATTTCCTCTACATTGATTGAGTCCCTTGTACACATTAACTGCTTTCCACCTCTGCTGATGGTCACATACAGCCCAACAAAGCTCTAGTTATACATTAACATCATCTTTCACAGCCCTTCAAATGGCTCACTGGTTCTCACAACACGTGACCGTTGTCTATACCACTAACCCAACTAACTGACTGTTCCAGCCATTAACTGCTCCTCAGGGGTGCTGACTGAACAATGCCTATGTGATAGTATTAACTCATTTGAATTGCATGTAACTCTCAATTCCTGTCACACCTCCTGAACGACTCACACGTGCATTGACTGGTGCAAGTTACCTGTCACAGAAACTGACAGGAAGTCACTTCATCACACTGGCAACAAATGAATGAACATTGACAAGTGTATGTGGGAGGACCTTTATTGACGTCAGGTGCTTGCATAAGTTACAGTTGAATCTCAGTCAGTGACAAGCTCTCCATACACTGCCTGTCCAAACCTACTCATGCTTTTAACATTAACCACCCTTAAAGCTACTGACTTCCTCTCACATGCTTTTTACAGTCATTAGCTGGGTACTACAGTCATTTATTAAGTAAACAAGGTATGACCTACATCCAGTCACCCACTGACTCTCACATTAATTGCTCCTCATTTATTCTCACAGACTCTGGCTGACTGCCTCTGATACGAGTTAATTGACAAAGGTTAAGCAGCTACTGATGACTGTCATGAGCATTAAATATTACTGGCAACCACCACCAGTAGAGCAACCACTCACTGCCTCTCACAGAATGACTTGGGAAATAGCTACTACTGACCAATGTGTCTTAACACTGAGAATTACTGGCATTTACAGCCTCCAAAAGCCATTCGAAGCACCTGAAAAAGTACTGACATGTATTGTCTGTCACATCTACTAATCATTTCACAGGACCTCTGACAAACTCCAATTGCCTGATAAATAACACATTCTCAGGGTTTGAAGTGCAATCTTGCTTACTTTGCTTGCTGCAGTCCAACATTGTGCTTTGTCAATTCAGGAAGCAGGGGACACCAGTAGTAGATGTGGGTGGCGCATTCCTAGGGACTTCTGTTTTTAAAGGGAAGGAATGCCACTTGGCCCCCCTCTTCGAGCTTCCTTAGGCTCTGGGGACCCCATCTCCCAGGGCCTTTCATTTTTTAATGGAGAGGGGGCAATGAGGCCCCCTTCCCCAGCTTCATTAGGCCCTGATTACTCCATAACAGTGGGCCTTTTTTCAAAAAGGGGGGGTATGTGGCAATGTGGCCCCCTCCCGTAGCCTCATTTGCCCTACAAAAACCTATTCCCCAGGGCCTTGTGTATTTTAAAGGGGAGGAGGAGCAAGTAGCCTCCCTTCAAGAGCCTTATTAGGCCTTGGGGACCCCATCCTCCAGGTCTGGTTTATTTTTATGGATGGAGGGTGCCTGAACCCCCTCCATGAATCTTTAAAAGGCCCTGGAAACCCCACCTGCTACGGTCACTAAGTAAGTTAAAGGGGAGGGGGCCAAGTGGTCCCCCTTCTTGGGCTGTTTTCGACCACAGGGACTACATCCTCCAGAGCTGCATTATTTCAAGATGGGTGCCCTGATGCCCACCCAGGGCACCCACAATTGACAATGCTGGTGGCAGCCGGGGGAGCCCTATGACCTCATGGCCCCAGTTGGGTCACCCCATGCAGTGGTGGCTGGCATTGCTTCCGCCACAGGGACCAGCTACTTATGCTGGGGAAACATCACTAGTAATGCGGTCAATGCAACGCTGTGCATTGACCATGCTGCATTACCATGCATATGCATTTACTACGCCTGTGTTTAGCACGCATGCCTTTACCAACCATATGCTTGGTAACAGCAGAAAGAGCAGTTCGGGCGGAACAGGAAGGAGTAGCCACCAGAGAAGAGAGAGGCAAGTGGAGCCTGGTTTGGGGGGGAGTAGGTTGGGATGAATTGGGGTAGTTTTTAAAATAGGGTCAGGGGGGCGGGATAGTTTTTAGGGCAGGGTGAGGAGGGTTTTAGGGTTGGGTAGTTTTTAGGACAGGGTGGCATTTATGGTTTAGGGCTGGGTGGAGGATCGGGATAGTTTATAGGACAGTACAGGATAGGTTTTAGGACAGGGCAGGTTATCTTTTAGGGTTTTTAGAATAGGGCAGGGTAGGTTTAAGGTTTAGGGAAGGGGTGGGGTACCTTTTTAGGCCAGGGCAGGGTAGGTTTTAGGGCGAGGTGTCGGGGTAATTTTTAGGACAAGGAGGGGTAGGTTTTAGGGTTCAGGGTGGGGGCAGGGGGTCTTGGTAGTTTTTAGGACAGGTTGGGTTAGGTTTTTAGGACATGGTAAGTTTTAGGACGGGGCAGGGTAGCTTTTAGAGTTTAGGGTGGGGGGTCAGGGTAGTTTTTAGGGCAGGGTACAGTTTAGGGCGGGGGATCGGGGTAGTTTTTAGGACAGGGTGGGGTCATTTTTAGGACAGGGTGGGTTTTAGGGTTTAGGGTGGGGGAATTTGTGGTCGAGGTAGTAATTAGGATATTGCGGGGTAGGTCTTAGGACAGGGCAGGGTAGCTTTTAGGGTTTAAGTGGGGTAGCGGTAGTTTTAGGACAGGGTAGGTTTTAGGGTTTAGGGCAGGGTAGTTTTTAGGTCAGGGCGGTGTAGGTTTTAGAACACAGTAGGTTTTAGGGTTTAGGGCAGGGGTCGAGGTCGTTTTTAGGACATGGTGGGGTAGCTTTTAGGGTTTATGGCAAAGGTGGGGTGTCAGGTAGTTTTGAAGACAGGGCGGGTATGTTTTTGGGTTCAGGGTGTTGGCGGGGGATTAGGGCAGTTTTTAGGACAGGGTGGGTTTGTTTTTAGGATGGAGTAAGTTTTAGGGTTTAAAGCGAGGGTTGGGGTAGTTTTTAGGACAGGGTGGGGTAGGTTTTAGGGCAGGGTACATCTAAGGTGGGGCAGGGTCGGGTAGATTTTAGAAAAGGGCAGGGTAGGTTTTAGGGTTTAGAAGGGGGATCGGGATAGTTTTTTAGGAAAGGTTGGGGTAGTTTTTAGGATGGGTAGGTTTTAGGATTTAGGGTAGGGGTAGTTTTTTGGACAGGAAAGGCTAGGTTTGAGGACAGGACATGGTAGCTTTTAGGGTTTAGGGCAGGGCAGGGTAGTTTTTAGGACAGGGCGGTGTAGGTTTTAGGACAGGGTGGGTTTCAGGGCTTAAGGCAGGGCCGGTTTTAGGGTAAGAACAGGGTGAGGTAGTTTTTAGGATAGAGCGGGGTAGGTTTTAGGGTTCAGGGTGGAGGCGGGGAGTCGGGTAGTTTTTATGACAGGGAGGGGTAGGTTTTAGGACAGGGTAGATTTTAGGGTTTAGAGCGGGACAGTTTTTCTGACAGGGTGGGGTTGTTTTTAGGTCAGGGTAGGTTTTAGGGTGGGGTGTGGGGTACGCTTTAGGACAGGGCAGGGTAGCTTTTAGGTTTGAGGGGGGAAGTCAGGTAGTTTTTAGGACAGGGCGGGAAAATTTAGGACAAGGCAGGGTCGCTTTTAGGGTTAGGGTGGGAGGATCAGGATAGTTTTTAGGACAGGGCGGGGTAGGTTTTAGGTTTCAGGGCGGGGGTCGGGGTAATTTTTTGGGCAGGGTAGGTTTCATGGTTTCGGGTGGGAGGGCCAGGGTAGTTTTTAGGACAGGGCGGGGTAGGTTTTAGGACAGGTCAGGGTAGCTTTAAGGGTTAGGGTGAGGGCAGGGTAGTTTTTAGGACAGGGCAGGGTAGATTTTATGGTTTAGGGCGGGGGGTCGAAGTAGTTTTTAGGACCGGGTGGGTCGTTTTTAGGACAAGGTAGGTTTTAGGGTTTAGGCTGGGTGTGGGGAGTCAGGCTACATCAGGGTAGTTTTTAGGACAGGGCGGGTAGGTTTTAGGATAGGGTAGGTTTTAGAGTTTGGGGGATCTGGGTAGTTTTTAGGACAGGGTGGGGTAGGTTTTAGGACAGGGCAGGGTAGGTTTTGCGGTTGAGGAAGGGAGGTCGGGATAGTTTTTAGGAAAGGGTGGGGTAGGTTTTAGGACAGGGCAGGATCGTTTTTAGGGTTTTGGGGTCGTTTTTTAGGACAGGGTGAGGTAGGTTTTAGGTTTCAAGGTGGGGGGTCATGGTAGTTGTTAGGACAGGGAGGGGTAGTTTTTAGGACAGGGTAGCTTTTGGGGTTTAGGGTGGGGGTCAGCGTAGTTTGCAGGAGAGGGCTGGGTAGGTTTTATGGCAGGGTAGCTTATAGGGCTTAGGTTGGGCGCGGGGGTCAGGGTAGTTTTTAGGGCAGGGCAGGGTAGGTTTTAGGACAGCGCAGGGTAGGTCTGGGAGGTTAGAGCTCAGGACAGGGGGAGGAAGGGGCAGTTTTAAGGACTTGGGCGGGTGGAGTATGGTGTCAGGAGTAGGGTGCAGGATGGGGGAGAATTTACCATGCATATTCCTTTACAATACATGTTTTCACAATGAATTTAGTTGTAAATGCATGAGTGGTAAAGGCCCGGTCGTTGTAGAGACGGCGATGTAAAGGCATGTGTGAGATATGAAGCGTCCCTTATGCTGTTTCCTCTGGGTGGGAGCAATATCTTGATCTGTTTACCTGACCGTGCCAGTGTGAACAGATAAACAGATCACAAGTCTGCTCCCAGCTGGCAGAAGCATTTTCAAAGCTCCCGGACACTGGGAGTGGCCTTAATGTTTGCTCTTATTTGGCAGGAGTTTTGTAAATGCTCCCACCAGGTGAGAGAAAACACAGGTTTTTTTGCACGTGCCAGGCCCTGCTTCCAACTCTCCATCAGCAGCCACCCCATGCTGCACACAGCCTTTGCTCATGTGTGGCATGGGGTCAGCCTCATGGCCTGTGTTGCAGCCAGGCCCTGCTTCCAACTCCCTACAGGCAACTAACCCCAAACCAACCCTAAACCTTGCACAGCCAACAGGCCCTGTGCCTAGACCCCCAGCAGGCTGCCAACCCCACAATGATCACAGCCTTTGCTGTGTGCAACATAGAGTTGGCCTTCAGGCCAAGGGGATCCCATTCCCTAGGGCCATACCAATGAAAAAGGAGAAGGAGACCATGTGGCCACCCTCCCCGAGCCTTGTTAGTCCCTGGGGATCCCACGCCTCAAGGCTTAATCTATTTTAAAGGAGAGGGGAGCCATGAGCCTCCCCCCCCGAGCCTTATTAGGCTCTTGGGTCCTGTCTTCCAGAGCCTTTTTTTTTTAAAAGGGAGGGGGCATGTGGCCACCGTTCCTGAACCTCATTAAGACCTGGGGACCCCACCCCCAAGGCATTACGTTTTTTAAAGGGGAAGGGGGCACATGGCCCCATCCTCAAGCCTCATTAGGTCCTGGGGACCTCATTCTGCAGGGCCTTAAGCATTTTAAAAGGGTGGTGGGCAGGAGGCCCACCTTCCCCCACCTCATTAGGCCTCAGGGTCCCCATATGCAGGGCCTTTTTCTCTAAAGGGGCAAGATACCACAGGGTTCCCCCACCCTGAACCTCATTTGTCCCTGGAGACCTCATCACCCAAGGTCTTATGTATTTTAAAAGGGAGAGGCAAGTAGCCCCTTTCCCAAGCCTCATTGGGCCATGGGGAACCCATCTCCTAGGGTTGTTTTTTTAAGGGGAGAAGGGTTGCGTGGACCCCTCCCTGAACCTTTAAAGGGCCCTGCAGACCCCATCCCCCATGGCAACTATGTAAGTTAAGGGGGAGGGGGCTGCATGCCCCCTTCTTGAGCCATTTTCGGCCTCTGGGCCAACATTATTTCAAGGTAGTTGCCCTAGTGTCTACCCAGGGCACCCATCATTTACAAAGATGGGGGCTTTAGAGGAAGTCCCAAGGCCCCCATGACCCCAGCTGTCTCCCTGCATGCTGTAGACGCCAGCATTGCTCCTGCCTACAGGAAGCAGCTACTTATGATGCTCTATTCAGGCCGAAGCAATATCTTGATCTATTTCCCTGCCCGCATCCGTGTGAAAGTGCAAAAGAATGCAGCCCCAATGGAAGTATTTCTAAAGAAAGCAGGGCTGAGTAGCCCACATTCCTGAACCCCATTAGGCACTGAGGACCCCATCCCCAGGGCCTTTTTTATTTTTATTTTGTGGATGCTCTCAAGATTAGGTGGAGAGCAGTTCTTTCATGTGAAACACCCTACAACACCACTGACACTCTAAAACTGCTCGCTTCAGAGTTAGCTACTTTCTTTCTTGCTTATATTTAGCATCACTTAAACAGTATTGATTTGACTTATACTGTGTGCTCCCCTTTGTCTGGACAAAGCTATGTCTCTCTGACAAGGTCTAAAAATAGTGAACCACATGTCAAGGACTGTTTTTATTCATTCCACATTGACATGGATGGTGCTTTATCAAGCCAAAGCTGTAATACTGTACCAGGAGGACCTTATCAGTTTTCTAACTTGGCATTGATGGCACTATGCTAATCGTATGTATAGAAACTCTGCTAAAAAAAGACATTTTAGGTGAGGTGGTGTTGTAGAGTCTTCCATATAAAAGAGCTGCTCCCCACCTAAAACTTAGGAATTATCTAGAGTTCCCTGTTTCGATTTTTTGCATAAAGTATGCAGTACTCTCTCTCTCGCACTCTCTCTCTATATATATATGTGTGTATATATATATATATATATATATATATATATATATATATATATATATATGTGATGCACAAAAGTCCTCCATTAAGGGAGCCATAGACACTGCAGGGCGGCTTCAGGTACATGGGAACGGAGCACCCGCCAATAATCCTCACAGAAAACCAAAAAGGAAGCCAAATTTGAAACTCTCTGTGATATATTCAGCAAATAAAGTGGCAACATGCATTCCTTCTATTCAGTCCTGACGCGTTTCGGCTCCACTCTTGAGCCTTGATCACAGGTGCAAAAGGTAACTGTGTAACGTAACCACGTGCTTTTAAATGCTGGCTGCGATGTGCCCGTCAATTTATTCTGGCAAATCAACAAATCGCCCAACAAGCTCGTGATCAAGGGAGCTTGGACTACCGAAACGTGTGGGTGATTTGTTCATGTGCCAGAATAAAGACTTTTGGATGAAGACATCATGTGACAGAGACATTTTTTCTACGGGAGAAAACACGAGGAGGTATATTTATATATATATATATATATATATATATATAGTGACAGAATAACCTGTCTGCAAAAATCTAAAAGGGTGTCCCAGTGTTTTTTGTTGCGGGGTGATCCTTCAAGTGGGGGCAGAGAAAAAGGGGGCTAAAAACATTGCGTTTCCCAGATTAAGGCCCGTATTTATACTCCGTTTGCGCCGAATTAGCGTCGTTTTTTTCGACGCAAATTCGGCGCAAAACTAACGCCATATTTATACTTTGGCGTTAGACGCGTCTAGCGCCAAAGTATGGGCAAAGAGCGTCATTTTTTAGCGTGAACGCCTTCCTTGCGTTAATGAGATGCAAGGAAGGCGTTCCCGTCTAAAAAAATGACGGCGACGCAAATGCGTCGTATTTATACTCCTGGGCAAAAATCACGCCCGGGAGGTGGCGGGTCAAAAAACCCTGCATTTGCGCCACTTTTTAACGCCTGGGTCAGGGTAGGCGTTAAGGGGCCTGTGGGCTCAAAATGAGCCCACAGGTGCCCTCCCCTGCCCCCAGGGACCCCCCCTGCCACCCCTGCCCACCCCAGGAGGACACCCAAGGATGGAGGGACCCACCCCAGGGACATTCAGGTAAGTTCACGTAAGTATAATTTTTTTATATTTTTCAAATTTTTTTGGGTGGCATAGGGGGGCCTTATTTGTGCCCCCCTACATGCCACTATGCCCAATGACCATGCCCAGGGGACATAAGTCCCCTGGGCATGGCCATTGGGCAAGGGGGCATGACTCCTGTCTTTACTAAGACAGGAGTCATTTAAATGGCGTCTGGGCGTCGAAAAAATGGCGCAAATCGGGTTAAGACGATTTTTTAGCGTCAACCTGACTTGCGCCATTTTAAGACGCCCTAGCGCCATTTTCCCCCTACGCCGGCGCTGCCTGGTCTACGTGGTTTTTTTCCACGCACACCAGGCAGCGCCGGTCTGCTTGCGCCGGCTAACGCCATTCCATAAATACGGCGCCCGCATGGCGCTTCGGAATGGCGTTAGACGGCGCTAAATTTTTTGACGCTAAACTGCGTTAGCGCAGTTTAGCGTCAAAAAGTATAAATATGGGCCTAATTCCCAGAAGACCTTTCAACACGTCTACAGCCCAAACCACTGGATGGAATTACACCAAATTTGGCAGAAATCTAGCTGCCGGTACGCAGATTGTGCTTTTTGTTATGTGGTGTAAATCTGTTATATAAGGGCAAATACATTTGTATATCTCTGGCTGTGAATATTTTGCAAAATTTATGAATTTTCATGAAAAGGCGTGCGAAAAGAAGTGCTGCAATTGGCTGACCGCAACTGGACTAGAAAGCTACGACGGCTATTTTATTTCACCGGGCACAGTCCCCGGGGGTGAAGATTCAACTTGAAAATGGCACAGGGGGTCAAGGGTCACAATTATGGAAACATTTGAAAGGAGATTCAGAGGCTCAGGTGCCTACTCACACATCCACTTAGACACTCATGCACCCACTCAGACCCTCTCTCAAACTTACACACCCACTTTCAGACCCACTCAGGCTCCCACTCACACATCCACTGACAGAGACAGGCCCTGTGGCCAACCTGCGCTGTGCACGGCTAAAGGTCATGCGTGGCGTATGGTTGTGTGGGTTTTGGCCTTGCGACCATCCCTCACCATGCACCGCTGAAGGCTGTGCGCTGTGAGGGATGGAATAACGTGTAGCAATTAGAATTACTTTAAGTTAAAAAACATAGAAATTCACTGAAAAAAACAAAGGTTACAGGGACGTTATAGTTAGGTCGTGAATTTACTCATACAAAACAATAGAAATTCAGTATTTATAGTTATAGTTTCTTCAAGTAACTATAAGTCGTGCCCTAAAGTAACTATAACTTGTGCCTTCTCCATGCATAGCCAATAACTCCACATATTATGTCATTGATAAGATCTTGTACGGTATCTTTGATATCACTACAACATTTGCAATAACATTATTGATAAGAAAACTGTGTGACAAGGACGTGAATTACAGTTACTTTAGGGCGCGAGTTGTAGTTACTTGAAAGAACTAAAAATATAACTGTTGAATTTCTTTGGTTTTGTACGAATAAATTCAGAACATAACTATAACGTACCCGTAACCTTTGGTTATTTTCAGTGAATATATATATATATATATATATATATATGTGTAAAAAACAAAGGAGAACTCTGGGAAGTTCCCAATTTTAGGTGGAGAGCTGCTCTAGTAAGGAGCACCCTGCAACACCAGGGACACTCTAGATTAGCTCACCTCAAATGTCTGCTTATCTATCAAAGTCTTTAAGCATAGGATTAGCACAGTGCTATCCTCGCCGAGCTAGATAGTGACAAAGTATTTTGCCATTTGTACAGCAAAATCTTTAAGCATAGGATTGACATAGTGTCATCCTTGCCGAGCTGTAAAATGACAAAAGCCATTTACCACTCCAGGCACAGTATTACAGCTTTGGACTGGTCAAATACCATCCAAGCTAACCTGGAATGAGTAAAGCAACCCCTGACACGTGTTTCGCTCTCATTAGAGCTCTTCAAAGGGGTATAGCTTTGTCCAGACACAAGGCAGCACCCAGTATAAGTCAAACCAAGGCCCTTTCAGGGATAGAGTGATGCATAAATTATGCAAAAAACAAAGGAGAACTCTGGGAAGTTCCCAATTTTAGGTGGAGAGCTGCTCTAGTAAGGAGCACCCTGCAACACCAGCAACACTCTAGATTTGCTCACCTCAAATGTCTGCTTATCTATCAAAGTCTTTAAGCATAGGATTAGCACAGTGCTATCCTCGCCGAGCTAGATAGTGACAAAGTATTTTGCCATTTGTACAGCAAAATCTTTAAGCATAGGATTGACATAGTGTCATCCTTGCCGAGCTGTAAAATGACAAAAGCCATTTACCACTCCAGGCACAGTATTACAGCTTTGGACTGGTCAAATACCATCCAAGCTAACCTGGAATGAGTAAAGCAACCCCTCACACGTGTTTCGCTCTCATTAGAGCTCTTCAAAGGGGTATAGCTTTGTCCAGACACAAGGCAGCACCCAGTATAAGTCAAACCAAGGCCCTTTCAGGGATAGAGTGACGCATAAATTATGCAAAAAACAAAGGAGAACTCTGGGAAGTTCCCAATTTTAGGTGGAGAGCTGCTCTAGTAAGGAGCACCCTGCAACACCAGCGACACTCTAGATTTGCTCACCTCAAATGTCTGCTTATCTATCAAAGTCTTTAAGCATAGGATTAGCACAGTGCTATCCTCGCCGAGCTAGATAGTGACAAAGTATTTTGCCATTTGTACAGCAAAATCTTTAAGCATAGGATTGACATAGTGTCATCCTTGCCGAGCTGTAAAATGACAAAAGCCATTTACCACTCCAGGCACAGTATTACAGCTTTGGACTGGTCAAATACCATCCAAGCTAACCTGGAATGAGTAAAGCAACCCCTGACACGTGTTTCGCTCTCATTAGAGCTCTTCAAAGGGGTATAGCTTTGTCCAGACACAAGGCAGCACCCAGTATAAGTCAAACCAAGGCCCTTTCAGGGATAGAGTGAAGCATAAATTATGCAAAAAACAAAGGAGAACTCTGGGAAGTTCCCAATTTTAGGTGGAGAGCTGCTCTAGTAAGGAGCACCCTGCAACACCAGCGACACTCTAGATTTGCTCACCTCAAATGTCTGCTTATCTATCAAAGTCTTTAAGCATAGGATTAGCACAGTGCTATCCTCCCCGAGCTAGATAGTGACAAAGTATTTTGCCATTTGTACAGCAAAATCTTTAAGCATAGGATTGACATAGTGTCATCCTTGCCGAGCTGTAAAATGACAAAAGCCATTTACCACTCCAGGCACAGTATTACAGCTTTGGACTGGTCAAATACCATCCAAGCTAACCTGGAATGAGTAAAGCAACCCCTGACACGTGTTTCGCTCTCATTAGAGCTCTTCAAAGGGGTATAGCTTTGTCCAGACACAAGGCAGCACCCAGTATAAGTCAATCCAAGGCCCTTTCAGGGATAGAGTGACGCATAAATTATGCAAAAAACAAAGGAGAACTCTGGGAAGTTCCCAATTTTAGGTGGAGAGCTGCTCTAGTAAGGAGCACCCTGCAACACCAGCGACACTCTAGATTTGCTCACCTCAAATGTCTGCTTATCTATCAAAGTCTTTAAGCATAGGATTAGCACAGTGCTATCCTCGCCGAGCTAGATAGTGACAAAGTATTTTGCCATTTGTACAGCAAAATCTTTAAGCATAGGATTGACATAGTGTCATCCTTGCCGAGCTGTAAAATGACAAAAGCCATTTACCACTCCAGGCACAGTATTAAAGCTTTGGACTGGTCAAATACCATCCAAGCTAACCTGGAATGAGTAAAGCAACCCCTGACATGTGTTTCGCTCTCATTAGAGCTCTTCAAAGGGGTATAGCTTTGTCCAGACACAAGGCAGCACCCAGTATAAGTCAAACCAAGGCCCTTTCAGGGATAGAGTGACGCATAAATTATGCAAAAAACAAAGGAGAACTCTGGGAAGTTCCCAATTTTAGGTGGAGAGCTGCTCTAGTAAGGAGCACCCCTGCAACACCAGCGACACTCTAGATTTGCTCACCTCAAATGTCTGCTTATCTATCAAAGTCTTTATGCATAGGATTAGCACAGTGCTATCCTCGCCGAGCTAGATAGTGACAAAGTATTTTGCCATTTGTACAGCAAAATCTTTAAGCATAGGATTGACATAGTGTCATCCTTGCTGAGCTGTAAAATGACAAAAGCCATTTACCACTCCAGGCACAGTATTACAGCTTTGGACTGGTCAAATACCATCCAAGCTAACCTGGAATGAGTAAAGCAACCCCTGACACGTGTTTCACTCTCATTAGAGCTCTTCAAAGGGGTATAGCTTTGTCCAGACACAAGGCAGCACCCAGTATAAGTCAAACCAAGGCCCTTTCAGGGATAGAGTGACGCATAAATTATGCAAAAAACAAAGGAGAACTCTGGGAAGTTCCCAATTTTAGGTGGAGAGCTGCTCTAGTAAGGAGCACCCTGCAACACCAGCGACACTCTAGATTTGCTCACCTCAAATGTCTGCTTATCTATCAAAGTCTTTAAGCATAGGATTAGCACAGTGCTATCCTCGCCGAGCTAGATAGTGACAAAGTATTTTGCCATTTGTACAGCAAAATCTTTAAGCATAGGATTGACATAGTGTCATCCTTGCCGAGCTGTAAAATGACAAAAGCCATTTACCACTCCAGGCACAGTATTACAGCTTTGTGTATATATATATATATATATATTGCAACCACTATCCCACGACAAAATGAAAGGATACTCCCAGATACTCCAGTACTTCTTGCAGTGCTCTTTTATTCAAAACACAGCTTCCTCAGATGCATTTTGGCACACAGCCTTCTTTCACGGGAGAACGGAGCAAATATCATTGGTGTTAGACTGCCAGATAAACATGAATGGTGAAAACAGACTACAACCATTAAAACAGCCTCTTCATGAATGACCATGTCCCCACCATTTTCTAATGTTGTACCTTTGGTTTGTGAACCCTTATCCACAACATAATACTTAAGTTTAATAACCACATGTTTGATTGATATATTCAAAACTACTGTTTGTTCATTTGTTAAATACCAACATACATATTTATAAATTACATGGCAAGCATGTAAATCCTTAAAGTGCAATAGCAGTTTTGTATACATCAACCTCTCAATGCACTGTGAATCATAATGTCCTTTAAAATACCAAAATTGTAACATCTTTGTAGCATGTTGTAGCATGGGACACCTTGTGACTTAAATGTTCACATCAATCAAAATGTATCACCTTCAATTATCGGCCCCTCTAATACATTGGCTGAATAGTTGGTTGACACCTGCATAACCATTCTGCCCAACTGGGCTAATTGTTACTTATCAATATACAGCCCTATACTAATTGTGTGGGGGTGTGACCTTATATTATTTTATATCATTATGATAAGGTGACAAGTAGGAGGGCAATGACATCTACCACCCTCGGAGGTCAACTTGAATCTTTTGAATCAGGCAGAAGTATGAGGTCATCCAAGTAACCCCTTTGCTGCCAGGCCTTTTCCCCTTCAGGTGCCAGACCTTGTTTTGGCTATTTGGGGTAGTTCACGCTTAGGTCCTCATAATATCTTGTCCACATACGCTACCCACACTAAATTTGTGTCCTTTTTTTCCAACATTCTAGGAAATCGAGAGGTACCCAGAATTCGTGGGTTTCCCTAGAGAAGACAAAGAAATTAGCCAAAATACAGCTAAATCTTTGTTTTTGTTTTTTAAAAAATGGGAAAAAAGGGTTGCAGAAGAAGGCTTGTTTTTTTCCCTGAAAATAGCATCAATAAAGGGCTTGCAGTGCTAAAATCACCGTCTTCCGAGCTTTTAGGAACAGGTAGACTTGAATTAGAAAACCACATTTTTCAACACAATTTTGGCATTTTACTGGGACATACCACATTTTTACTATTTTTTGTGCTTTTATCATCCTTACAATTAGTGACAGAAATAGCTGGACCCTGACAGCTAAACATTTCTGAAAAGTAGATAAAACTCTGAATTCAGCAATGGGCCATTTGTGTAGATCCTTCAAGGTTTTCCTACAGATATAACAGTTGAAATTGAGGTGAAAGAAACAGCCATTTTACTTCACATTGTACTCTGTAACTTTTTCCTACGATGTCAGAGTTTCAAAAGCAATATACCGTTACATCTGCTGAACTCTTATGGTTGCTGGGATATATAGGACATGTAGGTTCATCAAGAACCCTAGGTACCCTGAGCCAATAAATGAGCTGCACCATGCAATGGGTTTTCATTGTATCCCGGGTATACAGCAATTCATATGGTGAAATATAAAAAGTGAAAAATATGAATCAAGGAAACCTTTGTATTTCCAGAATGGGCACAAGATAAGGTGCTGAGAAGCAATGGTTATTTGCACATTTCTGAATTCCGGGGCCCCCATACTAGCATGTAAATTACAGGGCATTTCTCCAATAGATGTTTTTTTTTAAACACAGTCTTGCATTTGGAAGGGAAAAATGTAGAGACAGAGAAGGGGAAATAACACTTTATCTTCTATTCTGTGTTCCCCCAAGTCTCCCGATAAAAATGGTACCTCACTTGCGTGGGTAGGCCTAATGCCCGCAACAGGAAACGCAACATGGACACATCACATTTCTATATTGAAATCTGATGTAGTTTTAGGAAAATGCCCAGCTGTGGATTTTGGCCTCTAGCTCAGTCAGCACCTATGGAAACCTACCAAACCTGTGTATTTCTGAGAACTAGACACCTAGGGAAATACAGGGTGGGGTGACTTGTGGGGTTCTCACCAGGTTCTGGTACCCAGAATCCTTGGCAAACCTCAACATTTAGCAAAAAAAAATACTTTTTCCTCACATTTCGGTGACAGCATTCCCCCAAGTCTCCTGATAAAATTGGTACCTCATTTGTATGGCTAGGCCTAGTGCCTGCAACAGGAAATTCCCTACAAATCTATGTGGACACATCAAAATTATCAAATACAAAACTACCTGTTTTTGCAGTGGGGAAGGGGGGGAACCTGCATTTTTGGTCCTAGGCTCAGCAGCCATCTCGGTAAACCTACCAAACCATAATATTTCTGAAAACTAGTCGCCCAAGGGAGTCCAGGGAGGTGTGACTTGCTTGGATCCTCAGTGTTTTCTTACCAAAAATCCTCAGCAAATCTCACATTTAGCAAAAAAATCTAATTTTTCCCGCATTTCTGTGTGGGATCACCCCACCAGCACAAATTTCCTGCCACCCAATGTTCCCCTCAGTTTCCTAATAAAATTGGTACCTCACTTGAGTGGGTAGGCCTAGTGCCAGCGAAAAGGAAATGCCCTAAAACACTACATAGACACATCAAAATTATTAAATACAAAACTACCTGTTTTTGCAGGGGACACCTAAGCTTTTGGTCCTAGGCTCAGCAGCCATCTAGGGAAACCTACCAAACCCAAACATTTCTGAAAACTAGTCACCTGAGGGAGTCCAGAGAGGTGTGACTTGCTTGGATCCCTCAGTGTTTTCTTACCCAGAATCCTCAGCAAACCTCAAATTTAGCTAAATGAGCAAGAGACGTATTTATACGGGCCTAGCGCCACACGAGCGCCACTTTCTGTAACTCTCCTGTGGCGCTAAGCACAGCACTGTATTTACAAGGTGGCGTTAAGCCACTTTTTGTGGCTTAACACCACCCTATAAATACGACCCCTTCCCACGATGCACTGTGCGTGGAAGGGGCATGCAATGGGTGTTTCTGTGGGCGTGCCACAGCAACACCCATTACATTTTGACGCTGCTTCAGATTTATGAAATCACGTAAACCTGAGGCAGCACCAAAAGCTAATGCCAACCCCAAGGGTGGCGTTAGCAGAGTGCAACGAGGAGGAATACTTTTATTCCTCCTCGTTTTTTGCTTTTCCTATGCGTGCTGCATTCTGCCGCACTCACAGAAAAAGCAAAATGCCAGAAATGATTGTTTTAGTGCAGGAAGGTGCCCCTTCCTGCACATAAACAATCATTTGAAAATGACGCTTTGGCATTTCAGTGTGTGCTGCATTGTGCAGCACACACAGAAGTGCCAAAGCGCCATTAGTGATTGTTTAAGTGCAGGAAGGGACACCTTCCCGCACATAAACAATCACACCCCTAAACACAGACATCCTTATACAATGGTGCAAGGATGTCTGTGTTGGCGCTGGCAGCTAAATTTAGCACCAGAGGAGGGGGAAATGATGGGGTGCGCCATACTCAGTTAAATACGGCGCATCAATGCAATTCAAAAGTGACAGCGCAGTGCTGTCAATTGTGGTGCAGCACCGAGTTGCGCCACTTTTCAATAAATCTGCCCCCAAAATTTTCCCACATTTCTTTGTGGGATCACTGCACCTGCACAAATTCCTTACCACCCAATGTTCCCCTCCGTCTCCTGGTAAAAATAATACCTCACTTGTGTAGGTGAGCCAAGTGCCTGTGACAGGGAAGAGCCAAAAACATGTTAAAAATGAGGGGGAATCAAAGCAGGTCCAAAAGGGCAGTTTTTAGGCTGACATGCGGGCCAGAATTTTTATCGGTATAGATGCAAAATTTTAGGTGGTAGGAATTTTGTCGATTCCTGCAGATTCCGGAAGATTCCATCACAAAAATGTGGGAAAATGTGTGATTTCAAGCAAAGTTGGAGGTTTGTAGGGCATTGTGGGTAAGAAAATGGTGCAGGGTGAATGTGAAGCACGCCACACTGGACACACCCAGATGTTTAATTTTCAGATGTGTCTACGTCCCATAGATTTTTCTACATGGCAGCATCCCAAAGTCCAAAGTGTGCAGCCCTCACCATTCCAAGTGGGACAATTGTGAGAGTTAGACAAGTTCTCATGGCCCAAATGTAAAACCAAACCACAAAATAATCAAACGTCCTCTTGTTTGCCACGGGATAAGATGTTTTAGTGTGCAGGGGGAGATCGGAAAGACTGTTACCTCCTCCATTTGGGGTGGGGGCATAACCATGCCCATACTGGTTGGTGGCCACAACCCCCCTATTTTTTTTATTTTTATTCCCTGGCATTTAGTAGGCTTTCTGCCCCCTGGGGAGTGGATTGGGGATAATTGCCCCATCTGCCCACTGGTGGTCAGAACAACTTTATCCCCATTTATTTTGGATGGGGGTATGGCCATACCCCCACCCTCTTTTTAAAAAAAAGAATATTCCATGTTGTCTGGTGTGCTTTCTGTCCCCCTTGGGGGCCGATGGGCCTTACAAAAATAGGCCAATCTGCCCCCAAGGGAGGCATAAAAGGCCAACATTAATGTGCCCCCATGGGGAACGATCCTTGTCCAAGGGGCTGCCCCGCCAAACAAAACACACATAGACACCAATCCCTGGTGCCTAAGTGATTTCTGCCCCCCCCGGGGGTAGATGGGCCTAATACGAATAGGCCGATCTTCCCCCAAGGGGGGCAGAAATGGCCTAAAATAAATTTGCCGCCCCTGGGGAGCGATCCTTGCCTAAGGGTCACTACCCATCTGTAAAAAACAAAAAAATCCCTGGTGCCCTTGGGGGCAGATTGGACTAATTAAAATAGGCTGATCTGCCTTCAAGGGGGCAGAAGTAGAATAAAATAAATTTGCCCCCCAGGGCAGTAACTCTTGCCTAAGGTGTCACTCTGCACATGTAAAAAAAAACAAAAAAAATGTTCCCTGCTGTCTAGAAAGTTCTGACCCCTCCCCCTAATTGAAATGGGCCAACAGAAAAGGCCTAATAATTAATTGCCCCCCCTGGGGAGCAGCCCTTGCCACAGGGGCCGCTCCCCTTAGCATTAAATGAAATGAACAAAAAAAAAAAGAAAAAAATCCTTGGTTCCTAGTGGGCATTTCTGCACGATCGGGCTGCAGAAATGCTTACAGAGGCATGAAAGGAAAGGAAAGGCCTTTCCTTTCATGCCTCTGCCTGCCCCCACCTTGCATTTTTCTTCCGATCACGCTGGAAGATGAGCTTCCAACGCAATGGTAGGCGACCTCTGATGAGCTCAGCGTGTGACTGTGCACTGACGTCATCAGACTTCACTGGGGAGGTGGGTGGTTTGGGCGGGGGTGGAAGGGAAAACAATTACCCTCCAATCCATGACGTGGGGTGTGGGCCGGGTGCAGGATGAGCTGGTCTCGTCCTCGGCACATGGGAACCGAGGATGAGACCAGCTCGTACCGGGCACCGTGGTGGTTAATCAATGAGAATCAATAGCCATCAAACAATAAAAGAATATGCAATAATGAGGCAGTAATTTAAGCACACCATGAGCTATGTGGCCATGAATCACCACACAAATTTAGTAAAGTTTAAACATTTATTGCCCTAAAACTGACAATGCTAAGGTCACGTAACTGATGCACAAGACCATATGATAGCAGTACAGAAACAACACAGGCTGTCCAAAGTGTCTGAAGAATCTCACCCTAATAAATGCAATTACCTTTAAACACTCCAAAAGAATTATGCAGAATAACAACAGAATTATTTGAAGAATAGAAACAGAATGCATTAATGTGCAGTTGAATCATACACAATCAATCAATATTGGGTCACACATCCTAGCTACTGAAATCTAATTCGAAAGGCATGTGTGGGCTGGGCTTTGTAACATGCAAAAACAATTAAAAATAAGACAAAATCTAATTTGGAAAAACATCTAACTATGGCGCTAACAAAAATACGGTTGGGGTTTCGAAAGGGAAAAACCTGCAAAGGAAAAATAAAAGCACATTGGTTATACCTCTTCTTAATGAGACAGCAGCTGGCAGATTCTTCATCAGCGGAGCGCAGGAACTGCAGGTCTTCAGTTAGCATCAGCAATATGAAATGGGAAAACTGCTCAGTAATGTTGGGCTTAAAGTAACTGAAATGTTTGAATCATAGACAAGAGCTAAATAACAGAACTGAACAGAAACTAAACAGAATCAAATCTGGTTTACATGGAACTAAAATGAATCTCTAAACTGAGTTGCATCTCCTAAAGCTTTGCTATATTAAAGTCCCAAAAAGTTATTAGCTCAACTTCTATTGGACAAGACTATGAGGTGGGTTAATGTGCAGCTAATAAAACATAATCTCTGCTTCAGTTGTATCTCTTTATGTTTTTCTTACGCTCCTCTCCGGATGGCAGTTTACGTTTAACAATAATTTAGCTAAACAGCAACACCAAACAAAATATTTAGCTAACATTGCTTCCTTTCAATAACTAAGGTTAATTGTTAATGATTGCAACATTTATTATAGGGAAAATCGGTACAAGCGAAACTGAAAAAGGAGTTGCTTTCCACACAGGAGAATTTCTAATAAACAATGTTTGCAAAGCATTTCACAAAAATCAGCATAACATTTAACCATTTTGCTTCTGGAAAATACCAAAACCTGAGCATTCTCACTAATGCTAATACATGAAGAATAAAACATTTCATAATTATTACAAACCATTAGTTTTGTAGTACATATTAATAATCATCTTTTGCCAGTACATTTAATTGTGATTAAACATAATACATTTTCATTGACATTTATTATTTCACATTGAACTCGAGGTGGCAAGCACCATACCAGCCACATTTAAACATGAATGTTTTATTTTTCTAACACACGTTTCACTATTTAGACCTTTTTAGTACACGTTGATAATTTCATTTTAGTTACACATTTTTACTAATAATATTTGCTCTCTAACAGTCATGGTCGTAAAAACCCACTCTACCTGATTAATAATTGATGACTCAATACATATAAAGGTCACGATATTGCTAAATTATTATCAAAATACACAGAGCTCTCTGGCTACAAAATTTATTCCAAAAACTACAACCCAAGTGGTTATTACAAAAATCTTCCAAAAGATTTCTACCAAACGTCCGCTGCCACTCGTCGTGAAGTGAAAGGATGGATAACAATTGGATGGTAGACTAAACACTTTGAATTCACAGGACGTGTCTTCTGCCAAGCTTTTATGTGTAAGTCTGATCTAAAAAATCAGCCTCATAGTTTTTTTGGGTCTGTCACAATTTGTTAACTTCTTGGACAGGGTAGAAACATAACATTTGGGTAACTGACTGGAAACACGACTGCATCTTGAGACAAGGCACCCATGCTGCTAGGCATGGAAGACCTTGACCTATTACGTAGAAATGCTCACTTTTAGTAGAACTATAATGTCAGGAATAAATGACAAGAGCAACCAGGTATTTCACCAGCCTAGTGAAATTCATAGCTCAAGCACTATTGAATAAAGAGGACCATGGCACTTCTGGGTTTGTGCGCAAGGAGGTTCTAGCTCATCAACTTGTGAAAGTCAGCTAGATATGAGATATGTATAGCTGTCTGAAGGATGTGGAGCACAGTGTCTGTCAGAGGCATACATTTAGATTTTTGTAGATAAGAATCCTACTCCAATGCAGCCAAAAGTTTCTTATCTTAGAGTGAGACTTGATCTAGTTATAGCATCTAAACAATCATGGAGGAAGGTTTTTTATAATAGAGTTTGTAAGCTTTCTACCTGTGTATTTAATCCTTACCCTGCTTGTGGGTAGTTCGTGCTTAGACCGCAATAAGTTTTGTACAAATAATCTATCCATGCCAAATTTTTGTCCTTTTATCCAACATCTTCGACAATTAGACAAAACTCCAAATTCAGCAAGGGGGTCATATGTGTAGATCCCTCAAGGTTTTCCGAAAGAAACTAACTGGTGAAATAAATAAATATTGAAAATGAGTAGGAAAGAACAGCCATAAGTGACAATGTTTTCATCTGTATCTTTTTGTCACAATGACGATTCAGAAGAACAAAGTGCCATTGTACTTTTGGTTGGGGGATATATAGGTTTTGTAGGTTCTCCAAGAACCAGAGGTACCTAGGACCAACAACTTAGCTGCACTGCATAATGGTTTTCATTGTGTACTATGGATTAATTCATAATGTGAAATATGTATCAAAATAAGTATTTTCTAAAATGGACAAAAGATATGGTATTTAGGGGCAGTGATTATTTGTACATCTCTGAATTTATGGGTACCTGTACACGCATATGATTAGAGGGTATATTTCAACTTATCTTCTTCTTATACATTAACTTATATTTGGAAGGCACAAATGTGGCAAAATCCAATTGATAGGAGTGTGACCCCCCTGACCTGCCTTAAGGCCAGGAGTCACTTGACACGGCGAGCAGCTCCACCAGCCTGCCTCTGTGCCCCATACCCCGCTCTTGCTTCTGAAGAGAGTTTGAGGCCCTCCACCACCCACAGGCAACCGCCCTGCGCCTCATCCCTGGTGTCTAGTGGTAGGCATAGCTTCTGTATATTGTATTTTGTATTCTGAATTCCCTGTACTGTTGCGTTCATTTTTGTGCCCATTTGCTCTGTCTGCTCCGCTTAGTTTTTGCCCGTTTTTGCCTTTTTGCCTTTTTGCTTTTTTTGCTTTGTGCCCTGTTTTCCAGCTATGCCGGTTTCCCCGTCCCTGCTGCTGTGTCCCCTGTGGCCCAACCCCCCTTGCGCCCCCATTGGCCACACTCTCCCGCCTCCCACCTGCTCCTCCCTCCCACCTCCCCTTCTTAATTGCAGCCGCTGCGTGGCCCGTGCAGCGGGTGCGCCGCTGGCATGCCAGAGGCAAGCCCGTCTGCGCCCGTCCATACCTGGACCGCGCCCAGTGACCGGCCCCCTGGCCCATGTACTTCCCACGTTCCCATACGCTTCTTCTCCACCACAGAGCTCCACGCTCTCAAACCCGGCCGGCACACCGCCTGCGCCCAGGCTGACCCCAGACACACCCCCGGACCTTTTGCATGTCACTCATGCCACTTCTCGGCAATCACGCCAACAAACACCACAACAACACTAAACACCCCAACCATCTCAGCTGCATCCTCCTCAACACCTGCTCTGTCCACAAGCATGCCATCGAGCTCTGGGACCTACTCACGACAGCCTCTCCCGACATCACCTTCCTCACTGAAACATGGATAAACGCCTCATCGTGACCTGACATCGCCATAGCCATTCCGGAGGGATACAAAATCACCCGAAGAGACCATATCAACAAACCAGGAGGGGATATCGCCATAATACACAGAAGTTCCATAAGGATTTCCATCAACACCAACAACACCGTGGATGACGCAGAGCATCTACACTATCAGATACACATCAACGCCAACACCACCTTGAGAGGAACCCTCATCTACAGACCGCCAGGCCCCATCACCTATTCTGTGACACCATCGCCAATGCTATCAGCTCCCACACCCTTGCCTACATGGACTACCTGCTCCTCGGTGACCTAAAGTTCCACCTGGAGAGTGCCAGCGACTGCAGCTCCATTGCCCTGCTGGACCTCCTTGCAAACCTCGGCCTCAAGCAACTGGTCACCTCGCCAAAACCACTCAGTCGGGGACACACTTGACGCCATATTCTCCTCCAGCAGCCACATCACCTTCACTCACACCACTGAACTCCATTGGACTGACCACCACTGCGTCCACTTCTCCTTTCTGAAGCTCACCTCCCACCACCAACAACATCCTATGCCTCACCGCAAGAGGAACAAGATCTCCAAGGAACAACTGATCTCCAGCCTCGCCCAATCTACACCACCCATTACCAACAACCCCAACGCCATTAAGCTCAAACCATGGCTCGACGAGTGTGCAAACTCCCTCGCTCCACTCAATAAAACTAACAACACCCGCACCAACAAGATAGCCCCCTGCATCACCGCAGAACTTCAGACCCCCAAACGAGAATGCTGGAAAACTGAGAAAGCCTGGCACCAAGAACCATCAGTGAGCAACTTCTCTGCCCACAAATCAGCCATGCACAAACATCACCAGCTCATCCAGACCACCAAAAGATCCTTCTACAAAGAGCGCAAAGACAACAACGCACACAACAGCAAGGAACTTTTCACCATCATCAAAGAACTCACAAAACCCAAATCCTGCGGCATCAACCCTCCACACTTGCAAGACCTCTACAACTCCCTCTCCAGCTACTTCCACCGCAAGATTGCAGACATACACGAAAGCTTCATAACGCCGTCACCCACCATCACCACCCGACACTGCCAACCCCACAGCACCCTGCCGCACCAACGTACTGAGCACCTGGACCCCCGCCAACGATGAAGAAACCAGTAAAACCATGAGCACCATCCACTCAGGCTCTCCAACAGACCCATGCCCCCACCACGTCTTCAACAAGGCTAGCCAAATCATCGCTCCCCAGCCCCGGTCCATCATCAACAGCTCCTTCGAGACTGCCACCTTCCCAGATATTTGAAAACATGCTGAAGTCAACGCCTTCCTCAAAAAACACAAAGCAGGCCCGAAGACCTCATAAACTACCGACCTATCTCTCTACTCCCGAAGCTCATAGAGAAAATAGTCAACAAACAACTGTCCCGCTTCCTGGAGGACAACAACATACTCGACGTCTCCCAGGCTGGATTTTACAAAAACCACAGCACTGAGACCACCTTCATCACTTGCACTGACAACATCAGGACCAAACTTGACAAGGGTGAAACCGTTGCCCTCATCCTTCTCGACCTCTCTGCAGCCTTCGACACCGTATGCCACAAAACCCTTCGCACACGCCTCTTCGATGCCGGAATTCACCACAAAGCCCTGGACTGGCTCACCTCCTTCCTCTTGGAAAGAACCCAAAGAGTTTGCCTCCTTACATTCCGGTCTAAAGCCACCAAGACCATATGTGGAGTCCCCCAAGGATCCTCACTCAGCCTCACCCTCTGCAATAACAACATGGCTCTGCTCGCCAGCATCGTCCGCCCTGACAGCCTCAACATCATTTCCTACTCTGATGACACCCAGCTCATCCTCTCCCTCATGAGGAACCCCTCTACCGCCAAGAACAACCTCAACGCCGGACTCCTCGCCATCGCTAATTGGATGACAGCAAGCCACCTCAAGCTGAACTCAGGAAAAACCGAGATCATCATCTTCAACCCCAACAAGACAGCATAGAATGACTCATGGTGGCCTTTCACCCTAGGACCACCCCTGACACCCACCATCCAAGCATGCATTCTTGGCTTCATACTAGACTTGTCTCTTTCCATGACTCAGCAAGTCAACGCCATATCATCCTCTTGCTTCAACACCCTCCGTATGCCACGCAAGACCTTCAAGTGGATTCCAATAGAAACCAGAAGAATGGTCACCCACGCCCTCGTCCACAGCAGACTGGACTACGGCAATGCCCTCTACGCGGGGATCACAGCCAAGCTTCAGAGAAAACTCCAGCGCATCCAGAACGCCGCCGCACGCCTCATCCTCACCCTCCCCGCCACAAGCACATCTCCTCCGCCCACCTCAGATCTCTACACTGGCTGCCCATCAACAAAAGGATCTTCTTCAAAATCCTTATCCATGCTCACAAATCCCTCCACGACACTGGACCGGCCTACCTTAATGAATGACTTAACTTCCACATCCCGACCCGCTAGCTCGGCTCCGCCAACCTCACCCTCGCAACAGTCACCCGCATCCAACCCACCACCTCCGGCAGCAGATCCTTCTCCCACCTCTCCGCCAAAACCTTGAACTCCCTCACCACCAACCTACGCAAGATCCAGGACCTCCTAGCCTTCAGAAAGCACCTCAAAACATGGCTCTTCGAGCAGTAGCGTCCACCCCTCCACCCCCTGTGCCTTGAGACCCTACCGGGTGAGTAGCGCACTTAGCAAATTATTGATTTGATTTGATTGATTTGATTTGATTTGAAATATCTCTCTATTCTGTTCTCCCAAATGTCTCTTGATAAAAATGGTACCACACTTGTGCGGGTAGGATTACACATGGATACATCATATTTTTTCACTCAAAACGGACGTGTTTTTTGCAAAGTGGGTAGCTGTGGGTTGTGGGCCCTGGCTCAGCAGGCACCTAGGGAACCCTAGCAAACCTGTACTTTAAAAAAAATTAGACATGTAAGGATATTCAGGATGGGGTGACGTGTGGGATGCAAACTTCAAACGTAGAATAAAAACACATTTCCTTGCATTTTTGTGATGGAAAGTTCTGGAATCTGTGGGAAGCCACAAACTTCCTTCAATCCATCATTCCCCTTAGTCTTCTGATAAAATTGGTACCTCACTTGTTTGGGTAGGCCCAGTGCCCGCAACAGGAAACGGCCCAAAACACAACAAGGATACATCGCCTTTTTCCACTCACAATGGACCCATATTTAGCAACGTGGGTAGCTGTGGATTTTTTCCATAGCTCAGCCGGCACCTAAGGCAACACAGCAGACCTGTTCATTTCTGAAAACTATACACCCAGGGGAATCCCACATCAACCTCTAAGTACACAATGGTTGGGAGTTACAGTCGCATACCTGGCAAAAGGAAATAGTCAACTGTGACATATATTTTCAATGCAAAATATAATATGACCTTGCAGTGTTCTTAAAAATCCATAGGGAAATGCCCACATGTTGTATTGCAACATACATATCTAGCACATACCACCCTTATTGGGGGGGGCTATAGTGCTTCCCTACATGGGTAGCATGCTGTGTAGTTGTTAGAGTGTTGCCCCTGTTTTGTTCCTGTGTGGGAAGTGGTCCAATGTCATGCATGAGGACCACTGACAGTGCAGTTATGGTGTTATGGGACAAATCGTTTAGCAGTGTGATAGATGAAGACGTATTAAAGACAGGCACACAGGTAATGGTTTTCAGTAAGCTGGTAGATTTGAGCAACTCTGCAGGCCACTTCATGGTATCTCTTATTTTCATTGTCAACTTAGCCAATTACTGCACTGGGTTGTCCATTCTGAGATATTTTTTTAACGTTTATGACTGAGCAGACACAGGTTGGCTGAAGTAATGGATAAGACATCTGCAGGGATTGAATTTTTTACTTTCATGCCATAACTGATTGCTATTTGTAAGATGTCAAAAGCTTCATAGTATGTATCTAGTTGTGACATGCAGTGGTGGACTAAATCAAAGTCTTTCATTGCCAGTGGCACATGACAGATCCCTTCAGTCATTTCTTGCCTGTTCAGTTGGTTATGGGTGTTCTATTGCTCTGGACTAATATATATTACCGGGTGATGGACATGACCTGTTGCAGTTTTGTCTGCGTGAGTGTCAAGCAGTATAAGGAAATTAATTTAATGTCTGCACGGGCAACAATGGACTGCCCAACTGCTGAGTGCCATGGTATTAGTATTAGTGTGGATTATGGGGGTCATCACAACAAACCGCTGTGCGGCCGCCAATGCGGCCGCACTCCCGCGGTCCCCATTACAACATCCCCGCTGGGCCGGCGGGCGCAAACCTAGTTTACGCCCGCCGGCCCAGCGGGGATGCGGCCGCAACATAGGAGCCGGCTCCTAATGGAGCCGGCGGTGTTGCGGCCGTGCGACGGGAGCAGTAGCACCCATCGCGCTTTTCACTGTCTGCTATGCAGACAGTGAAAAGCTGCACGGGCCTTGTTAGGGGGCCCCTGCACTGCTCATGCCAGTGGCATGGGCAGTGCAGGGGCCCCCAGGGGCCCAGGACTCCCCTTACCGCCAGCCTCTTCCTGGCGGTGCAAACCACCAGAAACAGGCTGGCGGTAGGGGAGTCATAATCCCCAGGGCAGCGCTGCTTGCAGCGCTGCCCTGGCGGATTATCGCCGCCGGGGCTAAAACGGCGGGAAACCGCCAGCCCTGGCGGTGCGACCGCGGCGCTACGGCCGCTGTCAAAATACGCCGGGAGGCACCACCAGCCTGTTGGCGGTGCTCCAGTCGTTTTGGCCCTGTGGTTGTAATACCGCCAGGGTCATAGTGACCACCTATATATTGTTACGTGACCCCCAGTGGCTATGGGTTGATTATCTTCAATATGAATGAATAAAAGAAAAATACTTTTACAAAGAATTAACTATGGAACTATGTGGCATATGATTTAACTTGAGAACATGTGAATTTCTTTTTTGATAACAATAGATACAAATGTGTGCTGGGTCTTGTTTTCAATGGATTATACATTGTATTGTGAAGTAATTGTATTTATATAGCACTTACTTCCCCTGAAGAGGTAGTATAGTGCTTTATCCAGGCAGCACACTGCTCCAGAACTCAGAATTGGTACAATTTTTAAAGGGGTTAAAAACATACAATGCATTTACACCAGTTTAAATTAATAGGACTTAGGTATGATTTTATGTGAAGTCATGCATTGGTTGGCGACATCTCTCTACGGGAGATTAGCTATTGTTATGTTGCAGGGGTATGACTTTTAAAATGGAGACTGTGATCTTTGAAATGAGGTGTCCGCATTTTGCAGAAATAAAGTAACAGCAACCAAGGCAAAAGTGCATTTGACTTAATGTAGGCTGTGCTTAGTGAGAGGAGGCATGCAGCTGATGGAAAGGAAGAAAGGAATCATTTGAAAAGTACAGGACAGTTGACAATCTGAAGTTTTAGTCAAAGTCAGTTTTTATGCAGGGTTTTTAGGGATATTGTGGAGGCCTTTTGAGACAGCACACAAACCTGCAGAAAGAAATAACATTATTTGCATCTGTTGCAATATCATTGTTGGGCATTAGAACACTAGTGCGCACTCCATCACCCATAGGTAAATAAAATGAATATAAATATGGTTTCATTTTCCCATAAATTAAATATAAAAAAGTGTAAAACAGGAATGTTCTACTTTAAATATTTTTTTGGGAGATGTTCTTCCCCTTTCCATCTCATGATCAGAACAGTATGAATGAGAACAGAGTCCGTTTTAGTGACTTTGTGTGAGGTGATGCTTCTTAGGGTAGGTGGACCAGGGACTGCCTAAGATCTGGAGGACACAAAACATAGGCACAACGAAGTGTAAGATATTGCATCTGGCTCTCATCCAGACTTCCTGTAGAAGTAAGCAGACATGCAAATGAAAGACCCTGCCTAGAAACGTCTTCATCTGAACAATGGAAGCTGCAGTCCCATCCTCCACACTTACCATCTACTAAACCTGGAGTCCTTGCAAAATCAAGTAAGTGCGGTCTCCTTCCAGCTGGCCCTATTATTAGTTTCCCGATGTTTCTGCCCGCTGGCCCAGCGGGAAACGCACAACATTGACCCGGCTCGTAATACTGTCGGCGGCAATGCTGTTGTGCGTCGGGTGCACCAGCACCGGTCGTGCAAATCACTGTCTGCAAAGCTGACATGAAGGGTCTGGCCAGGGGCAACCACCGTGTAAACACTGGCGAAGAGACGAGTTGTAATCCCCAAGGCAGTACTGCTTGCTGCGCTGAAGCACCGTTAGACCTTTGGCCGGTGGAAAGTGGCAGTGCCGGCAGTCCAACCATGGCACGCTCTACACGGTCATAAGGTCATAAGGTCACGGTCACACAACCATCTGAAGACCACCAGCTTCATAATGAGGGCCTAAATGTGTGTTTGACAGCATGCCTTAATGCATTAAGTGTCATGAGTCTCATGTACAACCAAGTAGAGAAATATTTCAAAGTACGTCCTTGTGTGGAGACCGAGGTGAAAAACAATTATTCTTACCATATTTTTTATTATTAAGTGGTGTTTCAGGGCATACAGAAGAAATGGGCAAATCATGTGGAAAGGTACTTTAACCTCTGAAGCTAAATCACAAACAAAACTGAAAGCTCCATTGAAACAAGTCTGCAGGTGCAGATGCAACATTTATTTTAGTTCAATAATAGCCACTTATGAATCATTGAAGTTCTAAAGCTAACAATGGGCTCCGGGTTGAAATGTTGTCTAGTGGCAGAGTTCTTGCATGTAAGATTAGGAGATTCAGCACATTCTATATCAACACCTTCTCTTTGAAGTTGCAACAACAGATCGGAGGCCATGCTCATGCATGTTGCTGGGTGAGTGTAAAAAAGCTTGAGTGACATAGGCCAGTATCAAGTACAAGTTCTCTGGTAAGGAGGTGCACCTTGGTATTTTAATTGGGCACAATATTGGAGTGTCTTCTGAGTTAGCGATGACAGAACCCTTTTTATTCCTGATGGACTCCATAGAACTGTGACGCAAGGGTTAGGGTGTGGTGAATAGATTTCATGTTTAGAATTTTGGGTTTGAGGTTACACTCAGAGGAATTCAGAGATGTAAGACAAAGCTCGGTGTGTGGTGTATTCATTTACTAGTACTCAGTCTAGGGAGGAAGCTGCAACTGGCGAGGAGATAGGGATACGTAACCCAAAGACCAACAGTGCTTTCCTAGAGAGTTTGCTGTGGTCCAGAAAACTGGTTGTGCATGCCATAAATGCCTGAGTGGGAGTGACTATCAACATTTGGCATATGTGGAGTCAAAGCACCACTCCAGCCAGTCCAAAGCTTTCAAAGAAGATGAAGGCCTTACAGAGAAATGTGTGTATTGTTGGCCACAAACCTGCTGAGGAGGCTGTGAAAGAGGTACCGTGACACAATGCAACACAGAATTATAAGACATATGGATCAATAATGTTAAAGGCAGCGATCACCAGTTTCAGAGAAGCACAAGAGGCAGCAACAGCTGAGTGCACAGAAGCACTAAAAGCAGTGATAGCTCAATATGAAGAAATGCTGAAGGCAATGAAAACCAGATCCATTACATTCAATGCAAAGAGGTCAGAAGGATGGACAATCCGTGCCAGAAACAAAACCGCTACTCACCTCTAAAGAAGCAGAGAGAAGTGGTAGCAAGCGGCTAGTGCTTGATGAAGGTGCCACAACAAGTGGGCAACAGACGTGGTCAGAATAAGCTCCATTCTCTACAGTAGAAAGCTCCACAGGGTATGATGCTGCTTCATTCTTGAAAGCAACGCCTCCCTTCGATATCGCCAAAAACCAAAACCTTGGTGACTGATGGCCTGCCTAGATAGAAACTTTTGATGATTTCATTGATGCACTTGAAGAAACAGATAACAAAAATATTATCAAATATCTTAAGAATCTTGCCGGTGAAGGAGTAAAAGAAGTAGTAAAGAAAATACCACATGTTGGTGAAGTCGCATACTATCAAATCAAAGACTTGCTAAATCTTAAGTTCAATCCAATACACAATGTTGACTATGGAAGAGATATTTTCAGTCAGAAAAGACAGAGAGCTGGTGAAAAACAATCAATAAATTTGTTGAAAGACTTCATGCGCTCATCAAACATTATGAGTTCAAGGAATTCAATGATGAAAAAGCCATTATAGATAGTTGTTTGTCAGATTCATTCAGGTGACAAATGCTAAGACAGACACTTAGGGCCTGATTTAGAGTATGGTGGATGGGTTACTCTGTCACAAACGTGACAGATATCCCATCCACAATATTACAATTTCCTTAGGATATAATGAGATCGTATTAAGGAGGACAGGATATCCTTCACATTTGTGATGGAGTAACCCATCGCCAAACTCTAAATCAGGCCCTTAGTATGGAGCGAGAACCCATGGGTGCCATAGCTGAAGAATGTGCAGAACAACATGCTGCTGACATGGAGGCTGGTGGTACCCACAGTTCGTCTATCATGAACATGAAAATTAAGCAGAAACACAAGGCTGAAGGACACAAAGTGATGTCCCCCCAAAAAAATAAACTGTGCTTCAGAAGTGGATTTTCCTTTTCACAGGAAAGTTAATTTCCTGCCATTGGACAAGTATGCAAGGGCTGTGAGAAAGAGGGCCATTTTGTAATAGCTAGCAAGGTGAAGGAAAGACAAAGAGCTGGATTTAGATCTTGGGGATAATGATCCCGCTGTCGATTTTCTGTCAGAGTTCCTGTCTGCCTACTAGGTGGTCCACCTGCTCTATTTAGATGTTGGAGTTTCATAGACGAGACTGCCGACAAACCAATGTCACAGCTATGATTGTCCACTGATGTCAACAGTGTCATAGGCAAAAACGGCTGGAGGCCGGACTCCAACCATTTTTACCATTGAGTCAATCATGATGTGCCTTCCCACTGATGCAACTGTAGCAGCTAAACCTCCACATCTGAGTTGGCGCGTTGGGAGGGATAAAAGGACGAAACACACTTTTTTTCAGTCTTTTTTATTTCCTACCTCTATGCACCCGGTCACACAAGTCCTGCTGTTGCTGCTGCTCCTGGACCAAGATGAAAATCAACCCGTCAACACAGGAACAGAAGGTAAGTCACTGTTTAACTTGTCATCCTTGAAATGGCCTCTGTAGTTTAGCACTGGACTTGAGCATGTTTAACAAATACATGCAAGCAATAATACTATGATGTGCAATGCACTTGTTTAATGTCGTAGTTGAAAAAATGTTTAAAAACACACCTTGAGATATTAGTAACACTCACCAATCTGGTACTAACTGCCTTCATGGCAATGGACACCTACACCAAAAGTCACAGCAATCCCAAATATAAATTTTCCCTGAACAACCATACACTTTACATAAACACTATAATTAATAGGAACAATACAAATCCATCATAATGTAGCAATTGCACTACAAAATGCTGCAAGGGGGTGTACACAGGATGTACAGCCAATCTTACATCTAAACTGGAAACACGTCAGAGACGTATGAAGGTCGCTTGTCCCCTTGGTTAGTGCAATTTATGACAAGAATTAGATGTTATTTAACTGTAAAGGATTATGGGGGTCATTCTGACCCCAGCGGGCGGCGGGAGCCGCCCGCCTGGAGGGAACCGCCAGAAGACCGTACCGCGGTCAAAAGACCGCAGCGGTCATTCTGGGTTTCCCACTGGGCTGGCGGGCGACCGCCAAAAGGCCGCCCGCCAGCCCAGTGGGAAACACCCCTCCATGAGGATGCCGGCTCCGAATGGAGCCGGCGGAGTGGAGGATGTGCGACGGGTGCAGTGGCACCCGTCGCGTATTTCAGTGTCTGCAAAGCAGACACTGAAATACAAAGTGGGGCCCTCTTACGGGGGCCCCTGCAGTGCCCATGCCATTGGCATGGGCACTGCAGGGGCCCCCAGGGGCCCCACGACACCCCTCACCGCCATCCTGTTCCTGGCGGGCGGAACAGGATGGCGGTGAGGGGGTCGGAATCCCCATGGAGGCGCAGGGCGGATTCCCATGGGCAGCGGAAAGTACACCGGTACACCGCCGGCTTTCCGCTTCTGGCCGCGGCTGTACCGCCGCGGTCAGAATGCCCAGCGGAGCACCGCCAGCCGGTTTTTACCGCCGGGGTCAGAATGACCCCCTATATTCCCTCTATAATCCATATGTGCATATTATTGACACATCATGCTAAAAAAACACACATGCCTTCTCCAGTCACAATCACAGAAACACATACATTTTAGTGTAAGTGTCCAGTAACATGATGAATGCTTGCACCAAAATTAACATGTCCATCACAAATATACAACACTAATGTATGCATTTAAAATATATATAAAGTATACATCTTGTGCTTGACACTGTCACAAATGAGAGTAATTGCATGGCACACACATGGCACACAGCAAACAATTAGTAACAATTCAAAAATAAGGCCAGGATAAAGGTATTCTCAAATGAAATTGTTTTTATATGAATGAGATAACTCTCTCACAACTTTTTTTAGAGCTTTTTTCCAAAAGAAACAGCAAAGACTCTAGGCCATAAAGTCCAAAGTTAGGGTTGCATGTCCATAACGTTCCTCCTATTTGCAGTGCCAAAATAAACCTTCTCTTGAAGGGGCATCTATGGGACAGAGAGCAGGAACCTCAATGATGTTACTTGGGAGGTGTGGTCCTTGAGTTTGGGAGGGGCGGGTTTGGATTTTGGAGGGGTGGGTTTGGCTTTGAAATGGGTGGGTTGAGATGTAGAAGGGATAGGTTGAGGTGCAGAAGGTGTTCCCAGATGTTTGGGTGGGGAGGTCTGGGATGAAGAAGAGATCAGGTCTTCCTGAGGAAAAGAGGTAAGATGTTTTGGAGGGAGATGAGGTTGAGAGGTAGAGGGAGTGGCAGTGCCTGTTGTACATGTGTCTGTTGATGGTGTGAGTGCCTGAGGTGTATGTTTTGCTTTGTGGTTTTTACTGGGTGTCTGTTGTGCGGGTGAGTGTGGGCATTTGTGTATAGTATGCGTGGGAGTGTATTTTGTCTGCTGTGGAGGTGCTATATGTGGCTGTGGTGCCGGTGGATGTTCTGGTGAATGTGTGTGTCATGGTGGGTGTCATGTCTGTAGCTGTGGTGGTGGTGGGTTTTTGTGTTGTGGTGGGTGTGGTGTCTGTGGGTATGCCAGTAGTGAGTGCAGATGTGTGTGTTGGGGTGGGTGTGGTATCTGTGTGTATGCAAGTGGTTGTGGTGGGTGTCTGCATGTGAGCGTGTTCATGCTGTGTTTCTTGCTGTGTTTGTGTTTATGTGATGATGTGCTGCATGTGTGTGTTTGAATAGGTGTGCGTAAAGGTGTGTGTGTGCTCTGGATCGGGCTGGAAAGAGGGAAGCTGAGGTCAATGAGGAGGCCAGACCCTGGAATGACAGCTGTAGGCCAGACATGGCACTGTGAATGCCATCCAGGTAAGCTAACATCCGTGTCATCTAACCACTAAGCCCTTGGATGGCATTCAGTATTGCGGTCTGGCCTACAGCAATAGGCTGCAGTAGATCAATAGCCTCCCCATTGAGCGCAGCATGGGAGACAGGGCCGGGGAGAGGTGCCTGCAGCAATGGTGATGCCACCCTATTAGGGGAGTGGCTATGGTCTACTGGGGGGAGGAGCAAGAGGGAGGGAGGGTATGAAAATGTGGGTGGTGGACAACAATGTAGGTGGAATAGTCACACCAGGGTCCTCCACCACTAGGGACCAGTCATCTGTGGAGGCCTCCAAAGATGATGTGGAGTCACTTGTGGCCTCCACATCAATCCCCTCACCATCCGTGGCACTGGGTCCCTCATTGTTGGTGGTGTCTGCACCAGGACGACATTGCCCAGCTTCTTCACTGTCGATGTGTCTGATGTTGCCTTTGTCTCGCATAGCTAATGCTGAAAAAACAGATACAACTGTTTTGAACAGACACATGACTGCATGCAAAAAAGGGACCTGCATTTTTTCCATGTGATGACATGCCCTATTTGAGAATTTGGTCAGGTGTGATGCTCCATTACAAATGTGAGCAGGTAATGTAGGCCTATTACAGCTGACATGGCATATTAAGCAATTATGAGACTGTTCATATTTCAGATTTTACATTGGTAAATTGGTATTATGAAAATATGATCATGAGCATCTGCAACAAAAAAGAAACGTGCACAATAGCATCATTCCTTGTCTGAAATATGTTAGAAATATGTTTTAATACCAAAATTCAATTATTCTCATGAAGACAGTAGAGGATTGACATGAGGCCTCAGTCCTTCCCAAATGTGCATATAGCCAGTCTGTGTCAACCAACATGAATTTTCATGCCAGACTGTATTGATTGAAACAGACTGGAATTAGTCCACGTTGGTGACAGAGTTACACATACCTCAAATTACATATAAGTGTCCTTATTTATGTCTAGATGAGAAAGCAATGATTGTGAGAAAAGTAATACTTAAAAGGACAAATGCAGACGGAATGTTCCGTCACATAGATGTTGGAGCATCCCATCTTAATGAGTCAATCTCAGGCCCAAACCACGTCTCTTTTGGAAAGGTGGAAATGTTTTTGTTTTGTTTTTAAGTGGTTTAGGAATGTATCCAGATCCAATTGTATTTACCCACAGACAGGGGTAAATGGTACAAGAAAATTACTGCACATGTGATGGTATATGTCAAACATCACCCCAGAAAAGGAGCACAAATTGGAGTTGTGAGCTCAATATTGTGCTCACTCTGCACCTGGTTAAGGTCCCAGATCTCTCTTAGGTCCTGGTTCATCACATCTTGGGACTGTTGTATTGCTCCCAAGACTCGGTTAATAGTGATCTGGGTGACAATGATGCCAGTAGCTCACTTTTCTGGCCCACTGATTCCCTTCCATGTTGCCTATCCCCAACTACTCTGTGCCCTTTAGGCAATGTGGCCAATCCCACTGGATCCTGGCACAACTGGAGGTGGTGGTGGTTGCTCAAAAGTAGCCAGGACTCGGGGCACCAGATGGGAGTTGTGTTCCTTTGGACGCAGGAAGTAGAGGTATCCATATGTGTAGTTGTGGCAGCTGGGGTGAGAGGTGTAGGTGTGGGTTGAGTGTGACTCACAGGGGCTGTCTGCCCAGATAGACCAGATAAACCAGGCATCCCCTCATTATCCGGACTTGCAGGAGCGATGTCCTCGCTGAAGGCCCGATCCTGGCCTGGAGAGGAGGTGTCTTTGGTTGCAGACAGTGGTCCACTGGCCCTGGGTGTTGGTCCTAATATGAATTACAAAATAAAAAGACTTTAATGGTCTGTGTTGTATCTCAAATCTGTCTTCAGCTACAGTTGACACAACCTAAAGAAATGAAAAAATATGATTAATAGGATGTTGAGGTCTTTGTGTGATTTTTCACCGTTTTCCTCATGCAGGTTAATTTATACAGAGACACACTTCAGTAACAATGATGGGAAGATGTCCTGAAATGTAAAATGTTATTTAGGATGTGTACATTCCATGTACCAGACATGGAACTCAACACAGTAGAGAGGCGTTTTCAGAGCTGAGCCATTTCAACACCTAGCAGCCTCAAAAACAAAAAATGGTACAATTTATTGGATTAAATGGCAATTGTCTTCATACAAACATTGCAAAGCAAACTGTGCATCAATAATACTTACAATAAGCATTCCACAGAACATGATTGGAAACCTTTGAATATACACACTATGGGCCCGATTCACAAAGGTAAACTTAGACTTTTGCTCTAAATTTGACCAAACATATGCGTTTACAAGTTGGAAATTTACAAAGGGCATTTACAAGGACTATCCTTAGGTCCGCAATCGGCAATCCACCCGAGTGCGGATCTAAAGATAATACTCGGAAATGCCCTTTGTAAATTCCCAAAGTCGTAAATGTGGACATTTGGTCTAATTTTTGACCAAATGTATAACTTTACCTTTGTAAATCGGGCCCTATGATTTCTGCAAGCAAGTAGATAAATCCAATGGAGTTACAATAGTCGAACAGCATACCGTATCAACATAGCAGATTAAACTTGATACATACATGAAATGGTGAATGACAACTATGTGAAGCTTTGTCTTTTGTGCATATGTGGAAGGAAAGGAAGGTTGGTCAACATCCCATTGCACCATTGTTTTGCAATGACAAAAGAGGGGCATCATGGTTGCTGTAGTCATTTGTAAACATTATTGCTAATACATGTGAAAAAGTTTGTAACACATACCTACATAAATGAATACAGTGCATAGGCCACAATACCAGGTATAAGAACTATAACTTTATGTGCATGTTAGAAAGGAGGCCTCTAGTTGGCAGTCAGTTTTCACCCTGTCCAAGTAGGGACCCTCATTCTAGTCAGGGTAAAGGAGATACACAGCTCAGATAACCCCTACTTACTCCCTTGGTAGCTTGGCACAAGCAGTCAGGCTTACCTCAGAGACAATGTGTAAAGTATCTGTACCAACACACACAGTAATACACAGTGAAAACATCACAAATGGACTCCGCACCAGTTTAGAAAAATAGTCAATACTTATCTAAATCAAACAGGACCAACACGACAAAAATCCAACAAACACAGGAAAATATATGAATTTTTAAAGTAAAAAAGAGTCTTATTCCATAGTAATCAATGGAGGAATTTGTTTTGGCACAAGGTATGTAGGATGCATCAAAAGATAAAGCTGCAAGGTTGACGGTGCATCAGAAAAGCAAGCAATGTGTTGATTCCTTACTCAAAAGTGAGGCCATGCGTCAATTCTTTACTTGCACCGGAAGCTGTGCATCAATTCTTTACTCGCAAGGGAGACCGCGTGCCGATTCCTGGTGCGCAGACTCGGTTTCGTGTGGTGATGTTTGCAGCTTTTGACACCCAGGATTTAAAAATCAAGTCTACCAAAAGATGTATTTTCAAATTGTGAGTTCAGAGACCCCCAAACTCCATTTCTCTATCTGCTACCAATGGGAAACTGAACTTACAAGATACTCAAAGCAGTCCCCACGTTAACATATGGGAGAGATAGGTCTTGCAATAGTGAAAACAAATTTGGCAGTATTTCACTATCAGGACATGTAAAACATGCCAGTGCATGTCCTGCCTTTTAAATTCACTGCACCCTGCCCACAGGGCTACCTAGAACCTACCTTCAGGGTAACTTACATCTAGTAAAAGGAAACGTTTGGGCCTAGCAAGTAGATACACTTGGCAGGTCAAATTGGCAGTGCAAAACTGCATACACAGACACTGCAGTGGCAGGTCTGAGACATATTTACAGGGCTCATGTAGGTGGCACAATCAGTGTGGCAGTCCCACTGGTAGTATTTGATTTACAAGCACCCATGGGCACCTATAGAGTACTTTACTAGGGATTCCCAGTAAATCAAATGTGTCAATCATGGAAAACCAATTACCAAAATGCTTTAGACAGAGAGCACTTGCACTTCAGCACTGGTTAGCAGTGGTGAAGTGCCCAGAGTATCAAAACCAGGAAAAACGAATTACAGCACAGGGTCAAAAAATAGGGGGTTAGAAGCAAAAAGTACAGGGAAACCATGCTAAGAGCTGCCAGGATTAACATGTGTACCCTCCAGTTGAAAGTGTGGAGAACGACCCAACCCCTTGGGAGTTCTCATCACTAAGGTGGAAAAACCTGGAAAGACCATCAGCATTAGTGTGCTCTGTTCCAGGGCGATGCTCCACCGTAAAGTTCATTACCTGTAAGGAGCTGGACCACCTCAACAGTTTAGGATTTCCACCCCTCATCTGCAATAGCCATCTGAGGGGCCTGTGGTCTGTCTGAACCCAGAAGTGAGTCTTAGCTTCTTCAGTGCCTAGACAACAGCAAAAGTTTCCCTTTATATTGTACTCTACTTCTGTTCCCTGGGAAGTAACCTCCTAATGGTGAAGGCTACAGGTTGATCTAGGCCCTCTTCATTCAGCTGTGAGAGCACAGCTCCCACACCATACTCTGAAGCATTTGTCTGAACAACAAACTCTTTGGAAAGGTCAGGAGCCTTGAGCATGGGTGCTGTGTACATGCCATCTTCAAGGTGTCAAACGCAGTCTGGCATACCTCTGTCCAGATCACCTGATGTGGCTGCTTCTTGGCAGTCAGCCCTGTCAAGGGAGCAACAATGGATCCATACCCCTTGACAAATGTCCTGTAATATCCAGTGAGTCCTAAGAAGGCCCTCACCTCAGTCTGGGACTTGGGGGCTGCCCAAGCCAGAATGGTGTCAATCTTTGTCTGCAGGGGTGCCATCTGGCCGCTCCCTACCTGGTGTCCTAAGTACTCCACAGACCCCTGCCCTATTTGGCACCTACTGGCCTTAGTAGTGAGGCCTGCACTCTACAGGGCCTTCAACACTTCCTGGAGGTCAGGCAAGTGACCCTCCCAGCTGGAGATGAAGACAAGCAATGTCATCTAGGTAGACAGCACTGAAGTTCTCCACCGAGCCAGGACCAGGTTGACCAGCCTCTATAATGTGGCAATTCAACAAAGGGCATAACACAAAACTGGTAATGCCCCTCTGGTATTGAGAATGCAGACCTCTGTGTGCCCCCTTGGTTAACGTAATCTACCAGTACCCCGACGTCAGATCCAATGCGCTAAGGAACTTGTTAGCTCTCAACCGGTCAATTAGCTCATCAGTTCGGGGATGAGGTGGGCGTCAGTCCTGGTGATGGCACTGAGCACCCGGTAGTCAACACAGAGCCTAAGTTCTGGTGTAACACCAGGTGGAGCAGCCTTGGTGAGCAGAACAACAGGGCTGGACCAAGGGCTGTTAAAGTGCTCAATCACTCATAACTCCAGCATCTTAGAAACTTCCTCCTTCATGATGTTGTTTTTCATTTTGTCAGTTAACCTGTAAGTCTTGTGCTTAACAGGCAGACTGCCCCCACATCAATGTTATGGGTACACCAGTAGGTGACCACAGGGGTAAGTGAGAAAATGGAGGCAAACTGTCCCAACAACTGGAGACAGTCGCTCTGCTGATCTAGGATCAGAGCAGACAAGAGGTTTACACCCTCTACTGACCCATCCTGCTCTTTAGAGGGCAGGGGGTCGGGGAGAGGTTCACTCTCCTCTTCCGCCCCCTCATCTGTAACCAAGAGCATGATCAACTCAGACCTCTCAAAATGTAGTTTGAGGCGGTTCACGTGTAATACCTTTGAAGGGTTTCTGGGAGTTTGCATGTCCACTGTGTAGGTTGCATCACTTTTGTGCTCCTTCACCTCAAATGGTCCAGACCAACAGTCTTGGAGAGCATGGGGATCTATAGGCACCATCACCCACACCTGCTGGGCATACTGAAACTCAAACAAAGTGGTATTCTGGTCATACCAGCGTTTCATATCTTCCTGGCTAGCCTCCAGATTCTCTTGGGTGAGTTTTTAGAAGGGGGCTGTCTGGTTCCTGAAGACCAGCATGTAACTGAATACATCCTGAGGGGGCTTCTTAGGAGCTTGCTCCCAGCCCTCCTTTACCAAACTTAGGGGCCTTCTGACAGGGTGCCCATACAGAAGTTCAAAAGGGCTGAAGCCAGCCCCCTTCTGTGGTACTGACGTGTAAGCAAACAACAGGCATGGTAGCAAGACATCTCACTTCTGCCTTCATGTACAGCAAAATGAAATTGGTACCCCGGTCAGATAACAACTCCTTGTTCAAACCCACACGGGTAAGGAACCCCATCGGTGCCCTGGCCGCTGTGGATGCAGTCACTGTCCTCAGGGGAATAGCTTCTGGGTGGCATGGTCCACCAAGACCAGGCATACCTGTTGGCCATTGCTGTCTTGGGATCCAGAGGCCCCACAATGTCAAGACCCACCCGCTGAAAAGGGTTGCTCATGACAGGAAAAGGTTGAAGAGGAGCCTTGCACCTCTTCCCAGATTTACCACTCGCCTGGCAGGTCTGACAAGTCCTGCAGAATGCATCTGAGTTTTTACTCATTTGAGGCCAATAAAAGTGGGTGACAAGCATGTCAAAGGTCTTGCCCTACCCCAAAGATCCTGCCAGTGGCACATCATGAGCCAGACCCAGTAGGAAGGCTCTGAAACACTGTGGTACCTTCAGCACACGGGCAGCCCCAGCCTCAGCAACCTTAGGCTCACTATACAGGAGATCATTCTCCCAGTAAACCAGGTGAGTTCCAGAGGTTTCACCAACTGCCTGGGCCTGTTTCCAGAGACTCTCAAGGTTGGGGCATGCTTTCTGCTCTGCACAGAACTCTTCCCTGGTAGAGGCCTCTTCCTGCTGCCAATGGGTCAGGTCAGGCAGGTCCCACAGTTCAGCCACATCTTCCCCTGTAGGTTCTAGGGTCACCCCCCTCAAGTTTAGCCTCCTCTCGGACCGTGGGAATCTCAGGAGTGAGTTTCCCATGCCCCTTGCTCCTTCCTTTCCTGGCAGGCACCTGGGCCACTGTTTCAGCCTCCAGGTCCCCCTGACTACACTCTCTGGCGGCCACGGACCGTGTGGTCATGCACGCCCACTCTGGCAATCCCAACATTTCCAAATGGGACCTGAGCTCTACCTCCTTCCAGGCTGAATGCTCTAGGTTATTCCCCAGAAGACAGTCAACAGGCATAGATGGACTCACAGCTACCCTCAAGTAACGTTAGACACCCTCCCCCCATTCAAAGGGCACCTGAGCTGCCAAGCATTGACGGTACAACTTGGTGGACCACATTAGTGGTTACCTGCGCTTGAGACAACAGATGATAGTGGACTATTGTCATACTGGCTTCTGTGTCTCTAAGACTCTCCACCCACCCCCTAGTTATAGTCACCCACTGCCTGTACTTCTTTGTTTTATCAGGCATGCAGATTCTCTGGACCACCTCACCCAGGGAGACAAGGGTTAACTGAGCTAGCTCCCCACCACTAACTGGGGACAACTCCTCCCCAAGTGCTACATTGGCCACCCCAAGTGACTGCCCACCAGTGGGGGATTATGCCCACATAGGACACTTGGGACTCCTTGTCATGTGCCCTTCCTGACCACAGGAATGGGTCCCTTCCCTGCAGGCTTACCTGAAGGGAACAAACTCTTCTTCTCAACAGAGGGGTGGAAATCTTTACCCTTGGAACTAATTTGGGGCTGGTTAGAGAACTCCTTTTATCCTTGTCCCCCACTTTCTTCTTTTGTTGTGGACCCTGCCCACCCTTGGCGGAATCTCCCCAGCACAACTGCTTGTGGACCGTGGTACTCACCCAATGGTCCACCTCTTGAGCTTCCTGGGTTCAGCAAGCCTGCTGTCAATCAAATGCTGCACAGCTCTGTAAAACACAGACTAGACAAGTGCTCCCATACAAATAAATTGTCCAGCCCTATGTAATCTCTTACCTCACTGCCCTTCACCCAACCATCCAGTGCTCTGCAAAATTAATCCACACATTCAAACCAGGTCTGGGAATCCAGGTTCCTAGTCTCCCTGAACTTTTTCCTGTGCATTTCTGGTGTCAGGCCATACCTAGTGATGAGGGCATCCTGCATGTTAGAGTAGGTGAGCCCACTACCTGTCCTTAGTGCTAACAAGGTGCCCCTCCCCTCTGCTGTGACGTAGTTACACAGCACCCCCAAACTCCCTCAGGGATCCCGTGCATGTGGAGAGCTGCCTCATAACCCTGACACAACCTGTGGATGGCATCCTTCTTAGAGTACTCTTTCCCTACACTCTTGGGAAGGTACACTCTCCTTTCAGACTGCACTGAAGAAATGCTGCCACCATCTGTGCTAGACCTGGTACTGCAATCCAGCTCCTTCAAGCTCCTGAGCTAAATGCATTTTCTCCCTTTCCAAAGCAATTCACTCTTTTTCCATAGAAATGTTGTCTTTCTCTTCATCACTTCTCATCCTAGCCACATCCAGCTGAAGCTCCCTTTCATACTGTAGCTTGAGCCTCTGCATTTCCAGTGGGTCTATCCTTTAGAAGAAACATTGCTGCCTTCCCTGGAGGCCCTACCTCCAGACAGACATTGGTTATCCAACAAATAATCATGGATTATCCACACCCCACACCCCCAGCGACATTATCCTCCTTTGCTTCCAGCCAGGCCCTCAGCACATTTTGAAGCTTCTCCTTTTATTAGGACATTTGATCTCTCTGCAGGACGTTTTGAGCTGAGGCACTGTATAGGTCTCCAGCCTCTCCTGCTTAAACACTACTTCTACAGCTCCAAGTGATGGCTCGCCAAACTGAGACATGATTGTAAGTAAGGTTCAACAAAGGTGCAAAGTTTCAGAAGGCAAGGGTAATCAAAAAAGGAAATCCAAGAGAAAAAATCAGTATGTGGTTATGTAATGGTCTGAAAAAAAGCAGTAGTGTAAACCAATCACTGTATGTGAAGTACAAATACAAGTTTCATCCTCACTACTGATCACCAAATGTTGGAAAGGGGGCCTCTAGTTGGCAGTCAGTTTGCACCTTGTCCAAGTAGGGACCCTCACTCTAGTCAGGGTAAGTGAGAAACACAGCACAGATAACTCCTGCTCCCACCCTGGTAGCTTGGGATAAGCAGTCAGGCTTCTCTCAGAGGCAATGTGTAAAGTATTTGTACCAATACACACAGTAACACAGTGAAAGCATCACAAATGGACTCCACACCAGTTGAGAAAAATAGTCAATATTTATCTAAATCAAACAAGACCAAAACGACAAAAATCCGACATAAACAGGCAAAGATATGATTTTTTAAATTGAAAAGACTCTTACTCTATGGAAATCAATGGAGGTATGTGTTTTAACATAAAGCACCTAGTATGCATCAAAAGTAAAGCCTCAAGGGCGACAGTGCATCAGAAAAGCAAGCAATGCATTGATTCATTATTCGCAAGTGAAGGCGCGCGTCAATTCTTTACTCGCACCAGAGGTTGTGCATCAATTCCGGGTGCGCAGCCTCGGGTCCGTGCTGCGATGTTCACACATTTTGATGGCCAGGATCCGTGCATGGAAATTTCAGACAGGCTGTGCGAAGAGTCCGCATTGAGAACAGGCACTGCGTTATTTCTCCAGCCTCGAGGCAGGCGCTGTGTTGAATTTTCAGCCCAGGGCGCGCAGTGCATTGATTTTTCTGACACCCACACAGCGGTGTGTGGATTTTCCCCTTCAGGTTACCAGTTTATACTCCTAAGGGCCCAGGGACTGAATTTGGCACCACTTAGAAAGTCAGGACTCCCATCCAAGAGCACTGGTAGATGAAGTCTTTGATGTCCCTGAGACTTCAGAACAGGGGGAAAGCTCAGTCCAAGCCCTTGGAGAAACTTGACAAGCAGGTTTTCAGAAAGCAAAGTCAAGTCCTTTCCCTCTTAAGGCAGAAGTAGCAGCAGCAGGCCAGCACAGCAAAGCAACAGGCAGAGTGGCAGGTTCGCCTCAAGCATCAAGCTCTTCTCCTTGGCAGAGGTTTCTCTTGATCCAGAAGTAATCTAAAAGTCTGGGGGTTGGATCCACTACTTACACTACTTTCTTCCTTTGAAGTAGGCAAACCTCAAAGGAAAATCTCCGTTGTTCACGTTATCCTGCCTTGCCCAGGCCTGGCCCCAGACACAATTCAGGGGGTTTGAGCCTGCATTAACTACTTACGTGGGTGGCACAATCAGTGCGGCAGGCCCACTAGAAGCATTTGATTTACAGGCCCTGGGCACCCATCGTGCACTTTATTAAGGGCTTACCAGTAAATCAAATGTGCCAATCCTGGAAAGCCAATTACCAATATGCTTTAGCCAGAGAGCACTTGCACTTTAGCACTGGTTAGCAGTGATAAAGTGCACAGAGTATCAAAACCAGCAACAATGAATTACAGCACAGGGTCCAAAAACAGGGGTTGAGAAGCAAAAAAGTACAAGGAAACCACGCCAAGAGCTGCCAGGTCTAACAGTGCATTTGGATAGAGCTTCTTAACTGTTTTTTTAAGTAAAACAACCTACATTGATATTCAGCAAAGGGCTAAGCAAATGTAAGGGATGATCCATGGATCAGCAGTGAAAAAGAAAAGGATCATGGTCTGAAATGGTGTGTATTTTACAGTGTATTTTGCAGGTGTTCACAATTGTCCAATGTAGATCAGGTGTGGGCTGCTAACATCCATCCAATAGCTACAGCCATAGTTCAATGGTGAACGGGTCCTGCGATGGACTCCCACCATCATGGGACCGCAGCTGGTACACCGCCAGCTCGATAGTGTTATCTAAATATGTTCAGTGCAATGCCGCCATCACTGGAGTCCACTGCGTTTGATGCAGGTTACAGCTAGTGTGATGGAGTACACTGCATCGAAGTTGATTGTGGCTGAACTGCCATAGATCTCAATATGGTGGTCGGCACACCATCAGCTTGATGGAGTACTTCGGACTGCCACTGTGGCGGGTTGGCGGTAATACTGTCAAGATCTAAATCAGGCCATAAGTGCATCACAGCGAGAAAAAAAGATGAATGCCAGAATGTTCCAGATGCAGCGTTCTACGCATGACCACAAGACCAAGAGGCAACATCAGGTGCGAAAAATCGATGCTAAACAAAGTCAATCATCATCTAAATCTTCATCCAAGAGTTCTTCAGTTTCATTGTCTAGTGACAGTGAGCAAGATGGATATGCGATATTGATGTTCACCTCAGAAAACTGTGTGCATGTCGGACTGGCCGCATGCAAAGAAAAATACAAGTAAAAAAAAGTTGACGAGAAAAATCACAAAAGTCATTCAAATATTGTCTGGAAATTAAACTAAAGATAAACGGCTGCTCCATACCATTTCTTATTGACAGTGGTGCATCGATAAACATTATGCCCGAGGAGAAATACAATGAACTCCCTTCATTACCTTGTCTGACATCGTTAAACACATGGGCTTTATCAACACCGTTGAAGAGTCATGGTTCATTTGTAGCAACCAGGCGACACAAAAAGACAAAGGTACAAGCACCCATTCACATACCTGAAGGTACTGTGTCAAGTGCCTATTTACCCAGTTTCGATACTGCTGCTGATATGGGACTGATTTCTGTGAACTGTATCATGAATGCTCATCGCGAAATCGTAAGTCAGTTCCAGTTGTTGTTTGATTGATTAAGAAAACTTAAGACTATGAAAGTGAAACTGCATATCAGTGATGATGTTCATCCTGATGCTCAAAGACATAGACAAATTGCATTTAATGTACAAGAAGTTGTTCAGAAAGAGCTTGAAACACTGCTAAAGCATGATTTCATTGAGCGATCTACTCGGCCAACTCTGTGAGTTTCACCCGTAGTGAAGGACAGTGAAGGAGCTGTGCGCATCTGTGCTGATATACGTCAAGCTAACAAGGCAATTGAAAAAGAATGACATCCCAGTCCGCATATGGCTGACATGATTAGACGCTTAAATGTTGCCACAGTCTTCTCGCACTTTGATTTGAACAAAGGGTATCATCAATTGGAACTTGAACAAAATTGCAGGTGCATTACTACATTTTCTACTCCCATTGGTTTTTTCAGATATAAAAGATTGGTTTTAGAGTGTCATCAGCTTCAGAATTGTTTTAAGATGTAATTTGCTGTATACAGCCTGTCATAAATGCTTTCAATTACAGTGATGACATGTTAGTCTTTGGGGCCACACTGAGAGAACATGCTAAAGCTCTTACACAGGTTTGTCGACTATTTGCTGTTGCAGGTCTACCTTTGAATGCAGAGAAGTGTGAATTCCATGAAACAAAACTCAAATTCTTTGGCCATATCTATTCTGTTGGGGGTATGACGCCAGATCCAGCTAAAATACAAACCTTGTTAGCCACCAATCCCTCAAAAAGATGTCACCATGTTATGTTCATTCCTTGGCATGGCCAGTTACTGTTCTAGATACATACACAGCTTTGCCAGAGTAAGTGCTCCCTCAAGAGACTAAGCAAAAAGAAATGTTCTATTTTACTGGTCACCCACATTTGAACAAAGGTTTTAGAAAATCAAAAATGCAATTGAGGATTCCACTGAAATGGCCTACTTTGATCTGAAGCTGCATGCAGAGGTTGTTGATGATGCAAGCCCGGTTGGGTTAGGCGCAATCCTTGCCCAACACAATGAACACCCAAATGCTCAAAGTCATATTGTGGCACATGCAAGCAGAGGTTTGTCACAATCAAACGTGTCTATTCACAACCTGAGAAAGAAAGTTTAGCAGTGGTGTAGGCTTGTGAACTTTTTCATGTAATATTATATGTAAAACTTTTCACTCGTGTAACCAATCACCAAACTCTGCTTACCATCTTTCGCAATCCAAAAGCCAAGATGCCTCACAGAATTGAACTTTGGGGTTTGCAACTACAGGAATATGGCTACACAATTGTCCACCTACTAGGGAAACATCAAAATCTTGCTGTCTACTTTTCGCATGTGCCAGTATAGTGTCTGGTACCTGTTCCCAAGCAGTTAAAGCCTACAATGACTTAATTGTAAATTCAAATACCCCTGCCACTGTCTCTTTAAACAAATTGCAAATTGCAGAGAGCAAAGACAGTGAGTTACAAGTTGATACTAAAAGACATTATTGCACTTCAGTCCTGGAAACAGCAAACTCGACCTCTCACATGTGACAGCAAATTTTTGAGAAGTTGAAAAATGTAAAAGATGAACTGTCTGTTACTCAAGAAGGTATTGTTTAATGAGGTTCAAGAATTGCCATACCAGAGAGTCTGTGACGACAAAATTGAACTGGCCCATGAATGACATTGTGAAATTGTTGCCACTAAACAGCTCTCTGAGATAGAGTTTGATTTCCTCATGTTGACAAGAGAGTTAAAAAAGAGTTGAAAGCCTGTCCTGTATGCAATTGCTTCTCTCCCAGAATCATTCAACTTACTTTGAACATGTCAGATTTACCTAAAATATGTGTGGGAGTGAATTGCTGTTTATTTCTTTGGTCCTCTTGACAATAGACATCACCTGATGGTGATTATCGATGAATACTCCCGAGATCTCTCATTGATCACTCAAGAAAGAGTCATTGAGAGATTGGATAGCATTTTCCCAATATTGGGTGTTCTTTCAACTCTAAAGTCTGACAGTGCCCTACCTTTCAACAGTCGCAGATTCTGAGGCTTTCTTACTCATCTCAATGTGAAGCATCAGAAAACTACACCTCTTTGGCCACAAGCAAATGGTGTTGTCGAACACTTCATGAGCACACTTAAAAAGACTGCTCAGAGTGCCAACTTGGAAAAGCTTAATCTGAAGTCAGCTCTTCATGCTACCCTTCGAGTTTACCGATCGACTCCTCATTCAAGAACAGGTCAAAGCACTGCCACTCTGATGTTCTGGGAGAGCCATGATGACCAAGTTACCACAATGGACCAATGCGAGATCTACTACAGATGGTGAACTTCGCCGAAAAGACACGTGTCATAAACAAAAGATGAGAGCATACACAGAAAAGAGTTGATATGCCAAGAACATTACTTTCAATGAAGGAGATCGAGTAAAGTGTGACAACAGAGACAATATAAATCTGATGCTCCCTTTGATGCTGAACCCTTTGAAGTTGTGACTAGCAAAGGACACATGGTGAATGCTCACTTAACCATCACTTAAGATTCTTCGCACTTCAGTCTTCTGCCTCATCATTCGCCAGTTCCTAATGTCAGAGATGAGACTAGTACAATTGAGACTGCAGAGCGCACCCTGACTGCATTCATCCCCACATCACCAGTGTCAGTCATGGACGTTTCTCTTCTCTCTTCCTAGCTTTAGGGGACACAATCAGGGCATTTGCTCAGAGCTCCAAGACAACTTATAGAGAAGTTGTAATATATATATCTTTCTGAAAAAAGAATTATTTAACAAGAGGGAGATGAAGTGTCTTGTGAGTTAGCGTTGATGGGACCCCTTTGGTTCCTGATAGATTCTGTAAAACTGTAACAGAAGTGTTAAGGTGTGGTGAATAGTTTTCATGTTTAGAATGTTTGGTTTGTGGTTACACGAAGAACAATGAAGCCACCAAGACCAAGCTTCATGTGGGACGTATTCATCTATGGGTACCCAGGCTGTGAAGGATGCTATTAATAGGAAAAGTGGTCCTGCACTCCATGAGTAGTACAGTGAATTAAGGTAAAGTTCACCTTTATGGCATCTTCTCAATGCTTCACCCTGCTGCTCTATCATCAGGTCTAGTTACTACATATAGTTCGAAAGAGGCCCCTCGGTCTGCCAGCATGAGGGACCAGTAGTCCTCTAGCCTCCCTTAGCAAAAAGGCAACATTGGCTAACCAACTATGAATGGTGGGCGCAGCAGAACAACCCCAGTACATAGTGACCCGTCACTTTGGCAGTAGTAGCAACATCATAGTGAATTTACAGGCCCTAGCTGGGATGTCTTTTACATCCAAGGATAGCTACCAGGGTCAGCCATAGTAACACCAAAGCCGTTATATCTTATATCATCCAGAGTACCCAGTCCCAGTGCTCCATTATGCTTGGGCGTGCCAAGGCAGATGTTGGAATCTAGCCCTTGACTCCCTGCATTTTGCACATCTAGTGTCCTCTCTGAGGCCCATGCCATACAGATGAAGAGGCATACAATATAGTCTATGTAGGAATTTGAGGTGTAGAAGAATTATCCTATTGTTAGGGGACAGCATACCATTGTGGGAGCAGCAGTAGTGGCAATGCTGTGCCAGGATGTCAGTGCCTAGCTCACGCTTCCATCCGCCCATGTGCCTGAGGTACTGTAATTGGGGTCATGCCATGCATTGTAGCTTATAGTCTCATAATAAGTTGCTTGGGGAGGGGATGTCAGGAGCAGGTTTAAAGCATGAAGTTCAACAGTTTCTTGGAGAAAAGTGGGATGTGCCTGTCTACACACACCACACGGCCTATGATATAAAAAAATGTCTAAGGGTATACATGTGGTAATTATTTGAATGTCCTGTAGTTGAACAAAGGAACTTCCTGGATAAAGGTGGCCCATCACTCGTAGCTGTATGCAATTCACCTGACCACATGAGTGGCCGTCTTGTGAAGGAGGTATAGTCAAGTTTCTCGCTAGTGGCAGCTCTGTTGAAAAAAGAAGAGGTATATAGGCCCTACGGCGGAGTCCATCCCATGCCCCACAGTACAAGCCACAGTGTTGAACCAGTCCCTCGGGTGCCTCATTCCGGCACACAGAACAGTGTTCAGAGCGCTGGGACAGCACTGTGTGACTGTACGACTGTGTGCAGGACATTCACTTCTGGATGAATCCACAAATGTGCAAACTGCACCTGTGTACATTAATACCAGAGCTCAAGGTCAAGAGCACCAATAGTGCCCTAGTCAAGTGGAAGCATCTGCACCTCCCACAACAGTTACGGCTGTCCCCCATCCCAATCAAGTATTATCAGAAGGGATCTGAGCCAGTCATGGAAGGCCCTGATCAGTGGCAGGGAGAACTATAAAGAAGTTTAGAGAACTTCACAATTTTGGCTATAGACACCCTCCCAGCCTGGCTAGAACATCACGGAATCAATTCCTCTGACCACTTGGTAACTCTCCGATAGTTTTCTTGCCAGAACTCTATAGTGTCTTTGCTGATTCATACTCCAAAGCACTTGACCTGTAGTGAATCCTAGTTTGTTTTAATGGGATAACAGGAGTTAGCTTAGCCTTTGGTTTGCAGACTTGTGCCCCCATCACCTAGAGACATTTAACCTACTTAGCCCATTTAATTATTTAATTCTTCTAAGATGGCTGCTTTGTTTATAGTTAGGCCACTTGTTATGATTTGCATTATCAGTGCCACCGCGTTAAGGCGTTAAGTTCAAGTGACAAAGACAAACAAACAGTAGGTGTTCACACTTAGGGACTTTCCCTCTCCATGCTTTCGAGGGAATTGTTTATATTAATTGCCACCCCAAGCATGCCTGTTATCTTTTGTTTAGGAACACACCTACATCAGGGGTCCAAGTAGATCTGTATAAATACATCACACTTTAGATAGATAATCAGAGGAATTCCGACCAGAGGGCATCAGCACCATCGCTGATATTGATGCTGCACGTCATCTTGACGTTGACCCAGTCTTCGTGTCCCTACGGAGTCTGAGATAGAGACCTCATTCCAAGGTAACGAGGGTTGGGGGCTCCTCTCATGGACGTGGCATTGGCAGATTAGGTTTAACATACCCAGCTCTCCTTTAGGTAGGAGGTTAGGCCTATCATGATAGGGTATTAGGACATACTACACACTTTGGCCTTCATTACAACTTTGGCACTTCCGCGCTGGCCATTTCAACATCCCCGCTGGGCCAGTGGGTGGAAACTGAGTTTCCGCCCACTGGCCCAGCGGGGATGTCGGGCGCAACACAGGAGCTGGCACAAATGGAGCCGGCGGTGTTGCAGCGGTGCGACGGGTGCAGTTGCACCCGTCGCGCTTTTCACTGTCTGCTATGCAGACAGTGAAAAGCTCCATGGGGCCGTGGCAGTGGGCTCCTGCACTCCCCACCAGGGGCCCCGCGACACCCCTTTCCACCAGCTTTTTCATGGCGGTTCCTACCGCCATGAAAAGGCTGGTGGGAGGGGGACTCGTAATCCCCTGGGCAGCGCTGCCCTGGAGGATTACAACCGCCGGGACCAACGTGGCGGTGAACTGCCGGTCCCGGCGGTGCGACTGCAGCGCTTAAGGTTTGCACCACCAGCCTGTTGGCGGTGCAGCTGTCGAAACAGCCCTGGCGGTCTTTGACCGCCAGGGTTGTGATGAGGGCCTTTATGTCTTTTCATGTTATTGCAAGATGGTGGGGGTCTTTGTAATAATGACTCTTGTCTTTACAATTCTGTTTCTTGCACTGTTCATTATCATAATCATTGCAGCCCATGCAACTTATTGCAGATGTGTTAAATAAAAACTACTTGAAACTTTACTGCATCTTCGTAATTGCCTGTGTTTGGATGAGACGTGATGTATCTGTGAGAAAGGGGTAGTCTCTGTTTAACCACGACACTCCCTGAGATGTCATGCTCTCGAGTCCATGCATAAAGGCTGCCACAAATCACTTTTTACTCTTTGGGTTTTTGGTGAGGTGCTGCTAGTGAGCTGGAAGGATTGGGATGACAGCTGCGACTTGTTGTAGGATAGGCATAGTCGCCTACAAACATAAGTACTGTCATCCTTAAACCAGCAGTCTTGCCCAGAGCAAGAGTCCAAACTACGACAGACCGAGGTGCTGGATAATGTCAGGAGGAAATCCATGTCAAAGCAGGGGTGGCCGGGGTGAGGGTGAAAATGACAGATTTAGCGCAAGTGATATTGATACATGCCAGTCAGCCGAATCGCATAAACTCCTGCAAGATAGCTACCAGGTTTTGTTTGGGCTCCTGCACAGAGACCATGACATCAACAGCTTGGAGCATGTTGTATGGCTTATAATCAAGTGAGGAGATGTACAGTAACATAATTAACATCCCTCCTCCACCCACCTTAACTTCCCCAACCCGATAAAGATTCAACCCTTCCTACAAAGCCCCAACAGCAAATAACACTGGTCCAATAGAGAGACGTGAGTAACAGCAACCCTCTCCGGTGGAAGCTCTGAGAACCAGACAAGTCTCCCATCACATCAGGGATTGGTGGCAGGGATTCTGAGAAGAACAATCAGTGTGTATGCACAATGTACAGTTTTGATATTTCATTCAATCCTACATGACACCCGAGTGCAGATGCTCCTGGGGTACAGATCCCCTCCAGACTGGGGAGCCTATTGTAGATTTTGCATGGTTAAAAGAGGCATCTGGACACAGGCCAGCATGGGAATTGAGAGGTAGACTGAGCTGGATATAAAGTAGTTCAAAATGTCAGCAACAGCCACAGAAGAGAGATTGCATGGCAACACTTCAGCATTGTAGATGTAGGATCTCCAGGTATATTGACTCCAGTCCTCTGTGGGGGCTATGGGTAGCCAGGATGAAGGCGGGTAAATCGGTTTAATCACTGTCGCTATGCTTGACACAGAGCCATCCATGGTTGATTTATAACTGCCTGCAGATTTTTTGAACTGTTTACAACTGTATTTCAAAGCCAACTTAGCATCAGTGAGCAGATGAGTTTTCTTATGGGCAGTTAGTTTGAATTTAGCTGGGTACATGAGTGCATAGGACAGACCTGCATTCGTGAGCAATATCTTTGATGGAAAGCAATCGATTGCAAGCATTTTGTACAGTCAGCACAAAATCAAGATAGAGAACCTTGGGCCAGATCTATGAAGAATCCCCTTTGCGATTCTCTAGTAGCGATTTTTTAAAAATTGGAGATGCTATTACCGAATCGCAAAAAGCGATTCTGAGCCCATTCGCACCTATGGGCCTGTAGGCCAATATTTGCGAATTTTTTGCATTTTCCAAATTGCGAATTCCTAACTGGAATTTGCAATTTAGGAAATGCAAAACAACAGGGTGCTGGAGGCCTAAGGCCCCCTCTGCTGCACCCCAAAAAAATATTTCAGGACATGTAAGGCACACACATGCCAAAGTGGCATGTGTGCGTTACATGTCAGTTTTAAAAATGCATTTTTTATGCATTTTTTAAATTTGCACATGGTTACCACCAAGTTTTACTTGGTGATAATGGCGATTCCTTAATGTCCAATTTGCATTAAGGAAAAGCTTGATACATGTGCATAAGAAATCGCAAATAAGGATTCCTTATTTGTGATTTCTTATTTAGAGAATCGCAATTTGCGATTCTCTAAACGGGGTCGCAATTTTAAGGAATCGCTGTTTTAGCGACTCCTTAAAATTGCATAGCGAATGCCTTTTATAATGAAAGGCATTTTTGCATTCGCAAACAGCCATTCGCACCGTTTGCGAATGCAAAAAAGCTTGATACATCTGGCCCCTGATTCCCTGATAATGCAAGTCTTTGAACTCTTTCAAGAGACGTAGGATTGTGTCATAATCCCGATAATGCAGAAGATGACCGAGTGCATGTCCCAGAGCAACCAGTGAAGGGCTGGCTCCCAGGAGCGTTGTGCTCATTCTACTGAGAAATGGCTGGTTAATTGTTTACCAAAGAGAGATTTGAGCATATTGTCAATGTGAAGTTATATTCTCCCATGTCTATGGACTCGGGTGAGCCCAACAACCTTATGTTGTTCCTCTGGGAATGGACCTCTAGGTCCTCACTTTTAACCTTGATGACCTCTAGGGCATTTTCCATCCATAGCAGCTGTTCATTTCGAGTCGTGCCGCCGTCTCCACTTTGAAGATTCACCATTCCAGCTGGTTAAGGCAGCCATCCTGTATTCCAGCCGGTTGCTCATTCGGGCCAGTCTTCTGGCAAGGGCAACTTTTTTAGAATTGATCGTGCACAGGCTCTGTTGCACCTAAGTCAACAAGGGTTTCTGTGTCAGGGTCTGAGTCATCCCCCCCAAAGACTCTAATGGGTTGCTTGACCACTGCATGCTTGCTCACCTGAAGGGCATCTTCCTTGTTAATGAGAGCTTTTTCCTACTCCAATCATATTTTCGCATGTTGAGTTAGTGAATCGTTGACAACACAATTCTGCCTGCAGGCAGAACTTCCTCAGAACTTCAATAATTGGTACACTTGATCCCATCTCACAGAATTTGGACTCAGGAGTTCCTTGTTACTCCGACACAAGACAGCAGCATGTGCCAGGACGTCAGATGTTTTATGATAAGATCATGCAGGCTGGAGGACTTAGGGCCTTTATCTGTTTAAGGGAATTATAGTAGTGAAGGGGAGCTTCTCACAGAACTTCCCCCCACACAAGTCCGGGGCCCCCTGTCTTATTCTTCTGCAGTCTGTAATTGGGGATCCGAACCGCTGCATTTGAGATGCTGCAGCAGAGGCCCACGTGTTGGGCAATTGTTCAGAGGAAGCAGTTCACTCTGCATGTCTTTCTACTAAAATCCCCGCTGGCTGTAGTGACCCACTTGTAGGGTGAATGTCCAGGGAGAGAGCTCTTTTCCACACATCTCTCCACTATCAATGAGTCTGCTTCTCGTAGGCTGAACCAATCAGCATATGTGGCCGCACACCCTGGTAGGCTGCAAGGGTAACTGCACACTCTCTCCCGGCTCCTGGGAGGAGATGTTGAGCCACCCAGGCCACCAAACGCCCCTGGGGCACAGCCCCCCCTCGACTGCCGACAGTCGGAGTAGGATGGTTGGATTAATGCCGGGTATTCTTCCAGTCTGGCTGAGGCTCTATAGTTAGTGGCCATCTTGCGGCACAGAGTTCAAGCACCCCTGAAGACTCGCCCTGATTTAGAAATTGGTGGACGAGTTATGAGTTACACAGTCACAAGGGTCAAAGATTTACCGTCTGCTGAAATATAAATCCCATTATATCGTATGCCAAGTTCTAAATCTAGCCCTCAGTTTAGCCACAAGGTTCCATGGTTTACCACAATGTTTCTTGTGGGAATTATTTTTGTTTAGCTCACCGAAACATTTTTCATCTTCAGGCCTTTCATGTTCTTATGAACAACAGAAGAGAGAAAAGACAAAAAAAACAAAAATCAATTAAAAAGATGGTAAAGTGGAAAGGGACTGGAAGAGAATTTATAGTTAGACTTTTTTCAAGTCAATATAGACTCTGGGCCTTTTATCTGGATCTTGTAGAAATTATTTACAGTGGTCGTTAAACATGGTGGTTACTCACTTGTAACCCTAGTGCTTCATGGCATTTTTAAAAAGCACAAATACAGCTTGGTACAAGCTCTCTTTTCTAAAGAAGGTGAAACCTTTTCTTTTAGAAATGGAATTCAGAACTGCAGTTCAAATCTCTCACATCCGGACGGTTGTCACACCATGTTCCATAACTATCCAGATTCCACCTTGCACCTCTTAAGAGTATCCAGGACACCACAGTACGTCTCATCCAGAGCCTGAAGAAGCATGTTCACATCAAGCCCATCATGATGGAACTCCATTGGCTTCTCTTGATGGCATGCACCATCTTCAAAACTAGCTGCATTTACAAACCATCACAACTGCTTCTCTTGTAGACAACTGTCTCTGTACAGCGGCAGCCAGGATACCATCAGACTGCAGGCTAACAAGTGTAAAAAGAAAAAAATAAGGAAACAGGCCTTTTCCATCTATGCACCAAGTATCTGGAACAACATCCCCATATCCATATAGGAGTGCCCCAAAGGTGCCCCGTTTAGGAAAGAGTTGAAGACTCACATCTTTAAAGAACACTGGATCACAATGCATAACTGACCACAGCCCAGCTACCTTTCCTTACACTTATATACTTTAAGCTTGTCTTTGACTTTGTGCAGCACCTTGCTGCCTTTTGGTTAGGTTTATGCTACCTTTTACCTGTTATGGTTTTTTTTGGACTCGGCTGAAGCCGGGTCCCAAAATGGCTGCCAACACTTCCTGGTTGAAGTGTTGGCAGCCAACTAGATCTTCCCCATGAGATCTCCGGATCTGCTGAGCCTCCGCTTTCCTATAGATATATGTTTATTTTCCCTTTTATCTCTAAAACTACTGAATGGATTTACACCAAATCAGAAAAAGCAAGCTATCTGCAACAAGAGCCAACTTTCTGCCAAACTTGGTGTAATTTTGCCAAGTGGTTTGGGCTGTAGTCATGTTCATAATCCCTATGTGAAATTACATGGGGAACATACATTTTGGGACCCCACTCCCTTTTTCTCAAAAACTGCTTTATGAATCGGCCACACCCGGCGCGGGGTTCTGTGGATATCGGGGTTAGCGGCAGGCCCTGTGCTCAACCCCCGATGCGCAATGCCAAAGGCAATGCACTGCGGTGGTTGGATTAATGTATAGTAATTAAAATTACTTTAGGTTACAAAAAACATGGAAATTCACTGAAAAAAACAAAGGTTACAGGGATCTTATAGTTAGGAAATAGAATTAATAAACCCATTGAAATTCACTTAAAAAAACAAAAGTTACAGGGGTTTATAGTGAGGTTCTGAATTTACTTGCCCAGAGAAATTCAGCCGTGATACCTAGAAGTATTTCAAGTAACTATAACTTGTCCCTAAGGTAACTATAAGTTGCACCCTCACCATGCACTGCTAATTACCCGAGATATCACAGCACTCATGACAACTTCCATAATGTAATTAAAAATATCAATGAAACATAAGCAATCAAATTGTTATTGGAAAAAGAACTGTGCATGGCTGGGGCGAAAGATTTAGATACCTTGAGACGTGAGTTATAGTTACTTGAAATAACTCTAACTGCTTAATGTCTATGGTTTTGTGCGAGTAAATTCAGAACCTAACTATAACATCCCTTTAAGCTGTGTTTTTTAAGTGAATATATCAAGTTATCTTGAGTAACTATAACTCGTGCCCTATGGTAACTATAACGTGTGCACCTGCCATGCACAGTTTTTTTATGCATAATTTTACATCAAATGTTACAGTGACATTATCAATGATGTTATAGAAGATGTCATGAGTGCAGTAATGTCTGGGGTAATAAGCAGTGCTTGGCGAGGGCGCGAGTTATAGTTACCTTAGGGCACGAATTATATTTACTTGAGATAGCTCTAACTATAACAGGTGAATTTCTATGGTTTTGTACATTTAAAATGCGAGCCTAATTATAAAGTCCCTATATCCTTTGTTTTTTTTAAGTGAAGTTCTATGTTTTTTAAATTATATTTCCTAACAATAAAGTCTCGGTAACGTCTTTGTTTTTTCTGGTGAATTTCTATGGTTTTTCAAATGTAAAGTCATTTTCATTACAATACTTAATTCAACAACGCTGCGCATGGCCGAAGGCTCTGGCCAACTCTATAACCACCCAACTGTGCTCTGAACAAGGCCTTTGGCTGTGGGCAGTAAAGATGACCCAGGGGCCTGGCCTGTGGCCAGTCCCTGTAGCCAACCTCCCAAGCCTGGGAGAGAAAGAGAGAGAAAGTAAGAGATTGAGAGAGAGAAAGAGTGATTTAGGCTTTGCTGCATGATATACTTAGAATGAGATATCTCCTCACAAATTAAAAAGAAAAATGATTTTGTCAATTAAATAGAGTGACATCACCTTTAAGTATGTAACTTAAATATTTTTAGTTGAAAAGAAACTAAAGCAGGAAATGACCACTGACTCACCTAGACTGAAACACTTAACCTTCAGTGTGAAAATCTGAGACCTTAACCACTAGACCACAGGTGGTCCTTACAGTGCAGTGTACAGACTTAGCTATGACATTCAACCCAAAGATTTTGAGGGGAAAAAGACTTCAATGTCCCATCACTAGGAATGTTTAACAGTCAAAACATTGGAAAATAAACAGACACACTGCCTTGAGATGAAATTATTTGAACCTTCAGCCTACTGAGTGACAATAGTCCACGAGCTTTACCATTGGGCCAGTAGTGACCATGGTCTGCAATCTAATAATTGTCACAGGGAGTTGGGGGGTCTCTGGGGCTTCAGCAAGCCCAGTGGGGGGACATGCGCCCTACATACTTATTTTTGGCATGCCCCTAGGAGCTGGACCACCGGGAGGCTTCAGAAAAAGAAAAGAGAGGAAAACGCTGCACAGTTTATTTTTGTCAAAAATGTTACTGCAAATATTACAATGATATTATCAATTATGTTATCAAAGATGCCATGAGTGGCGTAATTTGTAGGGAAATTGGCAGCGCATGGCAAGGGCACGAGTTGTAGTTACTTTAGGGCATGAGTTATAGTTAGGTGAGATAACTCTAACTATACCTGTTGAATCTACATGGTTTTGTACAGTTAAAATGTGAGACTAACTATAATGTCCCTGTAACCTTTGTATTTTTAAGGGAATTTATATGGGCCTTTTTAGATTCTATTTACTAATTATAACGTCATAACAGTGAATTTCTATGTTTTTTTTCAATATATAGTCCTTTTCATTGCTACACATTAATCCAACAACCGTTGTGCATGGTCTTTGGCCATGCGCAGTGGGGTTGAACACAGCTAACCCTGATATCCACCCAACCCCGATGGCCAGGCCACTCCCCTATAAGCACCCAAACTTGCACCATGCACGGCCTTCGCCGGTGTGTGGCAGGGGTTACCTGCAAGGTCTGACCTGCAGCCAGCCCCTACGGCCAACCTTCCCTAACCACTCAACCCCACACTGCGCACAGCCCTTTGGCCATGCTTGGCGGTAGTTGACTGCAGCCTGCCTCCATGGGTGTGAGAATAGGTGTAAAAGAGTGTATTTTGGGTTGAGAGTCGCTGTGAGAGTTTTTGGGTGTGAGAGTGCATGCATCAGTGTCTCAGTGGGTTGTTCAGTGTCTGCGCAGGTCTGTGAGTGTGTGCATCAGGGTGTCAGTGGGCGTGTGAGTGTTTAAGTGGGTGTGTGAGTGAGTGCATGAGTGTCTGAGTGGGTCTGTGAGTTGGTTAGTGAGGGTCTGAGTGTGGCTGTGTGTGGGTTCATGAGGGTCTGAGTGGGTCTGTGAGTGGGTGCATGAGTGTCTGAATGGGTCTTTGAGTGGTTGAATAAGGTCTGAGTGGGTGTGTGAGGGGGAGAAAGAGAAAGAAAGAAAGAAAGAAAGAAAGAAAGAAAGAAAGAAAGAAAGAAAGAAAGAAAGAAAGAAAGAAAGAAAGAAAGAAAGAAAGAAAGAAAGAAAGAAAGAAATGGTGATAGGTAGAGAAATAGAGAGTTTTTATGCTTTGGTGGCTAACATATTTAGAATGAGATATTTTTGCACAAATTGGAAAGAAAAATGCATTTGTCAATAAAAAAGTGAGATCACCTTTCATTATGGGCCTTAAACATTTGAATAATAAAGGAGGGAAATGACCAGAGATACACCTGGCCTCGAACCTATAATGCTCAGTGTTAAGGTCTGTGACCTTCATACTTGAGCTGGTGAGGGTATTTCAAATTAATTTTTTTAGCCCTTCATGGGCCATCTAGGATCACAGTGGGAGCCTCAAGGCCTCCCCCGTGGACCCTGATGATTTTTTTTAATGTATTTTATAATCTCCCCCTTACGGGCTACCTTGAACTGCGGGGGAAGCCTCAAGGCCTGCCACGCTGTCCCTGACTGTTCTTTTTATTTTTGTTATTACATGTCCTTTATTGTCTATCTGGGACTGCAGGGGGAGCCTCAAGGCATCCCCTGTGGTCCCACAGCTCCAGCATCCAGGAGCTGCTTTAAGGAGCAGCTCTCTGGTTGCTGAATCAAAGCTTTCATCTCTGTTCCATGCATGTATAACTGTGTGGAGGGAACAGAGCTAAATCTTTGCTTTTTGACAGAAGGGCCTGTTTGACAGGTCCTGCTGTCAAAAAACTGAGAGTTTGCTGTGACATGGCTACAGCTGTCAAAGCTGCAGCCAAGAGACAACAAACAGCTATATCCTGGGGTAGACAATGTGGGGCATAGCAGGAGCCAGCCCTGGGGGTGTCACAAGGGCCATCAGTGGCTCCTCGAAGGGGGCCTCGCGATCGCCCCTCCAAGATAAAAGTAGCCCGGAGAGGTGGTAGTCCCTGGAGCTTGGGGTTCGAAACTGACCCCCTTTCTTTTTTTTACTCTTTGCCCTGGGGAGGTGGTGGTCTGCAGGGCTGCGGTGGGTCTGCGTGGCTGTCGCATAATATTTGTATACAGCCCTGGGGAGGTGGTGGTCCCTAGGGCTGCTGTGGGGTGCCCGACCACTCAATAATATTCATATACAGCCCTGGGGAGGTGGGGGTCCCCGGGGATGTGGGTGGCATGTGGCCCCCTTCACTATATAAAATTAAAGCCCAGGGGATGTGGTGGCCCCTGGGCAGTTTGGGGGGGCTGGCCGCCCTCATATTACTTATAAGCCCTGGGGAGGTGGTGGTCCTTGGGCAGCAGGAAGGGGCCAGACACCCACCCATTCGCATTATGATAAGAATGCCCCCGGGATTTGGCCATCCTGGGGGCTTTAAAAAGATGAAGCACGGAAGCCCGCTCTTTGTTTTTTTTTATTTACGGCAGATCCACAGATCCACTGTGACTTCTGCTGTAAATTTTAAAAAAATGCTTTTTAGCCCTAGGAGGGTCCCTCTAGAACCCCACCACCACAGTTAAGGGGTCAGGGTGTCAATACCCTGGCCCCTTTTTCTTTTTTTTTCACATTTTTGTCTGGGACTCGGCTCAAGCTAAATCCTGACACGGCTGCCAACACTTCCTTGTTGAAGTGTTGATAGCCAATCAGGTCTCAGCACGAGATCGGGAGGTGTCATAAATCCTTCACGTCCTTGTATATATACACATTTTGATTTCCTTTAATTTCTCAAAAACTACTGAATGGATTTACACCAAATAACAGAAAGGGCTCTTTCTGGACCAAGAGCTGCCTTTCTGACAAATTTGGTGTAATTCCGTTCAGTGGTTTTGGTGCAATTTCTGTTCATTTTTCCTATTAGAATTAACATTGGAAACACTCTAAAGTTCACCCACCCTTTATCTCAGCCCCCACTTGACGATCACCCTGAAACATTCCAGACAGTAGCCCATGTGACTGTCAAATTGTTTTAGATATTTTCCTGAAGATTTGTCAAGCGCTGCCAAAGATATAGGCAAGTAGAAACAGCTAGGTAATACATATGTAGCTAGATAGATATAGATAAATAGATAGATAGATCATTTCAGAAGGTCAGCACTTCTAAAATGGTGCCAAGCCAGGGAAGAAGCTGTCGAAAGGCACCAGCTCATTGGGGAACTCTCTTAATTTTACTGTAGGGCGATTCTCATTGCTATCTAGCACGGTCACTAGCCTGTTGTTTCAGGTCAGGGTGAGGCAGCTGCAAAGGAGTCCAGAGGAATGTTCAAAGTAATGTCCTGTGTATATAAAGCGGAATTGTATCCTAATGGCTGAGGAGCACTCAACCTGTAGTGCAGTGAACATGTGGTAGTTCATTAAAATGTGAAACTTGTGCTTTTAATTATCCGATCCCCTAGGGGATTCCTCTCACACAGAAGTATTGCTTCTCCTGCAAGTCCTTTAAATCAATAATCTGTCACGAGTGGTTTGTAAATCTCATAAATAAGCTACAAGAAAAAACTCCAAGCTTTTTATGGTCAGATGTGCATTTTGTTTTTAATAACCCCTACATTGGATCCCAATGCTGTTTCGGAACGCCCCTCCTAGTGGAAAATAAAGCTGGTACGGTCTTTTGATTTATAAAATTTGTAGTCTTGAAATATACAGGCCAGAATAAAAACCGTGAGCAACGAACCATCGGCGAAAGACGGGGCCCGTGGCATTGCGCAATAATGGATCAGTGATATTTTCTGTACATTTATGGATCTACTGCATTTGCTACATAATCCAGTATGAGTTACACATTCAGTCGGCCTTAGGGTCTCCTGCCAAACCGTGTTGGAGCAGGCTCACAAGCAATGGTAAAGCATACATTTAGAGGATTGGATTGACAGCTTTCGGCAATTGCGAGCGTGCTGATTCAAACAAAAGGAACATTCAGGGTTACCAAGACAGATCATGAAAAAGGAATTAGATGATCTTCAGATTGCAGACGATATGTAGGCCTTTGGCTTAGGAAGCTAATCGAAACTTTCATGTCTCAAGATCCTAGGTGCTCATTCTTAAGAGCATAAACTGAAAGCGTAATTGACTGAAATAAAGATACCACATTGCTGGCTGTGTGTCATGATCACACCCATAGCCAACGAAACTCTACAACAAATACAGTCCCATATTTATACTCATTTTGCGCTGAATTAGCGTCATTTTTTTATGCTAATTCAGCGCAAACCTATCTCCATATTTATACTTTGGCGATAGACACGCCTAGCGCCAAAGTTATTGAGTTTACGTCATTTTCTGGACGTGGAAACCTACCTTATGTCAATGAGATGCAAGCCAGGCGTTCCCGTGCAGAAAACGACGATATGTCTTTAGCGCCATATTCATTCTCTCATGCTAAAATCTAGCACAAGATATGGGACCTTAAATAAAGGCACTAAGCTTGCTAAGCACCATTATTGAACGCCTGGGTCAGGGCAGTCGTTAGGGGACCTGTGGGCCTTTTTCCATGGTCAGAGACTGGCCCCAGGGACACCTTCATCCACCCCCACCCGGAAGATAGGTAAGGATGGGGGGACCCCATCCCAGGTAGGTAGAGGTAGGTATGGGTAAGTATTTCTTTTTTCTAAGTGCCATGAGGGGGCCTATCTTGATCCCCCCTACATGGCACTGGGCCCAATGGCCATGCGCAGGGGGACATGGACGGACAGCAAACATTGCGAGGGCCCTTAGTCAAAGGCCTGGCTTTGGATTGATTTGCTCGATCTCACAGGTCGACCTGAGGTGAGGAGTCACCAGTGTGGGTAGTATCGGAGATGGGGACATTGAAGACCGAGGCTGCTGGCAGGCACATTGAGGGTTTCCCCTGTAGACTCGGAGTCCTCAATGACTTTGTTTTGGGTTCTTTCCTCATGCAATGGCCTTCCTTCTGGATTGGTAAGACTCCGGTTCACAGAACTCTTGGAGCAGTGTTGAAGGCTGGGCCTGCAATGTATGCTGATACCCTGGTTTACAGCTGTCTGCTAAACCTGTTGGGGCTGAGGTCCGATAATCTGGATTAGGCACAGGAGAAGAGGCTTGGCTGGGGGGGCAGCCACACATGAACCCTGCACTATGAACTCATAAGGTTGTCTTTCCCTGCTGAAGGGAACTAGTGGGTTGCACAGAGGGATATTACTTGAATTTGGGGGCTATCTGAGACTTAGGAGTATGCAGTAAATGGACATGTCAGCCTGGTAGCAAGGTGATGCCCTCGACCTGGTGCGGGGGACCATTCCACTCACACCTTGAACTAAAAATGTCACCCAGCCTCCTGAGACAGAGAGAGCCTTGCCCACGGCGGTAAAAGATCAGTCACTCAATCTAGGGGAGATTTGAGATGTCCTGGCTGGGATAAACTGGGCACACCAGGGAAGACACCTTTGTTGTGTTGGAGATCGTTGAGTTGCCCCTAAGCAGGGAGAGGCTCTGGGGGTTGAACTCTGGGACTTGTCAAGGAAAGATCAGCCTGGCCCGCTGTACTAACGGGGAAAAGCACACTGACCATTTCATACTTTGGGGACTACAACACTTACCAAAACAATGACAAATGGCTAGACTTGAGACCTGCTGTGCTGGACACCCCTGCATTGAAACACCACCCACCCTGTCTTGTTTTCTGATCTCTCTGGCCCGGTTGTTCTGAGATTGTCCAACTGGTTGAGTGCCTCATTGGTCAGTTATGGGGGAAACCTTGGACAAAACAACTGGGCACCCTGGTGGGGGTGTCGGACCACAGACTAATTGCACAGGGAGAGACGAAGAATCCTGAGAACGCATCGTATTCCTTGTAACTACAGTTTGACAGAATATTGGCCTCCATTGCTGATACAAAGGCCCCACTTGAGCAAGATATTGGAACAGTCTCATTGGGACCAGGCCTACTGAGAGCTGAACATCACAAGCTCACGTATAGGGTGAAGGAAGTTGAGTTGGGGCTCGAGCGGATACACCCAACACACCTGGGCGTAATGCGACAAATGGTGGCAATAACAGACAGGGTGCACACACTGGAATATAAAGCATAGGATGCAGAGGGCTGCAATTGGTGGAACAACATCCGTATAGTAGGCCTTCTAGAGAGCACCATAGGCAGTGACATGGTAGCCTATCTTGAAGAATGGCTGAAGCTGAAGGTAGCCTGAATCATTTGACACCTTTCTTCACCCTTGAGCATGTGCACATAGTACCTGCCCAACCTCCAGCACCTGGCAGGCATCCCCGGCCAGTGGTGGTGTGGCTCTTACACTTTAAGGATAGGGACCCATTCCTCAGAGAGCTAGGGAAGATAGCCCCTATGCTGTTAGCAACAGTAAGGTGTAAATGTTCCTTGATTATACAGCCATAGTACAAGCCAAAGGAGCTTCCTATATGGAAGTGAAAAAGTATCAGGGAGGAGGAGATCCAATACTCCCTGAAGTTTCAGGCAAAATTGAAGATTACTGTGTATAGCAAGACCCATTTCTGTGAAGATCCCCAGAAGGCATGGGATCGGCTGGATGCCTACAAAACAGGATCAACCCCATTGACCTTTTGTGGGATAACAGGGGAAACCACCCATAGAATCAGGAAGAGACCCCGGAGGTCTAGGAACAAGGGTGCCCCAAAGAAACCTTCCAGAACAGAAATGGAGAGAGTGCGGGCCGCGGCTCTGCAAGTGGCGGCAGACATCAAGACCCAGACGGAAGCTGGCTCTGAGTTGGAATCCCCGTGGGACAAGCTGTCCGCAGACTCCGAGTCTGAGCAGTCAGTCCTGGCAACTGGAGATTTGCCAGTGGGTACCGTGCAGTCAGCTGAAGACTTAATCTAATCTTGCAGTACATCAAATGGTAGAGCCTGCCATTGACAGCCATGATACCTGTGTGGTGGTAGATGATGGCACTACTATGAGGTGATGCAGTTTGCTTAGGTAATCACACAGGTCCGCTGAGGTGATTGACAGGGTCCAATTTGGGAAATAATTATGATGCAGCTCACCAGCCAGCTGGGATAAGGGTCTTGGTGGGCCCCAGTGCCTCTGCCCAGTATGGACTGGAACGTAACTGGAAACCTTAGATTACCTTTTCATTTACCACCACCCCAACTCAATACTTATAGGAGTCCAATGGAGCTAGCTAATTACTGTGTTTGTTGGTTACTGTATGTTTGGGTGGCCGGCCGTTGCCGTGCACTGCTGGGAAAGGGGAGTTTGTTGTTGGGGAAAATTGTTTGTCTCTTGGATACTATTGGTAAGAGGGCCAGGGGTGGACAGTGGATTGGGAAGGAGATTAGGTGGTGCTGACCAAAGATACACCTATTCATATGGCCAATAACATCACAGGGCTGGTGTGCATATCCTGCAACGTGAGAGGTATGGAATCCATTGCCAAGCAACCCAACATCCATAGATACTTGCGACACAGGGGGTTACACATTGCCACGCTGCAGGAAACCCACCTTGCGGGAGTCGAGGTGGAGCGGCTATGATGTAGATGGCGTGGCCAGCTGTTCGCAACCTCTTACTTTGCATATGCTCGGGCATATTGATGGGTGAGGGCTGGGACCCCTTTTGAGCCCATTGCAGACATTGATTTCTGCAGAGGAACGGCATCTACTAGTGAAGGGTAGGCTGTTGGGGAAGGAAGTAACATTAGGAAGAACATATGCTCCTAACCATAATCAGTTGGCGTTCTTCCAGTCCCTGTTGACCCCAGTGGGACAGCTGGTGGATGGAGACCTGTTGGCGAGTGGCAATTATAACTGTGTCTTTGAAGTGACTCTAGACTAATCTACTCCTCCCCTGCTTGGGGCTCCAGCACACAAGTTAGCGACAGGCTTCAGGTACTGGCTCAAGCAATGGGAGCTGACAGACATCAGGCATGTACAACATGGCACAGAACGTGGCTATTCTTTTTACTCTCCCATATACTCCCTACATACGCACATTAATAGGTTTCTTTGCCCCAGGAGACTGAGTCAATACTCCACTTTTTCAGAATATCTTGGCCGTACCCTATCAGATCACAGCCCCTTTGCTTCTGGGGCAATCTTATAGAGAGTAGTCAGATGATCCGGGCCTCCAATTGGCAGCCCTAGAAGATACATGTTATAGGGAAACATTACAAACAGCCATTGTTGAGTTAAAGTACCAGGGCACTGCATCATCCCCCATACTTGAAAAGGAAGCTTTTAGAGTTATAGTTCGTGGCCATTGAATGGGACAATCCGTAGGTTATTAGAAAATAACTTAATACAGAATTATACACCCCAGACTCCACACAAAAAACAATGCTTTAGGTTCCAACCCACTCAACCATTGGCTTTTGATTGACTCAAAAGGACGCTATGATAATATCCTGGAAAGATAGTAATGTCATGACTACAAAATCTTTATAGCAAAAACACATGATGAGGACGGAAAATCGGGAAGACTATTGACCTGGCTTATTAGACCTGAATTTCAAGGTACCCCTATCACACCCCTGCCAGTGGCCAGAGGGACACATGTTTACTTACTAGAGGGCATAAATGAAGATTTCTGACAATACTGCGAAACACTGTATGGTGAACCAGACAGCCCCTCAGACGGTATGCTAGATGAGTTTCTAGCCTAAATTCCTCTTCCAACATTGACACCCGAGGCGTGAGAAAAGTTGGGAGGCCCAGTGACAGCTCATGAGATTAGACATAGCCATCAAAGAAAAGGCCACTGGTGGGACCCGTTTCCCAGACAGATTCCTGGCTGAGTTCTATATCACCTATGTAAATCAGTAGGCCTTTAGGCTGGAGACACTCCATGCTGAATTATTACAGGAGGGCTGCATACCAAACAATACACACAGCACAAATGTTATACTCCTTCCAAAGACTTGACTCCCCCAGGCACCCATCACCACATTTCATCCACTTTCTGTGCTCAACATGGATTTCAAAATTCCGAGCAAATCCCTTTTGACTAGGTTACTCCCCTACATGTAGCTTTTAATTCACGGAGACCAGAACGGTTGTCATCCAAAGCCATAGCACATCCCTTAATGTAAGGAAACTATACTATGTCCTCTACCACCCCAAAATCCAAAATGTCCCGGAGGCAATGCTTAGTCTGTTCACCTCGATGAGGCCTTTGATTCGCTACACTGGAATTACCTAACAAAGATTACGTGCCGGCTGAGTATGGGCGAGGCCTGGATCATGTGGTTACTTTGCTTTATACGGGGCCGACTGTGAGAGCTAACACTGAAGCCACTATTTTTGCTACATATAATATATCTTGAGGTACCAGACAAGGTTGCCCTTTGTCCCCCTTGATATTTGCTCTGGCCACCAAGCTGCAGGCACAATTGTTCAGACAGGAAGGGAGCAGAGAAGGTATACTGCTCAACAGATATGAGCATATTATTTCTCTCTACGTGGACAACATCATTCTGTATTTATCGGGGGGAACTGGGAGGCCTGAGTGGCGGTCTGGTGACAATGCATTTGGGACACTGTCAGGAGTGAAAGTCAACAGAACCAAAACCTTTGTGTTCCCATGTATTTGCAGTCCTCTTTCGACACCAGACCACTCAGTGGGCCTCACTTGGTCCCCAGAGACCTTCATGTACTTGGGAATACAGGTATACTATAAACTGGATGATATGAGTGAGGGAAACTTAGGTAGGGCGGTACACTCCCTTCGGACTTGTGTCATCTCATGGAGATCTTTGCGTTTATCACTTATGGCCTGTGTATTGATTTCCAAAATAGTGATGCTTCCGCGACTACTGTATCTCTTTGCAAACATCCCAGTGAAGATCCCAGGGGATGGTTCAGACAAACAGTTGCATGCCCTTCTTTGGGAGTTGGTGTGGGATGGGGGCCACCACAAGTTGTCTCTGGAGGTGTTATGGTGTCCGCTCACACAGGACAGCCTTGATGTCCCAGACTTCGAACTATACTGCAAGAGGGCTTTGGACCTCCTGGGACTAGCTCCGAACCAGGCACTCTTGCCTGGCAAAATTATTTTGTACTGAATTGCCGGTTACAAAGATTGGTGTCTTTTTACAGATCGCCCTATACAGCTGGAGCCGCAGTGTTGTGAGACCACGGAAGGCCCTGCTCTATGTGCAAGATATATAGTTGGTGGGATTGCATGAGATGCCAGTCCGTTGCTTCACAGCTACCTAACTTCAAGCCTGGAAGGCAGCGGGGGTGACAAAGATGGGAGATTGTTTTGAGATGAATACCCTAATCCCATCAGAAGAGCTAATGGAGCAATTTGAGCTACCTGGTGGTCAGATGTTGATCTATGAAGCACTGGTGAGGTCATATGCTGGGTTATGGGACACAGGAAGGGAAGAACCCTGCAACACTCTGTACATCAGCTACTACTCTCCCTAGGCTTGATGCAGCATCTGGTGACATGGTTATATAGGGCATTGAATGATATGGGAGAGAGACCGCTGGAGACCCTGAAGTCAAGGTGGAAAAGTATATTGGGTTGTACTCTCCCTGACAGGGAATGGGACAAGATATTTGAATACGTGAAGAAAGTATCATAATACGAGGCTGAAGTACAACCAATTCAATTTTATACATATGACCTACCTTACCCCACACCGGTTAAAGGTGATATGTGGTGGGAAAACCCGGGAGTGTTCGAGGTGCCAGGCACTAGATGCTTATATTAGTCACATGACTTGGGGATGCCCAATACTTCAGATCTACTGGAATGCTGTTCTTGATTGCCTTCACGGAACATTCAGATGCACATTGCCCTGTCACTAGACACTTGCCTCTTGGAGAACTTTTCTCAACCCAAGACACACAAAGTGGGCACAAGATTTCTGGATTTGGCCCTCACCTTAGCTAGGAGAAGGACTGCACTGACTCTGGAGTCAAGGACAGGACCAATGGTGGAGGCCTGTGCAAGAGATGTTACCATATGGGCAAGGGTTGGGGACAGTGTACTTCATAGGAAGGATGCGTGGGAAATCCAGAGGATGCCTACGGCAGACCTCTGGGGGGGTGGATACTGGGGAGGTGGGAAAACCCAGACGGAGACCCCCCCCACCAGAAAAATTAAGATTCTTATATTGGGTGTACTACCTATCCCCTTACCATAGACCTATTGAGTAAACACTTGAGATAACTAGGCACATTTTGATGCTAATACTACTAGCGACTCTCTCCCCAAGGTCCTCAATGTTATACCACTTAGGGTTTCATTCCCAGAGACTTCTTGTTTAAAGTTCTTTATATTTCAAATAGTTTATTAGTTATTGATTTTTTCTCCTAGAAACACTCATATCCTTAGCACTAAACCAGAGTCCTTGGAAATATAGGATGCTCCTGTCTGGATGAGAAACCACATAGCAAACAATATGTGCTCAGGCTACATTTGTCTAAAGGGGTACATACACTCAAATATGAAATCAGTTTTTCTCAGAAAATTCAGCTGCTAGATGGGCGAGTGTCTGAGTAATATGGAGTACGAAAGACTATCACAAAAAAATGTATGTGATTGGTTTCTGATTATTGTTGTTTATTAGACTGATACATCAGTACTAATATTGAGAAAATAGAATGTGGAATGAAATTTCTGATATACTGTAAATGCTAATAAAGATATCTTTTAAAAAATAGTTGCATTCTCAAATACAAAAGGACTGCACAGATACCCTAATCAGGGAACGTATGCCTGGTGTGTGGATAAATAACACTCATTACCATAATCAGCATGGCCTGTGTGACTCTCAAATGCTTTACAACGGGAATTCAAGATGATCCTTCACTTAACTGAAGCCAGGGCACGTCACCCATCTCTGTGGTCTAAGCAGGGTTCTTTCTGCCTACCTATGGGTCAGTAAATGAATGAGGACTGACCAGTCTTCCATAGAAGTACACCAAAAACCTGGCAAATTTACCCTTCCTGTGGTGGGCCCTAGTAGTGTGCATGGGACCTTGTTATGTTATGTTTATTTATGCTCTGCTATGTTATTTTATCATATTGTAAAAAGTATTTATAGAGCACACATATTCAATTGGTTTCTTGAGCTGAGTACAGGAAAAAATATACTACTTATTGATTCACTCACATGCTTGTATGAAAAGCCATGAGTTCAAGAGTTGTCTAAATCTAGGATAGGAAGAGGTTGATCTGATATCAGATGAAAGGGAGTTTCTGAAGCTGGGGGCACACCTTGGTTGCCCAACTCCTTGGGCAATGGAGTGGAGTCCTACCTAACATCTCAAACACTCAGGTTCTTAGCTCTGCTCACCATTAATCACCCACTTATTGTTACGCTAAAAGTCCAAAGATTCCATGATTCTTCAGTTTCAGTTCATTTCTAGCTACATCTGATGAGCTTCAGATGGTCCAAAGAAAACTGTCCCCTGGTGGATCAAATCTACTTCATGCTGGCAGTCCGGTGCTTGAGATCCCAGGGGTGCAGTCTTACTGTTTGAGGCACCTTTCTGTTTGCTGGGGTCCCCCCTAAAAGGTAAAATCTACTATAGACCGCTCTCTGGCATGCTGGGCCAGAGTGTCAGACGTGGGACAAGAGGGAGTGAGGAGAAGTTATTAGGAGGGATACCTTGGATCCCCAGGGAGCTGACAGTGATAGACCAAATGGGAGGTGGCCTCCTGCCCTATTCTCTTAGTCCCCCTATAGAGAGGGAAAGAGTAGAAAAGTGAAAATTAAGTAAAGTAAAGATAGTAGGAAAATGTCCAATATATTCCTGTACACTGGATTGTTACAAAATGTGTTGCTCATATTATTACAGGTGGAGGGGATTGGGCAGTTACTTTCTTGTCAGACTACAAAAAGACAGTGGCTGCTATGAGTTAGTAATAAATCATAGTTTGTGAATAGAATACCACAGAAATAGTAAACTTACACAAAATTGTAAGTTTCAATTTGTGAATCAGGCCTAATAGATTTAGAAATGTATTAAGAATCACAGTTTGGAAGGGGCATGTTTAGGATATCCCTTCCAAATTCCAATTCACAGTGCTGAATATTAGTGGTTTGCAACTGTGATTTTAGTTGAAAACCATTGATAGGTTAGCAACTCATTTAAGGAGAAGGGAACCCATTCCCAAAGGGGAAGCTGCCATCACGAGGCCTCTTTGCCTTTGTGAATAAAGAAAAGTATGTTTGAGAGTGGACGGTGTTCCAAGAGACCCCAGCAGCTCACCATAACTGCAATGACATCCAATTGGAGTATTATCATGAATATTGATGAGGTAGGTCAACCTGCAACCCACTCCGAATGGTGATTTTGTGACCTGACCTATCAGCACGAAGATTGTTTCGCAAAATGTGACTTGATTGCAAAGAGTTGATGCTTTGAAATCTTAGTACATCTTAGTACAGCTTGTCCATGGTTCTTATGGTCCAAAGAAAAGTTGTTATTGGCTTTGAAAGGTAAAGCATGGACAAGAACTGAAAGAAAAAAGCATTGGCAAATTAAGGTAAATTAAAGTATTTGCCCATCTGTAATAGCTCTGAAGTACTTTTGAGTTTAGTCAGACAAAACATTATTACTCATAGTACAAGAGAGCAAGTAGTTAAAGTGGACTCACCCTTTGTCCCAAATTGTATGCTTGTGTGGGTGGAAGCACAATGTAAGTGCCAGCTGAACCGATCAATAGATAAAGAGGGCTAACCCAAACCCCCCTTTATGTATATGTGTGTGTGTGTGTGTATTTTTATTTTTACTTTTTTTAAATTAAATAAAGCTGGACAGAGATCAAAAGATGTCTCTAAGCCAGACCTAAAACAGTGAGGACATAATTAGCATGTGAAAAATAAGTGCACAGTAGCATTACAGTGACTGATATCACCAGAAGTGATGTCACAGGAAGTAATGTCACAACCCTATGCTACTGTTATCAGCACTTGCATAATACATAATTGGCATTTAGGCCCTCATTACAACCCTGGCAGTCGGTGTGAAAGTGGAGGGAATATCGCCAACAGGCCAGCGGTTAAAAAAATGGGATCACGACCATGGCGGAAACCGCCAACACAGACAGCCACTTTAACACTCCAACCGCCAGGGTGGTGGCAACAAACACCGCAGTGCCAACAGACAGGCGGAAGACAATGTACCGCCCACACTATTACAAGGCACTTATCTGCCAGCTTTACCGGGGCGGTACCAACGCACGGCAGAAACTGAACGACAGAGAGGAACCACTCACCTCTCGACATTACATGAAGAACCAGGACGCCATGGAGCCCGAATTGCAGATCCTACCCATATTGATGTATCTACTAATACACCAAGAAGTAGAAAGAAGGAGGTGATGACGGTGAGTACTGCACCTCGCACACAGGGGAGGGGAGGAGGGAAAAGAGAGTGACACACATGTGGCACACAACACACCCACCCCCTACCCACGACAACATACACACACACATATCCAACAACATCACAGATACACCCCGTCACCCCCTGCAAGAACGCAAGGTCAAAACAAAATGAGTTTAACTAGAGTTATATTGGAACAATCAGATAGATCAAGAGAAAAGCAAATAATCAGTATACACAAATATTTACATCAAGTACCCAAGTCAGTACACTGTCCCATGTAAATGTCCGTGGACCAGTGGTCCCAAAAAGCATGGGCGAAGCCCACACATGACACCTGCCTCAAAATGGAGAGAACACTGCAGGAGCATCAGGTTGAAAAAAAAACAGGCACTTCAGGGGGAAGGGGAGGGGGGCACCTCAGCCGGATGATGGTACGATGCCACTGCCCCTCGAGGGGGCTCCATGCCCACTGCTTGGTCACGGGGAGTGCAAAACCACAGCCACATTCTCTCAAGTCTCTCAAGTGGGTGGTATGCCCATTGCCTGGTCCGGGGGAGTGCAAAGCCGCAGTGTTTCAAGTGGGTGCTTTGCCCACTGCTTGGTCCTGGGGAGTGCAAAGCCACAGTCTCTCAAGTGGGTGGTTTGCCCACACGATCTGGAGGGGGCTTTGTGCCCAGAGTGCTTCATCCTGCCAAGGATTGGAGGAGTGGATGCATTTCTCCACTGGTTCTGGAGGGGGTTTTGTGCCCAGAGTGCTTCATCCTGCCAAGGATTGAGGAGTGGATGCATTTCTTCAATGGTTCTGGAGGGGGCTTTGCGCCCAGAGTGCTTCATCCTGCCAAGGATAGGGGGAGTGGATGCATTTCTCCACTGCTTCTAGAAGGGGCTTTCTGCCCAGAGTGCTTCATTCTGCCAAGGATTGGGTGAGTGGATGCATTTCTCCAAGGGTTCTGGAGGGGGCTTTGTGCCCAGTGATGCTGCACCTGGGGTGTGGCAGTTGACATCCTCTGACCTGAGTGTCTTAGCCACGCAATGTACCTGGAACAGGTAGCATGATACTCCATGGAGGCAGAGCCACACTCCATCCTGTGGCGACTAAGGCTGCCAATTGCTGGTTTGTGTCAGAGGTGGAGGTGGTGTCTCAAGTGACGTGTCCAGGGTCCAGGACATCACCTGCAGACTCGGACGGCTGCCCACTGGGGATGGTGCTGACGTCCGACAGAGTGGTATCCGCTCTGCAAGTGGCAGTGCTGATGGTGGTTCATGTGGCGGTGCCTGTAGCAGAGATGCTGCCAGTGCTGGCCGTGGTGCAAGTGTCTGTTGTGGTGGATGGAGACACCATACCGTCTCCGGCAACCTCGGGTGGCTGATCCTTGGGGAGGATGCTGCAGCCTGACATTGTGGCAGCGGCAGTGCAGGTGGTGGTGCAGGTGGCAGTGCAGGTGGCGGTTGGATCGGAGGTGGTGACTGTGGTGCAGGTGGCTGCCATCCCTGATGATATGGTGGTCACCAGCCCCTCACCAGGAGACATCGTGGCCTGATGTGACTTGCCCTTTGGCTTGTGGCCCTTCCCCACCTTGGTAGTCGCTGCAGGGACCATGGCACTCTCCTCTCTGGGTTTGGGCAAGGCCTTGCTGTGTGGGTGTTGTGACCTTCCCCTACTTGAAGCCAGGCCCTTTTTTACCTTTGCAGGTGGCGGAATAGGGTGGTCCTTCATATCTGTCGGTGGCACACTGGCAGGTCTGACGGGTGCCCCCTTCGATCATACCGGAGTAGCAGGGACCACAGCAGATGCAGATTTGGTGGCTGAGGTGCTGGGCTAGGATCTAGACATCCTGGCCCTAGAGGAAGGACGGGGGGAGGTTAGGGAAGAGGTTAATGTTAGCTAGGATTTTGTTTTTAGACACACTGGGAGGGGGGGTGGGAGTGGAGGAAGAGGTAGTGGTTGTAGGAGGTGTACGTCTGCTGAGTTTGGGTGAAGGTGCATGGGCTGGAGGCTGTTGTGAGGTGGATAGCTGTTGAGTGGGTGTGTGCCTGCGTTTGTGTTCTTTGGGAGGGGGGCTCACAGACATACTGGGAGAGGACACAGGGGATGTGTGAATGGTAGTGGAGGTGGTGATTGCACGTGAGCGGTGTGTTGTGATGGGCGTGCTGGTGATGGAGGTAGTGGCTGATGATGTAGTGCCTGCAGGTGTGAATAGAGACGAGACAGGGAGGGAGGTGGAGGACGTGGAAGAGGGTGACACAGTGGAGGAAGTTGATGTTGGTATGTGTGCATGGGTATGGTGCTTGTGTGAGTGCCTGTGAGATGTGTGGTGCTTATGTTTTCCTGAGCCACTTTTGTGTGTTGATGTGTGTGCATGCTGGTCTGATGGTGTGCTTGGGATAGGGTAAGGTAGAGGGGATTGGGTCTGGGTAGTGGAAGTTGGAGGGGGGAGGCTGGACACAGGGACAATGGCTGCCATCAGTGCTGAGGCCAGAGCCTGAAATCCTCTCTGTTGGGCCGCCACGCCAGAATGAATGCTCTCCAGGCATGCATTTGTTTGTTGCAAATGCCTCTCAACACCCTGTATGGCATTCAGAATGGTTGACTGCCCAACAGTAAGGGATCGCAGGAGGTCAGTAGCCTCCTCACTGAAGGCAACAGGGCTGACTGGGGCAGGGCCTGAGGTGCCTGTGGTGAAGGAGATGCCCACCCTCCTGGGTGAGCGGGTACGGGAAACTCAGTGAGGGGCTGCTGGGAGGGCGGTGCTGGTAGGTGGGGTGGCAGCTGTACCTGTTGTTGGGGTGGGCACAGAGGTGTGCGCCACCGCCAGGGTGCTTCCACCAGAGGAAGAGTCACTGTCGCTGGTATCCCCTCCTGTCCCCGTTGTGGAGCTCCCCTCGCCCTCTGTCCCACTGGTGCCTTCACCTTCCGTGGATTCACCCTCCTTGGCCATATGGGATGCAGCTCCCTCCGTCGCCGGTGCCTCTGCTCCTCCGCTAGATGATGCTAATGCACACAAGGACAGGGTGACAAAAAAAAGAGGGGGAAAGACAGAGAACACACATGGCCAATGCCAGCAACACCACTACCGTTGGCGGACACAACACACAGGAAGCAGCCCTATGCACTAGGCCATGTACTGCCAGTTAGTAGGAAAGTCACCAGCCCATGGGGTACAATGCCTAACGCCATTAGCTCCACACCTGAAACCCACAGGAGCCTGCCCAGTAGTAGATGCCCACTAACACTATTGGGGTTGGAGTGCCTCAGCGCCTGCCCAACAAGGGACCTACACTGTCATGTTCGCCCTGACCTATGGGCACCCACAGCCCACATCCCCCACCCAGATACTTCCTAAACTGTGCAGAGTCAGTTTTATGACACTGTACTCACCCCCTTGTGGCTGCTGTGATTCCCTCAAGCGCCCATCCAACTCTGGATAGGCCACCGCCAGGATGCGAAACATCAGGGGGGTCATGGTGCGACGGGCACCCCTTCCGCGTTGGGAGGCCAGCCCCAGCTGGGCCTCCGCCGTCTTCTTGCTCCAGCAGCACAGGTCCTCCCATCTCTTGCGGCAGTGGGTGCTCTGTCTATGATAGACCCCCAGGGTCCGCACTTCCTTGGCGATGGCATGCCAAATACCCTTCTTCTGGTGGGTGCTGACCTAGAGGAAAGGTACAGGAGAAAAGGACATTACTCACCCGTCCGGACCGTCAGACTCATTGTCCACCAGTTCCCAACCATGCCCTGATGCACATACACTGACCATCCTCACATGCAGCCCTCAGCCCCCTCAACATGTATCTTCCAGCCACACCACTGCAAACAGGCATTGCACATGCATCATGCTCACAGTGAACTCACCTGTTTGTCAGGAGGACTGTAGAGTACCGTGTACTGGCGTAGGACCCCATCCACCAGTTTGTCCAACTCTTCTGCGGTGAAGGCAGGGGCCCTTTTCCCAGACACTCAAGCCATTGTTGCTTCCAGACACAGGTCATAGCAGCATTTGCAGTGTAGGTCCTCTTCTGTTGAAGGTCAGGTATCAAGTGAGTGAACAGATAGAAAATGGAGGTCATGTCCGCGGGGGGGTGTACCGTCACCGCCGGCGTACATCGACATTGGCTCCTGGAACCCAGGCTAATCAATGCTGAATTACGCGGCGGTCTTTGACCACCTTCCGCGACGCAGCAAAATGCCAGTGCAGTTACCTCATTTCCCCTTGTCCCTCCTCACAAGTCAGGCAGCCGGTATTTCAGGGGGAACATGCCATGGCACCTAACTGCGTCACAGCACATTTTGGCACATATACAGACTAACTAGGTCACACACAGATTTACGAACATTATTGCAGACACACTTGTGCAACCTATGTGGTACATGACCCTCTGCTCACTGTTCTCCTCTGTAGGCCACAACCGCTGGGGCAGATGATGAGATGGCGGCATCCTCCGATGTACAGACCCCTGGTGGACCTGTCGACAATGGAAGATAGACACATCATAATCACCTACAGACTTAATCGTGCCACAATCCAAGACTTGTGTGCCCAAATTGAGACAGGCCTGATGTCATCTATCCGCCATAGCACAGGAATCGCCCCTCTAGTGCAGGTCCTGTCAGTGCTCCATTTCCTGGCAAGTGGCTCCTTTAAAACAACAGTGGCAATGGCATCAGGGATGCCTCAGCCAATGTTTTCTACTGTGTTGACCAAAGTGTTGTCTGCCCTGCTAAAACACATGCGCAGCTACAACGTGTTTCCCCAGGTGGAGGATTTTCCCACAGTGAAGGCTGACTTTTATGCCCTGGGACATATCCCCAACATCATTGGTGCCATTGATGGTACACATGTGGCATGTGTCCCCCCGCAGAAATGAACAAGTGTACAGAAATAGAAAAAGCTACTATTCGATTAATGTGCAGATGGTGTGTTTGGCAGACCAGTACATCTCCCATGTGAATGCCAAGTATTCTGGCTCTGTGCATGACACCTACATTTTGAGGAATAGCAGCATCCCTTATGTGATGGGCCAACTCCAGAGGCACTGGGTGTGGCTAATAGGTGAGGTCACGGTCCCCACACAGTATGAGTAGTTGTCTGGGTATGTGTAGGAGGCTGGACTGGCTTGTAGTGAGTACCAAGGGGTACTTGCACCTTGCACCAGGCCCAGTTATCCCTTATTAGTGTATAGGGTGTCTAGCAGCTTAGGCTGATAGATAATGGTAGCTTAGCAGAGCAGCTTAGGCTGAACTAGGAGACGTGTGAAGCGACTACAGTACCACTTAGTGTCATACGCACCATATCATAAGAAAACACAATACACAGTTATACTAAAAATAAAGGTACTTTATTTTTATGACAATATGCCAAAGTATCTTAGAGTGTAACCTCAGTGAGAGGATAGGAAATATACACAAGATATATATACACAATAGCAAAAATATGCAGTATAGTCTTAGAAAACAGTGCAAACAATGTATAGTTACAATAGGATGCAATGGGGAAACATAGGGATAGGGGCAACACAAACCATATACTCCAAAAGTGGAATGCGAACCACGAATGGACCCCAAACCTATGTGACCATGTAGAGGGTCGCTGGGACTATTAGAAAATAGTGAGAGTTAGAAAAATAACCCTCCCCAAGACCCTGAAAAGTGAGTGCAAAGTGCACTAAAGTTCCCCTAAGGACAAAATAGTCGTGTTAGAGGAATAATGCAGGAAAGACACAAACCAGCAATGCAACAACTGTGGATTTCCAATCTAGGGTACCTGTGGAACAAGGGGACCAAGTCCAAAAGTCACAAGCAAGTCGGAGATGGGCAGATGCCCAGGAAATGCCAGCTGTGGGTGCAAAGAAGCTTCGACTGGACAGAAGAAGCTGAGGTTTCTACAGGAACAGAAAGGGCTAGAGACTTACCCTTTGGTGGACGGATCTCGCTCGCCTTGGAGAGTCGTGCAGAAGTGTTTTCCCGCCGAAAGGACGCCAAAAAGCCTTGCTAGGCGCAAATCGTGCATTTGGCGTTTTTGGACGCTGCTGGGGCCCCGGAGGGACAGGAGGTCGCAAATTTGACCTGAAGAGAGAGGGGACGTCGAGCAAGACAAAGAGCCCTCACTAAAGCAGGTAGCACCCGGAGAAGTGCCAGAAACAGGCACTACAAGGATGCGAGAAACGGTGCTCGCCGAAGTTGCACAAAGGAGTCCCACGTCGCCGGAGACCAACTTAGAAAGTCGTGCAATGCAGGTTAGAGTGCCGTGGACCCAGGCTTGGCTGTGCACAAAGGATTTCTGCCGGAAGTGCACAGGGGCCGGAGTAGCTGCAAAGTCGCAGTTCCCAGCAATGCAGCCCAGCGAGGTGAGGCAAGGACTTACCTCCACCAAACTTGGGCTGAAGAGTCACTGGACTGTGAGGGTCACTTGGACAGAGTCGCTGGATTCGAGGGACCTCGCTCGTCATGCTGAGAGGAGACCCAAGGGACCGGTAATGCAGCTTTTTGGTGCCTGCGGTTGCAGGGGGAAGATTCCGTCGACCCACGGGAGATTTCTTCGGAGCTTCTGGTGCAGAGAGGAGGCAGGCTACCCCCACAGCATGCACAAGCAGGAAAACAGTCGAGAAGGCGGCAGGATCAGCGTTACAGAGTTGCAGTAGTCGTCTTTGCTACTATGTTGCAGGCTTCCAGCGCGGTCAGCAGTCGATTCCTTATCAGAAGGTGAAGAGGGAGATGCAGAGGAACTCGGCTGAGCTCATGCATTCGTTATCTAAAGTTTCCCCAGAGACAGAGACCCTAAATAGCCAGAAAAGAGGGTTTGGCTACCTAGGAGAGAGGATAGGCTACTAACACCTGAAGGAGCCTATCAGCAGGAGTCTCTGACGTCACCTGGTGGCACTGGCCACTCAGAGCAGTCCAGTGTGCCAGCAGCACCTCTGTTTCCAAGATGGCAGAGGTCTGGAGCACACTGGAGGAGCTCTGGACACCTCCCATGGGAGGTGCAGGTCAGGGGAGTAGTCACTCCCCTTTCCTTTGTCCAGTTTCGCGCCAGAGCAGGGGCTAAGGGGTCCCTGAACCGGTGTAGACTGGCTTATGCAGAATTGGGCACCTCTGTGCCCAACAAAGCATTTCCAGAGGCTGGGGGAGGCTACTCCTCCCCTGCCTTCACACCATTTTCCAAAGGGAGAGGGTGTCACACCCTCTCTCAGAGGAAGTTCTTTGTTCTGCCATCCTGGGCCAGGCCTGGCTGGACCCCAGGAGGGCAGCTGCCTGTCTGAGGGGTTGGCAGCAGCTGCAGTGAAACCCCAGGAAGGGCAGTTTGGCAGTACCAGGGTCTGTGCTACAGACCACTGGGATCATGGAATTGTGCCAACTATGCCAGGATGGCATAGAGGGGGCAATTCCATGATCACAGACATGTTACATGGCCATATTCGGAGTTACCATTGTGAAGCTACATATAGGTAGTGACCTATATGTAGTGCACGCGTGTAATGGTGTCCCCGCACTCACAAAGTTCAGGGAATTGGCTCTGAACAATGTGGGGGCACCTTGGCTAGTGCCAGGGTGCCCTCACACTAAGTAACTTTGCACCTAACCTTTACCAGGTAAAGGTTAGACATATAGGTGACTTATAAGTTACTTAAGTGCAGTGTAAAATGGCTGTGAAATAACGTGGACGTTATTTCACTCAGGCTGCAGTGGCAGGCCTGTGTAAGAATTGTCAGAGCTCCCTATGGGTGGCAAAAGAAATGCTGCAGCCCATAGGGATCTCCTGGAACCCCAATACCCTGGGTACCTCAGTACCATATACTAGGGAATTATAAGGGTGTTCCAGTAAGCCAATGTAAATTGGTAAAAATGGTCACTAGCCTGTCAGTGACAATTTGGAAAGAAATGAGAGAGCATAACCACTGAGGTTCTGGTTAGCAGAGCCTCAGTGAGACAGTTAGTCACTACACAGGTAACACATTCAGGCACACTTATGAGCACTGGGGCCCTGGGTTACCAGGGTCCCAGTGACACATACAACTAAAACAACATATATACAGTGAAAAATGGGGGTAACATGCCAGGCAAGATGGTACTTTCCTACACAACCCCCCCCCAAACGAAGGACAATAAGACTAGCCATGACCTGATGAGTCTTCATTGTCTAAGTGGAAATATCTGGAGAGTCCATCTGCATTGGAGTGGCTACTCCCAGGTCTATGTTCCACTGTATAGTCCATTCCCTGTAGGGATATGGACCACCTCAACAATTTAGGATTTTCACCTTTCATTTGTTTTAGCCAAAGTAGAGGTTTGTGGTCTGTCTGAACAATGAAGTGAGTGCCAAACAGGTATGGCCTCAACTTCTTCAGAGCCCAGACCACAGCAAAGGCCTCCCTCTCAATGGCAGACCAACGCTTTTCTCTAGGGGTCAACCTCCTACAAATAAAAGCAACAGGTTGATCCTGGCCCTCAGAATTAAGTTGTGATAGGACTGCCCCTACTCCTAATTCAGATGCATCAGTTTGGACATAGAATTTTTTAGAGTAACAAGGGCTTTTCAGGACAGGTGCAGAACACATGGCCTGCTTCAGCTCCTCAAAAGCTTTCTGACAGCTTGCTGTCCATAATACCTTTTAGGCATTTTCTTGGATGTGAGGTCATTAAGAGGGGCTGCAATGGAGCCATAGTTCTTAATGAACCTCCTGTAATACCCAGTGAGGCCTAGGAAGGCTCTCACCTGAGTCTGAGTGGTAGGGGGAACCCAATCAATAATAGTTTGGATTTTCCCCTGAAGTGGTGCAATCTGTTCCCCACCAACAAGGTGTCCCAGATAAACCACCTTACCCTGCCCTATCTGGCACTTTGAAGCCTTGATAGTGAGGCCTGCCTTTTGCAGGGCCTCCAAAACTTTCCATAGGTGGACCAGGTGATCATCCCAGCTGGAGCTAAAGACAGCTATATCGTCCAAATATGCTGCACTGAAAGCTTCCAGCCCTTGCAGGACTGTGTTCACCAACCTCTGAAAAGTGGCAGGTGCATTTTTCAACCCAAAAGGCATTACAGTAAACTGGTAATGTCCTCCAATGGTAGAAAATGCAGTCTTAGGTTTAGCATCTTCTGATAATTTGATCTGCCAATACCCTGCAGTCAAATCAAAAGTGCTTAGATACTTGGCAGATGCCAGTGTATCTATAAGCTCATCTGCCCTGGGTATAGGGTGAGCATCAGTTTTGGTTACCAAGTTGAGACCTCTATAGTCTACACAAAACCGCATTTCCTTCTTTCCATCTTTAGAATTGGGTTTTGGTACCAGTACCACAGGAGAAGCCCATGGACTGTCAGAGTGCTCAACCACTCCTAGTTCTAACATTTTCTGAACTTCTTGCTTTATGCAGTCCCTGACATGGTCAGGCTGCCTATAGATCTTACTTTTGACAGGTAAACTGTCTCCAGTATCTATAGTGTGCTCACACCAAGAAGTGGTGCCTGGCACAGTAGAGAAGAGTTCTGAAAATTGTCCTAGGAGATTTATGCAATTGTCTTTCTGCTCAGCAGTAAGACAATCTGCCAAAACTACACCTTCCACAAGAGCATCTTGTTCTGTGGAAGAAAAGAGATCAGGTAGAGGATCACTGTCTTCTTCCTGTCCCTCATCTGTTGCCATGAGCAGGGTGAGATCAGCCCTGTCATAGTAGGGTTTCAGGCGGTTGACATGGAGCACCCTAAGGGGACTCCTGGCAGTGCCTAAGTCAACCAAGTAGGTGACTTCACCCTTCTTTTCAACAATTGTGTGGGGTCCACTCCATTTATCTTGGAGTGCTCTTGGGGCCACAGGCTCCAAGACCCACACTTTCTGCCCTGGTTGGTACTGAACCAAAACAGCCTTCTGATCATGCCATTGCTACTGGAGCTCTTGGCTGGCCTGAAGGTTTTTACTGGCCTTTTCATGTACTCAGCCATCCTTGATCTGAGGCCAAGTACATAGTCCACAATATCCTGCTTAGGAGCTTTTAAAGGTTGTTCCCAACCCTCCTTTACAAGTGTGAGTGGACCCCTAACAGGGTGTCCAAAAAGAAGTTCAAAGGGGCTGAAGCCCACTCCTTTCTGGGGTACCTCCCTGTAGGCAAAAAGGAGGCATGGTAGAAGGATATCCCATCTCCTGCGGAGTTTTTCAGGGAGACCCATAATCATGCCTTTGAGAGTTTTATTAAATCTCTCCACCAGTCCATTTGTTTGTGGATGATAGGGTGTTGTGAACTTGTAAGTTACACCACACTCCTTCCACATGGCCTTTAAGTATGCAGACATGAAATTGCTTCCCCTGTCTGATACTACTTCCTTTGGGAAGCCCACCCTGGAAAATATTCCCAGGAGGGCCTTTGCCACTGCAGGAGCTGTAGTGGTCCTTAAAGGAATAGCTTCAGGATATCTTGTGGCATGGTCCACTACCACTAAGATAAACCTATTGCCTGAGGCAGTAGGAGGGTCAAGGGGGCCAACTATGTCAACCCCTACCCTTTCAAAGGGAACCCCAACCACAGGCAGTGGGATAAGGGGTGCCTTTGGAGTGCCACCTGTCTTGCCACTGGCTTGACAGGTTTCACAGAACTTGCAAAATTCTTTTGTGTCCTCAGACATCCTAGGCCAATGAAACAGGGGAACAAGTCTGTCCCAAGTTTTCATTTGTCCTAGATGCCCAGCTAAGGGAATGTCATGTGCCAGTGTTAGGAGGAACTTTCTGTACTCCTGAGGAATCACCAATCTCCTGGCAGCTCCAGGTTTAGGATCCCTATGCTCAGTGTACAAGAGGTTGTCCTCCCAGTAAACTCTGTGAGAGTCACTGACATCCCCATTAGCCTGTTTGACAGCTTGCTGTCTGAGACCCTCTAATGTGGGACAGGTTTGCTGTGCCACACTCAGCTCCTCTCTGGCAGGCCCCCCTTCACCCAAAAGCTCAGCAGTGTCTGCTTCCAGCTCCTCTGGTGTAGGTTCTGCACAGGGAGGGAATTCTTCTTCCTCAGAAGTTGAATCCACTGTAGAGGGAGGGATAGTAGGAAGTGGTTTGCTTCTACTAGCCCTAGCTTTAGGGAGCACTTGGTCCATTGTTCCAGGATCCAAGCTTCCCTGTCCTTTTTGCTTTTTGGCCTGAGCCCTTGTCAAAGCAAAAATATGCCCTGGGATGCCCAGCATTGCTGCATGGGCCTCCAACTCCACATCTGACCAAGCTGATGTCTCCAAATCATTCCCTAATAGACAGTCTACAGGTAAATCTGAAGCTACCACAACTTTCTTTGGACCAGTTACCCCCCCCCAGTTGAGATTTACAACAGCCATGGGGTGGCTTTGTGTTATGTTGTGAGCATCGGTTACTTGGTACTGGTGTCCAAGTATGTGTTGTTCAGGGTGCACCAGTTTCTCAATCACCATTGTGACACTGGCACCTGTGTCCCTGTAGGCCTGGACCTCAACACCATTTATTAGGGTTAGTTGCTTGTACTTCTCCAAGTTATGGGGGCAAGCAACCAAAGTGGCTAAATCAATAGCCCCTTCAGAGACTAAAGTAGCCTCTGTGGTCTCCCTAATTAGACCAACCCCAACTAAATTACCAAAAGTGAGCCCAGCTACTCCCTTGGATTGGCTATTAGTAGGTTTGCTCCCACCACCACTGCTATTAGTAGGGACACTAGGTGTAGCAGTAGGGGTTGTAGTGGTAGGAGCTGTGGTGCCTTTCTTTGGACAACTGGGATCTGTTGTCCAATGGCCTTTTATTTTACATAAATAGCACCATGGTTTCTTTTCCTTGTTCTGATTAAAGGAGGATTTGGACCCACCACCCCCACCAGAGTGTTTTTGTGGGCCTGATGAAGACTCATTTTTAGATTTGTCCCCACCCTTGTCAGAAGACTTACCATCCTTCTTTTTGTTGCCATCTTTGTCACCCCCTGTATGAACTTTTCTGTTCACTCTTGTTCTGACCCATTTGTCTGCCTTCTTTCCCAATTCTTGGGGAGAGGTCAGATCAGAGTCCACCAAGTACTGGTGCAACAAATCAGACACACAATTATTAAGAATATGCTCTCTCAGGATCAAGTTATACAGGCTGTCATAATCAGTAACTTTACTGCCATGTAACCACCCCTCCCAGGCCTTCACTGCCTGGTCAATGAAATCAACCCAGTCTTGTGAAGACTCCTTTTTGGTCTCTCTGAACTTTATCCTGTACTGTTCAGTGGTTAAGCCATAACCATCCAGGAGTGCATTCTTAAGAACTTGGAAATTATTAGCATCATTTTCTTTCACAGTAAGGAGCCTATCCCTACCTTTTCCACTAAATGATAGCCATAGGATAGCAGCCCACTGCCTTTGAGGGACATCCTGTACAACACAGGCCCTCTCAAGTGCAGCAAACCACTTGTTAATGTCATCCCCCTCCTTATAAGGGGGAACTATCTTGTGCAGATTCCTGGAATCGTGCTCTTTTGCAGGATGACTATGGGGAATACTGCTGCTGCCACCATGGGTATCTAAACCCAACTTCTGTCTTTCCTTCTCTAATTCAAAAGACTGTCTATCCAAATCCAGCTGTTGCTTTTTAAGCTTCAGTCTGGTTTGTTCCACCCTCAACTTATTGAGTTCCCTCTCTAACATTCTGTCATCAGGGTTGGTGGGAGGGACATTTCTAGAAACAGAGCTATGATGGGAATGAACAGAAGGAGACCTGTCCCTTACAGAAGCCAACTTAACAGCTTGGTTTACAGAAACATTACTACCAGTATGGTGAGAATAAATGCTTTTGCTATGATGTGAGACAACACTATTTCTTTGGTGTGGCTCATCATCATTACCATCTATGCTAGATTGTCTAGTAATGGGCAGGCTAGGAAGTTTCTTTCCTGAATCTTTTCCTGGGGGAGTCCCTGAATCAGATTGGGAACTATTAGGTACTTTTTCAACAGATGGGGCACCTATGGCCTTATCCTGTTCTCTAAGCATGTTAAGTAACAGTTCCAAGGAAGGATTCTTCCCTACACTCAAACCTCTCTCTATACAGAGACTCCTTGCTCTTTTCCAGCTAAGGTTGTCATATGCAAGTTTGGACAGATCAACACTTTGGCCTGTGCCAGACATTTTTAGAGAGAGTTAAAGTGATAGAAAAAGAGAAAAAAGTTTTCAGAACTTTTTTGGAAAGACAGAATAAAACTTTTTAAACTTTTAAGAACTTTTTGAAAGTTTAGAGGTACTTTTCAGCACTTAGAAAAGAGTGAAAAGAGGAAATGCAAAACTTTTTGGCTATGTGTATATACACTGACCTTGTTTTGTATATTTTTCTCTTATGAAAAGTACAATGACAAGAGTGGTAAGTAGTCTCAAGCACTTATCCCACCACTGCACAACCAATGTAGGAGGCTGGACTGGCTTGTAGTGAGTACCAAGGGGTACTTGCACCTTGCACCAGGCCCAGTTATCCCTTATTAGTGTATAGGGTGTCTAGCAGCTTAGGCTGATAGATAATGGTAGCTTAGCAGAGCAGCTTAGGCTGAACTAGGAGACGTGTGAAGCTACTACAGTACCACTTAGTGTCATACGCACCATATCATAAGAAAACACAATACACAGTTATACTAAAAATAAAGGTACTTTATTTTTATGACAATATGCCAAAGTATCTTAGAGTGTACCCTCAGTGAGAGGATAGGAAATATACACAAGATATATATACACAATAGCAAAAATATGCAGTATAGTCTTAGAAAACAGTGCAAACAATGTATAGTTACAATAGGATGCAATGGGGAAACATAGGGATAGGGGCAACACAAACCATATACTCCAAAAGTGGAATGCGAACCACGAATGGACCCCAAACCTATGTGACCTTGTAGATGGTCGCTGGGACTATTAGAAAATAGTGAGAGTTAGAAAAATAACCCTCCCCAAGACCCTGAAAAGTGAGTGCAAAGTGCACTAAAGTTCCCATAAGGACAAAATAGTCGTGTTAGAGGAATAATGCAGGAAAGACACAAACCAGCAATGCAACAACTGTGGATTTCCAATCTAGGGTACCTGTGGAACAAGGGGACCAAGTCCAAAAGTCACAAGCAAGTCGGAGATGGGCAGATGCCCAGGAAATGCCAGCTGCGGGTGCAAAGAAGCTTCAACTGGACAGAAGAAGCTGAGGTTTCTGCAGAAACGAAAAGGGCTAGAGACTTCCCCTTTGGTGGACGGATCCCACTTGCCTTGGAGAGTCGTGCAGAAGTGTTTTCCTGCCAAAAGGACGCCAACAAGCCTTGCTAGGTGCAAATCATGCATTTGGCGTTTTTGGACGCTGCTGGGGCCCCGGAGGGACCAGGAGGTCGCAAATTGGACCTGAAGAGAGAGGGGACGTCGAGCAAGACAAAGAGCCCTCACTAAAGCAGGTAGCACCCGGAGAAGTGCCAGAAACAGGCACTACAAAGATGCGTGAAATGGTGCTCGCCGAAGTTGCACAAAGGAGTCCCACGTCGCCGGAGACCAACTTAGAAAGTCGTGCAATGCAGGTTAGAGTGCCATGGACCCAGGCTTGGCTGTGCACAAAGGATTTCCGCCGGAAGTGTACAGGGGCCGGAGTAGCTGCAAAGTCGCGGTTCCCAGCAATGCAGCCCAGCGAGGTGAGGCAAGGACTTACCTCCACCAAACTTGGGCTGAAGAGTCACTGGACTGTGAGGGTCACTTGGACAGAGTCGCTGGATTCGAGGGACCTCGCTCGTCGTGCTGAGAGGAGACCCAAGGGACCGGTAATGCAGCTTTTTGGTGCCTGCGGTTGCAGGGGGAAGATTCCGTCGACCCACGGGAGATTTCTTCGGAGCTTCTGGTGCAGAGAGGAGGCAGGCTACCCCCACAGCATGCACAAGCAGGAAAACAGTCGAGAAGGCGGCAGGATCAGCGTTACAGAGTTGCAGTAGTCGTCTTTGCTACTATGTTGCAGGTTTGCAGGCTTCCAGCGCGGTCAGCAGTCGATTCCTTATCAGAAGGTGAAGAGGGAGATGCAGAGGAACTCGGCTGAGCTCATGCATTCGTTATCTAAAGTTTCCCCAGAGACAGAGACCCTAAATAGCCAGAAAAGAGGGTTTGGCTACCTAGGAGAGAGGATAGGCTACTAACACCTGAAGGAGCCTATCAGCAGGAGTCTCTGACGTCACCTGGTGGCACTGGCCACTCAGAGCAGTCCAGTGTGCCAGCAGCACCTCTGTTTCCAAGATGGCAGAGGTCTGGAGCACACTGGAGGAGCTCTGGACACCTCCCAGGGGAGATGCAGGTCAGGGGAGTAGTCACTCCCCTTTCCTTTGTCCAGTTTCGCGCCAGAGCAGGGGCTAAGGGGTCCCTGAACCGGTGTAGACTGGCTTATGCAGAATTGGGCACCTCTGTGCCCAACAAAGCATTTCCAGAGGCTGGGGGAGGCTACTCCTCCCCTGCCTTCACACCATTTTCCAAAGGGAGAGGGGGTCACACCCTCTCTCAGAGGAAGTTCTTTGTTCTGCCATCCTGGGCCAGGCCTGGCTGGACCCCAGGAGGGCAGCTGCCTGTCTGAGGGGTTGGCAGCAGCAGCAGCTGCAGTGAAACCCCAGGAAGGGCAGTTTGGCAGTACCAGGGTCTGTGCTACAGACCACTGGGATCATGGGATTGTGCCAACTATGCCAGGATGGCATAGAGGGGGCAATTCCATGATCACAGACATGTTACATGGCCATATTCGGAGTTACCATTGTGAAGCTACATATAGGTAGTGACCTATATGTAGTGCACGCGTGTAATGGTGTCCCCGCACTCACAAAGTTCAGGGAATTGGCTCTGAACAATGTGGGGGCACCTTGGCTAGTGCCAGGGTGCCCTCACACTAAGTAACTTTGCACCTAACCTTTACCAGGTAAAGGTTAGACATATAGGTGACTTATAAGTTACTTAAGTGCAGTGTAAAATGGCTGTGAAATAATGTGGACGTTATTTCACTCAGGCTGCAGTGGCAGGCCTGTGTAAGAATTGTCAGAGCTCCCTATGGGTGGCAAAAGAAATGCTGCAGCCCATAGGGATCTCCTGGAACCCCAATACCCTGGGTACCTCAGTACCATATACTAGGGAATTATAAGGGTGTTCCAGTAAGCCAATGTAAATTGGTAAAAATGGTCACTAGCCTGTCAGTGACAATTTGGAAAGAAATGAGAGAGCATAACCACTGAGGTTCTGGTTAGCAGAGCCTCAGTGAGACAGTTAGTCACTACACAGGTAACACATTCAGGCACACTTATGAGCACTGGGGCCCTGGGTTACCAGGGTCCCAGTGACACATACAACTAAAACAACATATATACAGTGAAAAATGGGGGTAACATGCCAGGCAAGATGGTACTTTCCTACAGTATGGGGTTGTCCCTATGGGTTAGTGTGTGTCTAACAGGTATCCCTCGACATTTGCAGGTAACTCTGGTTACCCCAACCTCTCATGGCTACTGACCCCAGTGAGGAATGCCAGGACAAGGGCAGAGGACCACTACAATGAGGCACATGGACGAACTAGGCGTATTATAGAGAGGACGTTAGGCCTCCTGAAGGACAGAGTTTGGTGCCTCCATCTAACAGGTGGCTCCCTATATAACTCACCAAACAAGGTGTGCCAGAGAATCGTAGCATGCTGTATGTTGCACAACCTGGCATTGCGACGCCAAGTGCCTTTTCTGCAGGAGAATGAGCCTGGTGATGGTCTAGTAGTAGCGGTGGAGCCTGTGGACAGTGAGGAAGAGGAGGCAGAGGAAGAAGATATTGACAACCGAACGAACATCATCATGCAGTACTTCCAGTGACACATAGGTAAGAGACTGCAACTCCTCCTCACATTTCAGAATACTGTAGGACATTGTGTAAGTCAGCCTCATAACCTCTGTCTATGGACACTGACAGTTCACTTTGGATTTCCCTTTTTCAGATCTGGGTACCCCATTCTGCTTTCTGCTATATGTACTGTTGCCCAGCAACTGTCATACATTGGTATGAGTAAATGAACATTTACAAAGCTATTTGTTACTAATGTTGTCATTATACATTTGTGAAAGATCAGACTGACTCCAGATTGGTTTGTGCTGAAAGGGTGTTTATTTAGGGGCTAATGAGTTTGGGGTTTGTGCAAGGGGCTGGGGTGATGGTGGAGAAATGTCCAGGATAGAGTCCAGTCTCTTGGTATCACAGGTGCATTGTCCAATGGGGCATGGGAAGGGGAGTAATGGCAGTTCAGTTTGGACAGGATGACATAGTGGGACAGAAGGGTGACAATCAGGAGAGTCTTATTTCCTGGCTGGGGTCTTGGCAATGTTCTCTGTCTTCTGCCTGGATCGCAAGGACCGTTTGCGGGGTGGTTCTCCTTCTGCAGGGGGTGGGGTGCTGGTGGCCTCTTGGTCCTGTGGCGGGGCCTCTTGTCTACTAGCGGAGGTGGAGGGCTGTTCCTCGATTTGGCTAGTGTCAGGGGCCCTTTGTTGTGCTACTGCCTCCCTCATGGTCTTGCCTGTGACTGCCAGCACCCCTGCTATGGTGACCAGGATAGTGTATATGTTGGTGAGGTCCTCCCTGATCCCATGTATTGTCTGTCCCTCCTGCAGCCGCTAGGTCTCCTGAAACTTGGCCAGAACCGTGCCCATGGTCTCCTGGGAATGGTGGTATGCTCCCGTGATGTTGGAGAGTGCCTCGTGGAGGGTCGGTTCTCTGGGCCTGTCCTCCCCCTGTCACACAGCAGTCCTCCCAGCTTCCCTGTTGTGCTGTGTCTCTGTCCCCTGAACCGTGTGCCCACTGCCACTGACTCCAGGTCCCTGATCATCCTGGGTTAGTAAGGGTTGCCTGGGGTCCCTGTAGTGGTGGACACACTGCTGATTGACGTGTCCTGGGGACAGTGGCATGGGCCCTCTGGGTAGGTGCTGTGGTGGTGTTTCCTGAGGGTGGAGGTTCTGTGGTGGTTTGGGACTGTGGCAGGGGAACCGACTGTCCAAAGGTCCCTGATGGGCCAGGCTGGTCATCGTCATCCAGGCGTGCAGAGCTGCTGTCATCACTGTAGGCCTCTTCTGTGGGGGGACTGTATATGGCTGGCACCTCCTGTCCAGTGACGTTGGGTAGAGGTCCTCTTGGGATGTAAATGCATTGTTATTGTATCTGTGTGTGCCATCTTGTGCAATGGGTGTGCTTCCTTGCATTAATGTGCTTGCACTATCGCCTTGGCCCTTGTGTGAGTGGTGATTTTGTGGCCTGGGTGAGTCTCTCTATTGGACATGCTTTGGTGATGGGTGTCCATGCATGTCTGTTATGGGTGTCATGCATTGTTGTTGCATGCAGGGCTTGGTTGTGGGAGTGGTGGGTTGTGATGGTGGGGTGTGTGGGAGGTGGTGGAGTCATGGGAGTGAGGATGCGGGTGAGGGTGGGATTATGTGATGGCATGCAGGTAGGGTGGGGGGATATAGTAGTAAAGATTTGACTTACCAGAGTCCAGTCCTCCTGCTACTCCTGCGAAGCCCTCAGGATGCATGATCACCAAGACTTGCTTCTCCCATGTTGTTAGTTGTGGGGGAGGAGGTGAGGGTCCACCGCCAGTCCTCTGTATGGCTACCTGGTGTCTTCATACCATGGAACGTACCTTCCCCTGTAGGTCATTCCACCTCTTCCTGATGTCATCCCTTGTTTTTGGATGCTGTCCCACTGCGTTGACCCTGTCCACACTTCTCCGCCATAGCTCCATCTTCCTTGCAATGGAGGTCTGCTGCACCTGTGATCCGAATAGCTGTGGCTCGACCCAGATGATTTCCTCCACCATGACCCTGAGCTCCTCTCCAGAAAACCTGGGGTGTCTTTGAGGTGCCATGATGTGGTGTGAGTGATGTGTGAGGTGATGTGTGATGTGTGGGGTCGTGTGTTGGGGTGTGTGGTGTGAGGTGTGTGGATGGTGTATGTGTGATGGTGTTCTGTGCCTCTGGATGATGATGTGGTGTTTGCTTTTCTCTCTCCCTGCTTCTTCAAAATTGTTTCACGTAAGGGGTTGTGGGTAATGTGGGTGTGTGTTTTATAGTGGTGTGAGTGCGTGGGTGTGGTGTGTGTCAGGTGTGTATATTTTGAATTGTCCAATGTGATTGTGTTTTGTAAGTGTGTGTGTATTTTGAGCGCGGCGGTGTTTACCGCCAATGGTTTACCGTGGTTGAAAGACCGCTGTGTTGATTTGTGGGTTGTGATACTGTGGGTGTATTCCTGTTGGTGTGACTGTGTGGGTTTTGCTATCGCCAGTTTATCACTGACCTTTGGTGTGGCAGACTTGTGTGGGTGTCTGTATAGTGGCGGATTTCTCAGTGTGGGTCATAATAGCCGTAGTGGATTTCCGCCGCGCTCATGGTATGTTGCCGGCCGTTGGCACGGCGGTAAGTGGGATTTACCACCAGGGTTGTAATGAGGGCCTTAGTGTTGCATTGCAATAGCATTTTAGCCAAACATAGGACCAGATGTACAAAGCATTTTAATGGTCCCAAACTCTCCAATTTGCTGCTTGTGACTTTTAAAATGCGTTTTCTGATGCACTAATTCCACTTTAGAAGACTGAAACTTTTTTAACTCTGAAAATGGGATTCAGAATGGTTACTGATTAGGTCTGGAAGGGGCGTGCTGTATGCATTCCTGCCAAATATTGAATTGGTATCCTAAGATTCAATGCTTTACAGCCAAAATCCAGTTGCAAAACACTTAGGGCCTCATTACAAGTTTGGCGGACAGTTTTGCCTGGCCGACGAACTTCTGACAGGGAAGTTGCCACCATAGTGGCTACCTCCCCGTCGGACCAATTAAGAGTTTCCCTCTATGTCAGCGGGCGGAAACTTGAGTTTCCGGCAATGCTGTAGGATGCAGGATGCACCAGCACCCTCGCAATGTTCAAAGCAAAGCAAAGCAGACAGTGAACATTGCGAGGATGCTAGCCAGGGGGACCCTTGCACTACCCAAGCCAAGTGCATTGGCAGTGCAGCAGCCCCCCGGGACCCCCTGCACCCATTCTCTGCCAGCCTTTTCATGTTGGTGTTACTGCCATGAAGTCGCTGGCAGAGAACTAGGTTATAATCCCCAGGGCAGCGCTGCCTCCAGGAGCTGCCCTAGCAGGTCACGACTGCTGCGACCTTCAGGCCGCTGGGATCCCCGATCCTGGTGGTGCTGGTGGTCCGACCACGGCACGATCGACTTGGTCATAATGTGGCGCTCAGACCGCCGCGTTGGCTCGTAATGACCCCCTTATTTTATTTTTTACCCAATACTTCAAAGATGGTGGGAATGTATCTGCTAAAAGGAAGGGGTCATCTTGGATTCTTCTGCTTTGTAAATGCAAAACAACGTTTGTTAAAGAGTAGGCAGAGGACCACTGCCAACTCTAAAACAAACAAAAAATACAGTAAACTTTTCTTTTTTATGCAGCCCCGTTTCCTTAATGGAAAATGGACTGTATTTTTTTTTTTAAAGTTTGATTTAATTATTGTGACCGACCTCATTATTATTAATGAGATAGATGAGATTCTGTGCAAATAAATTTCCGATTTTTAAGAACTTACCTATTAGTACATTGGTAATTTCTTAAAAATCTTTACTAATCGCAAGTATTCATTAGGACCAGTATTTAGCGACTAGATTATCGTACATCTGACAACAGATTTTCCAAAAGAAGCATTCCCATGTACTGTCACAATGCAAGCCATGCACAAGAGCAAGCATGGTGAGCACTGAAAGAAATATACAGCGTACAAAAAAGACCCGATGAGCAGTCACATACCCCAGGCACATGGATAGATACTTAATTGCTACGGTTAGGGTAGGTTTATCAGACATCTGCTAAAGGGACACAACTAGTTTGTAGCTTGAATATTCCTGACAGAGGAACTATTAGCTCAATCAGATTAATTTACGCCGCCATTTATCAGGATTGAGTTTTGCAACGAGCGGTGGCTAGAGTTAAAATTTTGCTTCGTCGAGCAGTTAGTATTGATGGAGTGCACTGGCGGGAGGGATGGACGCACTTTAAGCCTGAATTATTCCAATAGCGTAGGCAGGAGTATTGGAATCTTGGCTTTAACTTGATAAGGCACTTTATTTGATTAAAGGGGCTCTTTTAATCATAGATATGGCCATCTTCCCCCTCTCTGTAAAATGGAAAGTGGCTGGGTCAGGAGTGGAAAATGCAGGACTCTTTTTTTTTTTATTTTAATGCCTCTCGGGAACACAGATATCATTTATTATCATAAAAGGAAAACTAGATTATACTTGTAAAATATTATATAATTGATTTATACAGCCCGATCCATCAGATCGTCTTGTTTGTCCTCTGAATCTGCGTCATTGCTTGGCCTGCGTTGACCGCCCATAAATATCACCTAGAAACTTTCCATCAGAAGGGAGGAGAGGGATGCAGTCCATGCTGAATGAGGCTCGGGGCTTCATGTTGACGCCATGGATTTCTAGCAGCCTGAAGTATTACCTCGTATTATTAGCCTCAATAATGTGCTCTGTTGGTTGAATGTGTTCCCGTAGATCACAGCACAGTCCACGTTGGTTTAGAATCTGCTTAATCTAAATCATACCCTGTAAACAAAATCAATGTGACTCCAAAGTAATTGAAATTGCTGGCCGTTGTGGATAAATCATTTTGCAAGCCCCCTGATTTCATAGTTCTTCTTTGGGAAGACGAGGTATCATTGCCATTTACAGTGCTATTTACAGCGCTGGAGGGTGTGCTTGCAAGTCCCTTGATTTCATAGTTCTTCTTTGGGAAGACAAGGTGTCAATGCTATTTCCAGTGACGTCAGGATGTGCTTGCAAGTCCCCTGATTTCATCATTCTTCTTTGGGAAGACAAGTTGTCAATACTATTTACAGTGCTGTCAGGATGTGCTTGCAAGTCCCCTGATTTCATAGTTCTTCTTTGGGAAGACGAGGTGTCAGTGCTATTTACAGTGCTGTCAGGATGTGCTTGGAAGTTCCCTGAAACATAGTTCTCCTTTGGGGACATGAGGTGTCTCTTTTATGCATCCAGCCCACGGATTACCCCACCTGCTTCACAGAAAACACAAAAAGACCTAACTTTTCTCATGCTTGGAGCTCTGCTTTTGGGCTAGTCTTCTGTGGTGTTTGTTAGAGATCCTTGGGGGACCTCCGATATTTTGCATTGCATTGAACCCTGTAGTGAACCATGATTGTGTCTTCCTCTACAGAATCTAACAGGATCTAACAGATGTTCCCTAGTAATCGTACTTGACCTGATATCAGCCTTTGCTACTCCCCTCCACCCCCTCCGCCACTTGTTCCTTTCATTACCTCCAGTTCAGGTCTTGGATGTCTGTTCATTTTAGGTACTGGTTCAAGTCCTATCTACAAAACAGATTCATACAAATATACTAAAAAGACTTCACATCCCCTCCATATTCATCCACTTGAGGGATCCCTCAAGGATCCGCTCTTTAATTAGCACTATTTAAAATGTCTATGCTTTGCTGAAGCACTTTTAAGACTCTAAGGAGTTGGCTTCCATATTATGCCAGATGCCACCCAGCTTTACATTGGTCTCTATGGCAGCAGCTCTGATTGGCTTGATCTTAGTACCTCATTGTTCAGCGACATATATCCCAGGATGAACAAGAACATGTAGCTAAACATTGCAAAGGCTGATTTCCTTGTGTTTAGATCCGCCTTGAGTGCTAAATTATTTCTCTTTTTCCTACAACAGTTTACTGAGGTACAACTACAACATTTTCCCATCTAAAGTGTTAAAAGCCCCAGAGGTACACACATATTCAAGCCTTTTTTGACACATATATTAGCCCTACCTCAAACTCCACTACTCATGCTCCACTGCTCATGCTCCCTCTGAGCTCATTAACTTGAAAGACTATAGATGCTTTAAACTTCAGCAACTTGATTCATGTTGAACGTTGGTTGCTAGGAGCATGTACAATCTGTTCTGAAGGTTCTGTGTTGTCCTCTGTTTAGAGAAAGGTGCTCCTCTTACACATCCCCAAAACCAAACACTGCAAAGGCTCCATACACTACAAGACCCCTCCAGATGCTACCAGGCCTCCAGACATGACAAGACCTCTGGTCATGAGAAGATCTTCAGACACAGTAAGACTTAAGACACAACATGACTTCCAGATGTGGCCAAGCCTCTGGACACCACAAAGCCTCTAGATATGGCAAGGTCCCAGCACAAAAAGACCTTTAAACATGACGAGATCACCAGACTCGACAAGGTCTCCAGACACAACAAGACCTCTAGGCACTACAAGACCTCCAGACACAACAAGGTTTCCAGATATGACAAGTTTTTCAGACACAGCAAGACCTCCAGATATGGCTAAGCCTCAAAACACCACAAAGCCTCCAGCTATAAAAAGGTCTTCAGACATGACAAGACCTCCACATATCTTTAAGACCTAATTGCGATTCTCTATAGAGGCAGTCTGAACTTCATCTTTCCAACCACATTTGGTACAGAAGATTTGAATGACACGATGTTCATCCTGTGGCTTCTGACGTTGGGTAGCGAGAGGGGCCATGTATAAGTAGAAGAGTGTGTGGCTCAGTGAGGATCCTTGGGGGACTTCGCAGTTGAGTCCTGTGGGTCTGGAAGTGTAGGGCCTGAGTCTGACCCTCTGCGTCCTCCCAGAGAGGAAGGAGTGGATCCATTCCAGGGCTCTTCCATGGATTACTATGTCGTAGAGATTGGTGTGCAGAGAGCTGTGGGAGAATGTGTTGAATATTGCTGAGAGGTCGAGGAGTATGAGGGCTGCGGTGTGGCTGCTGTCTGGGAGTAATCGGATGTCGTTGGTGGCTGCCAGGAAGGCTGTCTCCATGCTGTGGATGCTGCGGAAGTCAGACTGGGAGCTGTCCAGGGAGTCGTTGGCCTCAATGAAATTTCGTAGTTGTGCGTTGATTGCTTTTTCCAGTACTTTGGCGGGGTAAGGTAGCAGCGCAATGGGATGGAAATTCTTTAGTTCTGATGGGTTGGCTGAAGGTTTCTTTAGGAGAGGGCATATTTTGATGTGTTTCCAGTCCTCAGGTAAGGTGCCCATGTTGATGGAGCAGTTGATTGTGTTCCGGAACTCGGGGGCGATGGATGCTGTCTCTGATGTATATGTGGTGCAGGCAGGGGTTTGAGGCGGCTCCGGAGTGAGTGCTGTTCATGATGTTGATTGTTTCCTCTGTGGTGGGCGTGGACCAGCTGTGGATGGTATGGGTGGGTCCTGGGGGGGAAGCTGTTGTAGATTTCCTGGATCTTGTGGTGGTAAAAGAAGGCAGGCTTGTCTCAGAGGTCATGTGACGGGGATGCTGGTGGCTTCGGAGGGGGGATCTGTGAACTCGTTGATGACTGAGAAGAGTTCCTTAGAGTTGTGAGCGGAGGAGTTGATTCGCTCCTGGAGTGTGTCCTTCCTTGCATTCTTGATTTTTCTTCGATGGGCAGTGGTTGCGGTTCTGATTGAGGTGAGATCTTTGCTGGTTTGGCTGTTCCTCCATTTTTTCTCTAAATGTCTGTGGGTACACTTTGATTCTTGGAGTTTGGTGGTAAACCTGCTGGCTTTCTTAGGGACGTGTTTGGCCGATGTCAGCCGGAGAGGGGCTAAAGTGTCAGCGCATTTGGTGATCCATACAGTGCTCTTTTCACTTTTTGATGGAGCTGAATCTCTTTTGATGGCGAATCAACTGATGTCCTGAAGATGAAGACAGAACCTGAGTGCTGATCAAACTTGGAGGGTAACTATATGACAATGGAATTGTGATTGTCTGTTTGCTTTTCCTTTCTAGGTACCAACTGCTTTTCTTTTGACAGGAGCCATAGTTAGATGTTTTCCAAATTGGTGTTACTAAATTGTTTTGCATGAAGCCCAACATGCCAATGCTAATCTGAGGTTAGGTGAGGGGTTCACTAGACTGACGCAAATAGACAAATGACTGAATCAATGTTTTGTTGAATAATATACTAATGATACTCTGCTAAGGATAGCTTATGTTCACGCCTTGCTATGTTCTGATGTTTGTGATTCTTGCTTTGATGAAATCTTATCAGAGTTGCCATATTATGACTATGCTATTGTGTTTCTTGGTTTTGAGATTAATAAACTTGCTAATAGTAATGTAATCAATAGGGAATAAATATCACTAAATTCATCCTAAACTGGTGTGGTTATTCATGACTGCAAGGTCATGGTGGTGTCTTGAGTTTGATTAATGTCTTTGAATAAAGTGAAATGCATTGTTGTGATAAATATTGATGACATTATTGACGTATTGATTGACATGTTGATTAGCTATCTCGTCCTAAGGTGTCTCTCAACAGGGTCAAAAGATTCATTGGCCTAAAACAAGTCCCAATGTGTAATAATTGATCATAAAGGGACGCATTAGCAGTTCCAATGGTGATCCGGTTGTTTGAGGTGAAGATGGGGTCCAGTGTGTGTCCTGCAGTGTGTGCGCAGATCAGCTGTCTGAGGCCAAGGGTGGAGAGGTTGTCAAGTAGAGCGGTGGTGCAAACGCCCTGACCCAAAGGTCAGGGCAGTCCACGAGATGGAAATTCAGGTTGCCGAGGAGGAGGTAGTCGACTGACACCAGGGCCTGGGGGGGTAGCGATGTCTACGACATCGTCTATGATTGCGGAGACCGGGTTGCCTGTAAACCAGGGTGCCATGGATGTAGGAGTTGTGGTTGGAGTGGACCAGGAAGTGAAGGTGTTCTACAGTGGTGCAGTGTTCTTCTGGGATGGCCTTGACACATAGTGAGGACTTGTGTATGATGGCGAGTCCTCCACCCAGGCGGGAGGGCCGGTCCCTTCTTAGGATTCTGTAACTGTCGGGAATGGCGATGGTGATGTCTGGATCCGAGATGGTGTCGGTCCAGGTCTCGGTAAGAAAGGGGATGTCCAGTTGGGCGGTGTCGATCAAGTCCCAGAGCTCGGTGGCGTGGATGTGGAGAGAGCGGATGTTCAGGAGCAGGCAGTTGATGGGTTAGTTGGTATCTTTCTGTGCGGAGAATACCATCAGTTTGTTAGAGCTAGCACTGAAGTTGCAGTTACTGCAGGTGAAAGGTCTGTGGGTGTCCTTGGGGGAGATGGTGCAGCAGTTGCTCAGACGTCTGTGTTGAGGCGGAGGAGGGTCCGGAGTCATAAAAGAGGCAGTCCAGGGGGTGGTTTAACAGAGATCCAGGGTTCCTGGCAATGGGACCAAACAACCCAAACAAGAACCCTCTCTTCTGGGCATCTGAATCGACCTTCATTTAGAACCCGTTAAAGAAGTGTGCAACCTTGGGATCATCTTTGATGCTGGTCTTTTGTACACTCACAAGCAACTATCAAAGCCGCCCATTTCCCCTATGTAACCTATCCAAAAGCTTTCCCTTGTTAGGAATCTTCTACCAGATCCTTGTCGTTCAAGCAACGTTCTTCTCCAGACACCATTTATCTTAATGTATCTCTGTAACTAATGCTTAAACTACAATCTCCACACAACAGCCATTAGAAAGCATTCTTATCAGGGCCATCTAATGAATCGCAACAAAGGTGAACACTACAGATCATTTGAATATCCCTCAACCACAAAGCACGAAATTATTTATCTAAACTCTTTATATTCTTCATTTGGGAGCCTGAAAATGGCCACGACTTGACATCACCAAATTGTACTAAAACAGACTTTTTGGAAAACGACTGTCAAAGGCAGGTAAAAGCTACCCAGTTCCGATTTGTGAACATTTCACTGGGGGTCAAACACAGACTCACTCTCGATAACTGTGTTTGCCTCACGGGGAAGGTAAATTTCATTTTTTTATGCCCCCTCCAATGTCCCCACTCTTCTTTCCACCCTGCCAAAGGGCATTTCGCCACTTACAACTCTAGTATTGTTTAATTAGGTGCTGCAGTGCAGGCGCTGAAATGTGTGATGGCATGAATGACGTGGCTCAAAGTTAACATACCTACAATTCCCACTCAAACATCCTAGAACTAATTACAAAAAATCTGTTACATCCATTTCAAAAGTTTCAATGTATGTGTATGATCCATGCACCATGTACCCTTGTCTGTTCTCTCCTCACTACATCTTCCCCTTGCTAATGTGAAATCATTGCTCACCTTCCAATTTTATTGTTGAATCAAAGAAACTAGACATTGAACTCATAATTGTTCAACTTCAAAATAAATAAGTACAAGAACTTCGTTTACTCTAACGTCGCTTTGTTACAGGCCAGTTAGTTTAACATTCATCACTGGCTACATCAGAATCAAGAATTCATATCCGATATTATATTTTGTAGAAAAATTGCGGATGAAGATTTGGGAGTTTTGCTTGGATAGTCAGGGAAAAATAGAAAATGTTCAGAGATAAGGTGTTAGCTTTCTATAGAAATAGTAGTATCTTAGCAACTGAAACTAGAATCCCGGATAATGTTTTTATTGTACATTGTTAAATTTTCTACACATTTCTTGAAGATGCAGGAACATTTTCTACATGAGTAAACACATATCACAATATTTAGGCGTGTCCTAAACATAGTTCAACACACCTTTGCCGCAGTATCAAACCTTGCCAAACACAAACTCCAGGTAAGCAGAAAGCATCTCCAGGTCTGTAAAACACTTCGCCGCGGAGAAATTACCATTACAGATGACTCACCGCTAAAACCAAGTTCGCAGGGTTCTGCCTCGTGGATGGTCGGAAACATAAATCTCTGTTATTCCATTAAAGGGAAGATTATAATTAAGGTAATTGAGAAGTTGGCTGAAGTAGGCTCTTTTAGCTCAAGGTGACCAAGTGCAATGAAACATACGCTGTGTCTCTTAAAATTTTGATAATATAGGTGCCCGATGTAAAATAACATTGCGATTACCTCATAAAATTAAAAATATATTGCTTTCTATCACAATTTTTCGGATGAAGGATTTCCTTCACATTCCTTATGATTTTGATTAAAAACAAGGGAGGCCTCATCGAAAAACCACTTCTGAGGGTAAAAAAAAAGTACCAAAAATCATTCCAAAACGGGTAAATGATGATTATCTCATCTTCTCATTAACAAAGGATAGCTATTTGCATATTTTTGGTTCCTATATTATTTGTTCCAATGGGGGAAAATTTACTTAGCAGTCAGCACAACTCAACAACCAAAGTTGCTGTGTAGTGCTGCGTTGCATGAAAGGGCAAAAAGAAGATAGCGTCATTTCTACTAGGACATGGTGATATTGCTCTCTCCCCAACACTAGCGCACTTTAGACTCCCTTTCACTATGTACACACTCTTGCACCATAGTGCAAGGGTGTCTGTGTGATGTCTAGCATATGTTTATTGTACTGGTAAGACATCCTACCAGTACCAAAAACTATGTTTAGACATACTTAAAAACTTTTACAACTTTGCATGTTTTAATATAGCATCGAGGAGGCATGTGTTTTTGGTGCAAAGCCATGTCTACAAATGTTAATATTTCGAGTTTGTGTCAAGATCCATAGGTGGGTGCATAGAAATGCCCATGTACTACCCATGGGACACTCTATTGACCTTAAGTAGCCGTAAGTAGGGCATCGAGCTACTTTGTGTTACTTTACAATGCACCGCAAGGTTTTCACTGGAAAGTAAATCACAAACAGTTTAATACTGTCAGTATGTATTAAATCTGTTGGTGACCTGTGATTGACTGTGCCTATATATTGGTTTGTTACTTAATGCTTATGCAACTGTTTAAAGGATTTGGGAGAATATAGTTATCCTCAGAGAGTTTGAGTTGAGAGTGCTGAAGCTGATGTCCTTCTTTTAAGCCCAGTACACATCAACTAATATCCTAAAAAAGTTTATTAGCTCTGGTACAGAATGAACTCCTCTGGAAGACTATCAATTATCTCAATCTCTGTATCTAATAATCAGTGGAGGTTTCAAAGATGCTCTTAGGGAGTTTTACATTGTTGAGTCTATTTTGTGAAATTGGGAGGACCTGTGGCAACATGCTTAAAATCACTTTCTAATTTCACACAGGTCATTTGAATTTATAAATGGAATTTGTTTCACTCTTTCTCCTGTACTGTTTCCTGTACTGTACTTTCTCCTGTCTTGTTTGCACTCTTCCCACTGCCTTGGCTGAATGATTCTCATAACCCTGACCTACTGTGCCTTCTCAATTCAGTTCTTCAGGAACTTACCTCCTATAGCTCTGATGTCTCTCTGGTCTTTGTCCTGTATTGCTTCCCCATTCCTTTCTGTTGGCTCCTATTCGACAACCTGAATGTCTTCCAGGAGTTGCCCTCGTTTTCTACATGTTGTTCCTCTCTGCGCCTGTTGCCCCAATATCTCCCTAACCTGTCCCCATTTTTCTACTCTCTTACCTTTTGATGACCTCCAGTCACCCATAACCCTGATGGTAGCTTGGGCCCCACCCCTTTTTTGATAATCTAATTCCTTATTATAACCCTCTTACTCCCCAAAAACCCATCCTTGCACTGAATTTCTCTTCTGTTCCTTTGAGTGGTTAGTCTCCTCACAATGGTCTGATGTTTCGTGGGCCTTTATTTTTGTTGTCCTGGCCACTACTTGCTGTCCATAAATCCAGTGTCATTCCTCGCCTTGCCAAGTTAGATCATCTATTCCCTTATGTTGTCGCCTTTGCTTCCCGGACCCTTGATGTCATTTTAAGAATAGGCCATTTTGCTCCTCTGTTTACTGGTGTTGGCCCCACATCACTGCTCTGTCTTTAAACCCAATATCGCCTATGGTCATGCCACATTCTATTCCATGTTTATCTTTCTTGGCCTTCGTCATGCTTTGCTAATTTATTGTCTCATGATGGCACCTTCCCCAAATGATAGCTCCAGTTTTTACCCTGACCTTGCTCTTATCTATTCAACCATTTCCTCAAACTTTGTGGTCCAATGCAAAGATCCAGTAGAAGCATAAAAAACACACAAAAATCATTTACACTGGATGCGCTAATCTTCCCAACCAGGAGCAATGTAGTCCCAGTATGGACTTTAGTGCTCCTCAATGGACCCCTCTCACTCTGGCAAATGGAAAATAGATAGTGCCTCATAATTCAATCACAATGAGGTCTCAAAAAGCATTGACACAAAAGTCTCAAGTTCAAAGTTCACTTACAAAATATCCAAAGTATTTTTCTGTAAATCTGTTTTTATTATTAGCAGTTGCATCACAACTAAATAATACAGAATACATAGGGCCTGATTACAACTTTGGAGGACGGTGTTAATCCGTCCCAAATGTGACGGATATACCATCTACCGTATTACGAGTCCATTATATCCTATGGAACTCGTAATACGATAGGTGGTATATCCGTCACATTTGGGACCGATTAACACCGTCCTCCAAAGTTGTAATCAGGCCCATAGTTTGGGAGAGCATAATACAGTTAGAGTAGGAACAAGAAAGAAAGTGGGGTATGGAAGGGAGTCCAATAATGCAAGGATCACAAAAACAGCATACTATAAACAAATAATATCATTAGTATGAGCATTTCGAGCACTTACATAATGTTGCTCCATTACAATAAAAGATATATGTACTTCCACGAAGGCCCTACAACAATGCTGGTTGGAGATGTAAAGACATCTCCCTAGGAAGAGGTCTGCACTACAGAAGGTGAATGAGTCGGGTAGTTGTGTACACTCTCCCAGGAGTGCCATTGGTATGATTGATTGTGTTTGTTTCTGGTTTGGTGAGAGAGTCTCAGAGTCACCAGATCCTCGGGGTCTGTGCACGTTCCCAACACTTCCACCACAAGACAGCTCCAATACTCTGATTAGAATAGTCACAGGGTCAAGAGAGTCCAAGTGGGGAAAAGGGGATTAGCAAGGGAACAGCTGGGAAGGAGACCTGTAGGAAGCAAAAAGTTTAGAACACACAATATCACGATTTTATCATATGAATCAATATTAGACTATGACTCTAAACATTGTCATTTTGAAAGCATGGACAACCTAAGCATAGACTTAAAATGACAAGGCTTCAAGACGACTGGGTACCTGTGAGGGAATCAAGAAAAGTTAAATGCAACTTTCAAATTCAAGTACCACTCTTTGCCTGAGGTTCAGGAAACAATCTGAATGATTTCCAAACCATCATATGAATCAGGTTTTGAGAAAACATATTAGGAACACACACATTACATCTTGAACTCTGGCTTTTGTCCCCTCAAATTGCCGGAACATGAATTGCGCACATTGCAGATTTTCACATAGATAGAAAATACCATTGAATGATTTGTGCACAATGAATAACTCAAATTAACCTCAGGAAATAAATCATGCGACTTGCCAACTCAAGAACCACCAAGTAAATGTCTTAAACTTGTAGCGCATAATGAACAACGTGATTTTTGAACACAGAAAGGGAATCGCGCTGCTTGCCGATTCGAAAGTCACCAAACGAATGTCAGGAAATGGTAACGTGGAATGAATAACATGAATTACACTCAAGGAAAGAATCACGCGTCTTGCCGATTCGAAGGCCACCATGTAACTGTCATGGAATGGTAGCACACAATGAATAACATGAATTAAGCACGAGAAACGAATTGCGCGTCTTGCCGATTCGAATGCCACCATGTAACTGTCAAGGAATGGTAGCGCACAATGAATAACATGAATTAAGCATGAGAAACAAATTGCGCGTCTTGCCGATTCAAATGCCACCATGTAACTGCCAAGGAATGGTAGCGCACAATGAATAACACGAATTCAGCACGAGAAACGAATAGCGCGTCTTGCCGATTCGAATGCTACCTTGTAAATGCCATAAAATGGTAGCGCACAATGAATATCAAGGGTTAAAGCACAAGAAAATGAATCGAGCATCTTGCCGATTCGGATGCCATCATGTAACTGCCAAGGAATTTTAGCGCACAATGAATAACATGGATTAAGCACGGGAAAAGAATCGCGCGTCTTGCTGATTCGAATACAACCTTGTAAATGTCAGAAAATGGTTGCGCAGAATGAATATCTTGATTTTGTACACAAGTAACGAATCGCGCGTCTTGCTGATTCAACAGCCAGCAGGTAAATGCCATTCAATGTCAAGCGCACTTTCACACGCACAAGAGAAAAATGGATTTATCATATTAATTAGGCCCAAGAACTCGAAATCCTTCGAGAATGGATTTGGGGGCCCAGCCCGACCCCCGTCTTACCGCCCTGATCAAGAATCACCCAGCCAAGTGAAAGGGCGAGGCCTGGAAGATCAAAGTAGGCCACCGGAACAGGAGCTCAGGAAGTTGCTGCTGCTCTGCACCAGGACCTCTGAATAGTGAGCATGTGGAGCTGGGCTGGCTCCCTTAAATAGAGTTTTGGCCCAGCCCACAAACCTCACCCAGGCATGCTGCAGGGAAAACTTCTAGAAGGCTCTGGAAAGGGACCACACCCTGGCACAATCTGAAAGCCCGCAGCAGTACATTACATGTGAACAGTATTTATATGCATGCTGAACATAAGTCTTCAAGATTAAACTCTGCAATGCAAAAGGTTAAACAACATCATATCAGCACAATGCATAAATTATGTTAGCTTTAAATTGTTGGGTTTTTGCATTCTAGTCCCCCGTAGAGCGCGCACTGCCCTGATGTTAATAGTACTCCCCTCTCCCAGACGCGCTCTAGGGCCTGGATTGTCTGGATTGAGACGATGAAAACGCCTCACAATTATTGGAGCATGGATATCAGATGCGGAAACCCATGAGTTACTTTCAGGGCCATAACCTTTCCATGAGATTAAGTACCATAGGTTACGCCCTCTTAGTTTAGAATCCAACACTTTCTTGATTTCGTATTCTTCTTCTCCCTGTACTAGAACTGGAGCTGGGTGAGGGCGGACCTTCTGGACTGCTTTTTTTCAAGAGGGAGGTGTGGAACACTGGATGAATCCTTAATGATCTTGGCAATAGCAGTTTATAAGTCACAAGATTTATTTGCTGAAGGACAGTGTCAGGACCTATGAATTTGGGGTTGAACATGGGCTTCTTCTTCAAGTCTACATGTTTTGTGGAAAGCCACACTTTTTCACCTGGTTGATACTGCGGTCCCTCACAATGTTTCTTGTCATAATGCTTTTTGTATTTTTGTTTGGACTTTTCTAAATGCTGTTGAATCAATTTCTGGGTTTGATGCAAATGTTGAATGTTTTCTGACACAGCTGGAGTGAGAGAACTTTCTTGAGGGATTGTGATGGGCAAGGTGTCAGGATGATAGTCAAACAAACCAAAAAAAGGTGTAACGCCAGTAGAAGTGTGGAATGAGTTATTGTAGGCTAACTCAGCTAACCAGAGCATTGATGTCCAAGAATGAAGTGCTTTTTCAGGGTAAGCATGTAGGTATTGCTTCAAAGTCTGATTTAGTTTCTCCGTTTCTCCGTTTGACCATCTGTTTGAGGGTGGTTGCTAGTAGATAGTGTAGATGTCACTTGGAGTGTTTTACACCATGTCTTCCAGAAATTGGAGGCAAATTGCGACCCCCGATTGGAGAGGATCATTTTTGGCAGTCCATGATAACGAACCACTCTATTCAGTGAAATAGTTGCCAGTTCACTGGAGGTGGGCAATTTCTTACAGGCAATAAAAAGTCCATATTTCGTGAGACTGTCTATTACCACCAGAATTACTGAATGCTGTTGAACCACTGGTAAACCGGTAATAAAGTCTAAAGAAATGTGCTCCCATGGACGACTTGGAGTTGGAAGTGGATGCAACAACCCTTTCGGTTTTGAATGACTAGTTTTAGTGCGAGCACAGACTTCGCAGTTGTTTACCATCGCTTTTACATCTTTTGTTAGGGTAGGCCACCAAAAATAGCATTGGATTAATTCAAGAGTTTTTGGAGTACCTGGATAACCTGCCGTAGATATAACATGTAACCAATGAAACACAATCTTGCGAAGTTTGGTAGTGGGCACGAAAAAACGAGCGCCATGAAAAGGTAAACCTTGCTTGATTGACCTTTTGGAATCTGCTTGGGCCAACGTCTGCCATTTCTCAACAGTGATAGAGTTGCGGATGTCTTCAAAGAAATCTTCAGTTTTGATGATACATAAGACTTTGTCGGGAGCAATGATAGCTCTGGAGGTTTGAACTGCAGGCAACGTGGTAGACTCTTGGCGGGACAAGGCGTCAGCTTTGCGATTGCGTTTACCAGGCCGGAAGGTTACCACAAAATCAAATTCGGCAAAAAACAACATCCAGAGTAATTGCAGAGAAGTCAAAAGTCTGGCGGAACTCATGAACTGAAGATTGCGAAGATCAGTATATACCGTGACAGTGTATTTGGCACCCAACAAATGATGTCTCCATTCTTTAAAGGCGTCACAAATCGCCAGAAGCTCTTTTTTCAGCAATGACATAGGTGGTCATTACAACCCTGGCGGACGGGTGTAAAAGGTGGGGTAATACCGCAAACAGGCCGGCGAAAAAAAAAAAGGGAATTACGACCCTGGCGGTAACTGCCAACAAAGAGAGCCACTTTAACACTTCGCCCGCCACGGCTGTACAGACAAACAGCGTGGCGGTCACCGCCAACAGACAGGCGGGAGACAAAGTACCGCCCACACTATTACAACACACCAATCCGCCACCTTTTCCGGGGCGGATTCACCGTGGATAAAAACACGGCAGAAACAGCCTTTGCTATGGGAAAATGCTCACCTCAACACACTCCACGAGGAACGACGACTCCAAGGAGCCGGAACTCCAAATACTACCTGCCCTTGTCTTTCTGCTCCTGTACGAACAACAGCGACGTAGGTGCAGAACATACCGGTGAGTACTGCATCTATGACACGGGGGAGGCAAAGGTTAGGGGGACAGCCACCAAACACCCCCACCCTCGCATATTACAACATACACACCAATGCAGTCAAAAATATCACATTAACAACCCACAATCCCCCCGGAAGAATGCAAAGATAAAGCGAGATCCGTTCAAATATTGTAATGTGCCAATATACATGTCATATAAAAATATACTGAATCATATCTCGAAATCTGTCATATTTGTATATACAATACAAGAAGTAGTGCAGATATGTACACAACAATGTCCGTGCACCAACAGTCCAAAAATGCATGGGTGAGGCCCACAATAGATACCTGACCAAAATCTGAGAGAACACTGCTGGGGCATCAGATTGAAACACTACAGGCACCTCAGGGGGAAGGGAAGGGGGGGCACCTCAGCCACATGACTGCAAAGCCAGATCCACGACAGGGCTCCATGCCCATTGATGTATCCTGGGGAGTGCAAAGCCACAGTCTCTCAAGTCTTTACAGTGGGTGGGTTGCCCACTGGACCATCCTGGGGAGTGCAAAGCCACAGTATCTCAAGTCTCTACAGTGGGTGGCTTGCCCACTGTGCCATCCTGGGGAGTGCAAAGTTACAGTCTCTCAAGTCTCCCAAGTGGGTGGGTTGCCCACTGGACCATCCTGGGGAGTGCAAAGCCACAGTCTCTCAAGTCTCTACAGTGGGTGGCTTGCCCACTGTGCCATCCTGGGGAGGTCAAAGCCACAGTCTCTCAAGTATTTACAGTGGGTGGGTTGCCCACTGGACCATCCTGGGGAGTGCAAAGCCACATTGACGCAAGTAGATGCAGTTCTCAACTGGTACTGGGTGGGACTGGTGGCCAGACTGGATGAGTCTCCCCGTGAAAGTTCCTGTCCTGTCACTGTCCCAGCTGCACATGGGAGAAGGATGCCTGATGTGGCGGCCTATTCATACCCACACGTTGTTTGCCCTGATCATCGGTCTTCACCATGGCGGTCTTAGCCTTGTTCAGCGGTGCTTTACCATGGCTGGCTATGGACTGTTCAGCGGTCTTCACCATGGCGGTCTTGGCCTTGTTCAGCGGTGCTTTGCCATGGCTGGCTATGGACTGTTCAGCGGTCTTCACCATGGCGGTCTTGGCCTTGTTCAGCGGTGCTTTGCCATGGATGGCTATGGACTGTTCAGCGGTGCTTTGCCATGGCGGTCTTGGCCTTGTTCAGCGGTGCTTTGCCATGGCTGGCTATGGACTGTTCAGCGGTCTTCACCATGGCGGTCTTGCCCTTGTTCAGCGGTGCTTTGCCATGGCTGGCTATGGACTGTTCAGCGGTAGCCTGAGATGGCGGTTCGGATACTGACATTGGTGTGTGGCATGACGAACTCCACACTGGACATTGTGGTGTGGCATGACGAACTCCACACTGGACATTGGTGTGTGGCATGACGAACTCCACACTGGACATTGGGGTGTGGCATGACGAACTCCACACTGGACATTGGGGTGTGGCATGACGTTCCATCATCGCCCAGCAGGGCTGTGGGATCCTGGTCCCTCCTGGGCACTGACTCTGGCGGTGGTCTCCTGACCAGTAATGATACTTGGGCCCTCCTGGGCACTGACTCTGGCGGTGGTCTTCTGACCAGTAACGATACTTGGGCCCTCCTGGGCACTGGTGGTCTCCTGACCAGTAACGATACTTGGGCCCTCCTGGGCACTGACTCTGGCGGTGGTCTCCTGACCAGTAACGATACTTGGGCCCTCCTGGGCACTGACTCTGGCGGTGGTCTCCTGACCAGTAACAATACTTGGGCCCTCCTGGGCACTGACTCTGGCGGTGGTCTCCTGACCAGTAACGATACTTGGGCCCTCCTGGGCAATGACTCTGGCGGTGGTCTCCTGACCAGTAACGACGGTGCTGGCGGTTGTGTCTTGACCGCCGGAAATGATGGCGCACTTCTCCGCCGTGACACTCACAACAGGCTGGGCAGACTTCCTCGGAACCTTCCCCACCTTCTTTGGAGTTACAGCTGACTCACCAATCGCCTTCGATCCCATTTTACTTGTTGTCCCACCAGGAGTCTTGACACGGTCCCGTCATCCACTCTCCAATTTTGGTGCCTTTACAGGGGGTGGGCTGACAGTGCCTTGGCTCTGGGTCCTACTGCCTGCCCTGGTGGACGGTGCACTCCAAAAACCTGGAACACGCACCACTGGTACTGGAGGCTTTTTGGCTGAGGCGCTACGACTGGACTGATGAACTGGAGGGGGGGTGGGGGTAAACAGGTCAATTTGACAGAGGGACAGTTTCTGACGGACACTGGGATGGGTAGTTGGAGGGGGTCTGGGAGTGGAGGTAGAGGAGGTGTCACTTTAGGTGTTTTGGGTGCAGGTACTGGAGGCTGTCGTGAGGTGGATGGATGTTGGGTGAGTGATTGCCGGCATTTGTGTACTTTGGGAGGGGGCGTCACAGACACACTGGGAGAGGACACAGGGGACGTGTAAATGGCAGTGGAGGTGGTGAGTGCAGGTGAGCGGCTTGTGGTCCTGGGTGTTCTGGTGCGAGTCCTAGTGCCTGTAGATGTGGTGCATGCAGGTGTGTGTGTAGACGACACTGGGAGGGAGGAGGGAGAAGAGGAGGAGGGGGACACAGTGGAGACAGTGGATGTTGCTGTGTCTGTATGGATGTGATGCTTGTGTGAGTGCCTATGGTGTGTGGTGCCTATGTTTGCTTGAGCTACTTTTGGGTGTTGACTTGTGTGCCTGCTGGTCTGTAGGTGTGCTTGGGATGGGCTGGGGTACAGGGGATTGGGTCTGGGTGGAGGAGGTTGGAGGGGGAGGCTGGACACAGGGACAATGGCTGCCATCAGTGCTGAAGCCAGAGATTGCAGGGTTCGCTGAAGGACAGCCTGACCAGAATGAATGCCTTCCAGGAATGCATTACCGTGTTTCAACTCTCGTTCTACACCCTGGATGGCATTCACAATGGTAGACTGCCCAACAGTGAGTGACCTGAGGAGGTCAATGGCCTCCTCACTGAGGGCAGCAGGGGTGACTGGGGCAGGGCCTGAGGTGCCTGGGGCGAAGGTGATGCCCACCATCCTGGGTGAGTGGGCACGGGACACACGCTGAGGGGCTGCTGGGAGGGCGGTGCTGGTAGGGGAGGTGGTGGCTGTACCTGTAGAAGTGGGGTGCACAGATGGTGCCGCCACCACAGGGGCTCTCCCATCGGCGGACGAGTCCGTGTCGCTGGTTGGTGATCTTGTGGCCGACGTGAAGCTCCCCTCGCCCTCCGTCCCACTGGTGAATTCAGAGTCTGTGGTCTGGCCCTCCATGGCCATGTGGGATGCAGCTCCCTCGTGCTCCGGGGCCACTGTACCTCCGCCTGTTGATGCTGATGTACAAAAGGACAGGGAGAGCAGGAAAAGGGGGGAGACAGAAGAAAGAGAGTTTTAGTGCATGGCATACCGCTACCGTTGGCGGACAAGACAGACGCAGCAGCCCCATGCATTACGCTGTGCTCCTGACCTCTGCACATGCTATTTCTGGGATATGGCCTACATGGCAATGGTAGTAATCTGCCCACATGGATGGCAAAGGGGCAACTATACATCAACTTCCCTCTGTTTTGAGCTGGGGTAGAGTGCCACATGGCCTACATAACGGAGGGGCCTTGCCTACCTAACTCGCCCTGGCCTAGGGCCACCCACAACCCAACACCCCCACCGAGACACCTCCACTGCACGCAAAGTCCATATGATGAGGTAGTACTCACCCCCTTGTGTCTGCTGTGATGTCCTTAAGCGCCCATCCAACTCCGGGTAGGCCACCGCCAGGATCCGGAACATCAGGGGGGTCATGGTGCGACAGGCACCCCTCCCACGTTGGGAGGCCATCCCCAGCTGAGCCTCCGCCGTCTTCTTGCTGCAGCAGCGAATGTCCTCCCATCTCTTACGGCAGTGGGTGTCCCGTCTCTGCTGGGCCCACAGGGTCCGGACTTTCTTGGCGATGGCACGCCAAATGTCCCTCTTCTGGTGGGCGCTGACCTACATGACATGCACAAGGAAAGAGGACAGTCATTACCTACTGCACTGTCGTTGTGATTGGCCCCCTCCCAACTCTATCCCTGTGGCCCATTCATCCCCATGCATAACTGTTCTATGTACTCTGCCCCCTTCCCTCATCCACCCAGCCCTCTCCACCCAAGCCTAGCCCATCCAACGTGCTCCCTGTGTACTAACCTGTTGGTCTGGAGGACCGTAGAGTAGCGTGTACTGGGGGAGGACCCCATCCACAAGTTTCTCCAACTCCTGTGCAGTGAAGGCAGGGGCCCTTTCCCCAGACGCAGCAGCCATCGTCGCTTCCAGACCGAGGTCACAGCAGCACTAGCAGTGTAGGCCCTCTCCTGTCGAAGGTCAGGGATCTAGTGATTGAAGAGATAGAAAATGGTGGTGACGTCCGCGGCGGTGACGTCTGCGGCGGTGGGCATCATCACCGGCGCACCTGGTCATTGGCTCCTGGGACCCATAGGGTCCAATGTTAACCAATGCAGTATTGCGCCGCGCTCTACGACCGCCTACCGCGACGGTGTCCAACGCCAGCGCAGTTACCCCACAATCCCATTGTCCCAGTTTAGAGGTCAGGCAGCCGCCATTTCAGGGGCCCACATGGCTTCAATTACTATTGCGTCACACATACCGAGGCCTACACTCAAAACCTTTCCCGGATGGGTTGATTGTCTGTGGTAGTCTTGTGTGTGACTGTGGGTACATACCTGGAGGAATGCTGACAGTTTCTTCGCTGTTGTCCTTCTTAGGCACCGTCAGTTGGGACATATTGGAAGATGGCGGAATCCGCCAGTGTACCGACCGCTGGTGGACCTGTTGACAATCGAATAGCGACATGTCATCGTGACCTACCGGTTTGACCGTGCCACAATCCAGGAACTCTGTACCCAGTTGGAGCCAGACCTGATGTCACCAATCCCCCATCCGACTGTAATCCCCCCTGACGTGCAGGTGCTGTCAGTGCTGCATTTCCTTGCAAGTGGGTCTTTTCAGACAACAGTGGCCATGGCATCAGGGATGTCCCAGCCTATGTTTTCCAACGTCTTGTCCAGAGTGTTGTCTGCCCTGCTGAAACACGTAAGGAGATACATCATTTTCTCTGAGATGGAGGATTTGCCTACAGTGAAAGGTGATTTCTATGCCCTTGGTCATAGGTGCCATTGATGGGACCCATGTAGCTCTGGTCCCCCCCGCAGGAATGAACAGGTGTACAGGAACAGGAAGAGTTATCATTCGATGAATGTCCAGATGGTCTGTTTGGCAGACCAGTACATCTTGCAGGTAAATGCTATGTTCCCTGGCTCAGTGCATGACGCCTACATCCTGTGGAATAGCAGCATCCCTGATATGATGGGTCAACTCCAGAGGCACCGTGTATGGCTATTGCGGGACTCTGGTTACCCCAACCTGTCATGGCTATTGACCCCAGTGAGGAATCCCAGGACCAGGGCAGAGGAACGGTACAATGAGGCCCATGGGCAGACTAGGAGGGTAATCGAGCGGACCTTCGGCCTCCTGAAGGCCAGGTTCAGGTGCCTCCATATGACTGGTGGATCCCTATTCTACTCACCGAAGAAGGTGTGCAACATCATCATCGCCTGCTCCATGCTCCATAACTTGGCATTGCGACGCCAGGTGCCTTTTCTGCAGGAGGATGATCCAGATGACGGTGCTGTTGCAGCGGGGGAGCCTGTGGAGCCTGTGGAGCCTGTGGACAGTGATGAGGAGGAAGCTGATGAAGATGAAAACGACAACAGGGAGTCAGTCATACAGCAATATTTTCAGTGAGACACAGGTGAGTACATTTTCATGTTTCACATATTATTAACTTTCACAAGTCTACCTCTATCCTGTACCTACATTTCACTCCCTATTTGTTAACTGAGTTGTCCCCTTCCATTTCAGTTTCACTATTGTGGTAACCTACGTGTCAACAGCTTGCACCCTTGAAAGGCTTGTGATGTGTGACATTGGTATGTTGGCCTTCCAATGGGTAACCTTTTTTAACACTGTAATTGACAATACAAAGTTCACAATCATTGACTGACTCCAGTTTTATTAGTGTTTCAAGGGTGTTTATTTAAGTGCATAACAATGAAGGGGGTTTGTGAAATGGGGATGGGTGATGGTGGAGGAATGTCCATGGTAGAGTCCAGTCTATTAGTCTCACACGTACATTGCACATCTGGCCATTGGAAGTGGAGCTGGGGCAGTTCCGATTTGGACAGGTTAACAAAGTGGGACAGTGGGAGGACGATCAGGGTGGTCTTATTTCCTGGCGAGGGTCTTGCCATCTTGCTCTGTCCTGTTCCTGGATCTCAGGGCCCGCTTGCGTGGTGGTGGTCCGTCTGCAGAGGATGGGGTGCTGGTGTGTTGGTCCTGTGGCGGTGCCTCCTATCCACTAGCGCCGGCGGAGGTGGTGGGCAGTTCATCGTCCTGGCTAGTGTCAGGGGCCCCTTGGAGTGCCACGGTGTCCCTCAAGGTCTTTTGAATGTCCTTCAGCACCCCTACAATGGTGCCCAGGGCGCAGCCGATGGTCCTGAGCTCCTCCCTGAACCCCAAATACTGTTCCTCCTGCAACTTGGCCAGTACCGTTGCCATTGTCTCCTGGGAGTGGTGGTATGCTCCCATGATGGAAGAGAGGGCCTCGTTGAGAGTAGGTTTCCTTGGCCTGTCCTCCCTCTGTCGCACAGCAGCCCTCCCAGTTCCCCTGTGTTCCTGTGCCTCCGTCCCCAGGACCGTGTGCCCACTACCACTGCCCCCAGGTCCCTGTTGTTGTTGGGGTGGTGGGTTCGCATGGGTGCCCTGTAGTGGTGGACACACCGCTGATTGACCTGTCCTGGGTAGGGAGGTTTGGGCCCGCTGGGTGGGTGCTGTGCTGGTGTTCCCAGAGGGTGGCAGTTCGGTGTTGGGCTGTGGCTGTGCAAGGGGAACCGACTGTCCTGAGGCCCACGATGGTCCGGGCTGGTCATCAAGATCCAGTGGGGCAGAGCTGCTGTCGTCACTGTGGGCCTCTTCTGGGGGTGGAGTGGTGTTGTCTGGACCCTCTGGTGTGGTGACGTTCCTTCGGGTTCCTGAGGGGGTATGAGTACATGATTATTGCATGTGTGTGTTTCATGATGTGCAATGTTTGGGTGTGCGTGTACCCCAGTGCAGGCATTCCTGTGTGGGGGCTTGTGTGGTGATAGTTGGGGGTTGTTGTGGGTCTGTGCAGTGGGCATGCTTTAGTGATGGGTATCCATGCTTAGTTAGGTCATGCAGGTTTTGGGGTTGGGATGGGTGGTTGGTGTCATCGGTAGATAGGTGAGGATTTGGAGTGATAGGGGAGGGTGTGAGGGTGGGGGTGTGTGATAGCATGCAGGTAGGGTGGGGGATATGATAGTTGAAATTTGACTTACCAGTGTCCGTTCCTCCAACGACTCCTGCGAGGCCCTCAGGATGCAAGATGGACAAGACTTGCTCCTCCCATGTTGTTAGTTGTGGGGGAGGAGGTGAGGGTCTGCCGCCAGTCCGCTGTACCGCGATGTGGTGCCTGGATACTGTGGAACGCACCTTCCTCCGTAGGTCGTTCCACCTCTTCCTGATGTCCTCCCTATTTCTTGGGTGCTGTTCCACAGCGTTGACCCTGTCGACTATTCTTTGCCATAGCTCCATCTTCCTGGCTATTGATGTGTGCTGTACCTGTGATCCAAATAGCTGTGGCTCTACCCGTAGGATTTCCTTGACCATGACCCTGAGCTCCTCCTCGGAGAAGCAGGGGTGTCTTTGGCGTGCCATGGGGTGGTGTGTGTGATGTGTGGGGTGGTGTATGTGTTGATGAGTGTGGTGAGTGTAGTGGTATGTGGTGTTTTGTGCGTGGGTGTTGTGTGGGTGATGGTGTAGTGTGCCTCTGTGTGATGGGGTTCTCTATTCTGTGCTGTCTCTCTCTGGCCTTCTCTCAGAAATTCTGGTCGTAGGGGTTTGTGTGTGATGTGGGTGTGTGTTTTATATTGTATTGGGTGTGTGGGAGTGGTGTGTGTATGTGTATCAGGTGTGTGTATTTCGAAATGTCCAATGTGGCTGTGTTTTGGAGCTGTGTGTGTATTTTGAGCGCGGCGGTGTGTACTGCCAATGGAATACCGCAGTTGAAAGACCACCGCGTGGATTCGTGGGTCGTAATAGCATGGGCGTGTTTCTGTTGGCGTGGAGGTGGAGGATTTGTTTCCACATGTTTCTCGCTGACCTTTGGTGTGGCGGACTTGTGTGGGTGTCTGAATTTCGGCAGATTCCGAGATGTGTGTCATAATAGCTGTGGCGGTCTACCGCGGCCGCAGCGGGGTATTGGCGGTCTTCTGCACGGCGGTAAGCACCTTATACCGCCAAGGTCGTAATGAGCCCCATAGTTCTGTTCGGCTTCATCTAACTTCCGAGACATGTAAGCTACAGGATGAAGTTGACTCGTGTCCTTGTTTAGTTGCAACAAAACTACTCCCATTGCCCCATAGCTTCCACTATGAAGGGTCGATCCGCGTCAGGATGAGTCAAGACTGGGACAGTGGAGAAAGCTTCCTTCAAAGTTGAAAAAGCTTGGTAAGCTTCTGGGGACCATACAAATTTCTCCTTCTTTCTTAATAACTTAGTGATTGGAGCCACTGTCTGGGAGAAATGATTTATGAACCTCCGATAAAAATTTGCAAACCCCAGGAAACATTGTACATCTCGAACAGTCTTTGGGGTGGGCCAATCGGATACAGCCTTTACTTTCTTTTCTGCCATCACCATACCTTGAGGGGTAAGAATAACCCCCAAAAACTCAACTGTGGTAACATGAAACTCACACTTGGTTAGTTTGCAATATAAAGGGTGCTTTCGAAGGGCTGCAAGAATTTACTTGACATGTTGGACATGTTCATCTTCATTGTCTGAGTAGATCAAAATGTCATCGATGTAGACTATGGCAAATATGTCGAGGTACTCTCTAAGAACGTCATTCAAGAAAAATTGAAATGCTGCTGGAGCATTACACACACCAAAAGGCATGACAGTGTATTCAAAAAGGCCATATCTTGTCTTGAACGCTGTTTTCCATTTGTCACCCTCTCTCATTCTGACCAGATGATAAGCACCTCGGAGATCAAGCTTCGTGTAGATTTTTGCTTTCTTTACTTGCTCCAGTAAGACCGGAATCAGTGGCAAAGGATATTTAGGGGGTCATTACAACATTGGCGGTATAAGGCGCTTACCGCTGTGCAGAAGACCGCCAATACACCGCCGCGGCCGCGGTAGACCGCCACAGCAATTATGACACACATCACGGAATCCGCCGAAATTCAGACACCCACACAACACCGCCACACCAAAGGTCAGCGATAAACATGCGGAAACAAATCCTCCACCTCCACGCCAACAGAAACACGGCCATGCTATTACGACACACAAATCCATGCGGCGGTCATTCAACCGCGGTATTCCATTGGCGGTACACACCGCCACGCTCAAAATACACACACAGCTCCAAAACACCGCCACATTGGACAATTACAAATACACACACCTGATACACATACACACACCACTCCCACACACCCAACACAATATAAAATACACACCCACATCACCCACAAACCCCTACAACCAGAAATTCTGAGAGAAGGCGAGAGAGAGAGCACAGCTTTTGACAACCCCATCACACAGAGGCACACAACACCATCACCCACACAACATCCACGCACAAAACACCACATACCACTACACTCACCACACTCACCACCCCATGTCACGCCAAAGACACCCCCGCTTCTCCGAGGAGGAGCTCAGGGTCATGGTGGAGGAAATCATCCGGGTAGAGCCACAGCTATTTGGCTCACAGGTACAGCACACATCAATAGCCAGGAAGATGGAGTTATGGCGCAGAATAGTGGACAGGGTGAACGTCGTGGGACAGCACCCAAGAAATAGGGAGGACATCAGGAAGAGGTGGAACGACCTACAGGGGAAGGTGCGTTCCACGGTCTCCAGGCACAACATCGCGGTGCAGCGGACTGGCGGTGGACCCCTGCCTCCTCCCACACAACTAACAACATGGGAGGAGCAAGTCTTGACCATCTTGCATCCTGAGGGCCTCGGAGGGGTCGGTGGAGGATGGGACACTGATAAGTCAAATCTTAACTATCACATCCCCCACCCTACCTGCATGCTATCACACACCCCCACCCTCACACCCTCCCCTATCACCCCAAATCTTCACTAATCTACCCATAACACAAACTACCCATCCCAACACCAAGCCCTGCATGACACAACTAAGCATGGTCACCCCTCACTAAAGCATGATCACTGCACATACCCAGAACACCCCCCCAACCATCATCACACAAGCCCCCACATAGGAATGCCTGCACTGGGGTTAACGCACACCCACCCATTGCACACCATGAAACACACACATGCAATAATCATGTACTTATACCCCTGCAGGAACCCGAAGGTCCATCACCACACCAGAGGGTCCAGACAACACCACTCCACCCCCAGAAGAGGCCCACAGTGACGACAGCAGCTCTGCCCCACTGGATCTTGATGACCAGCCTGGACCATCGTGGGCCTCAGGACAGTCGGTTCCCCTTGCCCAGCCACAGGCCAACACCGAGCTTCCACCCTCTGGTAACACCAGCACAGCACCCACCCTGCAGGCCCAAACCTCCCTACCCAGGACAGGTCTATCAGCTGTGTGTCCGCCACTACAGGGCACCCAGGCTAACCCACCACCCCAACAACAACAGGGACCTGGAGGCAGTGGTAGTGGGCACACGGTCCAGGGGACGGAGGCACAGGAACACCGGGGAACTGGGAGGACTGCTGTGCGACAGAGGGAGGACAGACGAAGGGAACCAACTCTCCACGAGGCCTACCACCACTCCCAGGAGACGATGGCGACGGTCCTGGACAAGTTGCAGGAGACCCTGCGTCTGCAGGAGGAGCAGTATTTGGGGTTCAGGGAGGAGCTCAGGACCATCGACTCCGCCCTGGGCACCATCGTAGGGGTGCTGACGGACATTCAAAAGACCTTGAGGGACACCGTGGCACTCCAAGGGGCCCCTGACACTAGCCAGGACGATGAACTGCCCACCACCTCCGCCGGCGCTAGTGGACAGGAGGCACAGCCACAGGACCACCACACCAGCACCCCACCCCCTGCAGATGGACAACCACCATGCAAGCGGTCCCTGAGATCCAGGAACAGGACAGAGCAAGATGGCAAGACCCACGCCAGGAAATAAGACCACCCTGATTGTCCCCCACTGTCCTACTTTGTTACCCTGTCCATATTCGAACTGCCCCAGCTCCACTTCCAAAGCCCAGATGGCCAGTGCACCTGTGAGACTAATAGACTGGACTCTGCCATGGACATTCCTCCACCATCACCCATCACCATTTTACAACCCCCCATCATTTTATGAGCACTTAAATAAACACCCTTGAAACACCAAAAAATCTGGAGTCAGTCTATGATTTGGTACTTTGTATTATCAATCACAGTGTCATAATGGGTTACCCATTGTAAGGCTAACATACCTATGTCACACATCACAAGCCCTTGAAGGATGCAAGCAGTTGATACGTAGGTTACCACACTTGTGAAACTGAAATGGAAGAGTACAACTCAATTAACAAATAGTGAGTGAAATGTAGGTACAGGATAGAGGTAGACGTGTGAAAGTTAATGTAATGTCAAACCAGAAAATTTTCTCACCTGTGTGTCACTGGAAATATTACTGTATGACTGACTCCCTGTTGTCGTTTTCTTCTTCCTCAGCTTCATCCTCATCACTGTCCACAGGATCCACAGGCTCCTCAGCTGCTACAACACCGTCATCTGGATCATCCTCCTGCAGAAAAGGCACCTGGCGTTGCAATGCCAAATTATGGAGCATGGAGCAGGCGACGATGACGTCGCACACATTCTTCGGTGAGTAGAATAGGGATCCACCTGTCATATGGAGGCACCTGAACCTGGCCTTAAGGAGGCTGAAGGTGCGTTCGATAACCCTCCTAGTCCGCCCATGGGCATCATTGTACCGTTCCTCTGCCCTGGTCCTGGGATTCCTCACTGGGGTCAATAGCCAGGAAAGGTTGGGGTAACCAGAGTCCCCCAATAGCCATACACAGTACCTCTGGAGTTGACCCATCATATCAGGGATGCTGCTATTCCGCAGGATGTAGGCGTCATGCACAGAGCCAGGGAACATAGCATTTACCTGTGAGATGTACTGGTCTGCCAAACAGACCATCTGGACATTCATCGAATGATAACTCTTCCTGTTCCTGTACACCTGTTCACTCCTGCGGGGGGGACCAGAGCTACATGGGTATCATCAATGGCACCTATGACGTTGGGGATATGTCCAAGGGCATAGAAGTCACCTTTTACTGTAGGTAAATCCTCCACCTGAGGGAATATGATGTATCTCCTTACGTGTTTCAGCAGGGTAGACAACACTCTGGACAAGACGTTGGAAAACATAGGCTGGGACATCCCTGATGCCATGGCCACTGTTGTCTGAAATGACCCACTTGCAAGGAAATGGAGCACTGACAGCACCTGCACGTCAGGGGGATTCCAGTCGGATGGCGGATCGGTGACATCAGGTCTGGCTCCAACTGGGTACATAGTTCCTGGATAGTGGCACGGTCAAACCTGTAGGTGACGATGACATGTCTTTCTTCCATTGTCAACAGGTCCACCAGCGGTCGGTACACCGGAGGATTCCACCATCTTCTCATATGTCCCAGCTGACGGTGCCTACGAAGGACAACAGCGAAGAACCAGTCACTATTCCTCCAGGTATGTACCCACAGTTACACACAAGACTACACCAGACACAAAACCCTTCCTGTATGTGTGTTGAGTGTAGGCCTAGCTATGTGTGACGCAGTAGTAAATGAAGCCATGTGGGCCCCTGAAATGGCGGCTGCCTGACCTCTAAGCTGGGACAATGGGATTGTGGGGTAACTGCACTGGCGTTGCACACCGTCGCGGTAGGCGGTCGTAGACCGCGGCGCAATGCTGCATTGGTTAACATTGGACCCTATGGGTCCCAGGAGCCAATGAACAGGTGCGCTGGCGGTGATGATGCGCACCGCCGCGGACGTCACCGCCGCGGACGTCACCGCCATTTTCTATCTGTTCAATCACTAGATACCTGACCTTCGACAGGAGAGGACCTACACTGCTAGTGCTGCTGTGACCTCGGTCTGGAAGCGACGATGGCTGCTGCGTCTGGGGAAAGGGCCACTGCCTTCACTGCACAGGAGTTGGAGAAACTTGTGGATGGGGTCCTCCCCCAGTACACGCTACTCTACGGTCCTCCAGACCAACAGGTTAGTACACAGGGAGCACGTTGTATGGGCTAGGCCTGGGGGGAGAGGGCTGGGTGGAAGAGGGAAGGGAGCAGAGTACATAGAACATTAATGCATGTGAATGAATGGGCCACATGGCCAGAGTAGGGAGGGGGCCACTCACATTGACGGTGCAGTTGGTAATGACTGTTCCTCTTCCCTGGTGCATGTCATGTAGGTCAGCGCCCACCAGAAGAGGGACATTTGGCCTGCCATCGCCAAGGAGGTCCGGACCCTGGGGGCCCACCAGAGACGGGGCACCCACTGCCGGAAGAGATGGGAGGACATTCGCCGCTGCAGCAAGAAGACGGCGGAGGCTCAGCTGGGGATGGCCTCCCAACGTGGGAGGGGTGCCCGTCGCACCATGACCCCCCCGATGTTCCGGATCCTGGCGGTGGCCTACCCGGAGTTGGATGGGTGCTTGAGGACATCACAGCAGACACAAGGGGGTGAGTACAACCTCATTCTGCTGACTTTGCGGGCAGTGGACGTGTCTGGGTGGGGGAGGTGGGCTGTGGGTGTCCCTAGGCCAGGGCGAATTCGGTAGGCAAGGCCCCTCCGTAATGTAGGCCATGTGGCACTCAACCCCACCTCAGCAGAGTGCCAAGTTGAGGTATAGTTGCCCCTGTGGCATCCATGTGCGCAGATGTCCACCATTGCCATGTAGGCTATATCCCAGAAATTGCATGTGCAGAGGGCAGGAGCACGGCGTTATGCAGGGGGCTGCTGCGTCTGTCTTGTCCACCAACGGTAGCCGAATGCCATGCACTAAAACTCTCTTTCTTCTGTCTCCCCCCTTTTCCTGCTCTCCCTGTCCTCTTGTACATCAGCATCATCAGGCGGAGGTACAGTGGCACCGGAGCACGAGGGAGCTGCATCCCACATGGCCATCGAGGTCCACACCACAGACTCTGAATGCACCAGTGGGACGGAGGGCGAAGGGAGCTTCACGTCGGCCACCGGATCACCAACCAGTGACACGGACTCGTCCGCCGATGGGAGCTCCCCTGTGGTGGCGGCACCATCTGTGCGCCCCACTTCTACAGGTACAGCCGCCACCTCCCCTACCACCACCGCCCTCCCAGCAGCCCCTCAGCGTTCGCCCCGTGCCCGCTCACCCAGGATGGTGGGCATCACCTTCGCCCCAGGCACCTCAGGCCCTGCCCCAGTCACCCCAGCTGCCCTCAGTGAGGAGGCCATTGACCTCCTCAGGTCACTCACTGTTGGCCAGTCTACCATTGTGAATGCCATCCAGGGTGTAGAACGAGAGTTGCAACATGGTAATGCATTCCTGGAGGGCATTCATTCTGGTCAGGCTGTCCTTCAGCGAACCCTGCAATCTCTGGCCTCAGCACTGATGGCAGCCATTGTCCCTGTGTCCAGCCTGCCCCCTCCAACTTCCTCCACCCAGACCCAAAACCCTGTACCACAGCCCATCCCAAGCACACCTACAGACCAGCATGCACACAAGTCAACACCCAAAAGTAGCTCAAGCAAACATAGGCACCACACACACCACAGGCACTCACTCAAGCCTCACCCACATACAGACACAGCAACCTCCACTGTCTCCACTGTGTCCCCCTCCTCCTCTTCTCCCTCCTCCCTCCCAGTCTCGTCTACACACACACCTGCATGCACCACATCTACAGGCACTAGGACTCGCACCAGGACACCCAGCACCACAAGCCGCTCACCTGCACTCACCACCTCCACTGCCATTTACACGTCCCCTGTGTCCTCTCCCAGTGTGTCTGTGATGCCCCCTCCCAAAGTACACAAACGCCGGCAATCACTCACCCAACATCCTTTCACCTCACAACAGCCTCCAGTACATGCACCAGCACCCAAAAGACCTAAAGTGACACCTCCTACAACCACCTCCTCTTCCTCCACTCCCAGACCCCCTCCAGCTACCCATCCCAGTGTCCGTCAGAAACTGTCCCTATGTCAAATTGACCTTTTTGCCCCCAGCCCCCCCATCCAATTCATCAGTCCCGTCGTAGCGCCTCAGCCAAAAAGCCTCCAATACCTGTGGTGCGTGTTCAAGGTTTGTGGAGTGCACCGGCCACCAGGGAAGGCAGTAGGACCCGGAGCCAAGGCACTGGCAGCCCACCCCCTGTAAAGGCTCTAAAATTGGAGAGTGGCCGACGGGACCGTGTTAAGACTCCTGGTGGGACAACAAGTGACATGGGTTCGAAGGGGATTGGTGAGTCAGCTGTAACTCCAACAAAGGTGGGGAAGGTCCAGAGGAAGTCTGCCCAGCCAGTTGTGAGTGTCACGGTGGAGAAGTGCGCCATCATTTCCGGCGGTCCAGACACAACCGCCAGCACCGTCGTCACTGGTCCAGAGACCACCGCCACCGCCGGAGTCACAGCCCAGGAGGGCCCAAGTATTGTCACTGGTCCAGAAACCACCGCCGGAGTCACAGCCAAGGAGGGCCCAAGTATCGTAAGTGGTCAGGAGGCCACCGCCGGAGTCACAGCCCAGGAGGGCCCAAGTATCATCAGTGGTCAGGAGACCACCGCCGGAGTCACAGCCTAGGAGGGCTCAAGTATCGTTGCTGGTCAGGAGACCACCGCCGGAGTCACAGCCCAGGAGGGGTCCGGATGCCACAGCCCCGCTGGGCAATGATGGAACGTCATGCCACCCACCAATGCCCATTGTAGAGAACGTCATGCCACACACCAATGTCCGTATCAGAACCACCATGTCAAAGCACCGCTGAACAGTCCAGAACCGCCATGTCAAAGCACCGCTGAACAGGGCAAAGACCGCCATGGCAAAGCACCGCTGAACAGTCCAGAACCGCCATGTCAAAGCACCGCTGAACAGGGCAAAGACCACCATGACAAAGCACCGCTGAACAGTCCAGAACAGCCATGTCAAAGCACCGCTGAACAGGGCAAAGACCACCATGGCAAAGCACCGCTGAACAGTCCAGAACCGCCATGTCAAAGCACCGCTGAACAGGGCAAAGACCCCCATGACAAAGCACCGCTGAACAGGGCATGCACCGTGTAGGAATGAAGAGGCCGCCACATCAGGCATCCTTCTCCCATGTGCAGCTGGGACAGTGACAGGACATGAACTTTCACGGGGAGACTCATCCAGTCTGGGCACCAGTCCCACCCAGTACCAGTAGAGAACTGCATCTACTTGAGAGACTGTGGCTTTGCACTCCCCAGGTTGGCACAGTGGGCAAGCCACCCACTGTAGAGACTTGAGAGACTGTGGCTTTGCACTCCCCAGGATGGCACAGTGGGCAAGCCACCCACTGTATAGACTTGAGAGACTGTGGCTTTGCACTCTCCAGGATGGCACAGTGGGCAACCCACCCACTGTAGAGACTTGAGAGACTGTGGTTTTGCACTCCCCAGGATGGCACAGTGGGCAAGCCACCCACTGTAGAGACTTGAGAGACTGTGGCTTTGCACTCCCCAGGATGGCACAGTGGGCAACCCACCCACTGTAGAGACTTGAGAGACTGTGGCTTTGCACTCCCCAGGATACATCAATGGGCATGGAGCCCCGTCGTGGATCTGGCTTTGCATTCATGTGGCTGAGGTGCCCCCCTTCCCTTCCCCCTGAGGTGCCTGTAGTGTTTCTATCTGATGCCCCAGCAGTGTTCTCTCCGATTTTGGTCAGGTATAGTTTGTGGGCCTCGCCCATGCATTTTTGGACTGTTGGTGCACGAACATTGTTGTGTACATATCTGCACTACTTCTCGGATTGTATGTGTAAATAAGAGTGATTTTGAGATATACATATCTGTATATTTTTGTATGACATGTATATTGCCACATTACAATGTTTGCCCGAAATTCGCTTTGTGTTTTCATTCTTCCGGGGGGATTGTGGGTTGTTACTGTGATTTTTGTGACTGCATTGGTGTGTATGTTGTAATATGCGAGGGTGGGGGAGGGGGTGTTTGTTGGGTGTCCCCCTAACTTTTGCCTCCCCCCTCCCCCGTGTCGTAGGTGCAGTACTCACCGGTGTCTTCGGCGCCTACGTAGCTACTGGTCGTAGAGGAGCAGAAAGACAAGGGCAGGTAGGATTTGTAATTCGGGCTCCATGGTGTCCTCCTTCCTCGTGGGATGTGTTCAGGTGAGCGTTTTCCAATAGCAAAAGCTGTTTCTGCTGTGTTTTTATCCACGGTGAATCCGCCCCGGAAAAGGTGGCGGATTGGCTGGTTGTAGTTGTGTGGGCGGTACATTGTCTCCCACCTGTCTGTTGGCGGTAACCGCCGCGCTGCTTGTCTGTACCGCCGTGGCTGGCGGTGTGTTAAAGTGGCTGTCTTTGTTGGCGGTTACCACCAGGGTCATATTTCCCTTTTTTGTCCGCCGGCCTGTTTGCGGTATTTACGCAGGGTTGTAATGACCACCTTATTCTTGATGGTGACTTTGTTCAGTCCTCTATAGTCGATACAAGATCGAAGTTCTCCATTCGCCTTTGGAACAAAAAACAAAGGAGAAGCTGCAGGAGACTTAGAAGGGCGAATGAAACCATTCTCCAAGAATTGATCTAGATACTTTCGTAAATGTGGATTTTCATGTTCTGACAGGGCATGTACACGACAATTGGGAAGTATCGCACCTGGGACTAGATCAATTTGACAGTCATAAGATCTATGAGGAGGTAGGTTCTCTTTCTTCTTTTTCATCCAATACATCCTCGTAAGATGAATACTGTTTGGGCAGTTGAATTTCTTTCTCCGCGGCAGGAGCTATGCAAGAGTTGCAAACTTTTGATACTGGAATCTTTTGGAGGCATTGTTCTTTACATAGCATAGATGAGAACAAGTCCTTTCGTTCTGCCCAATTAATTTCTGGATTGTGATGAGTTAACCATTGTAAACCAAGGATTATTCCATATTGGGGAGCATGGATCACGTCACGTTCTTTCTTTGATTCTTATCCTCACAAATCACCAACAAGGGGACAGTCTGAAGAGTTACTGGACCACCAGTCAAGAGTTTTCCATCGTCTGCCTGGATGATTTCTGGGGTCTTCTTTTCAATACATGCACGAACCAGTTGGGCGTCAACAAAGTTCCCGGTAGCCCCAGAATCGACTAGAGCCTTCTTGCAATAGGTCTTTTTCTTAACCTGAACTCTTATTCCCAGTTTGAGATGTCTAGATTGTGAAGGGTTCACAGTGACACCCAAGAGCAACCCTTCTCTGCATCTTGGGCATTTTAGTTTTTCCGATTCGACTTGTGCATTGGCTGCAACCTTCTGAACTGGACCTCGTTTGCTCTTTGGTTTGATTGGACAATCTTTGGCAAAATGACCCTTGCGTCCACAATAGAGACATTGTCCATTCTTTCTACGTAGGTCTTATTCATCTTGGGTCAACGGTCTCCTGATGGTTGCAATTTCCATTGGTTCCGGCGTTCTTGAGTCTCTATTATCGTGAACATGGCAGAAATATTTTTCAGTCTTTTTGAGTGTTCCTTTTCGTTTTGTTAAACGATGATCAAGCCTCAAGACAAGGTTTATCAATTCTTGAAAGTCTGTAGTTTGCGGGTCGATTTGAGCTAGGATATCTTTCAGCTCCTCTTTGAGTCCCTTATAGAACAAGGGCGCTTGTTTTTCTTCAGGCCAGGATGTCTCAGCGACCAGCCGATTAAAGTTGGCTAAATATGACACTAAGGCCCGCATTACAACCCTTGCGGACGGTGTTAAAGCGGCGGTAAGACCGCCAACAGGCCGGCGGTAAAAAATTCGCAATTACGACCGTGGCGGAAACCGCCAACAAAGACAGCCACTTTAACACTCCGACCGCCACGGCGGTACAAACAAACAGCGTGGCGGTCACCGCCAACAGACAGGCGGAAGACAATGTACCGCCCACACTATTATGACAGGCCAATCCGCCACCTTTTCCGGGCCGGATTCACCGCAGATAAAAACACGGCGGAAACAGGAATTTCGAAGGGAAAACACTCACCTCTACACACTCCACGAGGAACGAGGACACCATGGACTCCGAACTCCAAATTCTACCTGCGATAGTCTTCCTGCTCCTGCACCAGGAGCACGAACGCCGGCGGTGAAGACCACGGTGAGTACTGCACCTATGACACAGGGGAGGGGGAGGCAAAATACAGGGACACATACACGCAACACCCCCACCCCCACCCTCACCCACTACAACACACACACTAATACATATCTATATATTATAGTTACACCCCCCAAGCCCCCTGGAAGAATGCAAAGACCAAAGGAAATGATTGAAACCATTGTAATCTATTAAAATACAGTACTATAAAATATATATACACTATAAACAAATATATGCACCAATAAGACAAGTCTAGGTACTGCACCATTTATAGTCCGTGGACCACTAGGCCCAAAATGCATGGGTGAGGCCCACACTCAATACCAGATCAAAACAGAGAGAACACTGCAGGGGCATCAGATAGAAATACAACAGGCACCTCAGGGGGAAGGGAATGGGGGGCACCTCAGCCGGATGAGTGCACGACGCCAGATCCATGAGGGGGCTCAATGCCCACTGTTCAATCCTGGGGAGTGCAAAGCCACAGTCTCTCAAGTCTCTCCAATGGGTGGTTTGCCCACTGTTCAATCCTGGGGAGTGCAAAGCCACAGTCTCTCAAGTCTCTCCAGTGGGTGGTTTGCCCACTGTTCAATCCTGGGGAGTGCAAAGCCACAGTCTCTCAAGTTGATAACAGTCTCCACTGGTTCTGGAGGGGGACTGGTGCCCAGAGTGCATCACTCACCCCGTGACGGTCCCAGTTGTGTCAGTGCCCCTGCCGCTCATGGGCTAGCGGTGCTTGATTTGGCAGTGCTCTGTTCAGCGGTGCTTGATTTGGCGGTGCCCTGTTCAGGGGTGCTTGAGTTGTCGGTGCCCTGTTCAGCGGTGCTTGATTTGGCGGTGCCCTGTTCAGCGGTGCTTGATTTGGGGGTGCCCTGTTCAGCGGTGCTTGATTTGGTGGTGCCCTGTTCAGCAGTGCTTGAGTTGGCGGTGCCCTGTTCAGTGGTGCTTGAGTTGGTGGTCCTTCATGGCCCAGCAAGGCTTGTGCTGGCGGTCCTTCATGGCCCAGCGGGGCTTGTACTGGTGGTCCTTCATGGCCCAGCAGGGCTTGTGCTGGCGGTCCTTCATGGCCCAGCGGGGCTTGTGCTGGCGGTGACCTCCTGGGCAGCTGGGCTGGGGCTGGGGGGCCCTCCTGGGCAGGTGGGCTGGGGCTGGCGGGGCCTCCTGGGCAGCTGGGCTGGGGCTGGCGGGGCCCTCCTGGGCAGCTGGGCTGGGGCTGGCGGTGGCCTCCTGGGCAGCTGGGCTTGGGCTGGTGGGGCCCTCCTGGGCAGCTGGGCTGGCGGTGGCCTCCTGGGCAGCTGGGCTGGGGCTGGCGGTGGCCTCCTGGGCAGCGGGGATGATGGCGGTCTTCTCCACCGTGCTGCTCTTCCCAGACTTGCCGGGTTTCTTGTGGCCCTTCCCCACCTTGGGAGGTGTCACAGCTGAGTCCACACTCCCACCGGGACCCCTGGGAGCGGCTTTAGTGGCTGGAGTCTTCCCCCTCTCACGCTGGGCACTGGCCAAGTTCTGATGCTTCACAGGGGGGGACTGGCTGTGCTGTGGCTCCATGCCACACTGGCTGTCCTGGTGGCCGGTGCACTCCACATACCTGTGACTACAGGCACCAATGGTCCCGGAGATGTTGTGGCTGAGGTGCTAGTTCGGGACCTATGAGATGGACGGGGTGGGGGAGGTGTGGGAAAAAGGTCAAGGCTGGACAAGAAAATTGTTTTGGACACACTGGGACGGGTAGCTGGAGGGGGTTTGGGAGTGGAGGAAGAGGTGGTGGTAGTAGGAGGTGTACGTTTGGTGACTTTGGGTGCAGGTTCATGCGCTGGAGGCTGTCGTGAGATGGATGGCTGTTGGGTGGGTGTGTGCCTGCGTTCGTGTATCTTGGGAGGGGGCGTCACAGACACACTGGGAGAGGACACAGGGAACGTGTGAATGGTAGTGGGGGTGGTGACTGCACGTGAGCGGGGTGTGCTGGTGGGTGTGCTGGTGAGGGACGTAGTGGCTGTAGAGGTAGTGCATGCAGGTGTGTGTGTGTGTAGACGAGACTGGGAGGGAGGAGGGAGACGACGAGGAGGGGGACACAGTGGAGGCAGTGGATGTTGGTGTGTCTGCATGTGTCTGATGCTTGCGTGAGTGCCTGTGGGATGTGTGGTGCTTATGTTTGCCTGAGCTTCCCTTGTGTGGTGAGGTGTGTGCAGGCTGGTCTGGTGGTGTGCTTAGGATAGGCAGAGGTACAGGAGATTGGGTCTGGGTGGAGGAAGTTGGAGGGGGGGAGGCTAGACACAGAGACAATGGCTGCCATCAGTGCTGAGGCCAGAGTTTGAAAGGCTCGGTGAAGGGCCACCTGACCAGAATGAATGCCCTCCAGGAATGCATTAGTTTGTTGCAACTGCCTTTCTACACCCTGGATGGCATTCAAAACGGTAGAATGCCCAACAGTGAGGGACCTGAGGAGGTCAATGGCCTCCTCACTGAGGGCAGCAGGGGTGACTAGGGCAGGGCCTGAGGTGCCTGGGGCAAAGGTGATGCCCACCCTCCCGGGTGAGCGGGCACAGGGCGAAGGCTGAGGGGCTGCTGGGAGGGCGGTGCTGGTGGGGGGGTGGCGGCTGTACCTGTAGATGCGGGGGGCAGGGAGGTTGCCGCCACCACAAGGGAGCTCCCATCAGAGGACGAGTCCGTGTTGCTGGTCTCAGCTCCTGTCCCCACTATGGAGCTCCCCTCGCCCTCCATCCCACTGTCCATAGTGTGGCCCTCCATGGCCATGTGGGATGCAGCTCCCTCGTGCTCCGGTGCCACTGCTCCTCCGCATGATGATGCTAATGCACACAAGAACAGGGAGACCACAAAAAGGGGGGGGACAGAAAAAAGACATGTTGAGTGCATGGATTACCGCTACTGTTGGCAGACAAGACAGACACAGAAGCCCCCTGCACTATGCCGCGCTCTTGGGCTCTACAGTGCAATTCCTGGGAAATGGCCTACAAGGCTATGGATGACATCTGCACACATAGATGACACAGGGGCATGAATAGCTGTACTTGGCAATCTACAGAGGTGGGGGGCCACAGGGCCATGCCTTACGGAGGGGCCTAGCCTACGGAACTCGCCCTGGCCTAGGGAAACCCACAGCCCTCCTCCCCCACCCAGACAACTCCACTGCACGCAAAGTCAGCTGAATGAGAGTGTACTCACCCCCTTGTGTCTGCTGTGATGCCCTCAAGCGCCCATCCAACTCCAGGTAGGCCACCGCCAGGATCCTGAACATCAGGGGGGTCATGGTTCGACGGGCACCCCTCCCACGTTGGTTGTCTGGGGTTATCCCTACAGGTTAGTGTGTGTCTAACAGTTGTCCCTCGCCATTTGCAGGTGACTCTGGGTACCCCAACCTGTCATGGCTACTGACCCCAGTGAGGAATCCCAGGACCAGGGCAGAGGAACGCTACAGTGAGGCCTATGGGCGAACTAGGAGGGTGATCGAGCGGACCTTCGGCCTCCTGAAGGCCAGGTTCAGGTGCCTCCACATGACAGGTGGATCCCTATTCTACTCACCAAAGAAGGTGTGCCAGATCATCGTGGTCTCCTGTATGCTTCACAATTTGGCTTTGCGACGACAAGGGGCCTTTTCTCAAGGAGGATGGTCCAGATGGCGGTGTTGTGGCAGCTGTGGAGCCTGTGGACAATGATGAGGATGAAGCAGAGGAAGAAGACATGCAGAACAGGGACTCAGTGATCCAGCAATATTTCCAGTGAAACACAGGTGAGAATACATTCCTGCCTACTACATGTACTTTTGCACTACTACCTCTCTACTGTCTGTCGTTTTCACCCAGTGTATGGTCACTGAGTTGTCACTTTCTCTTACGGTTTTACAGATGTGGTCCCAACGTGTGTCATCTGCTTAGATTCCTCATGGACTAGAGCTGTGTGACATAGGTATGTTGACATTACTATTTCAAGAACATTTGGTCACTGTAATTGCAAATACACTATTTCGAAATCACAGACAGACTCCAGATCATTTTGTGCTTTAGGTGTGTTTATTTAAATGCAAAATATTGGAGGGGGAAGTTAAATGGTGAGGGGTGATGGCGGAGGAGTGTCCATGGCAGAGTCCATTCTATTAGTCTCACAGGTGCATTCCCCATATGGGCATAGGAAGTGGAGCTGGGGCAGTTTAATTATGGACAGGGTGACAAAGTGGGACAGTGGGATGACAATCAGGGTGGTCTCATTTCTTGGCGGGGGTCTTGGCATCGTGCTCTGTCTTGTTCCTGGATCTCAGGGACCATTTGCGGGGTGGTTCTCCCTCTGCAGGGGGTGGGGTGCTGGTGTGGTGGTCCTGTGGTGGGGCGTCCTGTTCACTTGCGCCGGCGGAGGTGGTGGGCAGTTCATCGTCCATGCTAGTGTCAGGGGCCCCTTGGAGTGCCACAATGTCCCTCCTGGTGTTAAGTAGTTCCTTCAGCACCCCTACGATGGTGCCCAGGGTGGAGCTGATGGTTCTGAGTTCCTCCCTGAAGCCCATATACTGTTCCTCCTGCATGCGCTGGGTCTCCTGAAACCTGGCCAGTACCATTGCCATTGTCTCCTGGGAGTGGTGGTATGCTCCCATGATGGAGGAGAGGGCCTCGTGGAGAGTGGGTTCCCTTGGCCTGTCTGCCCCTAGCCTACGGAACTCGCCCTGGCCTAGGGAAACCCACTGTCTGCCCCCTGTCGCACGCCAGCCCTCTCAGTTCCCCTGTGTTCCTGGGCCTCCGTCCCCGTGGCCCGTGTGCCCACTGCCACAGCCCCCAGGTCCCTGTTGTTGTTGGGATGGTGGGTTATCCTGGGTTCCCCGTAGTGGTGGACACACAGCTGATTGACGTGTCCTGGGGACGGAGGTATGGGCCCGCTGGGTGGGTGCTGTGCTGGTGTTTCCAGAGGGGGGAAGGTCTGTGGTGGCCTGTGCCTGTGTGAGGGGAACCGACTGTCCCGAGGCCCCCGATGGTACGGGCTGGTCATCTAGATCCAGATGGACAGAGGTGCTGTCATCACTGTGGGCCTCTTCTGTGGGTGGAGTGGACATGTCTGGACCCTCCTGTCTGGTGACGTTGGGTAGGGGTCCTGCAGGGGTGGAAAGGCATGATTATTGCATCTGTGTATCGCATGGTGTGCAATGGGTGGGTGACCGTGTACTCCAGTGCTGGCATTCCTGTGTGGGAGCTTGTGTGATGATGGTTTAGGGGGGTGTATGGCTATGTGCAGTGTGCATGCTTTGGTGATGGGTGTCCATGCTTTGTTGTTGCATGCAGGGCTTGGTGTTGGGATGTGTGGTTTGTGATATTGGTACATTTGTGAGGAGTTGGAGTGATAGGGGTGGGGTGAGGGTAGGGGTATGTGATAGCATGCAGGTAGGGTGGGGGATGTAATAGTTAAGATTTGACTTACCAGAGTCCATTCCTCCACCTACTCCTGCGAGGCCCTCAGGATGCAGAATCGCCAAGACCTGCTCCTCCCATGTTGTTAGTTGTGGGTGAGGAGGTGGGGGTCCGCCGCCAGTCCGCTGAACCGCCAGGTGGTGTCTTGAGACCACGGAACGCACCTTCCCCCGTAGGTCGTTCCACCTTTTCCTGATGTCCTCCAGATTTCCTGGGTGTTGTCCCACTGCATAGACCCTGTCCACTATTCTTTGCCATACCTCCATCTTCCTTGCAATTGAGGTGTGTTGCAAATAGCTGTGGCTCGACCCGGACGATTTCCTCCACCATGACCCTGAGCTCCTCCTCCGAGAGCCTGGGGTGTCTTAGCCGTGCCATGGGGTGGTGTAGGTGATGTGTGGGGTGGTGTGTGTGGTGATAAGTGTGCTGATATGTAGTGGTGTGTTGTGTGAGGTGCGTGGAAGTTGTGTGGGTGATGGTGTTATGTGCCTGTGGATGCTGTTGTACTTGCTGGTGGTGTCTCTCTCTGTGCTTCGTTCTCAATTTTTGTCGTAGGGGTTTGTGGGTGATGTGGGTGTGTGTTTTATATTGTATTCAGTGTGTGGGAGTGGTGTGTGTAGGTGTATCAGGTGTGTGTATTTTGAATTGTCCAATGTGGCTGTGTTTTGGAAGAGTGTGTGTATTTTGAGCGCGGCGGTGTGTACCGCCAATGGAATACCGCAGTTGAAAGACCACCGCGTGGATTCATGTGTCGTGATAATGTGGCCGTATTTCTGTTGGTGTGACGGTGAAAGTTTTGTTTTCGGCAGTTTATCACTGACCTTTGGTGTGGCGGACTTGTGTGGGTGTCCGAATTTTGGCTGGTTCCGAGATGTGGGTCATAATAGCTGTGGCGGAATTCTGCAGCCGCGGCGGTGTGTTGGCAGTCTTCTGCACGGCGGTAAGCGGCTTTTACCGCCAATGTTGTAATGACTGCCTAAGTCCTGATTCCCTTGGCGTAAGTCTAATAATTCACGATCTACTGAGAGTGTTACAGTTCTACGATCAAAAACTCGCTCAAACTCGCGAACACAATTTCTCCAGTTGTACAACAGAGGACTATCCTTACGCACAAGAGGAATAGCCCAGGTAGCTGCATCTCCAGACAGATATGATAAAAAGAAAGCTACTTTGGACTGGGAATCGGGGAAAGTATGTGGTCTGCAGGTGAAGTGTAATTCCACTTGAACCAGGAAAGATTGCGCTTTCAAGGGGTCACCTGAGAAACATTCTGGGGGAGCTAAAGGAATGGCTGAAGGAACATTTAAGGAAATGTTTGTCGGATTACCTCCAGAAGTCTGAGAAGAGGAACCTGGCCAAGACACACCTGGGGGATTTTGTTCCTTCTTTTCTAACTTAATCTGTGACTGACTCACTCTCTCAGCTAGGCTAGTTGCCAAATCTTTTGATGATACCACTTCTGCTTGGAGCTGAGTGATAGCCTTGACTAGCTCGTCCAGTGTGGCCATGTTGAGAACATACACAAACCAGGAGGATAATAATTTGTGGGCTCACTATTCTATCAGAGTCACCAGATCCTCGGGGTCTGTGCACGTTCCCAACACTTCCACCACAAGACAGCTCCAATACTCTGATTAGAATAGTCACAGAGTCTAAGAGGGTCCAAATGGGGAAAAGGGGATTAGGAAGGGAACAGCTGGGAAGGAGACCTGTAGGAAGCAAAAAGGTTAGAACACACAATATCACGATTTTATCATATGAATCAATATTAGACTATGACTCTAAACATTGTCATTTTGGAAGCATGGACAACCTAAGCATAGACTCAAAATGACTAGGCGTCAAGAAGACTGGGTACCTGTGAGGGAATGAAGAAAAGTTAAATGCAACTTTCAAATTCAAGTACCACTCTTTGCCTGAGATTCAGGAAACAATCTGAATGATTTCTAAACCATCATATGAATCAGGTTTTGAGAAAACAGGGACTGAATCTTCGCAGATGACCTCGCAACATGAAGAGCATAGGTCTCGCGGGCTGATGTAAGCGCCACATGTTTTTGAATCAAGAAGGCCTTTAGTCTGCTCAACTAGTCAAAATTAACATCAGAAGTAGCAATATGGGGCTAAATGTCTGTTGCTCCTTTGAACTGTGCAGGGGGAAAAGGACATTCCCACAAAATGTAAGAATTTTTGCGACAGAAACAACATAAGGTATCTGTGCTCCCATTCCAGAACGGCTCTCATTGTTAAGGAGCACATAGCTGCCATTGGGGAGAACCTGGAACGCAGGTCTAATCAAGGATACCAGGACTCCCTTCAAATAACAAGCTAAATTCACCACGGAGGCATTACATGCCCTGTGCAAGGACAGCTGTTTACAAACAATTGAATGGCTCACAGAAGTCTCCATTCACTGCCGCTAAGAAAGACCTCTTTCATGCCATTGAAACATTTGTACTAAAAGGGGCGCTCCCACACCTCGTGTATGTAGTTATCTCCCAGTCTTTCATATCTGCCTACCGGAATGTGTTTCAAGCAGGACGTGAATTGAAGTGTTGAAATAGGCAGATTAATAACCCCATGTATTAATCATTCAGCAGAGGGTACCTCAGTGTAATGCGCACTCCTCTTTTAAGTGGATCCGTTTTTGACTTGCGCAGGACGATTGATACACACCCAGTACTGACTGCCACGTCTCCCCACTGCAACCCTCCTGCGTGGTCGCCCCTGGAGGAGCTCACCAATTCGCTGATGCGGAAGGCCCCATAGAAGGCTAACAAAAATGCTGCTGAAAATAGAGCTGACCCGGCCTGCGAGGAGCCGACTGCTGGGAGTGCGTGCAGAAGATTCTCCAGCAGGGGTGCTGTTACAGGGTGCCTACAGTCTGAGCTAACCTGGACCGCCCTGGCCCAACCTGCTAGAGCCCGTTTAATAATGAAAGTGTTCAGGGGTGCCTCCCTGTTTTTAATTCTAGTGAAAAAATTAATCGCAGCCAGGTAAGCTTTCGAACAAGAAACTGGGTGTCCCTTGTCTTTTAAATGCTGTAGAAATGCGTGTATTGCTGATTCAGAGAATAACTCAGAAATTAGCTGCGCCTGCAAAAAACGCCTGGACTGGTAAATATCATTCTCATATGCCCTCCTAGTACGCGCCGCTAGCGATGTTGCTACTAAATCTGGGAGGGCGGGGCACCAATTTTCCACAGAGATTCTGGGAACTCCGTCATCTTCTCCTTCGTCTGAGGGTGGTACCGCAGAAAGTCCTGCAATAATGAGCGAGACAGGGCGTCAACAGTGTTGTTATGAATCCCTGGTACATGTTTAGCCCTGAAAGTAATGTTGTATTGTAGACATGATCAAATTAAACGTTTGAACAGGGGTAAGACCAGTGGGCATGTAGCTTCTTGGCGATTAATGACTTCTACTAATGCCATGTTGTCGGACCAAAAGATTACAACTCTATTCCTAAATTCCTCCGCCCAGATAGTGACTGCAACAACAATAGGGAAGAGCTCCAGAAAAGCTATGTTCTTTGTCCAGCCCCGGCTGACCCATTCTGATGGCCAGTCCGCCCAGCACCACAGAGGTCCCAATATTGCGCCAAAACCTATGCTACCGGCTGCATCAGTATACAGGCCCAGCGTAGGGCTGGAAAACGCTTGATGAGACCAAATGACCGCCCCATTAAAATCTTGCAGGAGAACCTCCCACAACTTTAAATCCTCCCTAACCTCCAGAGACAACCGAGTATGATGATGTTTCTCTGTTAGCCCGGCCAGTGACCGAACGATGGATCTAGAAAAAGGTCGGGCCATGGGAATAATCCTAAGCGCAAAATTCAGCTGACCCACCAGCACCTGGAGCTGGTGGAGGGTAACTTTTTTCTGTGATAACATTGTTTGTATGGACTCCTTGAATACCTGAAGCTTATCCTGAGGCAGGCGACACTCCCCTGCCACAGAATCAATCGCTATCCCGAGGAAGGTAATGCAAGTAGAGGGTCCAGCAGTCTTGTCTGGGGCCAAAGGGACCCCAAATTCTTCAAACATTATGATCAACGCCTGGAGTGCCCACTCGCATTTCCCTGACCTAGGAGGGCCTAAAACTAAGAAATCATCCAAGTAATGAATGACGCCGTGGTGACCAGGGTGAAGTGAAAAGGCCCACTGTAGGAATGTGCTGAACTGCTCAAAATAGCTGCATGATAAACTACAACCCATGGGCATGCGTTTATCAAGAAATACTCCCCCTGGAATTGAAAACCCAGTAGGTGGTAATCTTCGGAGTGAACAGGAAGAAGTCTGAAGGCTGACTCAATGTCGGTTTTAGCTAACAAAGCCCCATGGCCTAGGGCCCTGACCTTTTCTAATGCGTGGTCAACCGACGCATACCGGACCGAGCACAGCTGAGGATCGATGGCTTCATTTACTGATGACCCCCGAGGGGCCGACAAATTATGAATCAGCCTGAACTGACCCGGCTTCCTCTTAGGAACCACCCCCAAAGAAGAACAAACAAAGCCTTCCAGAGGTGGGCCCAGGAAGGGGCCTGGTAACCTGCCCAGCGCACATTCTTTTAACAAAACAGCACCGCAAATGTAGCTTTTGCTAGAAAAATAAAGCAATGCTGAATAAAATGTAATTGGGTTAAAGTGCACAGCTGCAGGCCTAGTTTAGCTAAAACAAGGTGTTTAGAACATGCCTAAAATGGCTATACAACACTCTCCCCTTGCCGGTCAAAGGTGGTTCCAAGCTAATGCTGAAATGAGGCATACAAACCCTAAAGTATCAACTAAGACATTAATTATGACTATGTGGCACGTGGAACTCAATTTCAAAAGGCAAAGTCATTTTGGACATCGCCAATTTTATCCAAGACAATGGTGATAAAATATCCAAGTCATGTCCAAGGAACATCACTGAGCACTCGTGTTCCAGAGGCTGAGCTGCAGCTGAGGGAGCAGCATTTTCATGCCATGCCCACATTGAGTTAAGAGTCGGCGAATCCACAAAGAGCAACGCATAAACGGCATCCCGTAGCAAACGCACCCTCGACGCGCATGTCTGATAATGACCCCTCATCTGGAACATCAACAGATCAGCATCCATTGAAAGTAAACGCTACGTAGAAAGACAGACTTCAAGTGCACAGAGGCACCAGGGGCATCGCAACACAGGCTGCACACAATCCAAAACTGGCCAAAATGACAAGGACCAGTCACACTCCAGCTGTTGCAGGAGAGGTGCTCTGAAATACTGCATCATGCGTCCATGACACAGTTGACCTGGTGGTAGTGCTTTCAGTCCTCCTTGCTGTGAAGGGCCAGCCATTGCACAGAAAAAGTAGCAACAGCAGAATGCCACCAATTATAGCCAAAGTGACTGAGAATCCACCGAAAACACTAAAAAAAATGAATGTATGGCTGAAGTTATTAAACCAAATATAAAGGATAAGGTGTGAAGGAAACCAGAACCAAAAGCCTTAAAAACGTGGGTGATTCCACTGGTACTAGATGCATTCAATATTCGCCCCAGAAGTTCACCAAAGTGTCTTGGAAAATTAGTATTTAAAAGGGACTGAATCTTCGCAGATGACCTGGCAACTTGAAGAGCATAGGTCTTGCGGGCTGATGTAAGCGCCACATGTTTTTGAAACAATAAGGCCTTTAGTCTGCTCAACTTGTCAAAATTAACATCAGAAGTAGCAATATGGGGCTAAATGTCGGTTATTCCTTTGAACTGTGTGGGGGGAAAAGGACATTCCCACAAAATGTAACAATTTTTGAGACAGAAACAACATAAGGTATTCCGGCTCCCATTCCAGAATGGCGCTCATTGTTAAGGAGTACATAGCTGCCATTGGGGAGCACCTGGAACGCAGGTCTAATCAAGGATACCGGGACTCCCTTCAAATAACAAGCTAAATTCACCACAGAGGTATTACATGCCCTGTGCAAGGACAGCTGTTTACAAACCATTGAATGGCTCACAGAAGTCCCCATTCACTGCCACTAAGAAAGACCTCTTTCATGCCATTGAAACATTTGTACTAAAAGGGGAGCTCCCACACCTCGTGTATGTAGTTATCTCCCAGTCTTTCATATCTGCCTACTGGAATGTTTTTCAAGCAGGATGTGAATTGAAGTGTTGAAATAGGCAGATTAATAACCCCATGTATTAATCATTCAGCAGAGGGTACCTCAGCCACAGTAAAAGGCAATTTTTCTAATTTCTTTATTCTTAACATGATATATGTTGCTTCCTTTTTAGCCATCATTTGTTGCTGTCGCATTAAATTAAATGTTGAAAAAATCTCCCTTGCACTCACATGTTGCCAGGGGACGTGACCTGCCTTCAGTTTTTGTAGTGTCCAACCTAACTGCATGATGGATCGTAGATGACTTTGTCCATGTTGCAGAAATGACACATCACTCTGTACTATATCTCTTGCAGAGGACACAATGTCATTTAGGGTGTAAATGCGATTGGACAAGGTGTTAATTCCAATATCTACAATGGCTCATGCTTTCTGTATGTTTTCCTGATCTATTTGCCTTAACTGGGCAGCCACTTCTAGTTGGGAAAGTTTCCAAATTTAATTATATGTTTCATATATGAAGCATTTTCTGCACTGTCATCTGGGGCGTAACAGGAAGTCCTGTAAGTCTGTGTTATTGGACAGGAGACCAAGATGTTACTTAACAGCATCTAGTGAGTAGACCTTCATCCATTGCTGGCATAGTTTCCCTACACTGTATGTTGTCAGAATAACCGAGTGTTCTAAGGATATATAGTGAGGGTCTGGCCTATTAGTTCTAAAATCCCCCGAGGAGTTTCCAAAACTCATTTGGCACCCATTGGTGTCTACAGGCCACAATAACCATTCACCAGGACGTGATAATAACGTGTTATATGGTCCATTTTGGACCCATTCATTAAGCTGATCTTCAGATGCATTTATATACTTTTGCCATTTGTTAAATTTTGCAGGGACGAGAATACTGGCACATTCATTGCTTTAATGTTCGCTAAGCCTAAACAGCTAGTATGTTGTACTGTTACATTTAAGAATATAATCTGAACAGGAATCATACAAGCTCTAAATAAAGATTCTGTACCTCTAATTTACCAATTGTTTGTTCCCCACACACTTTATAAATCAACCAAATTAACCCAATGTTAACAACCTTTTATGGCCAATCGGGAAACAAAAGAATCAGAATATATTAATTTTGTATAGGTCAATAATACATGCAAATCTTCCATCACTGGCAATTTGAAATATTTTGACTCGGCATTCTTGACATTGTGTCCAGAAGAATATGCAAACTTTTCAGTAAATGTTTTTGAACTGCCTACTGGCGTAGTCAGGCAGTGTTACCATTATGCATGTTTAAAAACAGTTTTTGGTGTACTAGCTCTGTGAATGAAATGATGTCCATAATATTTATCACAGAACATATTTCCATAATTTCCTTTAAATTGGTACACATCATCATTTTCAAAAACTGATTAATACTGTAGACCAGACATCATAGTATCAACCGTTTTTACATCCCGAACATCAGAAATCACATTGGGTGTTACAGCAATCAATGAAAGTTTGAACACATAAGGAATTTGAATGATCTCTGTAAGACCATATATGTCAAATAAGACTTTATCCCATACATTCCCATCAGGAATTGGCACAGCTGTAATGGTCACTAGGGATACGTCTCGGCATATTTTTATGTGAAGAAAAATGTGCTTTTAAAGCTTCATTCACCAGTTCAACTGTAGAGCGATAAGGAAGGTACTGACCATGTATAAGAAGAAAGAAGACAATGACAAACCCAATCCAAAGTTGAAAGGCAACCAGTCAGCGATAACCATAAACAGTTTCATAGACTAGTGAGACAGTTTATTTTTAGCCAATATATTAGCTTACCTGCTCTTATCAGTTCAGTCACAGTTGAGGCAGATGGGTCCGAAGAAAAGCCGTCAGTATTGATGAAGTAACCATCATCAGTACAAACAAATGCTGGTGGTGTGTTTAGAAGAGGAGAAACTGCTAAAGGTTTCCTTGGTGGTGTGTAGTATGTTACAACATCTGTTTGTAGGGAATTTGTAGAAGGTTGCTCCATAAATCAGTTAAGTAGTAGTCGTCAGTGAAACCAATGGTAGCTCATTTTCCACCCTCCCCAAGTTTGAAGAGTTTTCAGTATTGTTGATAATGACTTGTAGGGGAAGATCATCATTGGTAGTGGGAGGGATTTGGGTACTACCTTAAAGTCCCCTAGGTCTGCTGTGCAGGATTGGCCACATGGTGTAGTCTGATTGAGACAAAGTGATTCTCTTTTGAAGCAGGCAGAGGTGGTAGAATGACAGTTCTGGTACCATGTATTCCCAGGACTGGGACCAGTTTTCGGTAATAAGGACCAAACTCCTTTTTCCCCTGGCTTGGGAATCCATCCAGAAGATGTTACTGGTAGATCCCTAATTACAGAGGAGGCAGCACTGGCAGATGCGTTGTCATCACAGAATTGTTGTAACTCCTGCAAGACAGTGACACATTAATTTATGTTAAAAGGTGTATCTACCGCCTCCATGCCAGGACCATCAAGATCTGGAACATACATTTGAGTTCCAAACAGGCACTTGTATTAAGTACACCATCCCAGGGACCTTCTAGGCTTCTAGGCTTCACTAACTCTGGTCTCAGGACTTTGTTGGGAATCACTCGGACCGCCACGCCTAGAAGTTTTACTTCTGCATCAAACATGCCTCCCATCCGGTAGGAATATTTAGTGGTATAGGCTTTGGGCATAGATGTGCCCTCTGCCGTCGCTCCTATAGCGGCCAATGTTTCATCATCCACTCTTGTTCTAGATTATGTTAATGCTGTGACTGAAGCCATTGTACCTGCCGACTTTGCTGCTTCATCAGCCAATGTATTGCCTTCAACGTTTATCCCAACACGCTGGTGTCCTAGTGTGTGTACAACATGAACATTCTGTAGTTTTTCCTTCAGATCCGCTTCCTTCCCCCACAGAAGTCTGTGTTTTATGGTAAAACCTTTTGAATCTCTGAACCCATTTTGTCGCCAATAATGCAGGTATGCATTGAATGAATGGACACAGTAGTACCAATCACAGACAATTAAAATAATCTGTTCTGGATGTGTATGTGTAATAATACGTGTGTTTTGACCACTGACTAGCAGCACACCATCACATTAGTGACCACCAGTTTCATTATGCCCATTGACTTTATTTTAGCATTAGCCACAGCCACGTTAAAAGGTGCAAGTAGTTTTCCACATTGTACACTGTGCTCATGCTTTTATTTTTTGTGTTCTTTCCCACCAAGGGCTTAGGCTGATAAGAATGTACTAAGAAGGCAGGAAACGGTCGTGTTTTGAAGCAGCACCTTGGGATTGTGGCCAAGTCCCAACGTGTTATTTTCAAAGCTGGCCTAAAGAAATCAGCACTTCTTGAATAAATAAACTTCTGCAGTGAGAGGGAGGTTCTAGAATTTTCCTCTCTTGTTTGTTCAAAGTATAAGAGGACGAGACCAGATGGAACGGGGACTCAGAGTTTTCAGATCTCAGGCAAGCCCCGGACACTGGGGTGTGTCATCCTTCCCATGAGGATAATTGATCTCTCTGTCCTCGATCAATTCTGGGATCTGGTGATCTGATATAGAATAGGGCGGAGATGAAGCAGTTGTGCCCTTGTCGCATGCTGATGCATATTTTTTAATTAATTATTTGCTTTGCATCATAATATAGAGACATATATTTGCTGTGTATACTGCAGTGGAGGTGTACATTGCATTGGAGAATCATTTGTACATGTTTTCATTTAATTGCTGTGACCATTTTTAAACGTGTGCTTTCAGCATGCTAATCTCCTTTTACGAACCTTGCGAAGTGAAATAATAAATGTCTTCTTTGGACTAAGAAGCATATTCCAGAGATTTTTGTCAGTGCATGAGTGTTTCAGCTCGGTTATTAGTGAAGCAAAACAGTATGCTCCAGTGCTAACACCAGAGCCCTGAGCTTTGCAAGTTGTGCTGTATAGTCCCCTAGAATTTGTGTGTATGTTTTTTCTGGATGGAACTTGTCATCCTTCATATACCCGCTTACGACTGCGCAAACAGCTGAGTATTGGTGTTTGGTGCCTACAGCAGGTTGTGCTGAACCATCGGTGTACAAATTTGTTTTGTATTATTCAATAGGTAATGTATTTGCTGGCACTGGATATTCAAGTTTGTATTGTAGGAATTCTTGGGTCTGTAATTTAGAATCAAACACATATTCAACATCAGTGGCCATCAGAGACGTTGCCCATTGAATCCAACGTGGATGTAATGCTTTAGTGTTCGGGACGCTTGCTTTCGTGAAAGCCACAAGGGCTGGGACTGGGGGTAGAGGTCTCTCTTTAAGGACCGCCATCTGAACAACACTGAGAATTTTCTCAGTGGGAGCAAAGCGTTGTTTGGCTGTAGAATATAGGTGTGATTTATATGCAATTGGGACGGTCTCACCCTCATTGAAAGGCACATAGGTGAAAACAATGGCACCAGCAATTACTCTGATGACTACATTTTATATTGTGTAATATTGATGTCACATGAGCTGAGAAAAGCCCAGGACTGTTCTTATAGCCTCGTGGGAGTCGGCAACATTTTTCTGAGAGCCTAAAGCGCTGTAACTTGTTAAGTCCCTACTTTCAGGCACTATGTTTTAACAGAAGAAACAGTTGGATTAATCCAGGCTTGTTTTGTATTTCCTTCTCACAATGTTGTTCAGTAGTGCTGTACTATGTGCGTTTTGTATAGCATATGTTTTTGTGTGACTATTTAAAGGCCTATTGTCTAAGACTATTCTATATGAGTGGTCGGGTTTAGCGACTGGAAATAATGGATTATTCATTGATGAGTCTGAGGGCTCGAGAACACCCTGATACTCTAATTGTGTGAGGATTTCCCTCACTGTGGCTTTTGCTTCGTATTATATTGGATATTGAGGTTGGGGCAGAGGTATTGATTTTATTGGTATTATATGGTAGAGAGAATCTTTGTCTCACCCTACATGATTGCAATATAGTGCACGTGCCTGCACCACTGGCCAATCAATGGCGTAGTTTTCAACAAGCTCTTTTATGAATAAGGGGCAAGAATGATTTTTCAATGACATCTTCTCCATGTGGAGATCATGGACAAATACCTGTGGCCAATCTTTTTCGGCCAGCAGAATATCATAAAATGCCACTTTTTTCTTTTTAAATTGTGTTTTCTGTTGTGGAAGTTTCTCTTCTTTTTTAACAGACACTTGAGACGAGCGTTGTGAGTCCTTTCTTGGTTTCACATACTCAGTCTGCTGATCTGACCGCCCACCTCTCTCACTTCATTTTTCCAGTGAGTCCTGAAAGGAACGAGATTGACGTGTATCAGTACACTGATGTCTGTCAGGTGTTTTTATATTATCTGTATTTCTAAGGTTGTACCTATTCTGTGGGGTATCCGAATGCAGAGATTCTCCCCTATCTTTTTTAGGTGTTTGTTGTTTTTTATCCCAGTGTTTTTTAGAACCCTCAGGTGTTTGTTTGGCAGCATCCTTATTGGATCTACCTTGTACTTGTGGCATAGTTGGTCTGGCTCCAAAACTATCTCGACTTGTACTGGAGTATGTTTCAGCGATAATTTTTGGCAGCTCACGTTCTTGATCCTGTAGCGGAACGTCATGAAGCCGCATGCGCACTGTCAGTGCAACTGCTTCCCCTTTAATGTTACTTAATATGATTGAAGATACAGTGGCAAAATTACCTATTAATTGTATCCCAAAATCTAGGTCAGGGGCTGCTCCGTATTCATCTTGAATTTGTTTCAACACTTGCGGAAGATTGGCAAGCATTGGTGTACCGTGTGCGGTTGTGTAGAGCGCAGCAAATACCGTGCCCCATGAATTGCAGTTTTCAATTGTGAGAACCATTCCTAAAGGCAAGCACATTTTCAAAATTCCATTTTTATCCTGGGGTCCCGTATGGGGAAAGACTGCTTTCAGTGCATTTATTTTTTGAGCTAACCAAAATGGAATCTTCTCTTGTTTGGCGGGTACTTTGCCTATGTTGGAATGTACAGTTGGCAGAATAATGCCTGGTATTGCTGCATGTGCTTGCGCTGGAGCAGCTCGTGCTGGGTTTGTGTAATGTTTGCATTACAAATTGTACTAACAATCTATAAATTGTTATGATCTCTGCATATAAGCGGCGGACCTCAACTACCGCCAAGCCTGCTGCATCAGGATGTGGTGTATATGTGGCCAATAAAGGCCAGGTCGGGACAGCATTACTTAACTGACCTAACCTAACAGGTAAAATTGTATGGGGTAAGGCGCCATCAAGCCAATTATTGTGATCTTGATAAGATAAAGGCATTTCCAAATATTCATAAGCTCTGTACTGTGCAGGTGGATTTACAGGTGTATAGTTATGAAATGTATTTGTGTTCCCATCTACTGCTGGAAAGGTGACCCAAGAATAAAACAATTCTGTTCTGTAGGCTGCATGGGCTTCCACAACAAATATAACTGGACCTCCTTGGGCGGTTAGACCACTTGCCAATAAATGTGCAGTAAAGGGGCCTCTCATATTTACCTCTATTGTTACCTGTTGAGGGGGCGCCATATTACTGATTTATGCATTCAGAGATAAGGATTCCAACTGGGGATCAATCCTTTTATGGTTCAAGCTTGAACAACCTACCACTCATGATAGGTCCCACCTACCTAGCTGGGGAGGAAATCCTCAATACCACGGATGTCTCCGTATAAATTATTGAGGTGTCTTTAGTCCTTCGTTGAGACAGAGATACTTAGGAGGATCTGATTTTTTCATGTCTGACCAAACGTTGGTGGCGCCATGTCACGTAGGTTCTCACTAGGGTAATGAGGCTACTGGATTTGGGTGGTAGAATCGCCTGGGTTGTGGGCACTGAGGATTATTCCACACCAGGTGACACCTGTCGGCCTAATCGGGGTTTCCGGCTAACTTGCATTGCCCCATCTCTGACCGAGATGATTGTGGCAACCGGGCTCATAGTAAGATAGATTCCCGAGGGAATCGTGGTACATCAGATCATATCCCTTTCTCTCAGTTGCCAAGGTCTAACTCAGGCAAAGACAACGGAGTCAGAATATATTTATATAAGCATTTATTAAAATATCTGCATCTTAGATAAAAGCAAGTGCATAGCAATAACGAGGACCATAAAAAACAATAGGAGCACGCATCTGACTAAAAGTGTAAAACACAAAAACAGCCCTACCATGCTGTCTAAGCAGGGGAGTGGATCTATTGCCCCTCACCTAGGCTAACTATGAGCACAGCATACTAAGTCTAATCTGTCCATCGGACTTTCCCCTGGGAGACCATCATCTTTCATACCGGAAGAAGAGGCCTGAGGTCTAAAGAGACACCGTCCCATTTGGTTTAGGGCTCAGCCGTCTAAGCAGGTAGCTGCAGTGAAACTTACAGCAATCAGCATACAATTGCAGTCCTCTGGCGGGAATCTCCCTCTACTGTATCTGGGACTAAGGTTTGTTTTTTATAATGAAACAGCTGACATTCCAAGAAATGGTCCTCATGTATGAGCGTGTTTCTGTGAATGCTGGAGACACAGCATACCACGTCGGCAGCCCTATCAGACTGTAGCCTTGGGGAAAGCACAAAGTGATCTACATGTCCTACTAAGAAAGTGATGCTTTCCTAGGCGAAAGAACTATGAGATAGAGTAAAAATAAAACAGTACCGCAAATGTAGCTTTTGCTAGAAAAATAAAGCAATGCTGAATAAAATGTCATCGGGTTAAAGTGCATAGCTTCAGGCCTAGTTTAGCTAAAACAAGGTGTTTAGAACATGGCTAAAATAGCTATACAAAAAAACTAGGGCCCGTATTTATACTTTTTTTAGCACCGCATTTGTGCCGCTTTTTGACGCAAAACGGGGCAAACCTACAAAATACAATGGCATTTTGCAAGTTTGCGCCGTTTTTGCGTCAAAAAACGACGCAAATGCGGCGCAAAAAAAGTATAAATATGGGCCTAGATTTTCAACTGTTGCGTTCCCTTCTTCCCTTCATGTTATGCACAAGGTTCCCTTCTTGGCTAGGTCTAAGCTCAACTTTGGGGGTACATTCCTTCCTTAACTCTCCTCCTTCCTTCCCTTATTTTTGGTGCTTTTTTTTTTACTTGCTTTCCCCTCCCTCTCTGATTCCCTCATTGAACTCATCGACAAAGATGCTTTAATTTTGACTAAGCTTACAGGTTCATTCATGCTGATCAGTGTTAGTGAGGTTTGTATAAGACAGCAGGGTAAAAAAAAATTATATACTTACTCTTGTCCATTCGCTTATAAACTTTTAAAAGCCAACAAGCATGTCTAGTTGTCTATATATGCATATTTGAACCGTTTGACACAGGGGCGCTTTCTAAGTGACAAGTATAATTAGAGTAAAACTGCTTCATCAAGTACTGATGATAGAATAGATTCAATAAAACACTGAAAGAAAAATCATATGAAAGGCTTAGGTGAAAGCAAGATCTTCATTGACTTTACATATTTAGCCAACATTTGGAAGTAAAGATTATAATCATAGACTCCCAGACTGGGGAACATCTTAAATTCTACCTACCTGTGTTTCTTTGTTGATTGTAATTGTTTGGTTACATTGATTAATTTTGGTGAAGTGTTTCCCTCAAGGAGCCAGCATCCACCCCACTACAGATACTGCTACGGCAACCACTAAAAGTTCTAGCACAATTTTAATCTTGAGATCAAAACATGTTAATGTTGCACCAGATCAAGGAAAAGTATTTTCTTCTTGTTATCTGCAATGTGTTAGTCCTCTAGTCCTACCCTATTATCTCTAGCCTATCTTGAAGTCTCAAATGGCAATCAGCAAAATCAACTGTCTTCCTAAAGCACTAAGGCGCTCCAGGGCATGACCAGGATAGTAGATGTGATGGATGCGCAATGATGAGCTCTGCGCACCTCCCCTGCCCAACAGCATATTGGAGACTGGCAATCCCAATCTGCCAGCCGTGGGGTCACTCAGAATGTCTTGGCGATGGTGGAGATCAGCCCACGGCAGTGAAGAAGTGCTCTCACCTGTAGGCGGGGAGTTGCCCTTGAATAGATCACAGCCGGGCCTTTTGTGATCCAGCGATCCGGGAATGCTGGAGATCAGGTCAGCCCACAACTTGGCAGATGAGGGCAGTGACATCTGTAGCACCTTCCCCAGCCTTCGAACCCATGAATGACTACACCATACACGGAGTTGTGCATTATACGTCTTAATTCATCTGCGTGTAACCGCAAACTCAGCATTCTAAATATGCATTCACCTCACCATGCTCTAAAACTTATGTCACAGTTCTACGGAGTCCATCAGGAGCCAAAAGGGTTCCTTAATTAATAAATCCCACAACAATACCTCTCTCCCTCTGTTAAATAAAAATATATATTTGTTTTACAAATATATATACAATCATAGTTCTTCGATGAGCCTTCGTGGCGCTCTGGCTAATCGTCCAGTTTGTTTCTTCAGACACTGGGAACCAACAATAGAAGTGTCCATGATCTGCGTTGGGGATGCAGGAGCAACAGCAGTCAGGGGCTTCAATTGTCCTTTCAGAACCAGTTTCTATGTTGACATCAGTATCAAGTGGTGAGCTACATGTCAGAAATGCTGGGAAAATCTTATAGCGGGCTTCCTAGGAAGTTGGGCAGACAGCATGTGTTTTTTGCTGGTTACGACATGGAATGGCTCAGCATCAAATGGAGAATCAACCTTATGTTTTCTTGACTGACGACCAAGTACTCGGTCTCCTCTGGTGAAAACAATATCTTTTGCAAGTCATCGCTTGTCTGAATAGGCCTTCATTTTCCTTTTACAAACCATCTTTAGTAAGGGTTTCTTCCCCAGTACTTGATCTTCTGTTGGTCCAATGAGATAACATGGTCGCCGTAGCTCTCCTGAACATCAAAGTTGCAGGGCTTGCACCTGTAGTGAGGGGTCGAACAGTAAGCTTGTTGGATAGAATTCAAGACAGTTTTAAGGCTGAGCATTTCCAATACAGCATACTGAACAGCATTCTTCAATGTACTCAAGAAACCTTTGACAAGGTCATTGGCCTGTGGCCAAAAAGGTGTGCTCTTCGGATGCATTACGTTAAGATGACTGAGAAAGTCTCTGAATTCTCGACTGTTAAAAGGTGGGCTATTTTCAGATTTTAAGATTGCAGGAATTAATAAATCACATGATTTTTTATTTGAGGATACAGGAGCAGCCTTACCCTTTGGAGAGGTAGTAATACCAGTAGCTCCAACTACATTCCAATATCTGGGGATACAGGTATAAAGAACACCAATAGATTTAACAGAGGAAGCCTATAGGAAAGTGATCTCAAATCCATTTCTGGGTCACACTCCCACTATTGGTGGCAGGTCAATTAGCATTCGCCAAAATGGTGATGCTGCTGTGCCTCCTTTACTACTTTGTAAACCTGCCATTAGTGATCCTGGCCCATTTTTTTCAAATCATTAAATACACTTCTAATAGATCTGGTATGTGGTAATGGTAGACAGAGGGTTAGTCTCACCAAGATACAGCTGCCCTCTGACAGGGGGAATGGTGGACTCAGACTTCAAAGTCTACTGACTAGCAGGTCAACTGTAGTGGCTGTCCTACTGGCTAGCTGGATGAAACCTTCAAGAAATAGGCTACACAAAGGTTAAATCAGATCAGGGCAAGCCCCAGAGCCTCCCATATCCTTTATAGCTCCTTTGCTGCTGTGTGTCTCTCTCATATACTTGAAACTGGCCAAAAACTACACCGCACCGACAACACTTATGCCCTGAATATACCCCTGTTGGGGCTTCCCATGACCACTGGTGTATGTACAAGTAACAGACTATGCTTCTGGGAGCAGGGCAGATTCACAACAGTTAGAGTATTAGTTGGAGACAGCACTCTCTTGAGTCATGCAGATTTTATTAATGCTCGGAACATATTGGATTCCTTGTTTTTTGACACATGCTAGTATTACAAAGTATGTTAAACGACATTGGGACCTAATGGTAAGGAACACCTAAACATGATTTTGTACAAGCAATACATACTATGGGCCACAGTAGACATCCAAAGGCTGTACAGAGGTCTTCGGCAACATATGTTGATATCACTAACACCCCTATGAGCTAAATGGGAGAAGGACCCAAGCCAGGAGCTTAGAAGCAAGGCATGGGCCTTCCTTTTCGAATACCCTATCCCGCAACTCCAGGTTTAAATGTATTCAGCATTCAGTATTACACAGAGCATACATCACATCACAAAGGCTCAATGTAATGTACCCTGCAGTGTCCTCTGCATTTCCCTGATGCCATATCTTTGGCACTACCTTAACACATATGTTATGGAGCTGCCCTGCTTTATCCTCATATTGGACACAGATCCAAACAGCAATGAAGGATCTGACGGGGAGGGACACTTGGCAATCCCTTGACACTTGTATCCTGGGGCTGTTCCCCCGACCAAAGGCAACTAAGGTAATGGCACGATTTGCGGATTTATCATTATTATTGGGTAAACGCCTCCTGACCAGGTGGTGGAAGTCCACAATGGTGTCTTCAATAAGACAGTGAAGGGAGGAAGTGGAAATGTAGGGATCAGCGGAGAGTGCACCTCTATAAAGAGAAGAGTATAGAGGACTTCGGAAATAAACATTAGCAATGGGATGCACTACTGGAATCCTTCAAAGCCAAAGACACTAATGATAACTAGCCCCTTGCCAGCTGGAGGATCCCAAAATACATAATATTCCTGCACTCCTACAGTGCCAACTTTGTCACACCACATTGGGGGGCAACTCCTGGGGGCACATTGCCATTTATGTTTCTTACTGCTGTCATGACTGGTACACCACAATGTTCCTCTGCTTCAAATATATTGAAACAAACCACCAGCTTTCATGACTACATGTTGCATTGAGAGAAAAATACATAAGGGAGATATCTAGTTTAGGGGAGGGTGGGGGTAATCGGAACATGAGGAACATGATTCATAACAGAAAAATGTTATATCGCCACAGTGGGACTGTGTTTTGTTTCTTCTATTATTATTCCTATTTCTTGGAGTGTACCTCAGAAACTGCCATTACCCCGTTTGATGCTATGGAGAATTGATTAACACATTTGCTTCTACCACATCAGAAATGTCTGTACCACAATACTTGTACATGGCTAAAGATCAATAAAGCTTGTTTTAAAAAAAGAAAATAAATAAGATCGCAGAAATACCCATGTCGCAAAGATGTTGCTTAATCTCTTGATGACTTTCTAGAGTGATAGATGAGAGATCTTCTATCAATGGAAATCGGCAGTTTTTCATCAACAATCACGCTCAGGTGATGTCCATTGTAAAAAGGACTGAAAAGATCAACAGCAATTCTTTCCCATGCATGTTTTGAGACTCTGACATGTTAAAGTGTGTTGAGAGGTTTTCAATGACAGACAGTTGCATTAATGACCGGCCTTCAACGCCATTTCAACTATCTCATCGAGATGAAGAAACCAGACTCAGTCTGCTAAGGTAGGGTTTGGAACAAAGGGGGAAGTCACTGACTCCTTTAACATTTGGGTGGGGGGCATAAGACAGGGGTGTGTTTAGTCCCCTTTTCTATTTTTACTTTACACCAATGGTATCGATGACCGGCTCAAATCACTTGAAACAGACTCATCCAAAGTAGCAGCAAGATTCACACTCATCTTGTTAAATGTTGACAATTCCATCCTTTTAGTACTACTGCCAGCCAGTTTACAGGTATTTATCAACTCTTTTAGTGAATTAATGGAAGGCGTCGATTTATAGGTCTATCAGGGCAAGACCTTTGTTATGTTGTGCAGTAGTAAAAAAGTGTGATTCTCTCCCTTCCATGTAAATGGAGTAAAAAATGCAAGCACTTTAGATACCTGGGCCTTAGGTTCACAGAAAACAGGGCATGTTCCAAAATCCATGACTGACAGCTTGGCTGTCATGTTCCCAGCCAAGCTGTCAGTCATGGATTTTGGAACTTGCTGGTATTTCAAATGACTGGAGTCTAAGGGAGTGTCACCACTGCCCCAAGAGACAGCAAATGTAGGTAGTCAGTGCCAGTGGTGCCTCTGTTGGTGGTGTAGTACCTCACCCAGGGGCCGGCCTACAAAGAAGCAGGTCCCAAAGGAATGAGCCCTAATGGTTGCTGAATTGTAGTCTCGCCAGAGCTATGCCAAGGGGCTCACCTGCCGATCTATGTTCTCATTGGAGGGGAGCAGATGCACACCTTGATTGACATTTCTCCTGAGCTGCGGGCTGGCCCTGCCCTCATCCTGATGACTGTGGACCAAGTAATTTGAACTGGGGCCTTATATCCTTTAGTGGCAGCTTTTGTAATAAAGGTTTGCTGTGCCTCTTTGTGATTGGGGGGTCTCATCTGACTCTGGTGTGGTGGTCGGACCCGGCACCCACACTTTCACTACCGCTGGCCCTTCTGCCTCCTCTGACCTTGGCGGACTTTGGTGGATTTGGCTTATTTTTGCTCTGATCTGGGGAAAGGATTTGGGGTTGGTGTTACTTTTGCTGGCATTTTTTTTGCTTGTTTGTCTGTGGATGATCACTAGTGTATTATAGGAGGGGGTTGGTATGGAGAAGTATGGAAGGCTTGAAAGAGGAGAGGGATTGGGGAGGAGGCCATTCCGGCAACTCACTTATGGCTGCAAATGTTGCTGATCCCCTCACCTACAATTTTCTATCCTGGATTGTGCGGGGGATGGGGATACCCAGACGTCATCACCAAGTGTATTCTTTTCTGAAGCATAGACACATTCACATAGCTTACCTCCAGGAGACACACAAGACAATGAGTGGAGTTGTGTTGCTTGCAGTACAGCTGGAGGGTGCAAGTTGTGGGCACTGTCCATTCAGCTTTTGCCTAGGGAGTGTTGATTTGGTTTGTTCCTATTGTGCCACTTCAGATCGTGCACTGGAAGGTAGACCCTGACTGGTGTTATGTGGTGGTTGAAGGGCAGTTGGCTGTGGGCCCGTTGCCGTTGTGGCACTATATGCACCCAATGGAGGCCATCCCATTTCCTGGATATGATTTCACTGGCAATGATTCATGAACTTCAGGCATCTAGCCTTTGTCGGGGGGCTATTTAACTGTGTGCAAACACTTGCATGGACAGGTCCAGTCCATTGCTACATGGCACAAAGGTGACTCAGACCACGCACTCTTTTCCAGACTGATTGAGACACAGTAGACTCCAAGATGTTTAATGCATCCTGAATCCTCTTGCACAGGAATATTCCCACTTCTCCCAGGTCCACCAGCTCCATACAAACATTGCCATGACTTGCTTTGTTAGGTCCACTGAATATTCAGGCTGCATGTCGTCAGACCACAACCCTTTTCTGGTGGCCCTGTGTTGGGGGTAGGTGAAGGACCCCAATTCTTACGTGGAGACACCTATTCAGGCTCTCTGGGATGAGGTATTTTGTGAGAATATATGGATACATGATCTCCAGTACTTTGAGGTTAATGAAGATATTGCGTCTCATGGTAGTTTACAGTTTGATACTTTCATGTAGTAACTTGGGGCCTCTGTATTAAGACTGAATATGGTGTGAAAGTGCCCTTACAATAGGAAGTGGTGGCAATAGAGAAAGCCACCTAGGAGACAGAGATTTGAGTGGGAGCTGGGGGAGGTTAGTTGGGCAAACATACTTCACTCAGGGAGGACTATAGGACTCTGGTAGACAGACCTGGGATGCTGGTCTACGCAGACTATGTAGTCAAACATCATGCGGAGGGTGACAGGCCAAGACGTGTTTTGACATGATTGCTGTGCTCTGAGGTTGAGAGGCCCTGACTGACTGCTATTAGGTCCCTGAAGGTGACATACTCACAACACAGTCAGACATTAGCACAGCCGTTTTGATTATTACAGTACCCTTTATCAGGATGATGTTGGGACTGGGGATCCTGTTCTCTCAGCATACCTAGATTGTTTGCCGATCTCCTGCCTAGACCCTCTCCACTGCTGTGCCCTGGATGAGCCGTTGACATTTGCTGAGATTCGCCAAGCTTTTGATCAGATGGTGCACAATAAGACCCCAGGAACAGATGGGCTCCCGGCTAGAGTTTTATTCAGCGTATAGGTCTATGCTCACCCCAAAGCTCCTGCAGCTGTTTCAGTCAGCCAAGAACAAGGGCATCCTTCTGAAGTTTTTAAGAGAGGCCTTGACTGTGGTCCTTCTGAATTCAGACGGAGATCCGTTGGAGGTGTGCTCCTGTCAGTTGCTCTCTATGCTCAATACAGACTGTAAGGTCCATGGGAAGATCATAGCGAACCAGCTGCTGACGTATGACGCCAGTTTGGACCACTCGGATCAGATGGATGGCTTAATTCCTGGGAGGAATACTTTCCTCAATCTCTGCTGTCTCTTTGGCCTTGTGGATGAACAACCTCTTGAGGCGCCCCCAGGTGTGGCACTTTTGTTGGATATTGAAAAGGCCTTTGACACTCTGGTTTGGCCTTACTTGCATGGAATGCTATGGCACATGGTTCTGGGCCCAGACATATTGTGGTGGTTTGATCTCCTGTACACAGAACTGGTCACTAGAGCGCACACAGGCAGGGAAATTTCAGTGCCATTTTGGATCAGTAGGGGCATCTGAAAGGGGTGTCTTCTCTCCCCACTCATCAGGAAAAGAGTGGCTTTACACAAGTTGTTTGCCTCTCTGGAGCTGGGGTGCTTGGGAGTGCCAATATCTGAACTGTACTATGCTGCTGCGCACCTGCAGCATGGCCCATGCATTGGTTCATGATGGTCCTGCATTTTCTGGCACTTAGCAGGACGGGCATCTTAGACAGGCTCATTGGTCCTCGCCATTGCGCCCTGAGGGTGGGGCACCTGGCCATGGTGGCTACATATTGTTGGGATAAATATGTGACCCTGCAGTGTGGCTCAGTGTCATACCTGCCTGCTTTACCATTCTAGGTGCTCCCAGTGTTTTGTGAAGTTGCAAGCTATCACAGCATGGACATCTGGATAGAGGTGGGTGTTCTCACATTGGGGGACCTGTAGGACCACCAAGTCCTGATGTCCTTTGTGGACCTGTGAGATTCATGAGGGCCAGTTCCTGACATTCAATGCCTTGGTGGCTGATGTCAGGGTTATGGGGGTGCTGGAGTGTTCCAAGCCTTCCACATACTCAGAGCTACAGGTACTGTTGGGACACAGTGTGGATAGCCCTGCAGTAACACTGCTATACAGTGTGTTGTTGGAACTTGCAACCCGACCCTCAAAGCTTTGAGGGATTAATGGGCTCTATCTCTTGGCCAGGACCTGTTGGACAAACAGTGGACCGTTGTGTTGCAGCAGGTACTGGGTGTTTCCAGGAACTCTCGCCTTTAATATACGCAGTTGAATGATGTCTATCAGACTTATCTGTCTTCTATGTGACTTCATCATACCTTTCAGGGTGTTCTTCTGGGGTGCCCCTGGTGCCCCTGTCTCATGGCCGACTTTTGCCATATGGTATGAGCATGCCCGGAGATTGCCAGCTAGTGGAGGGAATCATTTCAAATTCTGTCTGATATTATGGGCCATTCCCTGCAGGTCGATCCTCTTCATTGCCTCCTGGCTATGACCACTTGTATGCTTAGGAACAGATACACTATCAGGTTCATTGAATTGGCATTTGTTCTCCTGGAGTGCAGTATAGCCATGGCTTGGAAGTCCACAATGGCGCCATTGCTGTTACTGTGTTAAGGGACCTTCTTAAATGGGCGTCTGTGGGACATAGACGTGGAGTTTGCAACCCTTGCAGCGTGGAGCAGCACCCTTGATGGACTCTTGTGGTGCTTATTTCGACAAATTTTCAGTATGGACAGATGAGAGACTCTCTTCAGACTGAGTGGTTACTTATCAGTGCACATTGCCCACTGGAGTCCCCCGGGTTGGTAGTGCCTATATATAAATGTTTCTTGGGCCATGGGTGACTGGGCTGGCTCCCTGCTGCTTCTACGTCCTCTCACCGTTGTGACCACTAGAGCTCTTCTTTTCATACCCCCACCCACTTGGGGATGGCAGTCAGCTCCCCCACCCCTCCCCCTCCTCCACCAATAGCTGGTACATACAACTCTATGTCGCTTTCTTATGAAACTCTACTGGGCGGTCTTACATTCTACAGACCTCAATAGTCATTTCCCACATTTGGCTTTTGTGCCATGCTTCAGCTCCTTTCTCTGTGCATCAGTCCTCCAATCCGAGTCCTATCTGGTCATTGTACCTAGACACATCATCCTCGAACCTGTTCAAGGACAGGGTTGGTTTTGGTCCTTGGGCTATCCTAGTAGGTGCTTTTCTGTTATGTGAGACATTGATTGTGTTTCTGCTTGGTTCTTTCTTTACTCCCAGGGAATTGGTACCTGGATGTATAAGAACATGTACATTGTACTGAATGTGTAATCCTGATGTTTTAGAATGTTGTGTTATCCTGATGTTTTAGAGTGTTTGTGTCAAAATTGTGACATTTAAAGATGAAAAAGTTTAAATAAAGAACTTGGAAAAAAAGGTTTTCAGGTCTGCCAACTGTTACCCTAATCAGTCTTTTGTCAGAATGCCTTATATGTGTTGAATGCCTTTTATTACTTCAACCTAATTAATGGAGGTTTGTCAGTAGTATATCTGTCGCCTGATTTGCTCTTGTTCTTCACAAACTAAGTCCAGTCAGAACCTGTGTACTTCCCGTTGAGTTTTCTCTCTCACTTTGGCTTTTTGCTCCCTATGTATTTTAAGTCATCACCACCGATTTCCCTTTGTCTTTGATCTACTTGGTCTTTAGGCTCTTTGTCAATTGTCTCTAGTCTTATCACTTTGGACAGCACTCTTTTCCTTCTGCGTTCAGTGGTTGGTCACTTTTCTTTGCAATAAACTCTCCATTCTGTAGGAGTCGATATTTCAGGCTCATGTGACAACAGTTCATGGTCAGATGCAGGAGCTTCCTACTCCTTTCTCTGCTCCAAATGAGGTCTCTTCACCCCTTTCTGCAAGTACCTCAGGATTCTTAGTCTATTTGGAGTCTCAGCCTGTGATCTCACTTGCCATTTGCTGCTGAGGATTCTGCTTTATCACGATGTTCTGTACCTGACCTTGACTCTAACATATGGGGTTGAGAAATCGCAGGTGGACTCTCTCCTTTATCTTCTGATGCTTCAGAAACTTTAAATCAAGATAGACTAGAGAAATTAGTGGATGTTGGCTCCCCTTCTTTCTCTTCTCTTCTCGCTGTCTTTGTATGTGAAATGTGAATCGGTTAGGCAAGCCTGCACATTTCATAGCAGTGTTGGTCAATAGGATGATCTGATATGGCCCTCGCCAACACCCTTCCAGACATGACTTTCAAACATGTCTTCTTACATGAACCCAGTCTCCAAGGTTCAGGTCGTGGCAGGGGGCAATGTTCAAGGCTGGTGTCCCAATGTCACCCTGATGAGAAACAGAGTGTACAGAATCAGCCTTTCCTTTACAGTGCTTGAGAACTACGTAGTCTGTGATATTCACAAGTGCAGCTTCTGGAACAGATGGGTTTCTCATCGTTCTTCCCATCAATATTACACGTTGGGAGTGTCCGGTCCACATATACGGAGTACTTTGAATGCTTGCCAGTACCAAGGGGAGTGTATCTGGCTATTTGAAAGATGTAGAAGTGCATGCCGTAGCTAATTTTGCCTTGATTGTCCCATTTACCTTCTCTACAATGTCAAAAGCTTCTGGTCTGTAACTGTAATAGAATCTTTGGTCAATCCCTAAGGATGCACGTAGTAGCTGGATCACATTTTTCTTAAAGTGTGTCACTTGATCTGATTCAAGATGAACTCTCATTCCAACTCAGAGAATCAATTTAGCTTGGCAACTGTCACACAATCACATCTCTTGGTGGAACAGACCTGAACCCAGTGGGAAAATAAGCACACAACTACTACGATATAACTCAACTAGTTGCATTCGGGCATCTCAAAAAGTCGATCTGGAGACGGTTAAAAAGATTATTAGACTTCCCTGTGTTACTCATTGTCACAACAACCCTTTTTCCCACATTCTGTCTCTGACATGTCAAACACCTCTGACATAAGTTTTTGGCCATGATTCAAAATTGAGGATTGTACCAATAATATTTGAAAGTCTGGACCATTCCATCTCGACCGAGAAGGGTTGGGCCGTGCATGTGTCTCACCTTGATGGGCAACATGGAATCGGGTAGAACTGGCATCCTTCACACAACATACCTTTTCCCATTTATCTTTTTCAATTTAATTTCAGGGGCTTTGTGTTGCAGTTCTCTCAGTTCATTAGAGGTCTGCACTGAGCTCAGTAACATATTTGTGACTGTCTCGCCCTCTGTACTGTATGGTTCGTCCAAGTGAAATGTGCTGGTTTCAAGGGAACAAAATGGAACGATTTTGTCTATGTATCAGTTACCACTGGTGACAAAGTTATCAACACTCTTTTGTGCAGCATACTTCATGACAGCTATCTTCCTTGGCAGTTAGAGTGTATTCAGTAAATTTGAGACATATAAGCAGTTCCGAATATGAGAAATGGATAACCTCAGAAATCCTCTCTGTGACTAAAACTGTCCAAAATTGAGCATCACGCTGAAAACAAACTGACTGTTAGTGTAAATGGTGACTCTTAACCCATCAAAGATACAATAAGCTCTTGTGAGGGCAATCAGTTGTGCTACTTGTACTGAGGTTACATGGCACAGGTAGGATGCTTCCACAACTCCACTCAGTTGAGAGATAGCATAGGATGCTCTTAAAGTGCCACATCTGTCTCTCAAATAGTAGCTGTCAACAAACAATGGATGATGAGACTGGGGCAATGGAGACATCGAATATGTCTTGTTGTGTTTAGTGTGCAATTTGGTTACATCGATAGAGTTGTGCTCAAACTTGCATTCACTCTCCTCATCAGAAGTGGACTAGAGGGTAGCAGGATTGAGGGTATTACATCTCATGAATGGCACATTGTGCGCAACAAAAATAATTATCTTATGGTGAATTAGGTGGTCATTAGTCCAATGCTGTGTATGTGTAGTTGTTGTGAGGATTTCTACAGAACGAGAAACCATAACAATCAAGGGGTGATCCATTACAATGCTGTTGGTTTGTTGTTTGCTCAGACTAACTGCTGCAACTGGTTTGAGACAAACAAGCATGCTGTGGCTACTGGGTTAAGGGCATTGGGAAGATAAGCAACAGGGTGCTTGACTTTGCTATGAATCTGTGTCAACACAGCTAGTGCGCACCCATCTCATGCATGACACAACAGCAGAAATTCCATGTTGTAGTCTGGCATTCCAAAAGAGGGTGCATTACACTGCAGATTTGTAAGCTCTTGGAAGGATCCCATGCTCTCATCTTCCTTTGGTACCAGGTCATTGATATCAGTGCACATGAGCCATTGTAGGGGCTTGACCACAAGGGACAAATTGGGAATCCACTTTCAATAGTATAAAACCATTCCCAAAAACATTTTCACCTCCCTTTTTGTGGTGGACAATTTCGTTTTCAGAACACTTTTAATGCACGCATGGGACATTCTCATTGCTCCCCTCTCAATCTGATGTCTCAGATATCTGACTTCCTTCTGGCAGTATTGTAATTTCTCTGGAGAAATCTTATGTCTATTCTCAGCAAGATGGTTTAGCAGTGCAATTGCATTTTGTGTACAAGATTCCTTTGTCATCGACGCCTCAAGCAGGTCGTCAATATATTGGACTAGAGTAGAGTTACATGGCAACTGTAGGGTCACTGTTTTCTCTCCAAGATCTAATAGAAGAATGAGGGGTTATGTACTCCTCAGGAGTGGAACACCACAAATGAGTTTTCTTCTGGAATCTAAACATGAAGAGGTATTGACTCTTAATGCAAGGAGATGGTAAAACATGCCTGACACAAGTCAATGTTTGTGAACCACTCAGCTTCAATAGAAATTTGTAACAGGATCTCAACTGGGTTCGGCACCACAGAATAGCATGGGACAACTATTTAATATATTTAACGGAGGTCCTGCGCTATTCTCCACTTCTTATTAGCTTTTTGCAAAGTCATAGTTGGAGAGTTACATGGACTCACAATAACCTCTCCTAAGATGCCCTGTTCTATCACATCCTCAATGGTTGGGGTGATACCAGCTATGGCCTCTGGGTTCAAATTGTCGGGTCATGTCTGAGGGAAAACTGCATCAGATCTGAGGGTAACATTTAGAGTCTTTGCATCCTTGATTAGCCCTGTCTCCCTGCCAGTGAAATCCCACACATCTTCCCTCACTGATTCCTTGAGGTCAGGATGTAAATCTTTTCTTGTAAGGACGGGGTACAATATTATTCTGAACTCTTGCAATTTTAATTTGAATTCAGCATCCACTTCCTGAGTCTCTAATTCTATGCTATTAGGTGTAGACAAAATCACTAAGTTGAACTTGCAATGCAAGTCTTTTTCCAACAGATTTATGGGACTCAAATCACAACTTTCAAACTGGTGATTGTCTCAAATTGTGCCTATTTTCTCTAGAATAAGGGCTGAAACTTGGATGTTCTTTCCTGATGGGGTAGGTTTGGAACATCAACCATCTTGGGGGTTGTCCGAGTGTCAATCAGAAAGGACACAGGATGTCCAAGGACTTCACCTTCCAGATAGGGGCCACTCTAATCCACTTCCAGGACTGTGCCAAGTAGGCGATCCTCCTTTCCCCTCAAGCACTGAAATTGGGCCTGTTCAAATCCGACAGGACTCTCGAACATGATGGGGACTTGGGGAAAGAAGTCACAAATGGGTTCTGATGAGCCCTCACTTGGGGTTGGAAAAGAGCGTTCCCACTCTGTATCTGGGTAGGTATCTGCAGGGCAACCCTAGTGTTGGACCTTTTGGATTCATTCTAAGTGCTTCAGCATCTGGGGAAACCCTTCCTGAAGCATGGGACTTGGTTCTTGAGCACTGAATTGTACTCTGTCAGGGTTATAGCAACATTCCCTCTTCAACTGGCCGGCCCTGTTGCAAATGCTACAAGGAATGATCTTCTTCAAAGCATTGATATTTGTGCCACTCCCATTTCCCCTCCCTCCCTTACATTAGTATACTCTTTCCATGGTGCATTTCAACTCCTACCATCTCCATGCCTGCACTACCAAACAGGGTCTAACCATGGACTCACCGTACTCAAACCTCTTGTGCCACTGCTCTGTGCGAACTTTGTCTCAGCGATCATAAACCTCTTTTTCTGTCCCTTTCTCTTTGCCTTTGGCATGTCACTGCAATATTTTGCTTACAGCAAAATCCCATCAATGGGCTTCGGTGGCCAACAGAGTAGTCCCTATTGTATCCAAGAGCTAATATTGGGTTGCAATCCATAAATAAAGAGTGTGGGAAAACCTCCCATGTTTTCACCAAGCGGGTCATTCATACCCCTATGCCCCCTATACACTTGCATTCTTCCCTCAAAATATGCGTGTACTGATTCTTTTGGCTCTTGTGTTGTCATAAAAATCTTGGGCCAATTCATCTCTTTCTGAGGAATCTTTGTTTTAAGGTAGTCAGGGTCTGCATCATATCTGGCTTTCACTATTGGTGTTGGTGCATTTGTATCTTCTGCTCTCGGAGGTTCTTGAATGAGCCAATTTACGGCTCATTTATATTCAACCCACAAGTCTTTCAGGCTCACTGCTTCAAAATGCATAGTTATCTCTTTCCATAATATCTTTGAAATTGTTCCAATCTAATTGATTTCGGTATACAATTTATCTCAATACTCTCTCAGATTTTGAGAGCGTGTTGTGAACTAGAAAAGATCTGCTTTTGACCAGGGGACTTATATGTTGGCTCTTCCCTGCATCTCCCTCAAAGTGTAATCCTGTTCTGCTATTTCCCCACTTTCCATATTTCATTTCCTATGGGTTCTAATTTCCATTTCACCTTTGCCCTTACTTCCTTTGACCATTGCTCTCTGAATTTCTCTAAGTTGTTACATTACCTGATACAATCAGCTGCATCACATGTGCCTTTAACCTTTTTAATTACACTAAATACAAGTACTTGTCACATATAGTAATCCCCAATTTTTAGCAGCTTCTTTCTCTAAGTCTAATCAAAGCCACTTTTGTCTGCAAGCTTCTACTTCTTTGCCTATGCCTCATGTGCCACTCTCGCAGCTTCCTTGCTTAAAGAGGGCAATTCTATTCCTCCTGCAACAGGGGTACTGGCAAGTACCCCCTTCTTGGCTTCTAGGAGCCTAAATGCGGGGTGAGTCTACAGCTGTTTGAGGGATACATAGGGTAAGTGGTTGGATTCGGGGCATGCTCATGACAATGGAGGTAGAGGCAAGAGTCATGCTAGTCACGTTCTGAGGGGAGGTCAGGACGGTTTGAGTCATTGAGGTCTGTGAAATTCTGGTCTCAATATGACTCAAGGGCGCACTTGCCTCAGTAGAGGATGGTGCTGTGATGTCATTATTAGGGCGTTCCAAGGTGTCATCCCTGTTCCTGAGGCTTGTTCTCAAGAGCTAATCTAAAAGGTGATCCTCCACATTGTTTCCTGTGCCTGTCTCTTCCTCAGGATCCTTTTTTACTGGGGACTTTGCCTTCTCTAGTATCATGCTGTTTATCATTGGGTATGCGGCTACCTTCTCAATCACCTACGCTCTCCACCTTTTCTATCATCATCCTGTGTATGTAACCATGAATAGACCTTATTGTGAATAAGCACAAATATTTTCCTATTCTTGTTGTTCACTTCCAATTTGGGTGGGTCTAGCTTGAGGATTTAAATTATTCATTCTTCTTAAATTCTCAAGTTTTGCTATAAGAAATGTTCAACACAATGGGAATCCTAATTCACCATCTTCCTCTGTATATTGATGCTACTGTTTGAGCCACATATACACGTATAACTCCCTTTTCACCACCATCTCCTTAGGAGGTGTTCCGTCAGGTGGAAAGTTCTCCTTCTAACTAGAAAGCTTCTTCAAGGAGCTATTCCCCCTTTTTTTCTCAAATGTAAAAAATCATCTCACTTCTCACTCACTTATGGAGCTTACAATTCATCATCCAATACCAGTGCAACATAGTCAAAAGTCAACCAATCTCAGCACAGCCCTGGCTTCTGCTAATCTATCACTGTGTAGCATATAATGATGCATCTAGCACAGCATATAGTTGATCTTTCTTGTAAGCCTTAAACTGAAAACTCCTCTAAACTACCATGGTATGCTTCTTCTATAAGAAAGAAATATTTACAGTAGTTTTAAGACATGTAAACCACTCTTAAAAGAATGACACTCATACAACAGCAGATTTTTGACCAGCGGGAGTTACTTCAACGTGTTCGTCCTTGTGCAGAAAGGAATGAACAGTTTTCGACCTTCATTCACCAATTCACTCCTAGTGATTTTATCACCCTATTCTGGTGCAATTGGTAGCTTTTTAGAGTACTTGCAAACAGTTTTGCAAATTTTAATCAAATCTTGAAATTTCAAATTCCACAAGTCCTACCACATAACTGCAAATGTATACACCAGGGCCACATTTATCAAGGTTTTGTGTCATCCTTGCACCATGTAAGGGGGCACAAGGGTGATGCAAAACCTAAGTGAGAGTTACTTCAGCTTCTTCCTGGAAAGTTTTGGGGTGATCGGTCAAGCAGGGCTAAGAAAAAGGGGGGTCCCAAAACTGAAATTTGCCATGCAATTTCCTTTGGAAGTTTTGAACAGCGCTACAGCCAATACAGCTGAACAGACTTACACCAAATTTGGCCGAAAGCTAGATCTTTACTAATAAAGTGTACATTTTGTGATTTGGCAAAAATCCGTTCAGCCCTTTTGGAGAAATTAAGGTTCAGAATTTATAGATATCTGGATGATTGGGCTTGCAGGAGTTCTGTGAGTGCCCTGTGGGCATGCAAATTAAAAAAAAATAAAGTAATGCAAGGCCGTCTTGCATTGCCCTACATGGCTTGATAAATTGAAAGTATTGCAAGGCAGCGCAAATCATTTCCTTACTCTACTCTGCTCCAGGAAGGCATTCCATGAATGAAGTGTGGATGTTCCCACAGATTCACCCATGATTTTGGAGCATTCTTAGATTTACCATTAGTAGTGTTTAATTCTCCTCTTTGTTTCCTCTATGTCTGTGTGTGCTGCATTATGCAGGTGGGCTAGCAAGCACCTTCGGTCCACTTCCTAGGTTCCAGGACCAAGGTGGAACCACTTTGGGGGCAGGTCTCTCAGCAAACAAGAGTCCAGGTACTGCATTCAAGGTGGTTTGAGCATTTGTTGTTCCTGAGGCTATGATAATGAGGCCAGCCCTTGGAGTCACTCTGGTGGTCCTGGGTTCAAGTTGGTGGACCAGTCCTTCTCTCCCAGGCAGTAGGGCAGTACGCAGCAGGGCAACAGAGTAACAGTCCTTCTGAGTCTTCCACAAGCCCAGTGATGTACTGAAGAATTGGATCTGAGCGTCCATTATTTATTCCTGGTGCCCACTTTGAAGTAAGAGAAGGTTATGGAGGTTTCCACCCCCAGAGGTGTTTGGAATTGACTGTCTCCATGCTCTGGCTCCACCTTGATTGGGGGTCACAAAAGACTAGTGTCAAACCTTTGTGAGTGTTTGTAGGCCGAGCTTTTGTGATGTGCATGTGTGGTAGGTGACAGCTCCTCCCCTTCATCAAGTCACAGATGGCCCATCCTGTCAACGCTTATTCTACTTTGTCTCACCATCTGGGAGCAACACATCAAGAGCAACTGCCAGCTACAACTGGTCATGTGACTCAGAATACAGGGGCCAAATGATTTGGAAAAGAAAATGCCAAGTTTCTAAAAGTTGCAATTTCAGATTTGAAATTCCAACTTCACTTTTAAAAATGGCTATAAATTTTGATTCTTTAGATGACACACTCAACATTCCTATCGGCTCCAAATTGAAAGTTATCACTTATTAAATGGAATAAGGCAGCTCAGTGTTATCCTATGGGAGAGTTAGGCCTTTTGGAGTTTTTCACAACCAGGACATGTAAAAGATAAAAGTACATTTCCAACTTTTTAAATATACTGCTCCCTGCCCTATGGGCTATTTAGGGCCTACCCTGGGGGTGACGTATGTATTAAAATGGAAGGTTTGGGCCTAGAAAAGGGTAATTTTGCCAAGTCAAAAAGGCAGGTGGAAACTACTCACAAAGGCTGCAATGGAAGGCCGAAGACATGTTTAAAAGGGCTACTTAAGTGTATGGCACAATCAGTGCTGCAGCCCCACTAACAGCATTTAATTTACAGTCCATGAGTACATGTAGTACCACTTTACTAGGGACTTGCAAGTAGATTAAATGTGCCAATTGGGTGTAAGCCATTTTTAGCATGTTTAGAGGAGACAGGACACACACTTTGGCACTGATTATCAGAGGTAAAGTGCACAAAGTCCTAAGGCCAACAAAAAAGAGATCAGCAAAAATGGAGGAGTGAGGCATAAAGTGTGGGGAATACCACCCTAAGGCTGACAGGCCTAGTAGAAGCCTTTGCCATTGAGGTTGCTACCTACATCGTCCCCTCTTGTGACATGATATTCTGTACTTGAGCATCAAATTGCACTCTGACAGTCTTTCTTCCACTGCGAAATGTACTGCAGATATGGCAAGGGGTAACTTTCTTCAAAGAACTAATATTCAAATCACCAGCATTCCCTTGGCCTCTAACATGCAGTACCACATTCCCTTCAGGTATCCTAAATGGCAACTCCCTGCATGTTCGCATTCACACCTAGAGCAGGGTCCAAACCTAAATCTACCACAACTGAAACTCTGGGGCCACCATTCTGTGCCACCTAGTTTGCATGACAATGCATCTCTTCTTCAACCTTCTCTGCTTTGAGTCTTGAGTCTTACTAAATTACTTTGCATTCTTAAGGATTGCATCAAGGGATTCTGTCTGTCAAGAGAGCACGCTTTACTGTATCTTACAATTTTGGAACAAAGTCGAGACAAAACTGCTCAGATCCTCAGTGATCAGGTCATCACTGCTCTCTATAAATCGGCATTAACCTCTAGAAGAAAGCATGAAGTAACTCTTTCAGTTCATGCATTGTCCTCAGGAATAGGAGCCAATTCACCTCTATCGGTGGGACTTTTTTTTTCAAGTGTGCATTCACACTGTCATATTTAGTCTTAACGAAGGGAGAAGGGGCATTATTATTTGGCACTCTCAGAGGCTCTCGGGTAGGCCAGTCTACAAACCTCCTGCACTCCATCCATAAGTCCTTTGGAACCACCACCTCAAAGAACATTTCTAATTCTTCCCACAAAACCTTCGAGCTAGACACTATTCTTCCCACTTGGGAGTACCATTTTTGGGTTCTTTCTCAGCATTGAAGACTGTGAAATTAAAGAGGTCTGCGGAAGCTCATGGGACATGCACATATTCTCCTCCCTATACCTCTTTCAAAGGGTACACCTTCGCTTCTGGCCCATCAGTGTTCTTGCCTGTCTCACCATATGACACTACTCTTTTCTTTCTCACTTTTGGCCTTTCCTTCTTTGACACTTGTCTCCCTGAATTTTCCCAACCATCCCTATTCCTCGATACAATCCATCAGATCCTTGACGTGCATTTTCAATCCTCGCAACGTCCTTATCACTCACTGTTATCCTGAAATTCTCTGTTCACGAGAAATGAAACCTGCACTCATAAGCCAACAATTCCATCCTAGTATGTGTCTCACATGCAACTCTTGCAGCTTCCTTGCTGATTTATACTAATTTACTCTTGCTATAGTGTTTCAGAATATCTAATGCCCAAGTTTCCATTCACAATCTCCTGAAGCTCAGACTTCAACTCTTCAACTTTAATCTTTTGTTGGGCAGTTCTGGTAGGTGGTAAAGATTCGGGGACTGCAGTTACCCCTTCTAGGCTTGGTGCATCAGTGGAATCTCTCCCTCTGGGACCCTTAGTGCTAAGGAAACACTTGCATTCACTGGGTTCTGTGGGGGACTCGAAATCGCTTGAAACTGTGGGATGTTTGAATTTGTTTATTGGGGAAGGCAAGTACTTAATGAAATTTGGGGGGCGATTTGAGTTATTAGTGTCAGAGCAACACTTTCAATTACCAGTGCCTGGTGAGTGTAGTGTCCACATACTTCGGGGATCCACTTGTTTCTGGAGGAGGATCACTTGTTACTGTTCCTTCTGGAGAGCCCTGTTGCGGTTGGCCTTTAGGTGGAATTAGACTGAATCTTGTACCTCTCATGGTCTTCTGTGTATGTTACATTTGCACAAATGATTAGAGCTTTAGATTGTGTGGCCTGGGTTGGGTTTTCATCTCACACATTCTTTTTCCCAGATTCTCAAGCCTCCCATTATGGAAGGTGCCATGTAACGGGAACTCCAGATCGCCTTCCTTCTCAATGTATTGATGTCATTGTTTGAGCTATTTACACATGCTAACCGTTTCATTGCTGATATCTCCTTGGCAGGTGTGCCCTCGGGCGGTAGCTTCTCTTTCTTCTATAAAGATTTGGGGTTTGCAACAAGAGATTCCCAAGCTTTCTAAGTTATTAATAAATCACCCAATCCTGATGCACGCCTCTGCAGCAACAGACGGATCACAAAAATAGACACAATCTCCACAAGCCCACAAATCAAAGCCACATAATATGTAGATTCAAAATCCGACAGCTTAATGAAGCCACATTCTCTCTTGAAATACATGTCCGAGCATGCACCGCTTTGGTCTACCTTCTCTCACAGACACGAGCAATGCCTTTGCATACTGATACAAAAACAAAAAGCTTTGGGAGCCCCAGAACTGCTGCCATGTCTCCTCTTGTTCCTCAGGAATTGTGACTTCAGACTCAATTAGGTTCTACTTAAATTGTAATTTACCATATAGAACCAATTTGGTCCTCCAATACTGACAGCCAAAGAAATCTTGAACCTTAAAGGTTTTATTTTAAAATGTTGTCTTACAGAAATCAATTGTAATAGACAAGATTGATTAATCAGTAAATCAGAGTGTAAAGCTAAGTTAAAGTACATAATTCAACCGAAGAACTCAGTGAAGTTAAGGTCAGTAAATTTCAAAGTCTAAAATGGGAGAGAAATCAGACAAAGGTCAGTAAGAAAAGGCTCTCTCACACATGCAAAAGAAAAAGCTTGTATAGGGTTATGAAAAAAGGATTTCACATATTTATTATGGTTGTACATGGTTCTCACAAACGAATCCAATTGAATTAGGTAAAGTGGAACAGTTGCAACTGTATGTTGCATGAACGATTATTTCACAAACCCCACCTGTGTAGGAACTAATATTGTTACATCATGTGTGAGTCGCTAATTCAGATAAGTACAGCCTTGTGTTGATACAATTTTTATTCTCGACAACTTGTGATGGTTGCTGTATCCTTTCATGAAACCAATTTAAACTTTATTCTAGTGAGATATAAAAATACGAGTTTATCCATGTGGTTCAATGAAACGTCACAAACAAGATGGAGTTTGAGACCTAGAGCCTCCATGTTGACCAGAGTTCGAGTTTTTATAGTGCAAATTATTAGATTTGAGAAAAAAACACCTTCATCAACTATGGTAATCATTCGTGAATTTGCTTTAAAGTAACATGGCAATACTGTCACTGAATAAAATGTATGGACTAGTAAAATATACAGTAGCCCTGATTAGTGCAGATTCTCAGTTTTGCTGTTAGCCCAGACCTCTTGATTTTGTTGAAGTAATATAAACAGCATGCATATTTATGGAAGCTTTCAGCCAGCCTTCTTTCTTTGGTTTGTTTTTGTGACATTCACAGACTACTTCAGTCATTGGTTAACTTCACTATGAGTGTCTGCATTCTAGCCTTTCACAAGGAGCACATCTACACACAAAGTAAACAAAAAACGAGTTTTGCTGTTAGCCAGTCTTCTTTAGGTTGACAAAGGTCTAGCAGCTTCCACAAAATAAGGTTTTGCAGAAAAACATGACAACATAAGACACTCATTGACAAAGCCAATAAGCTGTCAGCCAAGCCCATGCCTATTTGTTATTCAAATGTTTGTTTAAATGTGGAAAAGATGTTGCGGTTAACCTCGTTTGAGACAGGATGCATTTTAAGAGTAAAGAGAGACCTACACAGTAGTGGTCTAGGCCACTGCTGAAAAGCATAACAAGCTAGATACATACATGTCTTGTTTAATGGATTAAGGCCCCCATTATGACATTGGCGGTAAGTCCCGCTTACCGCCACGCTGACTGCCGCCAACATACCACCGCCGCCGCGGTTTACCGCTACCCATATTATGAAACACACATAGCAAGCCATCACTATACAGCCACACACATTCATCCGCCAGCCCAAAGGTCAGTGATAAAATTACTGTACCAAAACCCACACTGTTACACCAACAGAACTTCGCCCACAGCATTATGACCCATGAATCACCGCGGCGAACATTCAACCCCTGCAAACCATTGGCGGTACATACCGCCACGGTCAAAATACATGCAACCTAACAAAACAACACCACATTGGACATTTTGAATAACACACACCTGGCACCCATACACACACCACACCCACACATCCACACCACTATAAAACACACACACAAATACCCACAACCCCTTACGACTCACAAAAATTGCCATATAGGTGAGAGATAAAGCAAGAGCACCCACACAACCAGAGCAACAGAACACCATCACCCATACACCATCCATGCACCTCACAGCACACACCCCAACACATCACCCCACACACCCTCACACACACACCACACACTACACCCATGGCACCACAAAGACACCTCAGGTTCTCATAGGAGGAGCTAAGGGTCATGGTGGGGGAAATCATCCTGGAAGAGCCACAGCTATTCGGATCACAGGTGCAGCAGACATCCATTGCAAGGAAGATGGAGCTATGGCTGAGAATTGTGGACAGGGTCAACGCCATGGGACAGCACCCCAGAACAAGGGACAACATCAGGAGGAGGTGGAACGACCTACGGGGGAAGGTGCATTCCGTGGTTGCAAGACACCAGATTGCAGTACATAGGACTGGCGGGGGACCCCCACCTCCTCCTCCACAACTAACAACATAGGAGGATCAAGTCTTGGCAATACTGCATCCTGAGGGCCTGGCGGGAGTAGCAGGAGGACTGGACTCTGGTAAGTCAACTCTTTACTACTTTCACCCACCCTACCTGCATGCCATCACATACCCCCACCCCTACCCTCACCCCCATCACTCCACCACCTCACATACACTCCACCAACACAACCCACCCATCCCAATACCAAGCCCTGCATGCACCACCAATGCATAGACACCCATCACAGACCTGCATGGAAACCCATCACCAAAGCATGCACACTTGAGACAATCACCTAGCCAACCAAATCACCACACACAGAAGCCTAAGCTGCCAGGGCAATCACAAACATACAGGGAAACACACCCATGCACAAGATGTCACACGCAGAAACTATAACACTGCATTTACATCCCAACAGGTTCCCCACACAACGTGAGAGGAGGTGCCAGCAACATCCAGTCCCCCCACAGAAGAGGCCCACAGTGATGACAGCAGCTCTGCACGCCTGGATTAGGATGACCAACCTGGACCATCAGGGATCTCTTGACAGTTGGTTACCCAGACACTGTCCCATACCACCACAGAGCCTCCCCCTCAGGAAACACCACCACAGTACCCACCCAGCAGGCCCATACCTCTGTCCCCAGGACACATCAATAGGCAGTGTGTCCACCACTACAGGGACCCCAGGGCACCCCACAAACACAGGATGATCAGGGACCTGGGGTTAGTGGCAGTGGGCACACGGTTCAGGGGACAGAGGCACAGGACAACAGGGAATCTGGGAGGACTGCTGTGTGACAGGGGGAGGACAGGCCCTGGGAACCGACTCTCCACGAGGCACTCACCAACATCCTGGAAGCATACCACCATTCCCAGTATACGATGGGCCAGAAACTGGCCAAGTTGCAGGAGACCCAGCGGCTACAGGAGGGACAGTACCTGGGGATCAGGGAGGACCTGAGGGACATCCACACCACCCTGGTCACCATTGCAGGGGTGCTGGCAGACATGGCCAACACCATGAGGGAGGCAGTGGCACACCAACAGGCCCCTGACACTAGCCACACCGATGAACAGCCATCCACCTCTGCCGCCACAGGAACAACAGGCTACCAGCACCTCACTGTCTGCAGAAAGAGAACCACCCGCAAACGGTCCCTGCAATCCAGGCAGAAGCCAGATAACATTGCCAAGACCCCAGCCAGGAAATTAGACTCTCCTGAATGTCACCTTGTGTCCCAGTCTGTCTCCCTGTCCACCTTGAATTGCCATTGCTCCACTTCCTATGCCCCCTTGGATAGTGCACCTGTGCGACCAACGGATTGAAACTCTTACCTGGACTCTCCTCCACCCCCCCAGCCCATTGCAATACCCTATCCACGTATTAGCACAAAAATAAATCTTCTTGTAAAAAACACAATTATTGAGTCTGTCAAATGATTGAACTATGTATTTGTTTAACAATCTGTAGACATTGCAATTCAACTGTACATTAATGTATACAATTGTATGACCTGAAGTTTGCTGCAGTCAATACACCAGGATTCAGAGTGGGGCACAGATATCTGTAAATAGTCGTGTCAAAGGGTACTTTAAGTGGCCATAGAAGTGGGAATATCAACCTGCCAGTGAAAAATTACAATTTAAAAATGCAACGGAAAGTGAAGTTACAGTGTCTTACCTGTGTGTCACTGGAAATACTGTTGAATGATTGATGTTCTATTGTCCACATCCTCATCCTCTGCCTCATCTTCGTCACTGTCCACAGGCTCCACCGCTGCCACACGGTCATCTCCAGCCTCATCCTCCGCCAGAAAAGGCCCCTGGCGAAGTAAGGCAAGGTTGTGCAACATGCAACATGCCACGATGATCTGGCACACCTTCTTGGGTGCGTAGCACAGGGAACCACCTGTCAGATGTAGGCACCGAAACCTGGCCTTCAAGAGGCCAAAGGTTCACTCTATGATTCTTCTTGTTCTCCCATGTGCTTCATTGTAACGCTCCTCTGCCCTTGTCCTGGGATTCCTCACTGCGGTCAGTAGCCATGAGAGGGTGGGGTAACCAGAGTCACCTGCAAATATTGAGGGATACCTGTTGCCCAGACACTAGCCCTTAGGGCCAACCCCATACCCATACACCAACATATACTGGGTGGGGACCATGGGCTCACCTATTAGCCACACCCTGTGTCTGTGGAATTGAGCCATTGCATATGGGATGCTGTTATTCCTCAGAATGAAGGCATCATGCACAGACCCAGGATACTTTGCATTGACATGGGAGGTGTACTGGTCCGCCAGGCACACTATCTGCACATTCATAGAGTGAAAGCTCTTTCGATTTCTGAACACCTGTTCATTTCTCCGGGGGTGAACAAATGCAATATGTGTTCCGTCTATTGCCCTAATGATGTTGGGGATATGTCCCATTGCATAGAAGTCAGCTTTCACTGTGGCCAAATCCTCTACCTGGGGGAAAACAATGTAGCTGCGCATGTGTTTAATCAGGGCAGACAACACTCTGATCAGCACTATTGGGAACATTCTCTGAGACATTCCTGCTGCCAAGCCCACTGTCAATTGGAAGGAGCCAGTTGCCAGGAAATGGAGCACTGATAGGACTTGCACACGAGGGGGAATACCAGTGGGGTGACGGATAGCTGAAATCAGGTCTTGCTCCAATTGGGCACACAGCTCTTGGATTGTGGCCCTGTCACGTCTGTAGGTGAGGATAATATGCCTGTCCTCCATTGTTGCCAAGTCCACCAGGGGCCTGTACATGGGTGATGTCTCATCTCCTATTCACTTGCAGTGGTTGTAATCTAGGGGGGCAAAACGATGAGCATCTGGTCAGTAGTCAACATTTCCTAAATGGACAGTGCAATGCAAGTTATGACAGAAACAGTATGTTGTTCAATAGGGCAAAATGGTGCTTATGTGTGCTGTGATGAAGTTAGGTGCCATGGCCTGCCCCCGCCCCCCCGAAATGGCACCCACCTGACCTGTTGAGAGGGACATGTGGAAATGAGGTAATGTCGTAGACATTGTGAGCTGTTGCGGGAGGAGGTTGAGTACCGCCGTGCAACTCCTCATTGGTTGTCATTGGGACCTATGTGTTACAGTAGCCAATGGTGATGTACGCCCGCGGACGTGACTGCCATTTCCTATCTGTTCTCTCACTTGCTACTTGACCTTCTACAGGAGAGGACCTACACTACAAGTGCTGCTGTGATCTGTGTCTGGAAGCGACCATGGCTCGAGTCACTGGGAAAAGGGTCCCTGCCTTCACCGCTGCTGAGTTGGAGAAACTGGTGGATGGGGTCCTACCCCAGTACCGAATGCTGTATGGGCCTCCAAACCAACAGGTGAGTACACTGTGAACACAATAATGGGGCATGAATGCATGGAGTGCAGTATGTGAGGGCCTCATGTAAGGAGGGGTGTTTGAGGGGTCCTGGGCAGCGTGCTGCATTTATTGTGGGCAATGTATGTGCGTAAGGGGATGGGAGAGATATGGTGGGCCATTAGTGTAACAGGCCGGACGGTATGACTGATACCCTTTTTCTGTGTCTATTTCCTCTGCAGGGCAGCGCCCATAAAAATAAGGGTATATGGCATGCCATCGCCAAAGATGTGTGATCTCTGGGGGTCTACAGCAGGCGGGGCAACTACTGTTTCAAACAGTGGGAGGACCTGAGACGCTGTGCAAGGAAGACAGAGGAGGCCTAGCTGGGGATGGCCTCCCAACGAGGAAGGGGTGCCCGTTGAACCCTGACCCCCCTGATGTTCCGCATACTGGCGGTTGCCTAACCGGAGCTGGATGGGTGCGTGAGGGCATCACAGCAGCCACAAGGGGGTGAGTACATTGCCACAATATACTACTTGCGCATGGTGGTATCTGGGTGGGGGATGTGGGCCTGTTGGTGCCCCTAGGCCAGGCCTGACATTGCGGGGTAGGTTCCACGTGGGGCAGGGGCTGATGAACTCCACCTCCAACCGAGCTAGTGGGCATCCACTACTGGGAAGGGCTCTCTGGGTTTCAGGTATGCTGCAATTAGGGTTAGGTATTCCTGTCCATGGGCTGGTGACTAGCATTGTGACGGGCAGTGCTTTGCCTAGTGCGTAGGGCTGTTCCGTGTGTGTGAGTGTGTGTGTATGCCAACGGTAGTGTTGTTGCTGCCATTGACCAAGTGTATCCTCTGTCTCTTCCCCCCTTTTTTGTTTTGTCATCCTGTCCTTCTGTGCATTAGCATCATCAGGCAGAGGAGCAGAGGCACCGGCGATGGAGGGAGCTGCATCCCACAGGGCCCAGAAGGCCGAATCCACCTACGGTGAGGGCATCAGTGGGATGGAGGGCGAGGGGAGTACCACGGCAGAGACAGGAGAGGACAGTTCTGAAAGTGACACCTCCTCCGATGGAAGCTCCCGAGTGGTGGTGGACAGCTCTGTGTCTACCCCAACTACAGGTACAGCTGCCACTCCCGTACCAGCACCACCCTCCCAGCAGCCCCTCAGTGAGTTTCCCGTGCCCACTGACCCAGGAGAGTTGGCATCTCCTTCGCCCCAGGCACCTCAGGCCCTGCCCCAGTGAGCCCTGCTGCTCTGAGTGAAGAGTCTATTGACCTCCTGTGATCCAGCTCTGTTGGGCAGTCATCAATAAGGAATGCCATCCAGTGCCTAGCAGGGCATTTGCAACAAATTGCCATTCCTGGAGGGCATTCACTCTGGCATGGTGGCCCAACAGAGATCATTCAAGGCTCTGGCCTCCCCCCCGATGGCAGCCTATGTCCCTGTCTCTAGCCTCCCCCCTCCAACTTCCTCTGCCCAGTCCCATTCCCCAGAACCCCAACCTATCCCAAGCACACAGGCAGACTAGTATGCACCCAAGACAACACACAAGAGTGGCACAGGCAAACACAAGGACCACACATCATCCCACAGGCACTCGCACAAACACCATCAAGATGCATTCACACCAACAACCACTGCCTTCACTGTTTCCCCCTCCTCCTCCTCGTCCACCTCCCTCCCAGTATCATCTACACTCATACCTGCATGCACTACATTCTCATCCACTACCACCTTCACCCCTATCACTACACGCCCCTCACTGGGAGTCACCACCCCCACATCCATGCACATGTCCCCTGTGTCCTCTCCCACTGTGTCTGTGCCCACTCAACCCAAAGTACACAAACGGAAGCACTAACACACCCAACAACCATCCAACTCACAACAGCATCCAGCCCATGCACCTGCACCCAAACACAGCAGACAGACACCTCCAACCACCATTCCCTCTTCCTCCAATCCAAAACCTTCACCCTCTTCCCGCCCCAGTGTCCCTAAGAAGCTTTGCCTCTCCGCCATTGACCGCTTCCCTACCCCCCGTCCTTCACATCGGGCCAGGGTGGGCAGAATCCAGGCTAGCACCTCAGCCACACAGTCCACGGCTACAGTTGTTTCGGCAGCTACTGCAGGTGTGTGCAGCTCCAAGGAAACAACCATCAGCACTGCCAGTGTGCCTGCACCAGCTGCCAAGGGGAAGGGCAAGGATGTACCACCAGCTGCTAAGGGGAAGGGCAAGGATGTGCCACCAGCTGCCAAAGGGGAAGGAGGCACCACCATGTGGCAAGGAGGCACCAACACATGGCAAGGGCAAAGGGCCTGCTACTGCAGGCAGGAAGGATAGGAGGCCTGATGCTGGGACTGGATCTGAACCCACAACACCAACAATGGCGCTTCAGCCATCCGAGGCTGCAGGGGAAGGGCTGGAGCCTCCCCCCACCACTGGTAGCACTGCCACCAGCACCACTGCCAGCAGCAGCAGCCCCAGTGGGCAGCCATCCGAGGCTGCAGGGGAAGGGTTGGAGCCTCCACCCACCACTGGCAGCACCGCCACCAGCACCACTGCCAGCAGCAGCAGCCCCAGTGGGCAGCCGTCCGAGGTTGCAGGGGAAGGGCTGGAGCCTCCACCCACCACTGGCAGCACCGCCACAAGCACCACTCCCAGCACCACTGCCAGCAGCAGCAGCCCTGGTGGGCAGCCGTCCAAGGCTGCAGGTGAAGGGCTGGAGCCTCCCCCCACCATTGTCAGCCCGACACCAGCACCACCACTGCCACCATTGAGCATCTGTCACCACCGTCAGGCAGTGTGTAGTCGTGCCTCCATGGGCTGTAGTGCATCCTGGAGCCTGCAAATCAGGTGAGTGACTGTAACCTTGCACTCCCCAAGATCTGCATCACAGGGCACAAGGCCTCCTCCAGAACCAGTGGAAGAAGCCATCCACTCACCCCCTCCTTGCCAGGATGAAGGACACTGGGCACAAGGCCCCCTCCAGAACCAGTGGAAGAAGCCATCCACTCACTCCCTCCTTGCCAAGATGAAGCACACTGGACACATGGCCCCTTCCAGAGCATGTGGGCAAACCACCCACTAGAGGGACTGTGGCTTTGCACTCCCCAGGACCAAGCAGTGGGCAAACAACCCACTAGAGAGACTGTGGCTTTGCACTCCGCAGGACATCACACAGGGCATGTAGCTCCCTCCAGGAACAGTGGCATTGTACCATCTTCCGGCTGAGGTGCCCCCCCATTCCCCATCCCCCTGAGGTGCCTGTGTATTTTCGACCTGATGGCCCAGCAGTGTTCTCTCCGTGTTGATGCAGGAGTAAGATGTGGCCTTGGCCTATGTGATGTGGCCCTATGGCCCACGGACATTCTGGACTGGGCAGTGTCCCTCCATTTGTATATATGTGAAGACTGTTTTGAGTTTTGAGGACTTATGTCTAGTTTTGTATCTTATTACACTCACTTTAATCACTTCCTTTTTCCTTGCATTATTCTTGAGGGGTACGGGTGACTGTGTAATGTTACTGCATCTGTTTGTGGGTTTTGTGAAGAATGTTGGGGGTGGGGGTGTTGCGTGTGTGTGTCACTCTTTTTTTCCTCCCCTGCCCCTGTGTGCTAAGTGGCAGTACTCACTGTGGTCGTCGTCGCCGGAGTTGGTATTCCTGGTGTAGGAGGAGGTAGACCAGCATGGGGAACACCAGCAGTTCGGGCTCAATGGTGTGGTGGTTATTCCCTGAGTGTCCAGAGGTGAGTCCTTTGCCTTCGGTGTACTGTTTCCGTCGTGCTTTTGATGTCATTAGTACCGCCCCGGAAAAGGTGGCGGATAGGCCAGTGGTAATACTGTGGGCGGTACATTGTCTTCCGTCTGCCTGTTGGCGGTTACCGCCAAGGTGCTTGTTGCCACCGCTGTGGCGGTCGATGTGTTAAAGTGGCTGTCTGTGTGGGCACTTTACGCTGTGGTCAAAATTCCATTTTTTTTACCGCCGGCCTGTTGGTGGTATTACCGCTGCTTTATTTCCGACCGCCCGGATTGTAATGAGGGCCTAAATGTAGGAAGTGGATTAAATGTCAGTAATAGGTTAAAAGTAGGGCTGATCAAATAAAAGCTTTGCTTTCATCAGGACCTCTGTGCTTCATGCCTTGGACCAAAACAAATTACATTCCTCTACAATGACTTTCTAAAACAATTGAGCCATAAAGTTATTCAAAATTCAGCATGACCTTGATGCTACTCCCACTTCTGTGTCTGAATATTGTTTAGTATTCTAACATTTAATTTCCACCAAAAAACATTAAACTAGAAATACGTTTATTTCCATTGTGAATGTGGAACTCAGTCCCGTTCCTAGTGCGGAGGTCATTCCTACCTCTTCCTCAATGCACACAATCACCAGCTGACACGAGTCATTCTCATTTGTCATTTCCGAAGATGTGCTTCTTGACAGCTCTTTCACTGCGAAGGTGAGGCTTCTTGCTAGGGTGATCTCCTTCTTTACATATTTGAGATGATCGTACAGAAGCTCAACTTCATCCTCAACATACAAGAAGCACGGAATGCCTTGTGCAATACTCTTTCTATTAAAAACGTTTCTTGAAAACACTATTTCTCAAGTAGTTCTTCTGCTTGCGATGTTAATACCAGTTAATTCCTTCCGCTGAGAATATTAACTGCATTCAATCGCCCACCCAAGATTTAGGGCCCTCGAAGAAGGTGAGAGCACTAGAGGGCAATTAATAGAGGGTAATGCCAAATAGTATGTTGGCAATAAGCCTATTTGCACCCATCCTCCTGCTCTACCCCAAATTAGGAAGACAAACATGCCCACAGTCTCGGTCGCTTAATACCGTGTGTCACTTTCTCATTAAATTTAGAAAGCAGCCAAACTCAAAAGTTAATCTCAGCATTCCGAGATTTCTGATTGAAGAGACCTTTTAAGGCATGGACAAAGTGGGTTCTGGCACAGGGCGCTAGCCTTTCAGGGAAGCCCTTGATACAGCCAGCTCTGTTCTGAAGATATTCCTGTCCTGCTGAGCTTGAATAATTCTTAAACAGCGCTGCCAAAAATACAATTTTCCTTGAATTTATTTTCAATGTGGGTGATGTGTGAGAGTCCATAGCAGACATTTTGCAGACAAATTTTGTGTTTATGTTTCATACAACAGTCATAAAAAAGTTTCTTTTAGTTCCATACAGAACCTTCACATACGAGAAATGGGAAGGTGGCACAGCAATTTTTTGCAGTTTACAATATTAAAAGAACATGCACACATTTAGAATTTGGACGTACCTGTGCGCTATCAATGACCTGGCCAAAGAGGGCACAAAAGAGAGGAAATCGGATCATAAATTCAACATTTTTCCGAAGAGGGGCTCTCCCAAAATACGTCTGGCCTATGCCCCCCCTAAATACTAAAGATGTCCCTGACTGATTGCCTGAGATAATTTCACACAATGTGCCACTATCAATTATTTCCTTTCTATCATCAGTAGTGCTAAGAGAAATCACTACCAACATCTGCACTTTTAACATCCTGTAAACGGGCAGTCTGCTTTTTGCCAGAGACACAATTAGACTGTCAACTTTAATGTAAGCCACAAAATGTTGTCACTGGCGACCAAATAGGAAGGTGCCTCAAAGGTCAGCATAGGTTCTCTCCAGGCCAGCAACTGTGTAAAAAGAAGGGCATGTGTTTTATCAGCTTTACATGTTCTGAGATTAAAAACCCAGTATTGTCATTTCTACTTTGGAAAGTCTAGTATCCCCATTGGTAAGTAAGGAGTTACACAATGACAACTCACAGTGCTAAATATTGTACTTCAGTACTTGTAGTATCGAAAAAAACAATGCATTAAACCTGATGTGCTCCTCATGTTAAATTTATTTTAACATGCACAAATGGCAACTTTAAAAAGTTGTCATTTTGTTGTCCAAAGTTTCCAGTAGCCGCTTATGGTTGCATATAAACTGTTTCCATGAGACACCCTTCTGCTCTCCTGGAGAGAAGTGTGAATGACTCTCAGGAAGGTACATAAAGGATCTGCGGAGAGTAGAGGTGTGACCTCCTAGTGTCAGGATTATATGTTTGTGCATGAGCCCAAAAGGCAATCTTCAAAGGGGAAGCCGTCTTTGATGGGTTAATGGTAGTCACACTTGAAAGAGCCTGGCATGTTGTTTCAGCAGACAGGCGGTAGCTTGGACCGACAGGGACAAGCCATTGTTTCAAGAGAAGGGTTCTGCAATGTTGGTGGTAAGAGGACTAGAGTATTCTGGGCTAGGTAGATGCCACACTTCGCAGGAAGTTGCCATCAGTTAGGATGGTACCTAGTAGCCCCTCTGGGTAAGAACCTGGCATAAAAGCGGCACCCCTGCCACTCAGACTTCACATCACATCTGAACTAGAGAGAGGACCTAAAACTAACTGTCCTGCTGTTCAGTGGGCCCCGCAAAGAGAGGCTGCACCAAAGACTCGACTGCACCTACTGCATTTTGGGCTAGCAGCAAAAGGATTGTGCCTGTGTTGTCTGGCTCAAGAAAAAGTCAGCCTGAGCCCCAGACAGAGAAAGTGTTTCAAAGAGTCAGTTGGCAGATGCCCTGGTCAGTCAAAGGGCCATAAAAGCTGAGAAGTCTGTGGTCCTGTTAGCGCGTTTGACCTTAATAAGTAAACTTACAAGGGGACGGGAATAGGTTGATGAACATTTTGACTCGCAATTAAGATGTTCTTACCATAGATCCAGTACATAATCAATAATCAAATACACAATGATCAATAATCATTAGTAATCAATGAATCAATAATCAATGGAGTCAGAAATTATCACGCACAATGAACTATCAATCATGAATAACCACACCTTTAGTTAAAGTTTAGAATGTTTATTTCCCTATATTAACAATCCTAGGTCATGTAGATTAATCTCAAAATCAAATGGAACACATACAGAAATAACACTGGTTGTCCAAAGCGGCGGAAGAAACGTAATCTAATCAAAGCTTGAACAGCAACACATTCTAAGGTTATGGTGCCAATCAATAACAAAGTCAACGGGGTCAGCGTTATAACATACATTGAATTCAGCAGAGAAATTTGTGAAGCATTAGTTCCGGTTCATCATAAGTCATTAGTGAGAATCCTTAACTATCATCAGATTAACATCAGCATGTTGGGCTTCATGCAAAACAATTTAGTAACACACATTTGGAAAAATCTAACTAAGGCTCTATCAAAACAGCACAGTTGGTACCTAGAAAGAAAAGCAAATATGCATGATAATCACAGTTCGGAAATGAGCAGTAAGCAGTCTTCTCTCAGAAAAGAATGAATGCCTTCCTTCCGTGTGCTCTTGTTAAATCAAAACTATTAAAACTATCCCCTAATTCCCTATTGGTCAGTTAATCATATGTTCACACTCTGTCCAATAAAACTAAAATCCCAAATCTATGAATTCTAATATTACTCTGTTCTCTTATCATTGATTGGTTCGTCTTGCGATGTCCTCATCATCCGGCTTGTCAGGTAATAATATTGCAGCTTCTTCTCTAGTCAGTATCTTCATTGTTCTTGTCCTGGGAAGGTCAGTCTCACACACATTACACATAAAATGTTGCATTAGCAAGTACATCATCTACTAGCAGTCGGTTCTCATGAAAAGCTTCGGTTATGAGCACATTTAAACAATACAATAGAAATTCACAGTTTAATTCACTTGGTCAGCATTTTTATTAAACGCTAAGAAATACAGCTGTTACATGAGGCCTGGCAAGTAGGCCAAGACACTCGCTAAGTTAAGGCCTACAATGATAAAGATAAAGATAAATTCATAACACTTAATGTGACAAATTACTGCATTAGTCTAACATATATTCAACATTTCATAAGTATTAAATCATTGATTAGTACATTTTGTTAACATCAGTGGCCATGCTTCGTAACCACATTTTCAAACGTGTGCATTATTTTTCTACGTTATTATATTTTCTACATAAACTGATTATTCAAAATACATAAACTCTCATGAATAATTTTCATTAAAACTTATGCACTAGCAGTTCTGAGGTTCCAATGCCAAAAGAACAGATTGCCACTGGCTGGTGAAGTGGAGCATGGGAGACTCCGTCCTGAACTTCAAAAGTTGAACCTGAGCCTGCTAGACCCGGGAAAGTCATCGGACTGCAGTTTGGTTGCCCAGCACAGAAGTTACTGCAAGTTGAGGGGAAACACTTATCTTGCTGTAACCAGAAACCTGAAGAACAGTGGTAACTGGATTTGTGCTGGACTTCAAGGGGCATCAACTCCTGAAGCCAAAGTCACCCCACTGTGCTCCTGGGCAAAGGGGACCTGAAGAAGACCCCAACACCGCCTCAGCATACTTTAGCATCTTCACCATTCTGCAACCCTTGAATCAGGACCACTCCTTTGATTACCATGGTGGTTCACCCATAGAGCCTGAAACTGGACTGGAGACTGTTTTGACTTTGGGGCAACTGTTCAACTGGACCTTATTGGTCCCTGTGACTGACTCCCTGCCGAAGTCAGTCCCCACAGGAATCCCCCTACAGCCATCTTCACATTGGTTGTGGATAACCCTAAACCACAAGCTGAGGTAGATTACAATGATTTTGTGTACTAAGTGAAAAGCTGTGGTATATTGTTCCTTTAAAATTTCATATCTCTGGAAACCTCTAAAGGATTATTGTCATTGAGGTGTCCGTGTAAAGAGAAAAATACAGCCTATTTTTTATAAATTGGTGATGGATTTATGTTGAGTTGCATTTTCTTCTCACTCCATTTCTTGGTACGTCTTAATATTTTACACTTGTTCCTTTGCTAAGCCTGACTGCTCCAAGCCACAGCTAAACAAACCTGAGTGGACTTAAAATGCAGTTCTGCCTTTATTACACAGTGAGGTTGAACAACCACATCATATAATAAGCCACTTTCCTCACAAGAAGAAGAAATTTATCCCTGGTGTGGCAAATAACCTCTAGCTTAGTCTCATTAAAAAACAGCATTTTTTAAAGTAGTTTCATGGATTTTTGTGTTATCTTTCACTTCCTGAACTCAGTGCTTGGAAACCTGGTGATTCAAGTGCATTACAACAGCTATAAATATAGGCCTAAAAATATAGCCAGATGAAGATCAATTGGTGGCTAGGGGCATCGAAATATAATATGCATACGGTTTTAAGGTAGCACTCCTTTTTAATTCAATATGATCGTTACAGACTGTTGTCAAAGGAGACATTTTGCACCAGGAAACACACTGAAGCCATTACTCCGCCGTTCCTTTTCCTTGCCTCAGTCATCACTTGTGAGATGAATCCAAGAGAAAGTAAACTCCAGAAGGATGCAGAAAATGTAAATCCTAGGCACTCTCCTGCGTACCATAAAACGGCTGGCGTTCGCCGCACCATCCTGCCTTTTTCCCTGTCTCTGACTGAAATGAGGAGCTTCAAGCATGCAGTGAGGTCTCTGCTGGCCTTGAGCTGTGAGACAGGTCGAGCCACTCCGCTTGGCATGAGTCTAACACAGGCTCGCCCTGTGGGAGCTGCTCATGAATCACAGCTTGATGGATTATTGTCTTTAGGGGAGACCCACCACCGACCTTTACTGGAACTCTCTAGCCATGATTTTTTGGGCAGCCACCGGGTCCTCTTCCATTTCTCTGTTAGCTGCACAGGCTTCAGGGATTACTGTTGATAGGATGACTTTCAGTGTTAATGTCCTCAGCTCGATTCTGTCATGGTTTTTGTTTACCATTCAATCCAAATTTTCGGAAATTGTGGCTTGATGTGTTTTCTTTCCGATTTTCTCCAAAGTTAAGACTTTGTGTATTTTCCTATGTAAGGATTAATGTGATGCCAAGAAACATATAAGCATGGCGTAAATACCCTCTGGTAATCTAAATGACTCCTAGTCGTACTTGTCCTCGTCCCATTCCTTACGACTCACCTGGCCCCCCTTGACTGAGCCACCTGTGGATTTAGCTTCAATATGCTAAAAGGATACGGGGACAGCCAGCCCAGTTATATACCCCGTAGTGTTGGTGGGGCTTACATTTTTATTATACTTCTGAAGTTTTGAGTTGCGGGTTAGGATTTCATTTGTGAGTGAGGTTGGGATGAGGATGCATATGCCTAGAAGTAATGAACATTTCCAGTCAGTCACTGGGGCATTCCTATCTGCTGATTGGAAATTTATAACGAGTACACTACTTCTGTCTCATAATTGGAGGGCCTTGTACGAACTATATTAGAGACATCTTTCTCAGCTAGTCCCAAAGAGACCTTCTTAACATGGGCCTTTCTAGTAAAAATAACTGAGTGGTTTTATACCAGTTAACAATTCTGAGCTAACCACCCTTTTCTGAATACATGACATAAACAGAACTACTTGCTTGGCTGATATAAATGTAAGATTCCCTTGTATCATTGCCTTTATGTTTGTTGAGTGTGCTGTGTAATGTATGGGTGTTAGGAGGGTGGAGGGTGTTGTGGTAAGCTTAAATTGTATGCCTTCTATTGCTGCTGTGTCATCAGTTCTCCTTGATTCTAGTGCTGGCTTTCTTTTGGCACCCTGCATGTTCTGGGAATTGTGAACATGGGATGCGTCCCTTGAACCAATTGAACTGCCACTTGATAACAACTTCTGAAAGAAAAGCCAGGGATTCAGAAATTTCGGGTAGGATATTTCAAAACTATAAAACTATATAGCAGTCCAGACAAAGGTTGGACGACCTAAAGTTGTAGTGCACGATGACATCCTAACTTATCAAATACTTAGTTCATCAAAGGATCAATTTAACAGATTAACATTGGGGATGTGTTTTAATGCAAACATCACTGCCTCTGATATGTCGATTTTCTTCCATCGTAACGTATTACTTTACATGTTCCACAATACTCCACAAAACAGAAATTTGGACTCGGTCAAAAGGGCCCCTCTTTCAGTAAGAACATGCATATCTTTATGCTACTGGTGCTAAGTGACACTTTGCAAACTGAGAATTGTTGGTCCATGTTTACAATGTTGAAATTGAAACCAGGGCTGGCTAGGCCTTTGATTTCGTCGGGCTTTTCCCAGGTGGGCTGGAGCCGTTTCAGGCTCTTTTTGTAAGTCCCTGGGCCGCAGCGCAGAGAGATGGGGGGGGAGGGAGCTCGGTGGGGGTGAGGAGAGACATAGGAGAGACAGAATATGGATGTGAAGAGTGTGTGTGCGTGAAGAGGTAAAGAGGGGTTGCGGGGGCTTGCCTGAACAATTTTGCCAGGGCTGGCTGTATTTCACAGTCCAGTCCAAAGAGTCGCACTTAATATTAATGGGGTTGATATCAAAGAGCTGATAGCGGGCCCCCCACTTTCTACAAAGATTAGAGAATGATATTTTGAATAGCATGTTAGCTTCTGTCCTTGGAACGAACTTTAACCAGCCCCCCTCTTCACCCTTCTCCCCGTGCCAATTCGGGTCGAGGGGAGGAGGGCAGCTTTTCTTCTCGGCACTTAAGGAGAATGGTACTTCGGAATGAAAAGGAGGGTGGCAGTGTGCCGTGCCTCCTCCTCGCGGCAATATTCATCTCAAAGAGAGTGCCTTAATTGGCGCGAGGCAGCAGGATGATGAACGTCCCGGGCGCTGTCATAAATCAGCCCCCGTTGCTTAAACAGGCTCCATCAGCCTAATGGGAAAGATGCAGGGAGACAATTAAAAGAATTAACCCAGGGAAGTGCAGGTCGATGCATGCGTTCAATCCACCGCGCTTGTCCTGCTCGGCAAGCAGTCTTGTCCAGCTCTGGCGCAGCTCCCTAAAGGATAAGAGTCCAAGCCGCCCAATCTAAAGAGTGACGCATCTCGCAGGAGGGGCGGAACTGGCCGTCAACGGGAGCCGAAGGGGTCAAGATTTAATTATCGTAGATTGACGTGATTTGTAGCACACCTTTTAAGCTACGTATAAGCACATTTCGAAATTCTCCTAATTTTTGGTTGGATACGGAAACCATAGGGGGAAACAATGTTGGGGGGGGGGGGGGGGGGGGGGGACACAAAGATGGAAAGATTTTCCCAGCGTCACATGATTTGGTCGCGAGAGGAAGCTTTTTAGAACATGGACCACAATTTAACTATTAACCAACCTTACTACCTCCAACTTCTTTGGGTCATAAAACGGCAATTTTGGTTACTTAAACCACTTCACCACCTGAAAAAGTCCTCTGCATCGTAGTCCGAGATTTCCGACATATGTAATGACTGAAGAGGAAGACCAGAACTCCAGTAATGAAGAATACCAGTAAGTAATCAGGCCATTTTTAATTTAGAGTGTAGAATCCCCCTCCCCTACTAACTCCACCCTGCTTGTGTTCAGGGGTGGGGGGTCCTGGGCAGTGTTCAGGCTATTGAAACACGAACATCTTACCAACGAGGACAGCAACCGTAGGATTGAACGATCAGATCGATGTTATCCTTCCTCGTTAGTCAATGCCTCGTAATGTTCGTCGGCGAAGTGCCCGAGATGTGTTTGAATTTCCTCCTGTGGGATCTCGCTGCTGGGGTGCCAGACTGTGGTTGCCAGTTATATAAAATGAACATAATGCTCTTACCTTGAAGCGAGTTAGAAGCTTGATTCATTTCTTGTACAAGTTGATGTGTGTCCTTGCGCATTGAGCCTAAAGTAGAACTCACATAAAAATGTAACGAAAATTACAGGTCCATATTAACATTACTTGCAATACTTTCTGCCACATCTTAAAGCTGCTGGGAAAGCTGCACAGAAAAAATAATGTACAAATTGTTTCTGTTGGTCATCGTTGCATATCTCCTCTGTCTGCACATGGTTGTCAGAGACAGCTGTGTAATTAAAGAGAGGAATGCGCTATAAGTGATACACCTGCCATTAACTATCAGGAATGTTTGTAATTTTCCAGACCATGTGGAAATGTTGGAACTCAATTACAGGACCTTTTTCCACTCTGGAGCACTACTAGCAATTTTGCATTTGTGAACTACTGTGAATGATTCGTTTGTAAAAGATAGTAGCAAAGTCACCAAAGACAAGACCGTCCTTCTCTTGTACGAAATTATTCCGTGCCAAATTGCAAAGACAGGTATAAACCATACACATGGTATTAAGACCTGTGCAAGTCGAAGTTTAGAAGTAATCGATTCACCTACATTTTTGTCCAACGTGTGCATTGACTATGCATGTCTGGATAAACTTCCATAAGTACACGGTAATAAAGTTAATTTAAGATGCCCCACTCCTTTCCTAGACTGCATGTGCAGATCGTTAGGTTTAGAAAACTGGTGAAATGTATCAATGTTCTTGGCTTGATTTTTTTCCCTTTGATCTACATATATTTTCAGTAAAAATCAGTCCTTCATAAACATATCATGAAAACGTAAATCTTGGTGCACTTTCCCAAATTTTTTTCAGTACTCACAAAAGGCCCATTTATAAGAGCATGATTTATTTATAAGAGCATCTGGCTACCTTCCTTCACCTCTAAACCTAAGGACATCTTGTGCAGACTACCCCAAGGATCATCCCTCAGCCACACCTTGTGGAACACCTACATGACCCCTCTCACAAACCGTCAGTTCCCACAACCTCCACATAATTTCCTACGCAGACCGCACTCAACTCATCCTATTTCTCACTGAAGACCCCTCACCACCAGAATCAACTTCTGTGACGCCATGACCAACATAGCCAACTGGATGAGATGCAACTGCCTTAAACTCAACTCCAACAAGACAGAAGCACTGATCTTCGGGAAGAACACTTCCATATGGGACCACAGTTGGTGGCCAGCAGAACTCGACATCCGCGACCACAGACCATGCATGCAACTTCATGATCCCTGGCAGTAAACTGACCATGAAACGACAAATCAGCACAGTCACCTCTTCCTGCTTCGACACCCTTCTCATGCTTCATAGAATCTTCAGACGGATCCCAGTGAACACCAGAAAGACTATCACTCAGGCTCTTGTCATCAGCTGCCTTGACTACGGCAACCTTCTCTTCACCAGTATCTCCACCCAGCTCCTCAAAAGACTGTTGAGACCACATAGAATGCTGCAACCAGACTCATCCTGGACCTCCCCAAACAGACCCACTTCACCCCCACCTTAGAAGCCTCCACTGGCTCCCCATCCGGAAGAGATCTCAGTTCAAGATCCTCACGCATGCTTACAAAGCTCTGTATGGTCAAGGACTGTCCTACATCAACCGTAAACTGAACTTCCATCTACCTACAAGACACCTGTGCTTCTCCTCACTTGCTCGTGTACACCCCCCCAGATCTGCCGCAGAAGGGGGTCGCTCCTTCTCCTACATTGCCACCAAGACCTGGAGTGACCTACCTCTCCATCTTCGAATAGAACCCACGTGCTGGATTTCAAGAAGAAACTCAAGACCTGACTGTTGGACAGAGACATCGCACCCACAGAGCCCAGATACCCTTAGGGGTGACAGTGCCACACTATACAAATATTGATTGATAAGTACAATATGTGCAGTGTGCAGGTAAGTTTGGGAAATGTGTAGTGTAATGTTTTAGAATGCTGACTATGGCCCGATTACGAATGCCCTTGATAGGATTGAGGTATTTATAGACCAAGTACACACCGACTCTGCAGAAATGGGAAATAACAAGTGAAATTGGGTGCTATACTGGTAGAATTCCGCATGCCTTGCTAATTACCAAGCATTTTATGGGCAAGAAAGACCCGTGAAGAACTGGGAATGTAATAGTTCGTGTGGTATTTAGCACTTGGAGCGAACTCTGCAGGGGTCAAAATTCCAAATCCACCTGCAAGTGCATGTTTGTGCTCCATGCTCATAATCAGGACCAAATCTGTCTAGGCATGTATGTGCACCATGTATCTTAGAAGAGTTAAGCTTGTGTTGTGTGGGACTTTCCAAAAGCAACTTCCTCTCTTGTTCCATGTTCATGCTTTACATTTTAATTACTCATTCGAGCCATCAAAGCTGCTACAGATGAACAGCCAGCAACCACTACTATAATTCTTCCCTCATTGGGCTACAAAATGAATCAGAGCATTTTACACTCTTGTCTGGTGGACCTTTTTACTTTAGTTGAGATACTCAAGAGAGTTACAGTAAGCAATTACATTTTTCGTGAAGCCCATTTGGCCCCACAATAAGGACCAGGAATTAATTATTGTAATTAAGTTGATTTATTCTCAATCAATAATCAATCAAATATATATGCATGTAATGAAAATATTGAAAAGATACAGAGTTACAGCTGACAAGCTGAAATATCGCAATCTGTCCAGTCTCAGTGGATTAAGATACAGAGCAATTACAATCACAGCAATACAGAAACTAAGAATTAGAAATAGGTGTTCCATAAAGAAACTCTGTTCTCGTATGAAATAATGCTAAGTTCTTCTAGTGAGAATTCTAAGTAATGAATAAGGATGGTTCAGAAATAAATCGTAAAAAAGGTTGAAATAACGCCCCAAGGATGAGTGGAAAGTTGCTTAAGGCAATGTAGGAATGAGAGAAGGTGTCAGCATAGTAAAGACTTCGGTAAATGGCTATACTAATGCTCCTTCAACTTTATTTAAAAAATGAAAATAAGGACATACATGTTACTTTATGCATGCACCTTAAAAATAAAATGTAAAACATAAATAATGAATACATCTAAGCATTTATATGAACATTAATGTGCACATAATGAAGCTTCCGTCTTTCAGTGGTTACATTTCATTGACAAGTCAAGATATGCACACATGTTAATAATAATAAACACACAGTAAATATAATGTCAAACATAAATGTGTAATTGCTCAATGATTGATGTGTAAAGGATGGAGTATAAATTTGAGCTTCTCCAAATTTAAGTACGGGATGCACCCACAATAGTGAATGCATGCATGCACACATACACAAGCACACAGACTTAGCCAACATTTCCATTTGTAAAAACATTTGGAAGTCGTGCCTACTCTACATATGTGTAATGTATTATATGTTTGCAGGCACAAGCTCCACTTTAGTGTATGCATATCTGTTAGAAATGGGGTCTTTGGTTGACAGTCAGGTTACCCCCTGTTCAAGCAAGGACCCTCACTCTAGTCAGGGTACAAGAGAATCACCCTCAGCTAACCCCTGCTTACCCCATTGGTAGCTTGGCAGAGCAGTAGGCTTAACTCCAGAGTGCTAGGTGTAAAGTATTTGTACCAACACACACAGTAACTCAATGTAAAACACTACAAAATGACACAACACCAGTTTAGAAAAATAGGAAATATTTATCGAAACAGAACAAGACCAAAACGACAAAAATCCGACATACACAAGTCAAGTTATGAATTTTTAAAGATTAAACTAAAAAATAGCGCTTAGAAACAAAAATGCTTCGATGAGATGTTAACACGGCGTCGTGACGGAGTCGTTCCCAACAAGCCAACACCAGCGGCGCTGGACACAGAGTTGCGTAGACCCCCAAGTACAGTACCTTTGGTGAAGAGTGAAAACAAGCCGATGCGCAAAGTCGGGGATCGCGGCGTCTGTGCGAAACGTTGAATTCGCGCACTTCGAGCGGCGTCGGTCATGACGTGGTGCGGCGACTTCCACGGAGTCGTGGACTTCAGAGGGGCTGCAGCGGCGTCGGGCCTGCGAAGATCGTCGCGTTCCAGCGAAGGTCACGGCGTCAGATGCAGGCGGCGTCACCGGATTCAGCAGCGGCGTCGGTCCGAAGTCGTCCAAAGTCGATTTCCTTGGATTTCCACCAGCTTTCCTTTCAAGGGCCCAGGGACTGGATAGGGCACCACTTGTCAGAGCAGGAGTCTCTCCAGAGACTCCAGGTGCTGGCAGAGAGAAGCCTTTGCTGTCCCTGAGACTTCAAACAACAGGAGGCAAGCTCTAAATCAAGCCCTTGGAGATTTCTTCACAAGATGGAAGGCACACAAAGTCCAGTCTTTGCCCTCTTACTCCGGCAGAAGCAGCAACTGCAGGATAGCTCCACAAAGCACAGTCACAGGCAGGGCAGCACTTCTCCTCAGCTCTTCAGCTCTTCTCCAGGCAGAGGTTCCTTCTTGTTTCCAGAAGTGTTCCTAAAGTCTGTGGTTTTGGGTGCCCTTCTTATACCCAATTTCTCCATTGAAGTAGGCCTACTTCAAAGTATAGTCTCTTTGGAATGTGAAATCCTGCCTTGCCCAGGCCAGGCCCCAGACACTCACCAGGGGGTTGGAGACTGCATTGTGTGAGGGCAGGCACAGCCCTTTCAGGTGTGAATGGCCATTCCTCCCCTCCCTCCTAGCACAGATGGCTCATCAGGATATGCAGGCTACACCCCAGCTCCCTTTGTGTCACTGTCTAGTGTGAGGTGCAACCAGCCCAACTGTCAAACTGACCCAGACAGGGAATCCACAAACAGGCAGAGTCACAGAAATGGTATAAGCAAGAAAATGCTCACTTTCTAAAAGTGGCATTTTCAAACGCACAATCTTAAAATCAACTTTACTAAAAGATGTATTTTTAAATTGTGAGCTCAGAGACCCCAAACTCCACATGTTCATCCGCTCCCAAAGGGAATCTACACTTTAATCAGATTTAAAGGTGGCCCCAATGTTAACCTATGAGAGGGACAGGCCTTGCAACAGTGAAAAACGAATTGAGCAATATTTCCCTGTCGGGAAATATAAAACACATTATTATATGTCCTACCTTAACCATACACTGCACCCTGCCCATGGGGCTACCTAGGGCCTACTTTAGGGGTGTCTTACATGTAAGAAAAGGGAAGGTTTAGGCCTGGCAAGTGGGTACACTTGCCAAGTCGAATTTACAGTTAAAACTGCACACACAGACACTGCAGTGGCAGGCCTGAGACATGATTACAGAGGTACTTATGTGGGTGGCACAACTAGTGCTGCAGGCCCACTAGTAGCATTTGATTTACAGGCCCTAGGCACCTTCAGTGCACTGTACTAGGGACTTACTAATAAATCAAATATCCCAATCATGGATAAACCAATCACATACACATTTTGTAAAGGAGCACTTGCACTTGCACTTTAGCACTGGTTAGCAGTGGTAAAGTGCCCAGAGTAACAAAAACAGTAAAATCAGAGTCCAGCACACATCAACAACCTGGGGAACAGAGGCAAAATGTTAAGGGAGACCATGCCAAGGATGGAAAGTCTAACACGTGTCCCCCCCAGCTGAAAGTGGGGAGCAACTACCCAACCTCATGGGAGTTCTCATCACTAAGGCGGAAGAACCTGGACAGACCATCAGCATTGGCGTGTTCTGTACCAGGACGGTGTTCCACCGTAAAGTCCATCCCCTGTAGGGAAATGGACCACCTCAACAGTTTTGGATTCTCACCCCTCATCTGCATTAACCATCTGAGGGGCCTGTGGTCGGTCTGTACTCGGAAGTGAGTCCCAAACAAGTAGGGTCTTAGCTTCTTCAGTGCCCAGACCACAGCAAATGCTTCATGTTCTATGGCACTCCACCTACGTTCCCTGGGTAGTAACCTCCTGCTAATGAAGGCTACGAGTTGATCTAGGCCCTCTTCATTAAGCTGTGAGAGTACTGCTCCAATATCATGCTCTGAGGTGTCTGTTTGCACAACAAACTCCTTGGAGTAGTCAGGTGCCTTCAGCACAGGTGCTGTGCACATGGCAGCCTTCAGGGCATCAAAAGCGTTCTGGCAAGCTTCTGTCCAGATCACTTTCCTGGGTTGCTTCTTAGAAGTCAACTCAGTTAAGGGGGTAACAATGGTACCATATCCCGTAACAAACCTTCTGTAATATCCTGTGAGACCTAAAAAGGCTCTCACTTCAGTCTGGGTCTTGGGAGCCTCCCAAGCCAGAATCGTGTCAGTCTTAGGCTGTAGGGGTGCCACCTGGCCACTCCCCACCTGGTGTCCTAAGTACAGCACAGAACCCTGCCTTATTTGGCACTTGATCGCCTCCAGAGGTGTTGCAGGTGTTCCTCCCATGTGGAACTAAACACAGCAATGTCATCCAGGTAGGCAGCACTGAACTCATCCAGTCCTGCCAACACCTGGTTGACCAACCTCTGAAAGGTGGCAGGGGCATTCTTCATCCCAAATGGCATCACTTTAAATTGAAAGTGTCCATCTGGTGTAGAGAATGCTGACCTCTCCTTGGCCCCCTCAGTACCCAGATGTTAAATCAAATGTACTGAGGTACTTGACAGCTCCTAACCGGTCAATGAGCTCATCAGCTCAGGGGTTGGGGTGTGCATCAGTCTTGCTGACCGCATTGAGTCCCCAGTAGTCCACACAGAACCTGAGTTCTGGGGTGGCACCAGGTGCAGCAGCCTTTGGGACCAATACCACTGAGCTGGCCCAAGGACTGCTGGAGTGCTCAATAACCCCTAGGGTAAGCATTTTGGATACCTCATCCTTAATGCATGCCCTGACCCTGTCAGTCACCCTGTAAACCTTCTGTTTAATAGGTGTACTGTCCCCAGTGTCCACATCATGTGTGCACAAGTGTGTGACTCCTGGGATCAGGGAAAACAGTGAGGAAAACTGTCCCAACACGTGGCGACAGTCACCTTGCTGCTCCTCAGTCAGGGAGGGGGAGAGGATCACTCCCTCCACTGACTCATCTTTTTCTCCTGCAGACAGGAGGTCAGGAAGAGGCTCACTCTCCTCCTCTACCCCATCATCTGTCGCAAGGAGCATGGACAGTTCAGTCCGCTCAAAGTGAGGTTTGAGGCGGTTGACATGCAGGACCCTTAAAGGGCTCCTTGGAGACCGCAAGTCCACCAGCTAGGTGACCTCACTCTTGTGCTCCACCACCCCAATGGCCCAGTCCACTTATCCTGGAGCGCCCTAGGCTCCACTGGTGCCATCACCCACACTTTTTGACCAGGTTGAAACTCCCCAGAGTGGCATTCTGGTCATACCACCGTTTCATATCCTCCTGGCTTGCTTCCAGGTTCTCCTGAGCGAGACTCCTGAAGCGGGCAAACTGGTTTCTCAAAGCCAGCATGTAACTGAATACATCCTGGGGGGTTTACTAGGAGCTTTCTCCAAAGCTTCCTTAACCAGACTCAAAGGTCCCCTCACAGGGTGGCCATAAATCAGCTCAAAGGGGCTAAAACCAAGTCCCTTTTGAGGCACCTCCCTGTAGGCGAACAGAAGGCATGGCAAGAGGACGTCCCACTTCCGCCTCAAGGGCTCTGACAGGCCCATGATCATGCCTTTTAAGGTGCGGTTGAATCTCTCAACCAGACCATTACTTTGGAGGTGGTAAGGGGTGGTGAACTTGTAGGTTACCCCACACTCCTTCTACAGAGACTTCATATACGTGGATATGAAGTTGGTACCCCTATCAAAGGGGTTCCTTGGGGAACCCCATTCATGTAAAAAAAACCATCAATGCACGACCCACCACAGGGGAAGGGATTGATTTCAAAGGAATGGCTTCTGCGTACCGGGTGGCATGGTCCACCAAGACCAGGATAAACCTGTTGCCCATGGCTGTCTTGGGATCCAGAGGCCTGCAATGTCAATGCCTACCCTCTCAAAGGGAGTACTGACAACAGGCAAATGTTGGAGGGGAGCCTTACATTTCCTCCCACTCTTGCCACTTGCCTGACAAGTCTGACAAGACCTGCAATGAGCATCTGAGTGCCTGCGAATTAGGGGCCAGTAAAAGTGGGTGACAAGCCTCTCAAAGGTCTTGTCCTGCCCCAAATGTCCAGCTAAAGGCACATCATGAGCCAACCCCAGTAGGAAGGCCCTGAAGCACTGGGGTACCACCAGCACACGGGCTGACCCAGGCTCAGGAACCTTAGGCTCGCTAGACAGGAGGTCATCCTCCCAATAAATCAGGTGTGATCCTAGCTCCTTGCCAGCCGCCTGGTCTGCAGCCTGCTGCTGCAAACCCTCCAAAGCAGGGCATGACTTCCGTGTTACACAGAATGCTTCCCTGGTGGGCCCCCCTTCCTGCTGCCACTGCGACAGCTCCGGGACCTCCCCCAGTTCAGCCACCTGTTCCCCTGTAGACTCCGGGGCATCACCCTCAGGCTCCGCCTCCTCCCGGACCGTGGGAACTTCTGGGGCCGGTTTCCCGCGCCCCCTGCCCTTCCTCTTCTTGGCGGTCCCCTGGGCCACTGTTTCAGGCTCCAGGGGCTCTTGATTACCCTGACGGGCTGCCATTGACCGGGTGGATACGCATACCCACCCAGGCAGAACCAACATCTCCAAGTGAGACCTGTATTCCTCCTCCTACCAAGGGGAATCCTCCAGGTCGTTGCCTAGCAAACAATCAAAAGGCATGGTTGGACTCACAGCTACCTTCAAGGAACCTGAGACCCCCGCCCATTCAAAGGGAACTTGCGCCACTCTGCACAGGCGCTCTGAGTTGTCCACTGCAACTACTTGGTGAAGTACCCGGGGATCAATCTGCTCTTCAGACACCAGCTGGCTCCTCACTGTAGTCACACTGGCTCCTGTGTCTCTCAGAGCCTCCACCCTCTGTCCATTAATGGTCACCCACTGCCTGTACTTCTTAGTGTTTTCAGGCACTAGGGTTGTACTTTTGGGGCATTTAGGGTCCCCCTCACATGACCCACCTGGTCACATGCATAACACTTACGTGGGGGACCACCTGCCACTGGCTTTCCTTTGGAGAACCATGGCTTCTTTTCACTGGGGTGTTGGGAATCCTTACCCTGGGAATCAGTTTGGGGCCCTTTAGAGAACTCCCCCTGTTTGCCCTTACCCCCCACTTTCTTCTAAGAGGGACCCTGCCAACCCTTGGCGTGGTCTCCCCCATACCTCTTTTGGACCCTGGTGCTCTCCCAGCGGTCCGCTTCCTGCAAAAGCTTCCTGGGGTCAGTCAGCTTGCTGTCAATCAGGTGTTGGCGCAACTCTGGAAAACATAAACTGTACAAGTGCTCCCAAGCAATCAGATTGTAAAGCCCCTCGTACGTAGTAACCTTACTGCCCTTCACCCAACCATCCAGTGACCTGCAATAAGAATCAACACATTCCAACCATGTTTGGGATTCCTTCTTCTCGTAGGACCTAAACTTATCCTTGTACTGCTCAGGGGTAAGACCATACCTTGTAAGCAAGGCATCCTTCATGTTAGAGTAGGTGAGATTCTGAGCATCCCCTAAGGCTGTCACTGTATCCCTCCCCTCTACCTCAAAGTGCTTCCACAGACCCGCCCCTCAATGAGCTTCAGGGACCAGATTCATGTGGAGAGCAGACTCATACCCCTTGAACCACAAGTATATGTCATCCTCCCTCTTGTAATCTTTCACAAGGTCTTTAGGAATGTGCACCCTCCTCTCAGGCTGCACTGTAGGGTTGCTGCCACCATCTCTACTGGACTGGCTTCTATGATCCATCTCCTTCAAGCTAAGCTCATGAGCCATCGCTAACTTCCTCTCCTCAAGGGCTAACCTCCTCCGCTCCAATTGGTACTCCCTTTCTGCCTGTCTGTCCTGTAACTCCTCAGGTGTCAGACCCTTGGATGAGACACTGCTACCTGCCCTGGAGACCTATTTATCACCCTATTTATCTAAACAAAACAAGACCAAAACAACAAAAATCCGACATACACAAGTCAATTTATGATTTTTTTTTTATTAAACTAAAAAATAGCGCTTAGAAACAAAAATGCTTCGATGAGATGTTAACACGGCGTCGTGACGGAGTCGCTACCATCAAGCCGACACCAGCGGCGCCGGACACGGAGTCGCGTAGACCCCCAAGTACAGTACCTTTGGCGAAGAGTGAAAACAACCCAATGCGCGAAGTCGGGGATCACGGCGTCTGTGCGAAATGTTGAATTTACCCACTTCGAGCGGCGTCGGTCACGACGTGGTGCGGCGACTTCCACGGAGTCGCGGACTTCAGCGGGGCTGCAGCGGCATCGGGCCTGCGAAGATCATTGCGTTCCAGCGAAGGTCACGGTGTCAGGTGCAGGCGGCGTCACCGGATTCAGCAGCGGCGTCAGTCCGAAGTCGTCCGAAGTCGATTTCCTTGGATTTCCACCAGCTTTCCTTTCAAGGGCCCAGGGACTGGATAGGGCACCACTTGTCAGAGCAGGAGTCTCTCCAGAGACTCCAGGTGCTGGCAGAGAGAAGTCTTTGCCGTCCCTGAGACTTCAAACAACAGGAGGCAAGTTCTAAATCAAGCCCTTGGAGATTTCTTCACAAGATGGAAGGCACACAAAGTCCAGTCTTTGCCCTCTTACTCTGTCAGAAGCAGCAACTGCAGGATAGCTCCACAAAGCACAGTCACAGGCAGGGCAGCACTTCTCTGCTCTTCAGCTCTCCTCCAGGCAGAGGTTCCTTCTTGTTTCCAGAAGTGTTCCTAAAGTCTGTGATTTTGGGTGCCCTTCTTATACCCAATTTCTCCTTTGAAGTAGGCCTACTTCAAAGTAAAGTCTCTTTGGAATGTGAAATCCTGCCTTGCCCAGGCCAGGCCCCAGACACTCACCAGGGGTTGGAGACTGCATTGTGTGAGGGCAGGCACAGCCCTTTCAGGTGTGAATGACCACTCCTCCCCTCCCTCCTAGCACAGATGGCCCATCAGGATATGCAGGCTACACCCCAGCTCCCTTTGTGTCACTGTCTAGTGTGAGGTGCAACCAGCCCAACTGTCAAACTGACCCAGACAGGGAATCCACAAACAGGCAGAGTCACAGAAATGGTATGAGCAAGAAAATGCTCACTTTCTAAAATTGGCATTTTCAAACACACAATCTTAAAATCAACTTTACTAAAAGATGTATTTTTAAATTGTGAGCTCAGAGACCCCAAACTCCACATGTCCACCCGCTCCCAAAGGGAATCTACACTTTAATCAGAATTAAAGGTAGCCCCCATGTTAACCTATGAGAGGGACAGGCCTTGCAACAGTGAAAAACAAATTGAGCAATATTTCACTGTCGGGAAATATAAAACACATTATTATATGTCCTACCTTAACCATACACTGCACCCTGCCCTTGGGGCTACCTAGGGCCTACCTTAGGGGTGTCTTACATGTGAGAAAAGGGAAGGTTTAGGTTTGGCAAGTGGGAACACTTGCCAAGTCGAATTTACAGTTTAAACTGCACACACAGACACTGCAGTGGCAGGCCTGAGACATGATTACAGAGCTACTTATGTGGGTGGCACAACCAGTGCTGCAGACCCACTAGTAGCATTTGATTTACAGGCCCCTAGGGACTTACTAATAAATCAAATATGCCAATCATGGATAAACCAACCACATACACATTTTGTAAAGGAGCACTTGCACTTTAGCACTGGTTAGCAGTGGTAAAGTGCCCAGAGTAACAAAAACAGTAAAATCAGGGTCCAGCACACATCAACAACCTGGGGAACAGAGGCAAAAAGTTAAGGGAGACCACGCCAAGGATGAAAAGTCTAACAATATCTTAATGAATCATCTTATGATGTGGCCTCAGATAAGATTCCCTTGGTCCATCTATTATGCCAATGTCACATCTGGAGCTATCATCAATTTTCGAAATAAACACTGGCAAATTGCATGTTCACTCTTAAATGATGACATGAAAGTGAAGATATGCTGCTCTTTAATGGAAATTACAATATTGTTGAATTCAAAATACTGCTTCTCATTTTATAGAGAGAGACCATCAAAACCCCTTCCTTCATTGTTTACCTGGCACAATATGTATTTTTTTTCCAAAAACTAAAGAATGTCAGTAGCCAAGAAGACGTATGTCACCGTTCCAGTGCTTTGCTGTGTATTTCCCTTTCTATGGCAGTGTCTGATAAGACGGGTAACTAAACATTCCCTGAACATTCCCTGTTGAAAACTCTGAGCTGTACAGTTTTGGCCACTTTAAATATCAAGCACTGGCAAAACCAATAGGTCTGGCTTTAACATACAGAAATATACAAAGAGCCACTGTGCATGTCAGTTTTGGCATATTGAAGTGAGTCAAATTGGCTTTGACACTGCATGCTTATCAGGCATATGTACCTGTGACTGCTACATAACCAATCAAAATAAAATCTTTCTGGATTGAAAAGACAAAACAAAAACATTGCATTCTAAATACAGGGCATGTTGGTCATAAAGAAATCAATGGGTCATGAGGCTCTGCATGTTTGAGATGTAAAATAGCCTTTAATACTTTGCAATGCATAAACTCCTTAGAAGTTGAAATAATAAAGCCACAACCAATAGCCTGAGGTGAGAGAGTAACATTTCACTAGTTATAGCCAAAGCCCCAGCTGAATATTTTAAAGATTGAGTAATATTAGGTCTGATAGACAGGTGAGCTCCTATGCCAGACTTAACAAGAAAATAATGCTGTTGATTAATACATTTTATGAATTTTGGGAAGTTGTAGTTTTATTCTAAATGTATTAACATTTTAATCACTATGAAGGATTTGAATGCTGATGCCTTTCATTAATTACACTCTAATAAATGTCTCTCACCCTTTAGCTTTCATCAATGTTTCGATCATTTTTTTCCAATCAAACCTATTCTTCTATTTTGTAAAGATGTGTGCCTTACAAAGGCTGCTGGAATTCCAGGGGAATAATTACATTCTGGTCCACTTGCCATCGCTATTGTTGAAGACCTCTTCCACAGCTCTCATAAATCCCACTTGCCCTGAGGGACTCCAGAATTTATCACACAACTTGATTCCTTTATCTGTGCAGTGGGTGATACCCACATCCAGGATTAGCCTTCTTACTGGTTCTTGTAAGGCCAAGAGAAACCTGGCTAACATCCCATACATCCTCAAAGGACCGGAAGTGCACTGGTTTAGCTCATGGTGCGATTCATAGAGGATGGGTTGGTCGGAGTGTGCTAAATACTACAATTTTTCTACATTAATTTATATGATAGTCTAGGAAAAGTAAGGAAAATTAAGTGTAGATTTTCTTACATCTTTGTACATAAGGGAATAGCTGACATGTAAATGTCACCAGCTGTGAAAGCAGTGGAATGATTTGAGTAGAAAATGTCTCTCGCTGTGTTTTCTTCTGTTCCCGTTGACGTATTCTCCTTAAATTAGTCTCCTATGGTCAACAAATTCTACGTTGTGCAAATTGGCAAAAAAATGTTCAAGTTTCATATAATAAAACATTTAGGAATTCTGTAAAGTTACCCAAGTGTAATGACAATTGCACACAGGTCTAATGGTCGCCTTCCGGAAGTATCTCCATAGGTTAGTAGAACAAACTGAGTCCTTAGTGCGCCTCATCATAAAGACCGCATGAACAGGGAAAGAGAGCACCCTGAGGAAGGCACAGAAGCTTTTGGTTGAGGAAGTCTGTCTTCCATGAGGACTGTCCATCATGAGGGCTAAATAACGGGGTACGATACGGTAATAGTGTGCGCACAACGTGCAACTTGCCCCCTGGCAAAGAATCAGAACAGGTTTATGCGGTTCATCCACACATAGCCTTTTATGTACATCACATTTATCACATCAATTGTCACATAAGATTTCATAAATTGAACCAAAGATCCCCAAAGGAATAGCAGAAATGAATACCAGTCATTCACTTAAGCGATGACTTCAAGATAATACATAGACAGAAGCAGATGGTTACATTACGCATTGAGACATAAGCATTGTGAACAAACAAGATTCTCGATACGTCTTTGCTGCGAAGGCTGCAGTGCACATTTTCCCAGCAGGCCCCAACTTGCACCACAACCCGGGCATCCAAGCACAAGCAGTAGAACTCATTGTCAGACAGACCATTGGCACATCAACCTTACACTTCCTTCCAACCCGGAGGGGTGCTGCCAATTCCCATGGCACCACAGAGCGCATCAGCCCCATTGGGGTACCTGAACACAGGCGCAGATACCCAAAGTTCAAACCAAGCATCGTGGGTAGGGAAAGAGAGTCCAGGACCACTGGCAGCCCCTCTCCCGCCAGCCCAGAGCCCATTCAATTGCACCCAGCCCAGGGTCAGTCCAGTCAGAGAGACCAAATTCGAGGTATTCACTGCCATGACGACCAGAGTTCATCAAAATGATCTGGGAGCTCTGGAAGGGGGCAAAGAGGCCTGGTCTAGGGGCATGCCGACTTATATGTCCCAATGACACTTTCCCCTCCGCCCCTCCTGATGACGCAGTCGCACGCTCCACCAACGCCGCACTTCTGCCTTCGAGATGGGGAATAGTAGGAGCCCCTTCCCTTGGCGCAACTAAGGGTGACCTCCTTGAGATGCGGGAGGTGCCGAGACAGGAGCCCCACTGCATGGTGTTCTGTGCTTGTTTTAGTACATCAAAGATAAGATGACCAGACGTCCCAGGTTTTCAAAGAATGTCTCAACGTCCCAACAATTTTTGTATACATTAATACATGTCCTGTTTTGTTTTAGAAAGGGATTTGTGAAAGTGCACATTAATTACTGTTTAGTGTATACTCAAGTTTTCATTGGCCCTCTTCCCATCAGTGACAAATTGAATTCTTTAAAGAGTTTCCTGATGTGCTGCCTTGCCTCACTGACTCAGCACAGCACATTTTAAAAAGGGGTGTATCAGAGGAATTTGAGCCCATCAACCAAGGTCAAGAAAGCACATCAGCTTGAAATAGAGTGTATTTTCATCTAGGTTCCAGAGATTTGCAAAAACTGTATATATCTACTGGGAAAAGAGACCAGAAATGTATTTTTTTTACGCCCAGTGGAAATACAAAGTGAGGCTTACACATTCCTTTTTTTATTTTTTGCCTTCTGGTACTTGTGGCTTGTACCATTTTAAATACAGAACCACCAGCCCCAGAATGCAAAGCAAAGTTGGTTATGGTTTTTATATGTCACGTCAAACAACTTGAAATCTTCACTCTGCTTTTTGTGCTAGTCCAGTCTTTTTAGAATACAAAGAAGCGTACAGCAGTTAAAATGTTGGTCTTTTGCAAAAACACGTTGGTTTTTTTTCATAGGTTTGTCGGTGTGGCAGTGTAGTTCTTTTTCACTGGTGGGTGCTGTATTATATGGATTTCAATGTCCATGGTGGGTGTGAAAAGTTAGTCCTACTTCCATGTCCGTGGCCAATCCGATTCTTGGTTCAGAAAATATGGTCACCCTAATCAAAGGAGAAGTGCTGCTATGCAAGGTGCTGCAAATTATGACGCCTCACAGTCCTTGTGAAAGAGTCAACTTACCTGGATCTGAGGTAAGGCAACTGGATTGCACTGCCTTTAGTTATGAAGTCCAGAGACTGTCAGTTTCCCCCATCCATTGTGCAACTATATACACCATTCTACAAACATAGCCTGCACCCTGTGTTGTTTTATAGAGGCTGTAAGAGATGTCAGATTTTCTTTTTTGCTCTCCACCCGTTACCTAGCCCTGATACTGTAAAAAAGTCACCTCCCCAGGTAGGGACCTCAAGGACGCTGATGAGCTGCTTCAGTACCAGTCATTATGTTGCACATTTCCCCTTACAGAATGTTGAGCTCAATTAACTCTGTTTTTGATTTCCCACTCACTGACAGAATCCCATTTTAGGTCCTCCCCCTTTTCGATATGGTTTCCAGCTAGCCATTCCTTCACCACTGTCTCCAGTCCTAATGCTGCCATTCCTTGTGCACTTTCTTTCCATTGCTATGCACATTTTCCTATTTGACCCATTCTAGTAAAAGGGCTTAAAGCTTGATGATCTGCTCTGTTCCCTGACTTGTTCCCCTTCACCCAGGGCCTCAGATGTGTGCCAATACGTCTAGATACCTGGGAAGGTGTGCACTCCAGGGATGGCCAGAGTTCATCTGGCGCAGTCTGACAGAGTATCTGTTATTGCGGGTCTTTCTATGCCATTTCTTCTTTTGCCTAGAGATCAAAGATGTCTTCTTTTATATTCATTGTGTTTTTTTGACTCAACTCAACTTTCCTGTAGCAGCATTTGCTGCATAATACTAAAATTTGTCTTTGTAAAAACAGGAAGTATAAAAATCATCCCTAGTACAATTTTTCTACATTAATTTATATGATAGTCTAGGAAAAGTAAGGAAAATGATGTGTAGATTTTCTTACATCTTTGTACATAAGGGAATAGCTGACATATAAATGTCACCTGCTGTGATAGCAGTGGAGTGATTTGAGTAGAAAATGTCTCTCGCTGTGTTTTCTTCTGTTCCCGTTGACATATTCTCCTTAAATTAGTCTCCTATGGTCAACAAATTCTACGTTGTGCAAATTGGCAAAAAATGTTCAATATATACAGTTCCTCATAAATTAGTAATAAAAATGATTACATGTACTGACAGACCCACTGTTGTCCTTGTGTGTAATGTGAGTCACTTGATTAGCTAAAAACAGCATTCTTCATCTTACTTACAGGTGGGTAGGGGCAACTCAAAATAAGAACTGGAATGCATTCATGGTATTTCATATAAAGAACAATATAGTCTCATGTCCAAGGTGATGACATTGACCTTCTAACCACAATGCACGCAGCCTAAAGCTAACTTGCCACTGATAAGTAGATCAGTGGAATACAAGTTCTTGATAGAGATCACATTTTACTTATACACCGTGGAACAGAAGTTAGCACATGGTGACAAACTAACCTTCATTTAAAGGCCTAACAGAGAAATTAACATGGATATGTAACATGTACACGTTTGAATAATGGTGGACAAGGTGGTCCTCATTCGTATTTGACATCATGTTTTAAACATGAAAGACAGTGTGCATGTACATTTGAGTGGATTATTGATAAGGAGGAACATTGAAAGTATTATTTCTAAGAGATATAGTAGAAATGAAGTATAGTATGATATACTGAATGATCATGAATTAATCATACTTTTATTGAATTAAATGAATTTATTAATGTGAGTTACACGTGTGCAGAAAATGGATGCACCTTTAAAATTGTGCTAATATGTCGTAAATAATCTTTACAGTAAAATAATATGTTTTGTATCTATGACTTCAAATTGTAAGGTGCACAATAGGATTTATGTGTATTAACTGTACTATGTGTATTTAGGTTTTCTTAGCTAGATTAGGCCTAAAGATTCATTTTTGCAGCAGTAGATGAAAATTACTTGTTTATTCTGTTCCCTCTGACCTAAACTTTTCCCTAGGTTGCTAATGTGATGTTGAATATCCTATTGTATTGAAGACAAAGAACATGTCTCAGTGTTAACTAAGTAACAATATTTGTTCTTGCTGTCAAACAAGACAGGAAATTTTATTAACTTCATGTGAGAATTGTTTAGCTCATCCTGTGAACCGTGAGAGCCGTGAGAAAAGATCCTGAAGTAACAAACAACTAGAAACTGTAATGTTTTGGTGGAACTATATGAATTTATCATCATGACTGAATGTATTTTCTCTGAGAGAATCCAAGATAGTTGCAAACTCGATGGTGTCAGAAGCTACCATTGAATGCTGAATCTTGTGCGTAAGATAAGCCCACCTGAACACCAAGGCCCTTGGACCTTTCAAATTAGTGAAAGACTTTTGAAACTGGCAGTCTGTCTGTAAGGGTGTCAGCTTCTTCCTAACTTGAGTCTGCTGCTGTTTGCCGAAGCCTGAGTTCTTCTTGGGTGTTCATGCTGTCACCTCCTTTAAGTGTTCTGATGAGTTTCCTTTTAGTCCTAATTGCCCTATTTGCTTATGCTGTTCAGTATTTGTTAGACTTTCATCCTTGGCGTGGTCTTCCTTAACTTTTTGCCTCTGTTCCCCAGGTTGTTGATGTGTGCTGGACTCTGATTTTGCTGTTTTTGTTACTCTGGGCACTTTACCACTGCTAACCAGTGCTAAAGTGCAAGTGCTCCTTTACAAAATGTGTATGTGATGGGTTTATCCGTGATTGGCATATTTGATTTACTAGTAAGTCCCTAGTAAAGTGCACTAGAGGTGCCAGGGCCTGTAAATCAAATGCTACTAGTAGGCCTGCAGCACTGGTTGTGCCACCCACATAAGTAGCTCTGTAGTCATGACTCAGACCTGCCATTCCAGTGTCTGTGTGTGCAGTTTTACCTGTAAATTCGACTTGGCAAGAGTAACCACTTGCCAGGCCTAAACCTTCCCTTTTCTTACATGTAAGACACCCCTAAGGTAGGCCCTAGGTAGCCCCAAGGGCAGGGTGCAGTGTATGGTTAAGGTAGGACATATAGTAATGTGTTTTGTATGTCCTGACAGTGAAATATTGCTAAATTTGTTTTTCACTGTTGCAAGGCCTATCCCTCTCATAGGTTAACATGGGGGCTACCTTTAAATCTGATTAAAGTGTAGATTCCCTTTGGGAGCGGATGAACATGTGGAGTTTGGGGTCTCTGAGCTCACAATTTAAAAATACATCTTTTAGTAAAGTTGATTTTAAGATTGTTCATTTGAAAATGCCACTTTTAGAAAGTGAGCCTTTTCTTGCTTATACCATTTCTGTGACTCTGCCTGTTCGTGGATTCCCTGTCTGGGTCAGTTTGACAGTTGGGCTGGTTGCACCTCACACTAGACAGTGACACAAAGGGAGCTGGGATGTAGCCTGCATATCCTGATGAGCCATCTGTGCTAGGAGGGAGGCTGTGCCTGCCCTCACCCAATGCAGTCTCCAACCCCCTGGTGAGTGTCTGTTGCCTGGCCTGGGCAAGGCAGGATTTCACATTCCAAAGAGACTTTACTATGAAGGAGGCCTACTTCAAAGGAGAAATTGGGTATAAAAAGGGCACCCAAACCACAGACTTTATAAACACTTCTGGAACCAAGAGGAACCTCTGCCTGGAGAAGAGCTGAATAGCTGAGGAAGAAGTGCTTCCCTGCCTGTGACTGTGCTTTGTGGAGCTTTCCTGCAGTGCTGCTTCTGCCAGAGTAAGAGGGCAAAGACTGGACTTTGCGTGCCTTCCATCTTGTGAAGAAATCTCCAAGTGCTTGATTTAGAACTTGCCTCCTGTTGTTTGAAGTCTCAGGGACGGCAAAGACTTCTCTCTGCCAGCACCTGGAGTCTCTGGCGAGACTCCTGCTCTGACAAATGGTGTCCTATCCAGTCCCTGGGTCCTTGAAAGGAAAGCTGGTGGAAATCCAAGGAAATCGACTTCAGGCGACTTCGGACAGATGCCGCTGCTGAATCCGGTGAGACCGCCTACACCCGACACCTTGACCTTCGCTGGAACGCAACGCTCTTCACAGGCCCGACGCCGCTGCAGCCTTGCTGAAGTCCGCGACTCCGTGGAAGTCGCCGCACCACGTCGTGACCGACGCCGCTCGAAGTGCGTGGATTCAACGTTTCGCACAGACGCCGCGATCCCCGACTTCGTGCATCGGCTTGTTTTCACTCTTCACCAAAGGTACTGTACTTGGGGGTTTACGCGACTCCGTGTCCGGCGCCGCTGCTGTCGGCTTGTTGGGAATGACTCCGTCACGACGCCGTGTTAACACCTCATCGAAGCATTTTTGTTTCTAAGCTCTATTTTTGAGTTTAATCTTTAAAAATTCATAACTTGACTTGTGTATGTTGAATTTTTGTTGTTTTGGTCTTGTTTTGTTTAGATAACTATTTCCTATTTTTCTATTGTGTCATTTTGTAGTGTTTTCATTAAGTTACTGTGTGTGTTGGTACAAATACTTTACACCTAGCACTCTGAAGTTAAGCCTACTGCTCTGCCAAGCTACCAAGGGGGTAAGCAGGGGTTAGCTGAGGGTGATTCTCTTTTACCCTAATTAGAGTGAGGGTCCTTGCTTGAACAGGGGGTCACCTGACTGTCAACCAAAGACCCCATTTCTAACAGTATTGATATACACAACTGATTCTGAATTGCAGACCTGTCCAATGTGCATTGATTTTTTTGTCAACCCAGGCCTGCAGGCTATTTAATAAAACATCACGCTATGATTTTGCCCTCACTGTCCAGGAGTGAGATCGGTCTGTAGTTGCGGATGAAGCATACTGCACTTTTTGTGTAGTGATCTCCATGAAGGAGGAATACAATTGGTAGCCAGTGCTGCATTAAAGGCTTTACTCAAAGCTTTGGACTAGGGTTTACGATTGCATTGGAACATTTCACACTGGACGCAATCAAGCGCTGGTGCTTTGTTTGCCTTCTGGACTTTGATTGCTCTTTATATCTCTGGTCGGAGACTAATGAACTGCCCAGGCATTGGTGATCTGATATTGACTATTAGGCCAAGAGGATCCTCACTGGCTTATTATAGGGACTTGAACTACTTCACCTATAGATGGGCACTGCTATGAATCTCTTGCTTATTTACTCCACTCCTAAAAACACTTGCTATTTGGATGGCGATGTTTTTGCTGGTTTTCTCTTTCACTGCCTTCCTCAGGTTTTCCCATACCTTTTGTTGATAAAGTTGCTTCTTGGCTCTTAATAGGCCTTTATATTCTCTCCTAGACATTTTGAAATGCTCCTCATTTGCTGATGCTCAGTGCTGTACACATTGGGTCTTTGAAAGTTCCAGCTTCTTCTTTTTACACAACCCATCAAACCCAATACCATGGTTCACGTTAGTGCAAGATGTACTCCTGTATGAAGGTGACAAGAACGGGTGTTTCTTGGAGATAGCACTGTAATTTTCTAGGTCCGTTTTGAAGTCTTCTTTTGCAGAGCTGTAGATAGCAGTAAGGTTATTTTCTATGGTATCCATCAAACTGTTCTTCTCCTTTAAGTATCTATCCATGTTCCATTTCAATAATCTCTTATTGGAAGCTGATATAAAAGCCGGGTCATGTATTGCAGCAGAGGGTGATCTCATAGTAAATATTACTACTGAGGCACAGAGGATGATAGTCACTGGGTGCGTTCATATCTTCATCCAGGTGCCACTGAGCATTCCTTAACAGCAGGTAATCAATCCTTCTGGAGCTCCTGTTGCACCTATTGGTAGGCTTGGCTCAGCTATCTGAAGCCATTGGTAGTTTAAAAAAGGTGAGATAAGGTTGCTTAACAAATTCAGGAACAGTCTACTCTTTCTCGAGTTACTCAATTTATCTGAGTTTGGCACAAATTTGCCTCCTCATTGCAGTATTGATCATCTCACAATCCTTTAGGGGGCAGACATTGAAATCACTGCATATTATCAGGACGTGTTTAGCATTAACATGTATATTAGACTTTATCCCTATGAGTGCTTCATAGAGTAGTACAAGTTGCTCCTCAGACTTCCCATTCTGATTGGAACTTAAGTCGACATTGTTTATATTAATTATTAGCATTTGCTTGTCTCCAGGCTGTTTGAGCAGCCTTACATTCAGAAGCCAAGAAGACGTCTTTGGCGATGGCACTTTACATGCTTTATAGTCTAGCATTGGTGAGATCCATATTCAGAAGCCCCATTTTGCTCTCCTGCTCCTAGATATAATTGCTTCCAACGTAAATTCAAAGTATTCAACAGGTTCAGACTCAATTGTGTTATTTCCCCCCGTCCACATGTCCAAAAAGAAACACATATTGTTGATTGATAAGGAATAGCCAGTTGTCGCCCTCAATCTTGAGTCATAGTCTAGAAATGTTACAAGATAACACAGAAATACCATCTTTCTTACAGTAACAGGTGCAACTTTTAATGCAACAGGCAGCCAGGACCATTTATTGTCTTCAGCATATATGGTAGGGCGAGGTTCGGGGTTGATTGATTGATGTATTACCTCAGCCCTGTTATACCTCCCACTGGTGACAATCATATTTTTTGTCTCCCTGATAATATAACTGGACAACTGAAATGTTCCCTATGGCCTCCTTTTAGTGATCTACCTATTTAGCTTACTGCCGATCTCGTGTCATTGGGGGCATTTCCCCAGAAAACACTGAACCCTTGCAGTAAGTCAATTCCCATAACATGCAATTGATCCACATTGTCAAAAATCAGTTTTGGTATAAACTACCAATAAAATTTAACCCTGCTACTGACCTTGCTATGTTTCAAAATTACACATCATGCTAGGGTTGACCAATTTTATGTCAGGTGTGGTTTTCGGGCAAAGCTCACAAACTGCATAGAGTAGTTCCAGTAAGCGAGACGCATCACAATGGATGGATACGTTTTCTGTCTGGTATGATCTTATTAGAAAATCGAAATGTTCCTACTGGAACTCAGCTGCCAATAAAATTTAGAGACCTGCTGGGTCTGAAAAAAAGAGGATGCTCCTGATGGTGTAGCCAGTATGCACTGTGATGGTGCCTCACTATTCCTTAGTTTGGTCAAATATGGTGCTGGATTTTCTTCAGGGCTACCTCCCTCTTTTAATTTAACCCTGGGATCAGGTATTATCACAGTCTCTTTCAATTTTAATGGATTTCCTTGACCTCTTGATATACCTTTTGAATCTGCATCTCCTTCTAATCTTTGGTTTAGTCTTTTTGTTAGTTCCTCCAGTGGGGGCCTCCTGAGCTGGCACAACAGGTGCCGTCACTCCCTTGTATCTAAAAATCCTCTGTGGGTCCTCAAACGTTCAGCTGGATCTTTAACTAGGTCACTTAAGCAGTAATTTGATCATCCCTGGTTATATCACTGTAGGGAGTGTCTGGCAGGGTGTTATTTAGGCTGCCCTTAGAACTTCCTTTACTCTGCTTAATGAGCCCTTATCTCTTGCCTTTCCCCTCTCTTCGCAAGTTCTTGATCTAATCTTTGCTAATGGGTGTGGAGGTTAAACCACCCTTGCTACCTTTTGAAATTCCTGCATCGGTTACATTCCTCCCAGTTCTGATGACTGCCTCGTAACTACTATCCTAACTTCATACGTATTATACTTGGCCCGGGTTGCTCCCTCGTCTCCACTGTTAGCCTTGCAACAGGCCCGGTAGCCTTATTCGTACCATTCATACCCCTGGCCAATAGATTGACCTGGGTTGGTTTTGTCCTGTTAGCATGAGCTGGTTTTACAACAACATCTCTTGTGTTTGCCTCAACTTCTCCCTTTGTTCTTACTTCATGGTGCACATAAAGAGAATAGTAGAGGGCTCCTGGTTTAGTGACCTGGGTAGAGGCATCCGCTTTAGTCTTTACCAAGGTTGTTTTCATGGTCAACACTCGGAACACAAGAATTAGCAGTTCAGAGTTATAGACAGTGTCCTGTATTGGATTTTCTAGTAGATTTATCATAACATAGTATCCTCTTGATTGCTTGCAAAGATCTCCAAACTATAGTGTCCTGGCTTTCTTGCTAAGGTGACCTGTTGACTAGTAAACTCCGCAACAAGGCATCTTGTACACCAAAAGGAAAATAAATTAGAGATCTTGGCATTCTTGCTTGATTCTCTGATGGGACAATATTACTTTGTGCACTTTCATGTTTAATAATGAAACACCACAATGCATTTGTCTTTATGTTTAATAGGTGGATAGGAACATCTGGGAAGGTAAAATCATTTACCAAGGACCGTTCACTTGTGTTGCTAGCTTTGCTATGTTATGTACTTAGTGTATTTTCTTGGCCAAACAGGTCTAGCCTAGGAGAAGTTAGATTGAGGGCGAAGAGGTAGTTGGAAAAAGTGTATTATTTATGCCAGATGTTTGCTCTACTGTACTTTTAGTTGCTGTTACACTAGCTCCCCCCACTAGATTGCAATGTTGCTTTGGGCTACTTGACACAAAGAGGGATTGTAGTTAAGCTCTTGCAGGAAGTTTGCATTTGTCTTTGCCCCCCCTCAGATTTGCTAACTTCATTGGTATTGCAGGATCAAGAAATATTGGTTCATTCTTCATGTCCTGGTGGTTCCATTGTGCATATGTTTTCTGGCACTACACATCTGGGCTATCACTATGAGTTGTGTTGTTCTTTTATTTCCTGACCACACACCATCTGGCGTAGCCAGCCAGGAGCTATCTTCTCTTCCTCGGCCTGCGGCTGAAGGAGGTACCGCCTGCACTGCTTGAATAGAACACTGCACGCAAATCAAGTGAGCATACACCTGCCTATTCAAACAGGCAGTTGGGGATTCCAGATGTAGCTGTCCTAAAGGGGAAGGAGAGTTTGGGCTTCCTACCTTATTATTTTTTAATTGCATGATTCTTTTTGGCAACTATATTATGAGGAAATGCATGCATGATTTATGTGGGTTTAAATGCAATGTTATGCTCTTATGCTAAAAATGAAATGTGATTTCCCAGTCAGACCGGAAGACTAGCTAGGGGATTTAAATGCAATGTTGTGTTGGTATGCTACAAATGAATTGTGATTTCCTGGTCAGACCGTAAGACTAGCTAGTGCGATAGGTAGCAGTGCATTACCCAGTGGGCAGCCCCTGGAAGAGACATTCATTTGGGAATGCCTACCAGGTATCCCAGTTAGATCCGGAGGGTCAGAGTAGAAGTAGTGAGGTAGACCGAGTAACAAGTGTGAAGTCTGACATGGTAAGAGACGGTCGCCTTACTGGCACCGGCAGACTTTGCTCTGAATGAGTTAGACACCAGGTTCACCAAATTCTCAGATTTAACACATCTGGAAGGAGTCTTTGAGGGATGGCTACCAAGGCTGAGGTATCAGTGGGGAGTCTGACATTTAGGTAAAGGGGCAACCCGATGGTTGGTGTCAGTTGACTTCGCCCTGAGCACAGTCAGACCCTTGGTTGCAAACCTGAAAAGCGCAACAGTAACAAGTGGATGCATTTTATAAGTAATGAGTGAGAAAGAGGATAAAAAGATTACAGTGTTTTACAATCATATAGTTCAAGTTATAGAGAAATGGCATGTGTCCCTACCAGTTGTCACACAGTCAGATATAAGTGAGGAGAGGGTGCGAGATCTCTGCCATAATTTTGACATCCCACTAGACACCCCTCAAGTGTCCCGTAAGTGTGGAATAATTAGTGTAAATAAAAACACAGGGGGGCAAAATAAACAATCCCAAACTAAGTGAAGATTGATAACAAATCCCTATGAGTGAGGTTGCTGATTCTCTGTGGCAGGAAACAGAAACCATTGAGTTAAAAGTAGTATTTAAATGGGCTCACAGGCAAACCCCATGCCCATGCAACACCCCACGGTTTGAAATAATAACACAATCACCTTTGTATTAGAGGCTCTTCTTGATGCATTTCTCACAGACATTCGTAATTTCACAACCTCAAATAGTAAATTGCTCAACACATCCCCGTGCACCACAAGTAGTTATCTACATAAATGACAATGTTATAACAATCATTGCATCAGGTACTAATCCACTCAGACCCCCCATAAATTCACCCGACCCAGACATCACCATAGAAGAGGTGTTGCACAGATTGGCGATAAGTATGGCTGACGTTCACCAATTCAGTCTCACAACAATATATGTAAAGTCAGGTAACACCGACTAAGGCTGTCCCAGCACATCACTGTTATAGGTCAGCAACAGTGGTAAAGGTAAATACACATTAATAAGGGAGTTGAGAGTCGAAAAGAGATACACAGCGCAGAGGTCAGACGGCAAGAGGTACGCACAGGAAACACCCATCCTGTGGGGAGCATGGACACCCCTCTGGACCATATGATTAAAACGGTCCCTTCAGATAAGTAAAGAATACTAAAATATTGAAAGCAGTGGCACAAAGGCACTGAGGATCACACCCAACCACGGCCAAAGGAAGGGACATTTAAATGAGGAGATAGCTGAACACACATTAACTTATATTCACTCAACGTATAAGAAAAAGAAAAGACAGAAAAGGGAAGCTATTCTTTCACTATGGTGTGTATTATGTCATGAAAAGGCAAGGGTAAATTCAACCGTGCCCGAAGAGGTAGTGGCACAAACACAAACAGAACCCCCAGGAGAGTCTCTAGGGGAGCCCCAGTTTGGATTCAGCCTAAAGACAAGAGGTTAGAGGCGCAGGGAGCTGAGCCGACCCCGCTTCCGTCCCATCAGCTCCTCGAGCTGACCCTGAACAGCGTGGGAGAGACAAGCTAATAAATGAGTTGCAGCACACGATGAGACAGACAGAGCGATCTCGGAGCCTTGCCAGCAGAGGAATGGATAAAAGGGGAAGAGGAATGGGAGGGAGACGTGCAGACGTCACAATATGAAGAGCTCCCGGATGGTTCACAGGTCATAACAGGGGCAGAGGATGATGAGGATTGAGACAATGGGTTTAATAGGAATGTGCACGAACAAGGGGTTAACAGAAGGCTATATAATTTTTGCCCACGCCCTACATGAGAGTTAATAATGACATCAAGAAGTGCCACAGATACAAAAAGAGGGTCAATTCTAAAAACAAGGTCAGAATTTACACCTATAGAGATAATAGAGGAAAAGGAGGGTAGCTATTATTGTCAACCCTTTTCAGATGAATTGGCGAGGTGGACCAAAAGAGAAGGAAGGAAGGCATGGCCCGACAAGGGTCATTTCAACCCTTTGATTTAGTGACTGCAGAAGACTGCATACAGCAGGAACGGGGTGACCCAGATTGGAACTACCCCTACATGCAAGAATGCCTTGCAGTATGGGAGCAGTATGCTATCGACAAACCAACTAAAGTGACTCATGGTACTAGACCAGATCCAAGGTTAAGCATCAGATCAGGAAGCCCTCCACCAATAACTCAGTTGCCCCTTATTTTTAAGGGAGGGCAGGTGACAACATACGTGCCATGGCCTCAAATGGACAAAGAGAATTTTAAGGGAGCACTTCCCCCGCTGTCTGAAGGTGTGGGAAAATGGATAGGATGCTTTGAAAAACACACTGCCAGGGTCAACCTTGCATTAGGCGATGTTAAAAGCTTGCTCAGCTCATTAGTGGGAGACGAAGTAAGCACAATTTTTGTTAGGACAGGGTTCCCTCAAGTGACATTGATAAATATACAGTTTGACGGATCATCTTTTAACATTGTCCGCCAGCATGTTTGGGATGCACTTCAGCGGACGTATCCCGATAGACAAGACATTGGAGCCCTTGTGGCAGAAAGTATACAGATGACTGAGGATATTGCAGAAATCATTACTAGAATGAAAGAATGATGGGTGCAGGAGGTAGGATGTAACTGAGAAAACAAGGGAGGAAATGCAATTTTGTTTTATAAAGTATTAAAGCGAGGCCTTCCAACCGATATACAAGCAAGCCTAGATGGAGTGGTGGGAATAGAGGCTAAGTCATGGCCCAAAATACAGGCCCACATAATATGTCATTTTAAGTGAAAACAAGAAAAGGACAAGGAAAGTCAGAACAGGCAGGAAGGGCCGCAGCTAAGCTGGTGCAACAAAAGCTTAAGAAGCCAAGTACAGAAGGGGCATTAGTGACTGCGCTACCAACAACTGTCTGAACACCAGTGCAGGTACAGGCCACAGTAGGACAACCAGTAAGTGATATGAGGAAGGGACAGGGAAGTTTTATAGGAGAGCAATGGTCGACACAAGGGAAAAGGCAAGGAAGCTATAGGGCAGCACAACAATTTTATTATTGCAGTAAGATGGGCCATTTTACAAGAGAATGCAGAGCCAGGAAAAATTATGAGAGAGCACAAGGTTGGAATCCCTGCAGGGGCAGGTGAGGCCTCAACAGGTGCAATGGGCACCCCAGCAGCAAGCAATGCAGGGGTCCCCACAGGGTCCTCAAGCTCAGTGGATGCACCACAAGGGTGGTTGTCACAGGGCGGGCCCAAAGGTGTCAGCAACACTACGAGAGGACAAGCACAGGTTCAGGTGGGAGTAGTAACAGTGCAAGGAGGCAACCCTTTTTATGCATCACCCCAAATACTCGGGGGAATGCCAACTCAAAATTATACCCAATGACAGAGCTCGCAGATGGCCACTGTGTTTCAGATACTAACCCACAGGTCAGATGAGGCACTACTGCGATGGTAGCCATAGAAGGTCGCCCGACAGGTTTTTAATCAACACTGGGGCCACCAAATCTTGTATAAAGGAAATAACACTACCACTTTCTGGTAACTCAATGGACACACAAGGGTTTTCTGGTGCTGTGGGGTGGGTTCCATTCACCAAATCAATAAGCATGATTGTGGGAGATACACAAATTGAAGGGCCACTGTTATACTCCCCAGAGTCACCAGTCAGTCTTCTTGGGAGAGACCTAATGAGAAAATTGAACATGACCATCTCCTTCCTGGAGGATCGGTCAATGGTATGTTACACACCAGGTTTCACACCGAGCAGAATACTGTCTCTCATAGCTCCTGAAGAGCTAGGACAGCAGGTCAGAGCAGTTCCTGTCGATACAGAGGCTTTTTTGCATGGTATATATGCCTTGATAGCACACATCAGCACTTCAAGGGAAAACAGTGCAATTACCAAAGGAACTGCTGATCAGACCTTACGATCCTGTGGATCCCATAATAGAACCTGAAATGATATTGGAAATATCCGCCCTTGAAATAAGATCAACAAATGCTGTGCTAATGGCAGCTGACAGAAGACAGTGGATGTGGCATCAATAGTATTCACAGATCCCGGGTTTCAAATAGAGAGATGTATCAGACGAATAAATATTTGATGATTGCCCACAAATTGAGACAGTTGTGTTTGAGATGGTCATTTCCTCTAGCATACAGTTACAATACAGGACAGTGTCCAGACACGCACACGACAGAACAATAATGGAGAAAGATTTAGCAAAAGTCCCAGAAGCGTTGTATGCAAAGGGACCATATGATGTGGGACTGATCAAAGGGGCTGAGCCTTCAATTACATTGAAACCTGGAGCTATACTGCCCAGGATACGCCAGTACCCCTTGTCCAAAGAGGCAGAAGAAGGCATCCTACCTACAATCCAAGCATTACTTGAGCAGGGAGTAATATATGAGAGGTTGACACGGTGCAATACACTGATGTTTCCGATATGCAAGACAAAGGGGGGACTTGAAGAATGATTCAAGATTTACACTCCCTAAATGATGTACTGTTACCAGAATTCACAGTAGTACCTGACTCATCAGTCATACTGACAAATATTCCTAAAGATGCCACTTATTTTTCTGTGGTCGATTTGAAAAATGCGTTTTTCAGCATTCCATTGCATTCTGACAGCCAATATTTGGCTGAATTCACATTTAGAGAGACACAATATTGCTATAAACGTCTTCTTCAAGGCTTCTGTGAGTCCCCAAGCATTTTCAACAGAACAGTGAAAAAGTATGTAGCAAACATAAAATGCAAGAGTACTCTGGTACAATACATAGATGATATGGTTTGTAGCGGTACTGAAGACATATGTAGAGATGACACCACTGGTCTTCTCTGCATGCTTGCAGAAAAAGGTTACAAAGTGGACAAAAAGAAATTGTATTACGTGCAGACAGAGGTCCACTCGTTGGGACAGATAATATCTAAAGATGGGAGGAGGGTGACACTGGACAGAGTAGAGAGCATCAGGAACATGTCTAAGCCCTCAGCCACAAAACAAATGCAGACGTTTTCAGGACTCTACAATTATGTAAGGCGGTTGATTGTAAGTTGATTACGCCACTCTGACCGCACCACTTCTAAATGCCTTAAAGGAGTCCCACACAAATGCAAACAAAATCGACTGGAATGAAGAAAGGGAGGCAGCCTTCCTGGAGCTAAAGAGAGCAATCACAAATGCTCCAGTGTTAGGTACACCTGATTATAATAAAACATTTTACCTTGTCTGTCATTGTAATGGAATGACAATGACAGCGGTACTAACTCAAAGACATCTATGGGACACAAACCAATTGCCTACTACAGTGGGCTGCTGGATCCCATCATGAATTGGCAGCATCCATGTGAGCAAGCACTGGATACAGCAGATTTTGCAGTCCAAAAGAGCACCACCATAGTGATGTGATCACCTTTAACACTGTGTAGAGCATGCGGTATTCGCTATTTTGCATAAGAGCAAGAGCACCCTTACAACTCAAAGGGTATCTGGATATGAGGTAATACTTTCAATCACATCCTTGCAAGTGGTTCGATGTCACACAGTTAATCCAGCAAAGTTCTTTGCATACCCACTTTCTGGCGATGTACAAGTACATGACTGTGCCAATTACACCCCAGAAGAAGAGAGTAAGGTGGGAGAAGACTCCATTCCTGGGAGTACGTTGCTCTTTGTTGATGGGGCCTCTTTCATAGATCAGGAGACTGGGATTAGGCACTCAGGACCAGCCATTGTAAAAGCTGAACAGCAGGAATCATCTGACACCTTACAGATAGTGAGTCAAATACCACTTCCATCCCATTTCTCAGCACAAGCTGCATAATTAGTGGCCATCATTGAAGTGCTGCAGCAAGCCGAAGGACTAAAGGTTACCATTTATTCGGATTCAGCAGAAGTCACCACCACTGTGCATTCTAGCATTCACAGGTGGGAAAGGAGGAGATTTCTCAAATCTGATGGATCCCCTGTAATGCATAAAGATTTATTGGCACAATTGATAAAGGTTTTAACTCTATCATCCAAGGTAGCAGTTATAAAATGTGCAGCTCACACCAATGAGCAAGACCTTGTCTCCAGGGGTAATTCCTTGGCAGACTGGGCAGCAAAAGAAGCAGCTAAAACATCTCCAAATTATAGTGAACAGGATGAACACACATTAGGGATGATGACGAGCAGACAACAGAATGCTACTAAATTAACACCTCCATATACAGAGACAGCACAATTACATTTACACTAATTTCAAAAACAAGCACTACCTCATGAAAGGGAGCTGTGGGAACAGCGAGGGTGTATACAGTCACCAACAGATTTATCTATAGGCAAGAAAGAACAGGTAAATCAGTAATGACACAAGCCCTGTTGTATACAGCCCTAGAGCAACCACACCTCCCTGTGCATACTGCCATGGAATATCTTCTTGCTACACTACAGACAGATTGGTTCATTCCACAATTATCTGAAATGATTACTATGTACATTGCAGAATGTGCAGTATGCCAACAATACAGCCCTAAACCCACACTAAAAGTAATTACCTAAACAATACTACGTCCAACAGGCCCATTTCAAAATTTACATTTAGAATTTGTCTACATGATTGGGAGATGTAACAATTACAGATACCTTATTGTGGTGGTCTGCCCTTTTTCAAAGTGGATCGAGGCAGGTCCATGTGTACATAATGATGCTAAAGCAGCAGCCAATTTTCTGATAAGAGAGGTGATACCTAGGTGGGGAATCGCAGAAGCGATCCGCTCAGATAACGGCACACACTTTGTTAATGCAATGTTTCAGCACATCTGCACCTCTCTAGGGAAAAAAACATAAATTGTCATTTGTTTATCATCCCCAAAGTAATGGTATAGTGGAACGCCTTAACGGCCTTTTAAAAAAAAAATTAGTAAATTATGCGCCACACTGCAAAATACTGGCTAATATTGCCTTCCAGTAGCTTGATATGCCCTCAGAAACCAACCAGGAAGTGATCATCACTTGACCCTTCACCAGATAGTGACAGGACGTCCTATACCGACTCCCTTAACGATAGCTCAACAGAAGACAGATGCTCAAAAAACAGCTGAGGTTTTAGGACAGAAGATGAGTAGTTATTTATCTTGGTTATTGAAGTCTGTCAAGTTCTTCTCTTAACAGGTGTTATGACAGGAGAAGTGCACCACCGCAGCCCAGCAGGCCAGTCCAATTTCTGTGGGTCAGCAAGTGTACATCTGCAATTTCATACAAAGATGGAGAGACAGCAAGCTCGAGGGCCCCTACTTAGCTATCCAGGGCACCCCCACAGCAATGAAAGTGGAGGGCAGGAAGCCATGGATACATCTGTCAGACGTTCGATTAGCTCCTGCTTCATGTCATGCATCGCCATCTTCACAGGAACTTTTAGATGAGGGCAAAGAAAAAGACGAAGGACCACATCCCTTTTAAAGAGGCCAGTGGAGTTCCTATTCGATACTTCTAGTGGACAGTTAAGTATTTCAATTTTGTTTTTCTGTTCATATCTTGTTATGCTAACAATCACATTTCAATGATATTTTGGCCCATGCATGGCAATATTTCAATATACTAAGCGCTTGCAGAGAGAAGTATATAAGTATGAAAATATATCCCATAATATCCATGTTAGTTTGCTAGATAATATGTGGTACCCACATATGACAGAGATAGGCATGCAGATTACTAAGAAGTCATGTTTTGTTTGTTCCCTGATTCCATATGCTAGTGACACAGACAGGCTGTAATCGAGAAAGAGGTAGCCCTGAATGTTACTCAATGTTTATTACACCTGCATCTTTGTAGAATGCGAGCACAGATGCAACCCTTACAGTTAAGGCAGAGAGCGTTCCTAGTAAACACCACACGATATGAGGAGGAGTTAGCCGATATAATGAATGTCCTGACGGACTGCATGGAGTTAATAGTGAAGTTAGAAACAATGGCTGAGACAGGGGTCATGAGATATAAGAGTAAGAAATGGAAAACTAGAATATTAGAGCAGGAATGCCTGGGAATATCATGACCTACACTTTTCTGTAAAAACTACTTAGCCACACCTATGCTCCATGATTGTCAGGAGAGGCCATATTTTTGTGTAAATAGATCACTATACGTCCATGGTCAGTGGCACCATGGTGCAACATTTGGATGTAGAGCTCTCTCTTTATGGATGGGAAATCAGAGTGACAATAGCGCGCAACAAAAATGTCAGGCTATATGGGATGAAAATATATCTAGATTAACCTGGGTAGAAACGCCATCCACTCTTCGAGCAGGTAGAACACCAATTGTTTTCTTTTTATGTTTCAGGGGGAATGGAACGGTCCCGGTAGGGAGGAACATCAATTGCATCACCACAAGGTACAATGCGACATGCAATGTCTGATGGACTACTATTGGCAATGCGGAGCATGGCTGTATACACGACTTCCTTCCAGATGGAGAGGTCTTTGTTCTTTGGTTACTGTGTACACCCCCTCCTTGGTGATTCCAGGGTTGGACAATTCAAAGTTACACGACCATCCCATGAGCTGTCCGACCACCTTGCTACACTATCGGAAGAAGAGATCTGCAGATTTGTTAGGCACTACAACCCGGAAGGATGTTTCACAAGAGCACAGGTTATTCAATGATGCCTAGTTGTTCTTTGGAAGCATCTTCCCATTTGTCCATTTGTCCAAGCAAAGGCAACTGCCAGATGGCTTCAAATAACTCGATGGGAACTGATGAAGACCATTAACGTGACTGAAGATGGTTTCAATGCAGTCAAGGAAGAAATGCGGGCTGTGAGGGTGATGCTTATGCAACATAGGTATGTGCTAGACTTGATGACGGCCATGGAAGGTGGGGTTTGTGGGGTTTGTGCCAAAGTCAGAACTGCCTGCTGTACGTACATGCCAGCTAACGATGTGGACAACGGAAACAATAACAGAGGCCATACAGACTCTACATAACCTATGGAAGAAGATCACAGACAGGAGGTGTGCCCCTCTCGAATGGTTTTCAGGGTGGTTTTTATGGATGCCATTCTGGTTGTTAGGACTGTTTAAGGGGTTATTCCCAATCCATGTGTTGATCCTCTTGGTGTACTATATCTTCCAGGTAGTGGTTGGATTCTGGAAGAGGGTTAGCCAGAAGTTGAGTGGGATGTTCACTATCCGGCCAGGCAGGAAAGTGCAGAAGGACGAGGACAACTTATACACACTAATGACTGTATGTAGCAGGGAAGGTGAAGAAATAGTTGAAAGTTCAACTAAAGGGGGGAATGTTACTTAAAAAATGGAAAATGAGAAGGCCCACTTTTGCTAATGCATGAATTAGGAGGAAAATGTGCAGAACCGTACATGATCACAAAATGATACAGGCCTAGAATGTTCATGATGTCCAAATACAGAGCCCAGAATACTGAGGATGCATGGGTGCAAAGACAGGGACGAGCAGAAACATTTATTCATTATGGAGCTGGAAGTAAAAGGCCACAGAAAGCTTGAGCCATAACTTGATAACACATGCACAGGGAGGGCGCACATTCTGATCCATGTTCACAAGGGAAAGTGTACACCATGGTAGTTTTGGAAAGGGAACACAATAAGCTTTGATGCTTGAAGGCCAGCAGCTGTGCAAGGGAGGATAGACAGAAATGTTTCCAAGCGTGGAGTTAGTTGAGGAAGGGCATACTGATAGGCTTCAGAACAAGAGATCAAAAGGCACTGTGGTTAATAGCAAATGAGTTCATGACAGATGTGTAACCTTCGCTTTTCTGTAAATGCGTAATTAGATGCTTTCCCAAGGAGAAATGTGGCTTAGTGCTAACCTAAGTAGAGATAACAATGTACCAAGCAAGCGCTTAAATCAAAATGCATGATAAGTGATAAGACGCACTCAAGGTATCATGAGCATATAAAAGAAGCTGTTCGTAAGGACAAAGTTGAGTGCGGTATCAGTCACAGAGCTGTGCTGCCCTCCCGGCCGTCATCCATAAATGCTCATATTGTTTGCCAAACAGAGTTGAGTCGTTCTTTCATTTCCTGACCCCACAAGAGAGGTGATACCCCGAAACTGGCCCAGGTCACTTATTTCCAGTCCAGTCCAGGGAGGACCTGGCATGGCAGTTTGGGCTGGACTGTTCCCATGGGGAGCAGGGCCAAGACTGATTTGCAAATGGCTGGGTCTAAACTGAGGTGGTGTACTGAGCAAAAAAATGATGGATTGAATTCAGATCTGTGACTGGAGTGAATGTTTGCATTGTTCAGCATTCCGTCCATCATCTGTTCTTTTTGCTTTTGCTACCCTAAGTGGGAACGGTACGCTGAGACGTGGGTCCTGGGCTCACTGTGCCACTGGATTCAAGCTAGCCTTGCTGATGAGGGGTGATACCCTGAAACCTGTCCCAGAACGCTTGTTTCCAGTCCATGGAGGACGTGGCCTTGCAGCTTGGGCTGGACTGTTCCCATGGGAGCAGGATGAAGACTGATTTGCGTAAGGCTGTGTTCAAACTTGGGTGGCACGGTGAGCAAAAAATTGATCGATTAAACCCAGATTTGTGACTTGGGGTGAATGTTGCATTTTTCAGCATTCTGTCCATCTGTACTTTTTGCTAATTTCCACAAAGGCAATTATTTAAATTTAGACTGTCTCCTTTATGCGTGACCTGAGGTCATCCCACCTCTTCCTGATTTCTTCAATGGAGTGCTGGGTTACTCCTACAGAAGTGATTTTCTGCTGTATCTCTTGCCTTATTAGCGTGTGCCTCTTGGACAGTCATGAATGACCTTCCATACAAGAGGTCATGATTGTTGCAGCACTCCTCTGTCACAATTCCAAGTTCTTTTTCTGAAAACTTGAGTTTTCTTCTCTAGCTCTCTGACTCCTGCTCTGATTCTTGGCTGGGCATTATTGAGATAGAAAGATGTGGCTTGCTTGTCCAAGTCGCAGTTTGCACTGGAAACTGTACACTATCTCGACCTTGGCAGCTTTCCAGGCTTGGAATGAGAAGCACTTCCTGGTTTTGAGGTCATTACCCAGAACCAGGAAGTGCTTTTTTGTATTTGCTGTCACGATTGCAATTTGCTATCAGGATAGTAATTTTGGTAATCGCAAAATGTGATTACTAAAATAAAGGAGCAAGGGCCTAATGTAGAAAGTGTTTTGCATGGCGCAAACTGCGAAATTCGCAGTTTGTGCCATCCAAAATGCGCATCGCGATTCACATTCCCATTTTGCGAGTCAGTACCGACTCGCAAAATGGGAATACGACTCGCAAATAGGAAGGGGTGTTCCCTTCCTATTTGCGATTCGCACTGCGATGCAGAATTGCTTTGTGACCGCGAACGAAGTCGCAAAGCAATTCGCAGTTAGCACCCATGTCAAGTGGGTGCTAACTCATTCGCAAAAGATAAGGGGTCCCCATGGGACCCCTTCCCCTTTGTGAATGTCGCCAAAAATATTTTTTCAGAGCAGGCAGTGGCCCACTGCCTACTCTGAAAAAAACAAAACCAAATGGTTTCATTTTTTATTTTGTATTGCAACTCGTTTTCCTTTAAGGAAAACGGGCTGCAATACAAAAAAAAAAAAAACTGCTTTATTGAAAAAGCAGTCACAGACATGGAGGTCTGCTGTCTCCTGCAGGCCACCATCCCTGTGAATCGCGAATTGCAAATTGCGACCCACCTCATTAATATTAATGAGGTGCGTCTTTGCGACCCCTTTGCGATTCGCAGAAGGTGTCTGAGACACCATTCTGCATACGATTTTGTGACTCGGAAATTGCGAGTCACACCGACTCGCAATTTCTGAGTCACAAAATCATATCTTGTTACATCTGGCCCCAATGACTTTGGCAGTCACAAAGTGTGACCATAAATCACATGATTATACACACATTCTGATTTGCGGTTTCCTAATTGCGATACACAAAAAATGCAATTTGGAAATCTAAAATCTGGACTTTCATAAATCTAGTCCAAAATGTTTTATACATATGTGCCAAAAAGCACAGAGTGCTGTTAACAGCAAGGATAATTCTGCCAATATGGGAATGCATAGACATTGATTGTGTCCTGTTATTGCCGAGTTTTGTGCCAGTTTTATAGTTGTGCATAAAAACTGAGGAACAACGGGACATCTATTGTGTTTGCTTTTCTTTCTTTCCATCTCTCTTTCTTTTTTCCCTTTTATGTTTCTTCTCTTTCCCTTTTCTCTTTCTTTCACTCTTTCGCTTTCTTTCTCTTTCTTTCTTTTTTCCTTTTATCATTCTTTCCTTTCCCTTTTCTCTTTCTTTCACTTTTTCGCTTTCTTTTTCTCTTTCTTTCCATTTTTCTTACTCTTCTTCTCTTGTTTTGTTTTTCATCTTCATTCCTTCTCTACTCTTCTTGTTTTTCTTTCGATCCTTTGTTCCTTTCTTGCTTTCTCACTGTCTCCATTTCCTTTTTGCTTCTTTCTTTCCTTATATTCTTTCATTATCTTCTCCATTCCTTCCTTCTTGCATTCATTCTTTAATCTTTTTATTTACCCTTCATTTATTATTTATTTCTGTCCTTCGTTCTTTCTCCTTCCGTCCTACATTTTTTCATTTAATTTATTCCATTGTTCAATCCTTTTTCCCCTTCTTTCGTTCCTTTCCATCCTACCTTCCATGTTCTTCATTCCTTTTTCTGCCTCTTTCTTGCTTGCTTCTACTACTTCCTCTGGACTCCCTTGCTCCTTTTATGTACCTCTAGCTAGTCTACGTGTTAGGCAGTAGTTCACACAAGTAAATGTATTACAGCCCAAGCAGCATGTGCGTGTAACATCTCATCCGGTTTAGGAGTGCATCTATAGATCTGTTGTTTTACTTTTAGAACCATTTGTCGCATGTGTACGTAACGACTCCACTGGTATATATTTTAGAATTACAATCAAAATTCACCCAGTTGTATTGCACATATGATTACAGCATCTCAACCCAAATCATCCTGAGGAATATAAGTGGAGTAATTTTGCAATTCAGGTTTAATATATAGCCATATCTCTTTTGTATCACTCTATATGGTACCATTCAGATTTGGTCCGTGAGCATTGAGTTTCTTCTGACTAATGCGTGGCATACAATCAGGTTGTGTACCTCACTAATCCACTGAGCACATTAATCACTCTCCGTTGTCATACTTTACATTTAGCTTCCAGCATCAGTTTTCTTCTTACCCAAGAAAGTCTGTATCATTTGTTCATGTGTGGGCTCCATTTCTTGGTAGTGACCATCGGGGCATTGGCCATATGGTGCTTTACAACTTATTCTAGATTTATGTTGATTAATGCGTTCCTTCACTTCCTGGTAAGTCATCTCTATATATGTTTTATTTCATGGGCATGTAACGCCATAAATTAAATTTTAACTGCTGCAATCTGAAAAAGTCGCATATAATTTTCTTCCATTGATCTCACTTTCTTTGGTCTTATTAGTAAATTCACAGACACTTCATTGGCCACATTTATGTCAACTCTTTTACTTTTCATTTTCAATTTATGTGACAAGAAAAGTCCAGTTAGGAATTTACAATTCCAATAGCTCTAACTGGAGCAAACTCGAGACCCATTGCATTGCAAATGCTTGTTTACAAATGCATACTGTGTGGCTTAATGATTCCAATGCTGTGCAGCACAACCTAGACGATTAATCTCAGTTGCGATTTAAGATCATGTATATGGTTTGCAAGGAACTCGTCCAAATCTCTGCCAATTTAATTACCTATTTCATTCTACTGTGAGTCGTTGTTTTAAATACATCGGCCATTTGGATGGATCATAAAGCTTTAAAGTCATCTTTACATGAGATTTCTCGCTGAGATATTTTACATCCAAGCCCATAGAATTTTTTTGCATGCTTTGGCTTAACCTTTGCCAATTGTTTGCTTGAGATTTTGTGTCCCAGAACACCTTGGTTTCCAGGTTTCGACGTGAGGTCTTGAAATACTTTTTGCAGGGAATGGCTCCTCCATTGTAGACTGCTACGGATGATATTTCTAGCTATCTGGGCTGGCCTCTTTTAGTTTTTCCCAGTACGATAAGAATCTTGTGTTGTGTCAAATAGTACCTCGTTAGATTGACTTCCAGGTGAATTTGAGATAAGGTTGTGAAGTCTGGAAGAAAGAAATGTTGTTGGTAACACTTGCACCGCGCTTTATCCAACCAGTTGCTGAGTTTGTTCCTGAATGTAATCATTCCATGTGTCAATACCAGCATTTATTTGCTTTCAATTACCTTGAATAGGGTTGTTGTGTCTGGGTCCTCAATCATATTTGAAATGCAACATTTAAACCTTGGGGCAAACACGTTAGAGCTTTAAAAATGGCCTGGACACGTCTCCTTTCGTAATTCACACTCCTAGGTATTTATTTGGTGATACTGTCTCCACTTTGACCTTTTCCATGTACCAGCATCTGATTGTGTTTATTTTACTGCCCAAGATTATGATCTTTAAGAGAAAGTGGGTGAGGGAGTGGGGAGGAAAGACAATTTTCATTAAGTTTGTGGAGTTAGGGCCTCAAGTGAAAAAACGCTTTAGTGGTTGCAAGCCCAGCAGTGTGCTGAATTAATAGGTATGTGACTGCTAAATAGTTTTCACCTATGAACTAAATCCATTTACTGAATCACAAAAGTTACCCATTTAAAAATGGAAAGTGTGTCCTTCTGGGACTCCTTCCCCATTGTTTATTTTGGAAAATGCTTCTTTGTGAGTAATCAATGTTACAGTATACAACTGCCATTTTTCAAAAATGTTTCTTAGAAAAAAAACCTTAGCTCGTTGCCTCCAGGGAAATTAGGCTGTTTTTTTCTAAAAAAGGGTACGTTATTTTATTTCAATCGCAGAAATGAACGTCTGCTGACCCTAGCAGGCCTCCATTGTGTGATTTTCTCCAATCTTACTGAATCGCATTTTCAACCTACCTCCTGAAAATTAATGTGGTAAGTCGGGCTGTGACCCTCTCGGAATGCTTTTTTTGTGAACCCATCTATTCATACATAGGTTGGTTCACGGAAAAACTTTCTGGTCACAAAAATACTGGTCAAAAATAACGACCACTATTTGCGATTAGAAAGTACTTAAAGCTAGCTCTTAGTTTTTCTCTTTGTGACTTCCCGGAGAACATTTCCCAGGGACACTTTCTCCTCGAACGTTTTCAATGACTTTTGATTGCTAGGCCCTTGCATTAAATTTTTTATATGTGTTTATGAATGGTTTATTCACCATGGAAGCTACCATGGGTCTATATGGACGACGATTCCCATACTCAATTTTATACATCTCTGGCACAACCCCCGCCCCCTCAAAAGACAATGGATATGAAAGGAGTACGGTATTCCTGCAATCAATTTTACTTTAAATTCAAGCACAGGGCCTTGTGAGGTTAGTGCAGAACCTGTACAATTGCAAATTTGATTTTCTATTTTCTGCAGTACAAAAAGTGCAGTATTTGCTCTTGTCTGACCCTGTCTGCTCGCCTGACGTATGACGTCGGCGTCCTAGCCCTGCTGAGGCACCAGGCTGTCTGGAAATCTCCCCCTTCGCCGTTGGTACACGCAGCTATGACCATCTCAGAAGGTCCGCCATAAAGAATGATAACGAGCTGCGCATTGAGGCGCCCTTACTGACGCATGTGGGAACTACAAATCATCAAAATTATTAAACATACAGCACGGGTTGCCAATGAGGTTTGATTGCAGTGGTGCTGAAACAATTTTCAGAATGGGGCTGCTGCCATTAATGTTACATCTAAGGCGTCATAAGGATTTTGAAAAATCCAAGTATTTTGCAAAGAACTAGTACAGCAAATGAGCCACTGCCATTCAGCAGGTGAGTGGTAAAGGTGTGGGATGTAGCCAATGGTACATTCTTGAGTATACTGTTGCAAATACATAACTAAATCATGGTGTGGTAATGCATTGTCATTTGCAGACAGCACATTTTCCATTGAAATATCAACAAAATTTGCACAGTCTTGCAGTTTACTGATACAACTATACAGCACACAATTAAGTGTAGAAGTCAGGTCTCAGCAAACATTTATATTTTGCAGATCCTCAAGTAATGTGCCTTGATTTATATTGATTCATTTAAAGCCTTTGTTTCTATCAGAGTTCATAATTCCAAAACGATGTGCCTCATTTGTCTTTTCCTATCTTCTGATATATTTTGAATTGCTTTTGTTCAGTTCCTTTACAAGTATTGATATTTTGTGGTGTGTCAGAGAAAAATTGGCATCCTACAGTCTTTCCTTTCACACACATTACCTCAGCAAGATTGCCAGGTTGTTCACTTTCCAAAAACCTCTAACTTCAGAAAATAAGCAGCAATTGGTCAGAAGAGTAACTTTATTGCTCATTCATATTATGATTTTCAGCAGAGTTATTTTGGGGTGCTACAGCACCCCCAAAGCACTGATGTTTGATTATAAAACTATTATGCATTACAGGACAAGAAAGACAATTTCAGGTTATGAAATGTGTAGATTTCTGAATGGTCGTCGTTATACATAGAGGCCTGTTGTGAACTCTGTTGGTCAGTGCTTAATTTGCTGCTGCAATTAAATTGCGCGAGCATGGAATACTGAGGCAGTGTAATCCTGAAACCTTTCAATCCATTTATACCCACCGTGCACTTTCAGCTCACTCTTGCAGCTTTCTGCCTTTGTGACTTTTTCTGTTTTTCTCTTCCTCCGTATTTCCCATATGCGTCTTTTGCTCACAGAAAGGGCCTGATTTATGAAAAGTTAGCCCCTCTTTTGCATCATTTTTTGACACAAAGGTGGTGCCAACTTTTCATAAATCAGGCCCTAAGGCCCATGTTTATACTTTTTTGTGTCACATTTGCATCATTGTTTGGCGTAAAAGCGGCCAAACGTACAAAATATAGGCCCATATACTCGGTTTACACTGAATTAGCGTAATTCTTTTTAACGTTAATTCCGCGCAAACCTAATTCCATATTTATACTTTGGCGTAACGTCATTTTCTAGACGTGAAAACCTACCTTGCGTCAATGAGATGCAAGATAGGCATTCCTGTCCAGAAAAGGATGATATGGCCATAGTGCCATTTTTAGCCCCTGTGCTAAAATGCAGCACAGGGGATGGGAGCCTTAAATAATGGCGCTAAGCTTACTTACCGCCATTATTTAACGCCTAGGTATGGGCAGGCGTTAGGGGACCTGTAGTCATATTTCCATGGTCAGAAACCATGGAAGGAGCCAGCAGGTGCCCTTCCCTGGCCCCAGGGACACCCCACCCACACCAGCAGGACACCACAGGATGGGCAACCCATCCCAGGTAAGTCCCGCTAAGTATATACTTTTTATTTTTTTCACGTCCGGGGGCCCTGACTTGGGGCCCCCTGCTTGGCGCTGGCCCCAGTGGCCATGCCCAGGAGACATTCGTCCCCTGGGCATGGCCATTGGGGTGGTGGGCATGGCTCCTGTCTTTACTGAGAAAGGAGCCATGTCCATGGGGGTTGTGTGCCAAGTGGAGAAGTGTGACACAATGGTTAGGGCGGCAGACCCTGATGCAGAGATCTGGCCCGGGGCGGGTCTTGGGCTCAATTCCCTTGGACCTGATAATTCTTACCTTGGTGCCTAAACTAATTAATGGGTCCCACTCTGTAACTCTGGGCAATAGCTTTCTTAATCTCCACAACGGCACTGACAGTGCTTGGATGGCTGGCTTCACCCTGGGGGTTGCCCAGGATTGGGCGCCTCACAGGGAAAAGCCAGGAGCGGTTCCACAGCAGTATGCGTACAGCACCTTGAGACCCTAACGGGTGAGTAGTGCACTATACAAGTGCAAGTTTACATTTGTGTGCCAGAAAATGGCACTATACTACTTAGAGGCATTTTTTTTGCCTCTAAACAGTGTAGCACCATAATTCGGCCCACAAACTCTGGTTTCCCCTACGCCTCCCCCACCATGTTTGCGTCCTTTACAAGGATGCTAACAGGTCATTAGTGCCGGCTACCGCAATTCCATAAATATGGCGCCCGGCCTGCATCTTGGAATGGCACTATACTTTATCACGTAAAACCTTGCAAACACAGTTTTGTGTGAAAAAGTATAAATCTGGGCCATAATTGCATTTTGTATGTTTGCACCTCTTTTGCGTAAAAAAATTACACAAATGCAGCACACAAAAAGTACAAATATGGGCCTAAATGCTCTAGGCATGAAAATAAGTGCCGGTGCACCGCACCGAAAACCACCGGCTCAAATTAAGCACTACTATTAGTGAGCGACTGCAAACTATTATTACTCCAGTCAATAGCTTGTTCTCTGAAGCAGAATCCTCTGCCGACTTGAAAATCTCATATGCGTTCAAAATGTCTGAATATTAATTATGATAATCTAATGATAATCTAATGAAAGCCATCAAACCTTCACAGAACGATTTTCTCCTGGGGGTCGGGGGCAGTTATAAAAAGATTTGGGACATGTAATGAGATTCGAGTGAAGTGTGGTGTGGGCGGGCCAAAGTATGGAGAATATGTATTTCTATTTCCTGCACAACAGTAAAACACTAAAGTATTGTGCACATTGGATAATTACAACTTTTCGTCATGTTCTGTTATTGACACTTCCGTCTGCACTGGTGGGGTATGTACCAGTCGAGTCTATCTATTTTTCTTCTTTTTGAACGAAAGTCCTTGATAATCTGCACCAAACTGGAGACAGTTTAGTAGAAGGTAATCTGTGGGCTTGTGATGCCACCTTGTGTTCAGTACGTAAATCAGCCTCAAGTAATTTCCTGTTAAAAACACAGAAGCATGACTTCATCCGTGTCTTGCTCGACCGTATGCTTATTCTAGAAGGCGTATCACCTTGCAAAGACACTCGATTAACCTGCTATGTGGGCTGATAGACAAAACCTCTCTTGCTAGAGCTATTTATGTTCTTGGTGGTAAGTTAAGGCAGTGCTTGCTCCAACCACATTTTTCCCGTATTATGAAAACAGAATTCTAGAGACGGTAGTGTGTCAAGAACCTTTGTGCACATTTATTCTGTTGCATGTGGTTGTGATGACAATGTGTTTTTTTGTGCTGATGTGTATTTGTTTCGTTGTACTGTGGCTGTTATGTGGCGTTCTGTTCTGACAGTATTGTTGTGATTCACCCTGTTTCACTAGACTTGTTATGTTACATTGTGCATGCTGTGTGTATACTCTGATGTTACATTTTGTTGTTTACTTTAGATATCTTTACAAATGCCATACTTCCAGCTAAAAACAGAACATGCCTTGAAAGTTGCTTTACCACTGTCTAAGGTGGTAAATAGAGCTACTCCAGCTTTTCAACTACTGAAGATACCGGCCAGCCCAAAACTCTGGCAAAAACGGTGCCTTAACATAGCACTTCCTGTGCTCACTTAAAGCGATGCAAACCTATATCTTTTAGTTAAGCTTGTGGCAAGTGCTTTTCAGAATTCCCTGAAAAGGGTTTTACCATTGGTGCAACTGTCAAAGTTGTTAAGAGTAACATATCTTTTCCAACCCTTGAAATCTGCCTGTTTGTCTCCTTCAGCATTTTCATGCCTCCCCAACCCCATCCCCAACCCTTGTGCATATTCTGCAGCTTCAGATGTTTTTGAGGCCTGTACTTGGTGGGGACTGAAAGGAATGTATTCTTTTCCATCACAGGAGTGTCCTCTTGGCGTTTAGGGGCCTTCCTAGGGGGGCCCACGTTGGAGATAAGAGCTCTTGGTCAGCTCAGGGTAAACATAATGTCACAGTAGTAAGGGGAAGGGTAGAGGTGAGTAGCACTTTGGATTTCAAGAATGCGCTCAGTGTTGAGTCCTTAGCACCAAACAGGAACAGATAACTGACCACAACAGTTTAGTTACCCTGGTTTTTAACTTTTTCTTTTTACAGTTTTGTTCTTTAGAAAAGTAAGTTCACTTTGATTTTTCAGGGAGTATATCCTAAGAATGCTAGTGAAGGTGAACAGTAACTAACAGTCACATGTGACACAATATATGCACTCTTTCACATCTTTGTATTTCAGCTAATAGATGATGTTCTCTTATCAAGGAACACAAATCAGGTAGTTCTACTCAATGGAATTCCCCAGAGTTGGCTAAAAACTCTGTAGAATTCTGTGGAGTTCAGGGTACGGCAGAGTGCCGCCTGCCCGAACACCCTGACCTGAATGCACCTGATCTCGGAAGTGCTAAGCAGGGATCGGGCCCATTCAGGCCAGGGTGGTGTGCCATAGGCAGTGAAAGCTGCAGTTTCAGGCCTCTAGTGCTGACACAGCTCACCTGTCTGGAGCCTGTTGCTCTCCACACCTGCACACTTCCCTTCACCAACTGCCCTCCTTGACAAACTTGCTACGGAGGTAAGTTAGTTCTTAGAAGATTGCATTTAGCTTCAGTTTTGTTTAGATGTGTTTCTGTCTATGATTCTATCAATTCAGATACATTAGGCCCCATCATTACTGAACTGTTTCCCCTTCATGTCCTGATTGTGACAAATAAAGACCTGATGTTCCTGCACTCTGCTGATGAAGACACAACTGATTGCTGATCCATTTAGGAGAAGTATAACCAATGTGCATTTGTCTTTCTTGCAGGTTTTTCTCCCTTAGAAAAAATCCAACCACATGTTTTTGTTTAGTGCCATAGTTAGATGTTTTCCAAATTAATGTTTTGTCTTAGTTTTATTTTTGCATGAAGCCCACACATGCTTTCCAATTAGAGTAATAGTTAGGGATGCCTGACCCAATGTCTAAATTTGATTGCTTGAATGTTTATCAATTGTTTGTGATTAACCTCTTAAGTGCGGGCGTCGGCCACTGGCCGACGCCCACACACCCTCCCTGGTGCGGGTCACGACCAGTGGCCGACACCAGGAAGGGCATTAATAAATCCTCGGGTGCGTCGCACCCGAGGATTTTATTTTATTTTTTTCCCCCCGGGAGACACGGAAGCTACCGTGTCTCCCCCCGCCCCCCACCCGCCCCTTTGTGACGTCAGCACGCCACGAGGCGCGCTGACGTTGCAAAGGTGTTTTCCCCATGAAAGCAGGAAGCAGCCTTGCGGCCGCTTCCTGCTTTCATGGGGAAAACGGCCTTTTACACGTTCGGGAAGGCCTCGTAAGAAAGGGGAGAGTCTCCCCTTTCTTACGAGGCCTTCCTGAAAGTGTTTCCTGGCCCCCGGTCGCAGCTGTGCTGCGATCGGGGGCCAGGAAACACTTTCAGGTTTCCTGGCTCCCCCGATCGCAGCTGTGCTGCGATCGGGGGGGTCAGGAAACATTTTGAAAAGGCCTCGTAAGAAAGGGGAGACTCTCCCCTTTCTTACGAGGCCTTCTGAAACTGTTTCTGGCCCCCGATCGCAGCTGTGCTGCGATCGGGGGCCAGAAACAGTTTCAGAAGGCCTCGTAAGAAAGGGGAGAGTCTCCCCTTTCTTATGAGGCCTTCTGAAACGGTTTCCTGGCCCCCGATCGCAGCACAGCTGCGATCGGGGGCCAGGAAACCCCACTAGACACCAGGGATTTCACTTTTGGGGGGCGGCCCCCCCCGGAAAACGGGCCGCCCCCCCCCGGCATAATTTTCTTTAAAAAAAAAAAAGGTAGGTGCCCCCCCAGGGGATTTAAAAAAAAAAAAAGAAAATAAAAAAAAATGAAATGACAGGCGGTCGCCCGTGGGCAGGGTGACCCCCTGTGGGGGCAATTCTTTTTTTAGATGTTGTAGGGTTTCCCTGGGGGCCATTTTGGCCCCCAAGGAAACCATACAACAACTAAAAAAAAATATATGTATATATCTATATATATATATTTTGTAAGGCAGGCACCTGTGTTTTTGGTCCTGGATTCGGCGGCCATATAGAGAAACACACTAAACCCAAACATTTCTGGAAACTAGACATTCGGGGGAGTCCACAGAGGTGTGACTTGTGTGGATTCCCCAAAGTTTTCTTACCCAGAATACCCTGCAAAGCTGAAATGTTGAAAAAAAACTCTATTTTTCTCGCATTTCTGTCACACAAACTACAGGAATATGCTGGGATCCACAACATTCCTACCACCCAGTGACTCCTCACCTGTCCTGATAAAAACACTACCCCACTTGAGTGCCTACACCTAGTGCCTGTGTCAGGAATGGATCACCCCAGGGTCAACAGCTGCCTCACGTAAGGACCAACATTGACCGTTGTGTGATCTATTCCTGTCGCAGGCACCAGGCCTAACCACACAAGTGAGGTATCATATTTATCGGGAGACTTGGGGGAACGCTGGGTGGAAGGAAATTTGTGGCTCCCCTCAGATTCCAGAACTTTCTGTCACCGAAATGTGTGGAAAACGTGGTATTTTAGCCACATTTTGAGGTTTGCAAAGGATTCTGGGTAACAGAACCTGGTCCGAGCCCCACAAGTCACCTCATCTTGGATTCCCCTGGGTTTCTAGTTTTCAAAAATGTGCTGGTTTGCTAGGTTTCCCCAGGTGCCGGCTGAGCTAGAGGCCAAAATCCACAGGTAGGCACTGTTTTCTATGAAAAAATGTGATGTGTCCACGTTCTGTTTTGGGGCATTTCCTGTCGCGGGCGCTAGGCCTACCCACACAAGTGAGGTATCATTTTTATCGGGAGACTTAGGGGAACGCCGGGTGGAAGGAAATTTGTGGCTCCTCTCAGATTCCAGAACTTTCTGTCACCGAAATGTGAGGAAAACTTGTTTTTTTGGCCACTTTTTGAGGTTTGCAAAGGATTCTGGGTAACAGAACCTGGTCCGAGCCCCGCAAGTCACCCCTCCTTGGATTCCCCTAGGTCTCTAGTTTTCAGAAATGCACAGGTTTGGTAGGTTTCCCTATGTGCCGGCTGAGCTAGAGGCCAAAATCTACAGGTAGGCACTTCTCAAAAAACACCTCTGTTTTCTTCCAAAAATTTGGATGTGTCCACGTTGCGCTTTGGGGCGTTTCCTGTCGCGGGCGCTAGGCCTACCCACACAAGTGAGGTATCATTTTTATCGGAAGACTTGGGGGAACGCCGGGTGGAAGAAAATTTGTGGCTCCTCTCAGATTCCAGAACTTTCTGTCACCGAAATGTGAGGAAAACTTGTTTTTTTAGCCACTTTTTGAGGTTTGCAAAGGATTCTGGGTAACAGAACCTTGTCCAAGCCCCGCGAGTCACCCCTCCTTGGATTGCCCTAGGTCTCTAGTTTTCAGAAATGCACAGGTTTGGTAGGTTTCCCTAGGTGCCGGCTGAGCTAGAGGCCAAAATCTACAGGTAGGCACTTCTCAAAAAACACCTCTGTTTTCTTCCAAAAATGTTGATGTGTCCACGTTGCGCTTTGGGGCGTTTCCTGTCGCGGGCGCTAGGCCTACCCACACAAGTGAGGTATCATTTTTATCGGGAGACTTGGGGGAACGCCGGGTGGAAGGAAATTTGTGGCTCCTCTCAGATTCCAGAACTTTCTGTCACCGAAATGTGAGGAAAACTTGTTTTTTTAGCCACTTTTTGAGGTTTGCAAAGGATTCTGGGTAACAGAACCTGGTCCGAGCCCCGCGAGTCACCCCTCCTTGGATTGCCCTAGGTCTCTAGTTTTCAGAAATGCACAGGTTTGGTAGGTTTCCCTAGGTGCCGGCTGAGCTAGAGGCCAAAATCTACAGGTAGGCACTTCTCAAAAAAAACCTCTGTTTTCTTCCAAAAATTTTGATGTGTCCACGTTGCGCTTTGGGGCGTCTCCTGTCGCGGGCGCTAGGCCTACCCACACAAGTGAGGTATCATTTTTATCGGGAGACTTGGGGGAATGCCGGGTGGAAGGAAATTTGTGGCTCCTCTCAGATTCCAGAACTTTCTGTCACCGAAATGTGAGGAAAACTTGTTTTTTTAGCCACTTTTTGAGGTTTGCAAAGGATTCTGGGTAACAGAACCTGGTCCGAGCCCCGCGAGTCACCCCTCCTTGGATTGCCCTAGGTCTCTAGTTTTCAGAAATGCACAGGTTTGGTAGGTTTCCCTAGGTGCCGGCTGAGCTAGAGGCCAAAATCTACAGGTAGGCACTTCTCAAAAAACACCTCTGTTTTCTTCCAAAAATTTGGATGTGTCCACGTTGCGCTTTGGGGCGTTTCCTGTCGCGGGCGCTAGGCCTACCCACACAAGTGAGGTATCATTTTTATCGGGAGACTTGGGGGAACGCCAGGTGGAAGGAAATTTGTGGCTCCTCTCAGATTCCAGAACTTTCTGTCACCGAAATGTGAGGAAAACTTGTTTTTTTAGCCACTTTTTGAGGTTTGCAAAGGATTCTGGGTAACAGAACCTGGTCCGAGCCCCGCAAGTCACCCCTCCTTGGATTCCCCTAGGTCTCTAGTTTTCAGAAATGCACAGGTTTGGTAGGTTTCCCTATGTGCCGGCTGAGCTAGAGGCCAAAATCTACAGGTAGGCACTTTGGAAAAAACAGCTGTGTTTTCTATAAAAAAAAATAGGATGTGTCCATGTTGTGTTTTGGGGCATTTCCTGTCGCGGGCACTAGGCCTACCCACACAAGTGAGGTATCATTTTTATCGGGAGACTTGGGGGAACACAGAATAGCAAAACAAGTGTTATTGCCCCTTATCTTTCTCTACATTTTTTCCTTCCAAATATAAGAGAGTGTGTAAAAAAGAGGTCTATTTGAGAAATGCCCTGCAATTCACATGCTAGTATGGGCACCTCGGAATTCAGCGATGTGCAAATAACCACTGCTCCTCAAAACCTTATCTTGATCCCATTTTGGAAATGCAAAGGTTTTCTTGATACCTCTTTTTCACTCTTCATATTTCAGCAAATGAATTGCTGTATACCCAGTATAGAATGAAAACCAACTGCAGGGTGCAGCTCATTTATTGGCTCTGGGTACCTAGGGTTCTTGATGAACCTACAAGCCCTTTATATCCCCGCAACCAGAAGAGTCCAGCAGACAAAACGGTATATTGCTTTCAGAAATCTGGCATCGCAGGAAAAAGTTACAGAGTAAAATATAAAGAAAAATGGCTGTTGTTTTCAGCTCAATTTCATTTTTTTTTTATTTCAGCTGTTATTTTCTGTAGGAAAACCTTGTAGGATCTACACAAATGACCCCTTGCTGAATTCAGAATTTTGTCTAGTTTTCAGAAATGTTTAGCATTCCGGGATCCAGCATTGGTTTCACACCCATTCCTGTCACTAACTGGAAGGAGGCTGAAAGCACCAAATATAGTAGAAATGGGGTATGTCCCAGTAAAATGCAAAATTTGTGTTGAAAAATTTGGTTTTCTGATTCAAGTCTGCCCGTTCCTGAAAGGTGGGAAGATAGTGATTTCAGCACCAGAAACCCTTTGTTGATGGCATTTTCAGGGAAAAAACCACAAGCCTTCTTCGGCAGCCCTTTTTTCCCATTTTTTTGGAAAAAACTAAATTTTCACTGTATTTTGGCTATTTTCTTGGTCTCCTCCAGGGGAAACCACCAACTCTTGGTACCATTAGAATCCCTAGGATGTTGGAAAAAAAGGACGCAAATTTGGCGTGGTTAGCTTATGTGGACAAAAAGTTATGAAGCCCTAGCGCGAACTACCCCAAATAGCCAAAAAAGGGCTCAGCACTGGGGGGGGGGGAAAGGCCCAGCAGCTAAGGGGTTAATTCAACTGCGCAAACTATGTTGTTTCTATTTTTCACTTAATTCTGTTTTTATTCTGTATTGTTCTTTTGGAGTGTCTATGATAAATGCTTTGGTTAGATTGAGATTCTTTAGACGCTTTGGACAGACTGTGATGTTTTGGTACTTCTATCATTTGGTGTTACGCATAATCTATGTGATTTTAGCATTGTTAATTTAAGGGCAAAAAATGTTTACTAAACTTGTGTGGTGATTCATGACCACATAGGTCATGGTGTGTTTGAATGTCTGACTCTCAAATGAATATTTTGATTATGTGATGATATATTTTATGTTTACTGACTCATACTGTTTGTTTGGATGTTCTCTTACTCCTGTCGACCTCTAAGGGTAATAGCTGACTTACCCTATTACGTGACACCTTATCATAATAAAATACAATAATATAAGGTCTGTCATGACTACAGAGTTTGGTAGCAGAGGATGGCTTCCTCTCAATAGGAGGGAAACATCCTAGTTTTAATGATTTTATCTCAATAGTAGAGAATTGAGAGATTTGGTTTTGCCAATGCTTGTTGAAATTTAGATTTTTGGAAATTTGGTTTTGCCAATGCTTGTTTAGTTGAACTTTGGTATGTTTCCAGTGTTCCTAGTGCTGTTTGAGTTCTGAATAGGGTTTGTGCTTGCAGATGCTTTTGCAAATCTCAAGTGAATTGTGATGTACGTGAGATTTAGGGTGTTTGCATGCTCTAACGTAGTTTGTTAGGGAGTTTGCGTACTCGAAAGGGTAAGCGTAGGGAAGTCACCATATTTCAATTGAGTGTGGTGCTTTGTGCAGAAAAACTGCCCACATGGTTGTTGGTATATTGACACCGCGTTGGTCCAAGACTCTGGAGTATTGTACAAGTATTTAATGTGTTTGCTCATACAGGTGTGGTTGACAAATAATATTCCTAGTGTGCATTTTAAGGGAGTGTTAGTTTGACAGATACTTGGTGATTCCTTAGAGCTCAAGGAGGATCTGGTATTAGTCAAGGGTGACATTTGCTGGCCGAATTATACTTGTGCATGAGAGAAAACCATAAGTCGAAGGAGTAGATGTCAGAGCTAAAAGCCGCAGTCGAAAATTCTGTAAAGCTTTCGAAGTGATTGAGCCACTACCTGACGTGAGCAGACAAGTTGGTTTGTTGATTTTTTTTTTCTTTAGTGCTCGCAATATTTTACATTTAGTTTTTGTGCAAATCAAGTTCGGAGGACGAACCTCAAGGCTTCATGAGTCACTGTGTGAACAAGTGTGACATCATTGGGTCACAGTGGAATTGGTCAGTTGGTGAAAGAAGCTGCAAACGTATTGGTGGACAACCAACTACTGGTCGAGAGTAGCAAGGATTTTGGGATTTAATCATTTCCTGTTTTTATTCAATTAAAGGTGAAATTAAATGTTTCAAAGTGTTAAAAAGTGCAATAAGAGGAGTTGCTTTAATTCCAGTCAGAATAGGAGAAATTATCCCACCAAAAGGTACACCTGCATACATTATAATTGAGGAGAAAGGTCCTTCAGCATGTGTTTGGTTAAAACAGTGGTGTAAAATTACAGAGAAGGAAGGGAGCTTAGCGTTTCCTTGTCATGGAAGTGTTAATATGAGAATTTTAGAAAATTTGAGAAGAATACTTTACAAATTAAAACCCCCTCCAAGACCAGCACAATTTGCAGCTTTAACTATTTGGGAGTTAGTAGTGAGACAACTAGAAAAATGTAAATCTGAAAGACAAATGAGAACAGTTGAGAAAACTTTGCTAGAGGCAAGGTGGGACAATGAGCAGAAATTATGGAGGACAGGAACCTTATAGGGTATCGAAATGTATCCTGTAATTCACAGGAGAAATAGAAGGAGAGCAGTGTCAGACCAAATACAAAGAAAAATAATAAGGCGCCTTATGAAAATGAATCGAAGTCAGATGAAGCTAGAAAATCATTGACTTATGATAGTGACTCAGATGATGAGGGGAATTTATAATGCAATTCTTGAGAAGTTGTCTACCAAGATATGCAGCACAAGAGGCAAGTTCAGGTACTAGTTCTAGTCCAAGTGCACCACCTCCAGTAGTGGTAACACAGAGTCAAGTACAGGTTGCAACTAATGTTCCTGCTATTACAGTAACTCAGACTCCTTTGACCCAAACTGTAGATCAGCCTGTAGTATATTCTACAGTTCCTATTGTGAGTTCCACACCAACTATTACAGTACTGGTGGCACCACAGATTTACCAAAAACCAATTATGGTTCAGGAGGAGTCTACACCTATTCAGTGACTCCTGTGCACGTTGTTAGTCAAGCTCAGACAACGCTAAGATATACTCCAGTAACAGTATCACAATCAAGTTCCTCAGTACTTAAAGGCCAGAGTTCTGGAATGATTTATTTGAGAAATCAGAATTTTTCATCAAGCCCAGAAGCATCAACAGTTTCTGTCACAATTGGTCCATTTGTTCAATTGTATGCCAAGGGAACTAACGAGAGCAATATGCAGAATCCTCTTAATACAAATGCAGAAATGGAGAAACTCAATGCAACTTCAGTAGTAATGTCTCCAATAAATCAAACGTTTGACAAGACAGGTCGGCCTATATATTTAACCTATCACAGGACTTCACAAAATCAGGAGAGTCAAATTCAAAATCAAACTAAATTCTGATGAAACCCGAAACTCCATGTAATACTTCACAATGTGCACCCAATGTGAATAATAATTTTTCCTTATGAGGCTTCACAGCTCAAGAGCTAACAGACAGGTTGGAGAAAATGTGTGGAGTAAAAACAGTTGCTGAAGGGGGAAAAACACTGAATTTGGCAAGATTAAAATTAGAATTAAATAAAAGGATCAAGGGAATATTTGAATGAACTAGAATTGACTCATACAATGAAGCTGAATTACACTTCATGAGTAAATATGTTAGAAGTAGAGAAGGACTGGCACATAAGAAATTATCAGAACTTGCAGAAAAATATGAAGTTGATATTGAGAAATCAAAAGCATTGAAAAGGAGTTACAGGTTGGAATTCGATTAAAAAGACATTGAGAACATGAGATCACCTGGAATAAAATTCACATTAGAGAATTAATCGAAAGTATTCAGTCCTGGGGAGCATTAGATAAATGGGAAGGCAGGTGGGTACAGAAAAGAGATCATAAGACAAGAGAGTCTGTGAATTTGAACTCTACTGCTACACAACAGACTGATAGTATGTTGAACATAGTACTTGGAGAGAAGTATGCTCCTTTCACATGAAACAGGAGTGAAATTTTGTCATTCACAAAAGATTACCCAAGATTGAGAGAGAAACCAGTAGAACAGTACCAGCAGACAGTTTGTGAAACTCGCAAAATGCCTGTTGGAGGATTTAAATGCTCTTTTAGAAACAGTGGTCCCAGCTGATTTATGGGTTGAATGCAAAAGGAGTGTTGCCTGGCCAACAAGAGAAGCTCTACGAGATCCAAAGGTGCACCATCTCTTGATGTAATAAAAAGCTATTACAAAGTGATTGAACTTTTGAAAATGAGAATTTATCCTAAAAGCATTGATTGGCAGAGGATAGTACAGCACAGGAAGCAAAGAAGTCAATACATGCATACTATGAAAAGTTGTTGCAGGCGTTTAAGCATTATAGTGGTACAGAAACAATTGAGCCCAAAGACATGATTCATTTTCTGTTCAGGTTTGTTGAAGGATTGAGACCTGACATTGTCCACATGATTAAGAGTTATTTGATTTGCGCGCAAGCAAAACCAATTGATGTAGTATTACAGTTTGCTAAAAATTGTAGTGATCAGACTGAAATGAAACAGAAGAAATTGAAAGAAAAGGCAATGGTGATGCAGGTTAAAGCAGCACACTCAGGAATGCAGGGAATGTTTTCACAACAGGGAAGCATGCAGGTGATTCAGAATCAGGGACAGGCGAGAGGCAGAAGACGTTTTGCTGGAAATGGAATTTGAATACCAATGTGAATTCAGGTGATATACAGACAATGAAAAAGATGTTACCTTTTCACACTTGCAATAATTTTGGGCATTGGAGACAGGAGTGTCCTATGATGGTACAGGAAGGTGTTGTGGAAATAAATTAAAAAAAATACTTTCCCAAATTTAAGAGGACCGAGAATTCAGAATCCAAATTTTTTGTTGTTGTTGTAATTGTTTATTGAAGTAATGTAACAGTACATAAATACAAGGTACATTGTGCCCCAATACAGAATGTAAGAGACATTTGAAGCCTGTTTCTACTATACCAAAGGAAAAAGTAGGAAGGTAGAGAGGGAAGAGAAGGGGCAGAGAGATAGGCAGAACGAGGATGAGTGAAGACACCTGAAAGGGACAGAAAGACACGGGGTAAACAGAACGATGCAACGTGTCCAAAGAGTAATGCCCCAGGCTCAAGAGTACCAGAGTGCCACTCCGTTCTTACATCCATCAAGTACATCATGGAGCAGGTAATCTGAGGATACAGTGAACAGGCCATCTACCTTGCCGGACAATGGGAGCCGTGGGGGAAAGGGTGAGGAATGAGCATATAATAGATAAGCTGTGGTTGACAGAAGCGCAGAGAGTAGTAGTGGGTGTCAAGAAGTGTCACCAAACCGCCAATCTCGGTGTTTGTACAGGGCTTAGACATCACACCAGGCTAGAAGGGGGAGGGATGTGGGTAAAGCCAGGGTGGGCCCTGCGTAAGATATCTGCTGGGCTGAGAGAAGAGATGATGACAGGCAGGCATGCATAACAGTGTAAAGTGGGTTGGAGAAGTGCAGAATGCAGCTGACTTAAGTAGCATAGAGTAAGGTAGAACATAGAAGATCACAGCATTAAGAGGTAGGAAGAAGTGAGGCAAAGTAGAGTAGCATAGAAGCAGATGAAATAGGTTGAAGTGGGGGGAGAAGTGGCAGGCAATAAAGATGGAGATTTAGAAACGAAAAGGGAGGGGTGAGAGGAGAAGGAGGAGAATAATAATAAAGAATGAAGAATAGAGAATAAATAATAAGGGGTAAGCGATAAGGGAGAAAGGATAAGGGCTGAGGGCCCCCAACATCCAGCACACAGAGCAGCCTAGGAAGACAGGTGGAGAGGGGGAGGATTGTAGGGGAGATGGGCTGGGATCAGGAGGGGTAAGGAGGGAATGAGAGCGAGAGTCGCTGTATTAGTGGTAATGGTATGCATAGGGGTGGGCAGATAGTAAACGTTCTATGAGTCCCCAGCAAGAAAGGGTGCCCATGTCTGCCTAAACAGGGAGCATTGATCTTACATATTATATATGACACGGTCATAGGCTACGATCCGCACAATTGCCACCATCCACTCCTTTGGAGTTTGGGGGGGGCAGGAGATCTCCAGTGGCGAAGGACACTAATCTTGGCTGTCGCTAGCGCTGTATGTAGTAGTCAGCATTGTGGACGGGACAAGCCAGTGAGTCATTCCATGTCATGTAGGAGTATGAGAGAAGAGTAGAGCAGCATCCGCAGTGTCAGGGTGGAGCCCACTGCGTCCCACAGGAGCCAGACTGAAGGCCAGTCGTAGAGGATATGGTTAAGATCGCACCGGGTCTCCGGGCATCACCAGCATTTTGCAGGTGGTAGGAGACCTATTCTGTGCAGTTGCACTGGGGTCCGCTTCCAGTCATGGATTATTTTAAAAAGACAGAACTTCAAACGGGCTTCCCGGGAATCTCTGTCTAGGGCCACCATTATATTTGTCCAGCCCTCCACGTCGAATTCCGGTTGGAGGCATGGCCTCTTAGAATGCAGTGCCTCGAGGACAGGCTGCGAATAAAGATGCTGTATAAGAACATCGTGTATGCCCACCATCACGTCCTTGTAGTGTCCCCAAGACTTAAGATAAGACACAATAGGGGAGACCCGAATGGTCCAGGGAGTGGCTCCCATGCTACATTGGAGACAGTGCTTTAGTTGTAGATACTGCTGCTCTTGGCGAGGATGGAGGGCGTATTCCTCTCACAGACACTCAAACAAATTAAGTGCACTATTCTCAATGATCTGGTCCAGACATTCAATGCCGGCTGCACTCCACTGTGCCCAATGGAGGGTATTTCCTCCAATGCCTAGACTTTAATATCCCCAGAGGGGGGCCCGAGAGTGTAAAAGGATATGCATGCTAAGGAGACGATAAGCCCTGTGCCAGGCTGTGTGCATTGTCAACAAAATAGGGTTGATGGTGTGTGAGTGCAGGGGACTGGCGTTGTATAGACCACTAAGTCCGCTCCTGTGGTAGAGTAGCAGTTGTTCCATTATGACCCACTGCGGTGGGTCCGGAACTCCGGGGTACAGTTACGCTAACTAAGTTAGGTGAGAGCAAGGGCATAGTGTTCTACTGACGAAAGCCCCATGCCTCCACAGGAAGGACGTGCCATAAGTTTAGCTGATGATAAATGGGGGTAGGAGGAACCCCATACAAAGGGTCTGATCATAGCATCAATCAATCTCAGAGTTGATAGAGGCACTTGGATGGGTAGCATGCCCAGATAAGTGAAGTGCGGTAATGTAACCATCCTTACCACCTGTACCCTGCCCCACATCGAAAGTCCCAGGATAGACCATTTCTCAAAGTCCAGCTTCATGCCAGCAATGAGTGGGTCCAGATTATCTGCTATCATATGCTCTAATCCTCAGTTGACGAAGATCCCTAGATATTTAAGGCGGAGTGTCGTCCAGCGGAATGGGAATCTGTGTATCGTTGCCCTCGTGGTGATGAGGGAGAGGGGCAACGCTTCGTATTTGTCCCAGTTCACCCGATACCTGGATAAGGTCACAAAGCCGTCAGTGATCTCCTATAAGGCATGAAGGGAATGGCTCAAGTCTGCCAGGGTAAATAGAATGTCATCTGCTTATAAATAGAATTTGGAGACCCCTCCCCATAGAGGTATCCTAGTCAGTAGAGAGGATTGTCGAATGGTGGCTGCCAGCGGTTCCATGGCTAGCAGAAATAGGAGTGGCGAGAGGGGTCAGCCTTGTGTCATCCGTCTACGTATTGGGAAAGGGTCATATAGGAAGCCCCCACAATCAACCAGTGCCATGGGGCAAGTGTACAGTAGGCGTACTTTAGCAAAGAATTGGTTGCCCAAACCAAATTTTCACAAAGTCGCAAATAAGTAGTCCCATTCAATACAATCAATGCTTTTTCAGCATCTAGGAGTAAGGCTAAATTTTCATCTGGTGGGGTTCTGGTTTCCACAGGGCATGGGAGAGAGTGCAGAGGTGGTTTCTAGAGGTGCTTCCCAGAGAGAAACCCCACTTGTGTATGGTGTATTAAGGAAAGGAGAACTTTGTGTAATCAGGCAGCTAAGACACTGGCTAGGATTTTGATACCTCCATTTAGAAGAGAGATGGGGCAATAGTTGCCGCAAAGAAGGGGGTCTTGCTCAGGTTTATGTATCACTACTCTGTTGGAGAATGCGCCCAGTGAGCCCTTTCGGCAGGTCTCCTGGAAGGCCTCGTATATGGAATCGACTGCCTCCTAACCAGACCATTTATAAAATTCTGCAGGAAAACCGTCCTCCCCTGGTGATTTATGATATGGGAGGTTAGAAATGGCCTCTGTTATTTTGGTCTTGCTAATCTTCCCGTATAGCAGGGCTTGGCCCTCTACTGATAGGCAAGAGGGGCGAGTACTCTCCAGGAAGGTCTTCACTTTAGTGGGGCTAGCCACTGCTTCCAGGGTGTACAGACATTGATACAAAGCTGCAAACTAATTAACAATATCCTGCAGTCGGGTAAGGACCTCCCCGTTGGCGGACGTAATAGTGGGAATGGCCTGCTCAGCTTCTCTCTAGCGAAGCTGAGCTGCTAGGAGCCGACCAGCCTTATCCCCCTGTTTGTAGTGCCAGCCTTGCATGCACATATTCAGCATGGGATGTGTAGAGTTCATTGAGGGCCATACGGGTCTGTTCTAGGTGCTGATGATCTGGTAGAGAGGGTTGTGCTGTGTACTGTTGGGTGAGATACATAATGTTGCTCTCCAGTTCTGCCTGGCATGCTATTCTTTGTTTGTTGGCCTGTTCAGTGTCACGCATCATTTGTCCGCACAGGGTCACCTTTGCAGCTGCCCGCAGGACCCTCTGTGAGGGGACTGTGCCTCTATTGTCCTGTATGTTTGTGGAAACATGGGTTTTGCCCTGAGAAGTGCAGTAACAGTGCACAGTGAAGTGTCAGGGTTTCTGGCCCAGGGGGACAAGGCTGTGTTGACTGATAGTAGGATCAGGGAGTGGTCTGAGAGACCACACTCTAATATATGCGCATTCCAGGTCTGGGCCACTGTGTTGTGCGTCATAAGGAAGTAGTTCAAGCATGACTGAGTTCCATGTACTGGCGAAAAAAATGTGTATTTCCTATCTGACGGGTGTGTTAGCCTCCAGTGATCCACCAGTCCACGTCAGTGAGAATGGCCATGTCTTGGTTGTTGCGAACACAAATCTCCCCTTAGGTTCAGACCATGTTTTAGTAAGTGTAAAAGGCAGTGTCTTATGGATCGAAATTGCCACTCCACATTTCCTTGGTGTCCCACTCCCCGGCGGTCAAGGTGTAGGGCAACAATTAAATACTGCCTTCCCTACCCAGCGAAACTTACTGGATTCAACATCATCAAGATGTGTCTCCTGAAGGACAGCCATGTCAGTCCTTTTTGACCATGTCAGTCCTTTTTGACTGGAGATAGGAGAATACTTTCTTCCGTTTCACATAGTGGGTCAAGCCATTAACGTTCTAGGATAGAATCTGAAGTGGTTGGACAGGGAGTGGGGTCTGGCCAGCCATGACAGCAACGGATGTATGAGACGGACTGAAGGGGGCCATGGTGGTGGTGGGGTGATGGTAAGAGGTATCAGATGGGGTGGGATGGGGGTGGGCAGTGGCGGGAAGAAGAAAGGGGGGGTAATAGGAGTAGTATCTGGAACGAGAGGGCTATATCTTACTCTGGTCCTGGGCGGTTGGGGGGTGAGGGGCGTTGGGTGCACACTTGGAGTGGTTATAGGAAGTTAGAATAGGGTAGAGTAGAGAGGATGTTAAGTAGGAGGCGAAAAGGAGGGAATATAGAAAAAGAGAGGGGGTTAGACAAGGAAGGATGAAAGAAAGAGATGGGGAAGGAGAGGGAGGGAAGGGAGGTGAGGGGGAAAGTAAAGTACGCAACCAGGGAAGGATGCAGGGTTACCGACTTTGGGTAGGAGCAAGGTCCTAAGGGTTCGGGTCTGTGGACTGCGGGCCATAATTGTCATTGTGGTTTTGTGAAGGTCAGTGGTCTGTCCCGGGTGCTTGTCCAATGAGGTTGTGTCCATTACCTGGGCCGACAGGTCATCCAGGAAATGTTGTAGGTCTTCCGGTTCATAGAAATCTCTTGAATTGCCATTTTTAGTGATCCACATCCGCACTGGGTCGAACAAACCATATTTCACCTCCAGTTGGCGAAGCTGGGGTTGGAGTGACAGAAATACCTTGCGATGGTCGTTGTTCTCCCCCAAGAAGTCCATGGTAATTTGGACCTCATAACCTTCGGTCCTGAATGGACCATGGGAGCAGGCTGCTAGGAGTAGTTGGAGGTCCTGACTGTGTCGCAGGAGACAGGCAATGATCGGCGGGGTCGGGATGCACCACCCTGCCTCTTTGTACCTAGACGGTGCACTCTCTGGAATTCCAGCAGTGGGTCGAAGTTTAAGCCTGTAAGAGTAGGGAGGGTATTCTGTAGAAAATCTTGTATATCTGACCCTTCCATTTGTTGGATTCCAAAAAAACATTGTTTGCGGCTTCTGTCCTCTAGATCAATGAGCTTACTGCATAGGTATAGGAGTTCTTGGTCTCGGTCCGGCACAGTATTAAGGTGGTCCTCCACTGCCATGTCACACTGCTCCAGCCCTGAAAGTCGTGACTGAAAACCCGCAATGTGCAAGCGCACGGTTTTCTTCTCAGCCGCCAGGTAAGATAGAGTGGAGTCCATTCCTTCCAGTCTGCAACCTACAGCCATTACTTCCCAATGTATGCATTCCATAGTTGTGTCATGTTCTGGACAGTCTGTGGTGTGGGGAAGTCTCACAGATGTGATCCCTTGGTAGCGGTCATTGGAACGCAGGTGTTGTAGGGCTTAGGAGAAGAGAAGTTGTCTCGCGGGGTTACCAGAGAGTTTACCAGCAGGTTTGCCGTTGGGCATCTCTAGTTTGGCTCCCATTGTGAGGGCCACAGGTCTGAGGTCTGGGGGGGGTTTGCCCCTGGGTAATGTACAGGCTACAGTATAGCTAAAGGGAAAGGGGGAGGAGAGAGCCGTTCCTAAAGGCTCCTCAGTTGGGGGAGCCTGCCCAGTGCATACACAGACATAGTTCACAATACAGGCCTATCCTAGTTAGCAATTCAACCTAGATGGATGCCAAGATCTTTGGCAGTGGTGGGGGGCTGCGACTCTACTGCTACTTCACACCAGGGACCTATGAGACTACCTGGCCACCTCCCTCTCAGCTTCTAGTTTTCAGAGTTGTTGGAAGGCGGAGGGTAGCTCTGGCGGTCCTGAGTCTCCGGGTCCAATGAAGTCCCCACCTCTCAGATATGTCGCTATCTGGCACAGTCTCACTCTGCCGGGAGGCCCCTGCCCCTTTGTTAGGTCCCACTGACAACGCTGCATGTAGTGCAGTCAAGGTTGTTAGGTATTAGAGCGGGTGTTTTTCGTCTCTTGGATTACTCCTGCTCCTGAGCTTTGTACCACCACCAGTAGCCTGGGCCCAGACCCTTCCTTTGAAGGCAATGGTCGGGGTAGATGGCAGTTCCTCCACAGGTCTGCTTGAGGGTCAGGATCTGCGTTGGGCTACAGGATATTGCTGATACCCTGGAGAGGCAGGCAGGGGGAGGTGCTGAAGGAAGCAGGTGTGATGGAGAGATATGGAGGGCAATCAAGTCCCCTCCTCCGTGCAGGGTCACTCGCGTCCTCCCATACCTCAAAGTTGCAAGTGCAGGTCTCCATTCCAGTCAGTAGCTCCCCCTTGGTGGCTCGTACCCCCGCCCATCATGATCTTTAGTGCTGTATGGGGGGGAACATCCAAATGAAGGGTCCCCACAGCTGATGTTGTGGTGCTGGTGGGGGGGTGCCGGCCCCTCAACATCTCCTCCTGATGTGCCTGATTGACTCACAAGGACCACTCCCAGCCATCTAAGCCCCCTTCAGCCGGTCAGAGCTGGCACCCTTGATGTGGGGCCCACCAGTGCTGCATGTGGAGGGAGCCGTCCAATTAGGGGGGGGGGCAGTGGGAGGAAGCCCCTGCGGCATCAACTTCTGCAGTGCTAGTGGAGGGTGGGCGCTATCTCCGTGTCACACCCCTGCTCCCCCTGTCACAAGGGCTCTGCCCCACTCGGCCGACCGGGCTTCCTCTGTGTTGTAACAGGTCAGAGCGGGCTCCCGCAATGAGGGGCCTGCCAGTGCTGTTTGGGGGGGAGATATGCAAGAACAGAGGGGAGGCCCCCACTGTGTCTTTGGGTGAGGCACAGTGGTGCTGATGGGGGGATCACATCCGATCGGCTCACTGGGCTGCTGCCTCCCTCTGCCATCTAGGCCTCTCCTGCACAGCCGCCTCTTGGGACAGGCACTCGCTGTGGTGGGGGGCCTCTTCTTTAGCACCCTAGCCAGGACACATCATTTATAGAGTCTCTCATTTCTTGGAAAATGATCCTTGTAGCTCCAAGGCACCCCGTCCAGGGCCCATAGTCACACAGAGCTCCGTAGTCAGGTAGCCATCATTGTCCATGGCCAGACCACCCCCCCAGAATCCTAATTTAAATGTCCAGAATATGAATAATCAAATGCAAATTACCCAACAATAGATGTAGGTGCCAGGTTTTCAGGTCCCACAGTCCCAGCAAATGCAGCCACAAATGCAAATGATGCCACAGCAGCAACAAATGCAGATACCTCAAGCTCCAATGGCACAACAGCAGGTGATTATTTCCTCAACTGAACACGGGTCAAAGATTAAGTTAGATGTTTAACAATTCACATTTTACAGAGAGGATGAATCGAGTGATGAATTAATGAGTGACAGTTCGGATGAAGAAGACTTTGTGTTAGCAGCTTCATTCGAAGTAGATCAAAGGAGTCCATATGTAAATGGAACAGTATCTTAATCGGAGAGAATTGAGAGATTTGGTATTGCCAATGCTTGTTGAAATTTGATTTTTGGAAATTTGTTTTTGCCAATGCTTGTTTAGATGAAATATGGTATGTTCCCAGTGTTCCTAATGTTGTATGAGTTCTGAATAGGATTTGAGCTTGCAATGCAAATCACAGATGAATGGTGATGTATGAGAGAATTAAGGAGTTTGTGCACTCCAGCATAGTGGCATATTCATACTCTGTTTGCACTGATTTAGTGTTGTTTTTTTACACTAATTAAATGTAAACTTAATGCCATATATATATATTTTGACGCTAGACCTGTTTTGCATCAAAATATTGGTGTTAACGTCATTTTTCGGATGCGAGAAACCTCCTTGTGTCAATGAGATGAAATGTAGGCGTTGTCTGTCCAAAAAATGACTCTAACTCCCTAGCGTCAAATTTATCCACCCGGGCAAAAAAAAAGATGCACAGGTGGGAGGCGGACCCAAAAAATAAAGTTAACTCTGATTTGCTTCAAAATGTTACGCCTGGGTCAGGGCAGGTGTTAAAATGACGCAACCTCATCACTACTTAAGGAAAACACACAGAAGCAACAATACCAATCTACAGGAGAAGATGGAGATGATACTGATTCAGCTTGCGAGACCATGCAGACGACGCTAAAATTTCCCTGACACCCCGCCACATCAGCTTCCCCAACACCCAGCAAAAGCAGCAGGAGACAAAGCAGGTGCTCTACCAAATCCATGGCTTCCCACATATGCCTAATGCAATTGACTGCACTCATGTCCAGCTCGTACCACCTGCAGCAACCAAGCACTTATACAGGAATCTCAAGCACATACATTCCATTGATGTGCAGGGCATAGTGGACCACCGGAAACTATTCATTAACATTTTGGCTAAGTATCCCGGGAGTGTCCATGATGCCTTCATATTCCGGCACAACAGGATCAATGAACAATTCCAGGATGGACAATATGGAAATGGCCTACTTGTGGATAAGTCAACAAACCTAGCAATGTACATACAACTCACAAACCCTGTAGAACACACAAGACACACCATCCCATTAACACATGGCCACAGTAAGACAGATGTGTATGCAATAACACATATGCACCATGCTGTGGTACAGCACATTCAGTGCACACTACAAACACATACACCTACATGTACGTAACACACCCACTACTTGACAGGCACACGCCATGAAGGACAGGTGCAGACATGTACCCTTTGCTAACAGAAGAATTACACCGACCATTACAAGTGCTCACAGGTTGTCTACTACGTACACTTCACACACAGTACACCAAACAAAGAATTGCACAGCCATGTCAATAGCATACACCATGCTCATGTTATGTAAGTTCCATATAGGCACAGATCCCTCAAATCATGCCGTGCAAGTCATTGCCAGAGCAAGCATCAAATGCCAGACAGCTGCTGCCTATACCAACTACATCTCATCAACACATACCTGTCTTACATGTAGTGTGCATAGACATCTGCCTGACGCACACTGGCTCACACACATAGGAATATAAGATCAATGCCCATCACATACCATGTGCCAGATCTGTGATAAGTGGCACCACACCTACTGTAGTACCACCCCATATGCACCATTTACTCACCCACAACACCATCATGTCTGTACCAGATACAATAAATGGCCAGCCATGGGGCAGTGTCACTGTCAGACAGTGCAGATCATGGATGCCATAGTGGGACCCTGTAGGAGAATACAGGACATCACTGACCTCACATGCACTGTGCTAAGGGACACATTTGCTAAGTAGCTGAGCTCCATCCGATAGCCTGCAATGTGCATGTATTGACAGTATGAATGCTGAATCATGTGTTGGAAGCTAGGAGAGACACTGGTAGTTATGTTGATCATCCTGAATTAATGTGATACACACCCTTGGACACCTGATGGCTGCCACAAACATTAGCTGCCACTCTGGATCACCAAGAGACCTATGTAAAAGCCCACAGAACTATTGTCATGGCCTGCACTGGATGTACAACTTGGCAGATGACCATTATTTAATGACTTGAAGCCACATTAAAATTGACCACCCTCCCATGCAGTATGTAGCGTGGAAGGGATGTGTAATGTGTGTTGCTGCAGGTCTGTCACCACAAGATACGTAGCATGATGACGCTGACTCAGATGTAGGTGTCACCTAAAACCTGAGGCAGTGCCAACATCAAACACCACCCCAGGGATGCCGTTTGCAGGTTGCAGAAACAAAGTAGACTGTGCTTTGCACTCATATGATTGTGCCAAGAATGCATGCTGCATACTGCTACACACACAGAAAGAGCCAATTGTCCATCAAAACAGCATATGAATAGGGTGGTGTCCCTTCCTGCACAGATACATCCACCTCCCCAGGGCAACTAGCCAAGTACCCTGGTGCAAGGATGGTAATGTAGGTGCAACTGGTGCAGGGGACAACAAAGGGTTGCCTAGTAACATGTCACACATGGGGCATTCTTGCATAGTCAAAATGTTGCAGGACAATGCTGCAAGTTTGGAGACGTGTTGTGCATTCTCACTTACCCATTTCAATGGGCCTAAGTGTCACACTTCATCTGTAATGACACATTTCAAAATGGATTGGATCTCCAGGCTCTATAGTGCTACCATGTTGCCACCACATCTGACCCGATTGAGTTGTGAGGATGTGTTATGTCCCCTCTAGTGATAGCACACTGATACAAAGGTGCACTACACAATGCATTGTACATACATACTGACCATCAGTTAGGAATCCAAATCATATGTCCGAGGTCCTTGAGCCAAATACAAGATTGTCATATCCAACAACCCAGTGCTGAGAAGACCTTACACAGGGCCAGGAACTCACACCATACCACAAACACATATGAGTCACAACCAACTGAAAATATCAACTGCCATGCTACATGACAAACCTGTTGCAAGCCTTAACAACAACTTACTCCTTTAATCTTTTGTAGCGGATCAGGGTTATGGCATACAGCCATGGATGATGACCCCATTTCCCAAGCACAGCAGCAAAGCGTGCATATAATGAAGGACATCTGAGGACATGGACTATTGTGGAGAGGACATTTGGCATCCTGAAGTCAAGATTCAGGTGCTTGGACATCACAGGAGGCAGCCTCCTACATACCCCACACATCGTCTGCAAGATCATAATGACATGCGCTATCCTGCACAACATATGTGTGCGGATGAATGTCTCCTTTTATGAACAGGTTGATGACCTGCCTGAGGAGGAGGAGGATGGTGGTGAAGAAAATAAGGGGGAACAGCACAACAAAGCCGCAGACTGCACATAGTTGATAACTTCTTCACTTAACTCACCATGCACATTTTGTCAATAAACACCTCACTTATTCACACAGTCCTGCTTTGGTCTCTTAAATCTCCAAAACAAATACATCAGGATTGTGAGTCTAACCTAAGGGAGCATGTTACAAACACTAATCTGAAAAGTACTGTTGCAACATCACATGTGATGCATAAGATTGCATTGCTCCCATCACACACATCACAAATAGCCTCATCATTTGAATGTGACAATTGAGGGACACAATCTATGGACCACAACATATGATTTACATCCACGTTGCCAACTTGTACAACAATAACCCATCCCACACAACTACAACATGTCATAATAGGAGGTAAACAAGGGCCCCACACATGAAACAGTGGATGTCAAAATGTAGAAAGACAGTAATGTGTGAGCAGACCACTGTAACAACTCAGTGTGAGAGTTGCAATGGCTGCATGGAGCATGTGTGACAAGGGGGGTACATCATTGGTAACAATGGTCATCATGATTAGCCCAGGTTTGACAAGCAATGGAATCATTTGGGCCTGCGCAGTACATCCGTGGTAATCAGTCCTGCCACTGCCATGGGGCCGAACCCTGACACAGGGTACACATGACCTCACACTTTGCACGGACATGTCTGTGGAATGTACATCAAAATGAATGAGAACATATGCAGCTAGGCCTGCAGGTCCACCACACAAAAACAACAACCATTGCTAAATATAATGAGTTTAATCAAACATTTGTGGGCAAACCATAATATGGGTGGAAAGTGGGCAGAGTATGTCAATCACAGTATGTACCAAATATGTATACATGTCAGACAAATGTGTAGTCCACACACAAGTCACCATAAACTCAAAATCTACATACGGAGATAGTTGTCGGGTAACATTTATCAGCCATCATCAACAATGCCTGAGCTGTGTATGTTGTCTTAAATGTTATGCTCTGTAAGACAACTAACAACATTGTAGGAAAGTACCATCTTGCCTGGCATGTTACCCCCATTTTTCACTGTATATATGTTGTTTTAGTTGTATGTGTCACTGGGACCCTGGTAACCCAGGGCCCCAGTGCTCATAAGTGTGCCTGAATGTGTTACCTGTGTAGTGACTAACTGTCTCACTGAGGCTCTGCTAATCAGAACCTCAGTGGTTATGCTCTCTCATTTCTTTCCAAATTGTCACTGACAGGCTAGTGACCATTTTTACCAATTTACATTGGCTTACTGGAACACCCTTATAATTCCCTAGTATATGGTACTGAGGTACCCAGGGTATTGGGGTTCCAGGAGATCCCTATGGGCTGCAGCATTTCTTTTGCCACCCATAGGGAGCTCTGACAATTCTTACAAAGGCCTGCCACTGCAGCCTGAGTGAAATAACGTCCACGTTATTTCACAGCCATTTTACACTGCACTTAAGTAACTTATAAGTCACCTATATGTCTAACCTTTACCTGGTAAAGGTTAGGTGCAAAGTTACTTATTGTGAGGGCACCCTGGCACTAGCCAAGGTGCCCCCACATTGTTCAGAGCCAATTCCCTGAACTTTGTGAGTGCGGGGACACCATTACACGCGTGCACTACATATAGGTCACTACCTATACGTAGCTTCACCATGGTAACTTCGAATATGGCCATGTAACATGTCTATGATCATGGAATTGCCCCCTCTATGCCATCCTGGCATAGTTGGCACAATCCCATGATCCCAGTGGTCTGTAGCACAGACCCTGGTACTGCCAAACTGCCCTTCCTGGGGTTTCACTGCAGCTGCTGCTGCTGCCAACCCCTCAGACAGGCACCTGCCCTCCTGGGGTCCAGCCAGGCCTGGCCCAGGATGGCAGAACAAAGAACTTCCTCTGAGAGAGGGTGTGACACCCTCTCCCTTTGGAAAATGGTGTGAAGGCAGGTGAGGAGTAGCCTCCCCCAGCCTCTGGAAATGCTTTGTTGGGCACAGATGTGCCCAATTCTGCATAAGCCAGTCTACACCGGTTCAGGGGACCCCTTAGCCCTGCTCTGGCGCGAAACTGGACAAAGGAAAGGGGAGTGACCACTCCCCTGACCTGCACCTCCCCTGGGAGGTGTCCAGAGCTCCTCCAGTGTGCTCCAGACCTCTGCCATCTTGGAAACAGAGGTGCTGCTGGCACACTGGACTGCTCTGAGTGGCCAGTGCCACCAGGTGACGTCAGAGACTCCTTGTGATAGGCTCCTTCAGGTGTTGCTAGCCTATCCTCTCTCCTAGGTGGCCAAACCCTCTTTTCTGGCTATTTAGGGTCTTTGTCTCTGGGGAAACTGCAGATAACGAATGCAAGAGCTCATCCGAGTTCCTCTGCATCTCTCTCTTCACCTTCTGATAAGGAATCGACTGCTGACCGCGCTGGAAGCCTGCAAACCTGCAACATAGTAGCAAAGACGACTACTGCAACTCTGTAACGCTGATCCTGCCGCCTTCTCGACTGTTTTCCTGCTTGTGCATGCTGTGGGGGTAGCCTGCCTCCTCTCTGCACCAGAAGCTCCGAAGAAATCTCCCGTGGGTCGACGGAATCTTCCCCCTGCAACCGCAGGCACCAAAAAGCTGCATTACCGGTCCCTTGGGTCTCCTCTCAGCACGACGAGCGAGGTCCCTCGAATCCAGCAACTCTGTCCAAGTGACCCCCACAGTCCAGTGACTCTTCAGTCCAAGTTTGGTGGAGGTAAGTCCTTGCCTCACCTCGCTGGGCTGCATTGCTGGGAACTGCAACTTTTGCAGCTACTCCTGCCCCTGTGCACTTCCAGTGGAAATCCTTTGTGCACAGCCAAGCCTGGGTCCACGGCACTCTAACCTGCATTGCACGACTTTCTAAGTTGGTCTCCGGCGACGTGGGACTCCTTTGTGCAACTTCAGCGAGCACCATTTCACGCATCCTTGTAGTGCCTGTTTCTGGCACTTCTCCGGGTGCTACCGGCTTCAGAGAGGGCTCCTTATCTTGCTCGACGTCCCCTCTCTCTGCTGGTCCAATTTGCTACCTCCTGGTCCCTCCTGGGCCTCAGGAGCGTCCAAAAACGCTAACCGCACGATTTGCAACTAGCAAGGCTTGTTGGCGTTCTTTCGGCGGGAAAACACTTCTGCACGACTCTCCACGGCGAGTGGGATCCGTCCACCAAAGGGGATGTCTCTAGCCCTTTTCGTTCCTGCAGAAACCTCAGCTTCTTCTGTCCAGTAGAAGCTTCTTTGCACCCGCAGCTGGCATTTCCTGGGCATCTGCCCATCTCCGACTTGCTTGTGACTTTTGGACTTGGTCCCCTTGTTCCACAGGTACCCTAGATTGGAAATCCACAGTTGTTGCATTGCTGGTTTGTGTCTTTCCTGCATTATTCCTCTAACACGACTCCTTTGTCCTTAGGGGAACTTTAGTGCACTTTGCACTCACTTTTCAGGGTCTTGGGGAGGGTTATTTTTCTAACTCTCACTATTTTCTAATAGTCCCAGCGACCCTCTACAAGGTCACATAGGTTTGGGGTCCATTCGTGGTTCACATTCCACTTTTGGAGTATATGGTTTGTGTTGCCCCTATCCCTATGTTTCCCCATTGCATCCTATTGTAACTATACATTGTTTGCACTGTTTTCTAAGACTATACTGCATATTTTTGCTATTGTGTATATATATCTTGTGTATATTTCCTATCCTCTCACTGAGGGTACACTCTAAGGTACTTTGGCATATTGTCATAAAAATAAAGTACCTTTATTTTTAGTGTAACTGTGTATTGTGTTTTCTTATGATATTGTGCATATAACACTAGGTGGTACTGTAGTAGCTTCACACGTCTCCTAGTTCAGCCTAAGCTGCTCTGCTAAGCTACCATTATCTATCAGCTTAAGCTGCTAGACACCCTATACACTAATAAGGGATAACTGGGCCTGGTGCAAGGTGCAAGTACCCCTTGGTACTCACTACAAGCCAGTCCAGCCTCCTACAAACATCACATAAGTAAACACAATTCACAATCACAAACCAGAACTATTGCATTGTACTGACTGCCCTCCATATGTGGATACACTCTTGTCACACATGCATACATATGCACAACGTGCAACTGTTTGCATGCTGTTGACTCTGCAACACACACATCGGTGTAACAGATCAATTACGCCCAGATCACATTGTTGCATGGACTACCACATGTGGCCATACACAATATGCCACACTGCAGCACAGCTCATTTCATTTGTATGTTGATACAAGGTGCATCCATTATACAATGGAACAAAATCACGCAATCAAGAATAGAGTACAAAACATTTATGCAAATGCATCTAAAACATCCGCAAATGCAAAGTATCTGACCCATGGGCCCTTAGCTCGAATTCCACCTTCACACTCTTCTCAATGCTGAATTTCTGTTAATTCGACGCATAAAGGTAATGTGTCTATAAAAACTATGCACGTAGGTCATGCATCCAAAATACGCAAATATCACATGCATCAGAGAAATACACTCATAACAGAAAATGTGACGCATGGGGACAGGAAGTGATGTAACAGGAAATCCTGTTTACAGGCATGGTACAGTAGGTGTACTTTCACTTTTTCTTTACAGTCTGTGCCTCTTTTGACTGTGTGGTTGTGTCCTTAAGTTGGGTGTGTGATTTTCCTGCATTTTGTATCTTGTGGTGTCCCTCCTGTCGTGTTTTTTTCTATTTTTGACTGTACTTTGTCCCAGTGTCAGTAAATGTGTGTGTTTTTATGTCTATAATTGTACTTGTACTGTGGGGTGTCTGTCCAGGATAGTTAATAAGTTGGGTTAGTTGGGATTAATTTTTGGGTCTTAAGTTTCCATTAAATTCATTTTATTTTTTGCTGTCATCAACCTGTACCTGGATAATATGACTGGTAGGGGGAGGTTGACAAGGATGGGAGAGGAGGAGTTGGGTGGCTTTGTGTGGCTGGTAGCCCACTACCTGCCGTTGATGTTGGATATCGGGGGGCCGATAATTCAAGGTTACTGGACTGAGGAGAGGCAGCTGTGATGGGGCAAGGTGCTCCACCACATGAAGAGGGTATTTCGCAGCACCAGGAATGACCACCAGCTGAAGCATTGCTGGGTAGATCTGGTGGCCGGGGAGCAGGATCTGCTTTATCATCTTGGTGTGGTGATCAGTGGCCTTGTTGGTGAGGCTCCCATTGGCATACTACTCACTGTTCACCACTCTTGAATGACAGTAGCAGATATGTTGGAGCGCAGCATGCAATGCATGAGGACAGGCTGCATGCAACCAGAATGAAGTGTAACTGTGGCAGTCTAGACATGTTCACATGTCCTACCATTTTACCAATGCAGGTCAGATGTCTGGTGAGTCATGCACAACCATCACTAAGTCACACATTTCAGGGGCCATTGCGACACCTGTGCCCTGGCATAGTGTCATGTATGATATGCTAAGACACGACCAGCCTATCAAATTTAACTGGATTGTGCCAACAAAGTAGGTCAATACTTGTATAGCGCTACATTTTCATCATTTCACACACATGATTGCTGCCATCATCTTAGCAAAGCGGGCTTATCTGCCTTAGGGAGCACTGTAAATGGGGCATTTGATACCATCAGACGACTTTGCCACATCAGTCATGGATTACTCAACGCATGATAATTGCAAATAATTGAGCCACTTGTCCATCACAAAGTGCCTCTGGGTGCCTTGCAGGACAAGCCTGATTATCCTGAGTCAATTGTCTTGCAGAGCACCAGGGTAGTGATATGTATTTGTCACATAACTCCCCCTCATACCATGGAGTTCTATCTTCTATAGGTTGTCCACATATGGTTGTTGCAGGGTGTAGCATTACGTGAGTTTCAGGCCCAGTGTAAGTGTGCATATGTGTGGCTCTCACCCACCTGAGTGTCAGTGTCATCGTGAGTTTACAGTGGTGTGTCTGTTGTACTGTTTTACACCAGGATAACTTGTTCACTCCTCTAAAATAGTACACACTGTAATATGTTGTCCACTTGTAGTGACAGTAATATGACACAAAGCATGGTTTTTCATTCATATCTTGCAGGTGGACCTGCCCCCTACACCATCGGCGAAGTGGCAAGATTTGAGGACCCAGATGTATCCAGTAAGTGTGATAATGTGGGTCCTGTGTAGTAACTGAGGGTTTGGTGTAAGTGAGTCATGTGTGCTGCACACAATGCTAGATATGATAAGCTGTCAAATGATCAGATATCAAACTAGGCTGGATGGTGACATTGTGTCCCATTTAAAGGTTCCCCATGCATGAGCAGAGAGCCATATCTTATGAGGCTTGTGGGGCTCAATGTGCAGCATTGTGTAAACAAGGTGATGACAAGCCACGTGTGCAGCCATATGTGACTAAGAAGTGCAACACTGTGAGAATATTGGCACTGGGACACACCGTCATACCCACAACATAGTGATGCACCATTTTTAACACAATTTAGTGCATCCCTGTATTGTAATGTATACGTAGGACCGGGTGGGCAACTGTCCCCTAGCATGGTGCTCCATATTTTGTACTCCATTTACGTAAAACTTATGTGGAATGTAATAGGCATGCATGCAGGTCAAGCCAGACATGTGCTGGCATGGATATGGGTGTGTAAGGAATAGTATTGGCAGATCAAGTATTGATGGGTGTCTACACCTGGACACATGAATGTAGATGTGATAGACCTATAGATACCAGCTTCCTAGTTGGCAGCCCTCCTAACATGTGGTCCACTCCCTGACTCCAGGTATGAGTGGGCATGCCTTGGTGGATGACCAGGACAGTTGTGATGATGAATTGCATGGCCATCCCCCTGAGGCCCAGGGGGAGGGAACAGCAAGTTTGTAGGTAGAAGTGATGCTCACAGTGTACGTGACAGCCATATTGATCAGACTTGCATGTGTATCTATCAATACTGACCCCCCATGGTTACCAGCTGCATCCCATACTCCCGATAACATATTCAAGTTACTGGTGATGTATGGTTGAAAATTGACACAGATGATGAGGAATTTGGCCCTGATTTATGTGAAGTTGACGCTGCCTTTACATTGTTACACATGGCAAAAATCAATGCACACCTAATTAGGTTTTGTTCCTAATCTTGTTGTGCGTCGCTTTGGTGTCAATTAAATGATGCTAAGGCAGCGTTGTTGTTGTATTTATCAGGGCCAGTGTCTTTTCCGGAATGTGAGTTTGAAAGCATGTGCAATTAGATGTAGAGTATAAGATAATAATCTGTATATACTCAACAAAATGCTGACACTTATGTTTGCCTGTCTCAATTTAACAGCTCCCAACATGAACAATGAGGAACTGCGGGCATTTCAGAAGAGGGCAGCCCGCTATAGGCACATCCTGGCAGTAGAATCTGGGTTCCGGATGATGGCACACTGCTATCGCAGAGAGAGGTCCACCGGTGGATGGCGGGCTATCACCCAAGGGGGACCTACAATGGCATTGGCCACACAGAGAGGACCAAGCTCCACAGCTGTGCAGGGGGGCACAGCTGCCACCACTACTACAGCCCCAGCTGCTACACTGTCCACATCTGTACCAAAGCCCACACCACCTGCTGCCATGGGCATGAACATGATCAAAGATCTACAGAGAGATGTTACACTGGTCCTGAAAAGGTTGGACATTCTGGAGAAGGAGGTGGCAGCAAACACATAAAGACTTAAGTTCATCAAAAAAAAACTCAAGAGGGCAAGGCTGTCATTGGCTTTGTGACTGTTACCCCAGTTCTGTCCCCTCCCTCCTCATTTGTTTTAATGCTTTATAGTGGGTTTTAGGGGGTTAGTGTCAGGTTAGATTAGGTTAGTAGTTTAGTTAGGATAAGGGGGTTGGGGTGGGTTTTCTACTTTTCACATGTTACTTTATGGGTGGGTGGGGGGTAATGTTGGGGCATTTATGTGATGTAGAAAAAAAAAGAAAATATAAAAAAAAGTAAAAGAAAATACCCAAAAAATATATATTTGTTTAGATATAGGTAGTATATGTGTAGTTTACTATATGTTGTCCTGCATGTGCCTCGTAATATAAAGGGTGTTGGGGGCCAATGTTTAGAGTGTGTTGTTCAATGTGTTAGGTAAGTTTAGCATAGGGTAGTTAGGGTCAGTTGTTGGTTAAGTATCGTTAGGATAGGCTACGTTAGGTTAGGATAGGTGTTCTTCATTCTTATTAGTTTAGTTTCATTCTCATTATAAAATCTTTGGGTACTCCCTTTCTTCCTGTGTCATATGCTTGGGACTCAGGGTCTTCCCATGAGTGTACAGTGAAAATTGTGTGTTGGCCTAGGGATTCCGTCCTGCCTCCAAATCCCTCTCTTGACATGTTCATCACCTGGTTACAACTGAGCTGTCACATTGGCAGCTACAACACATCTACTTGTCTATGCATCTGCCATACAATCCAGTGTACCTAACACTCAAGGTGACTGTGTTAACTTTGAATTGGACAGGTAGGTGTGGTAAGTCAGCTGTTATTGTTTGGGTCCTGTGTAGGAATGTTAGGCACTGTGGGACATCTGACAACAGCCTACATTTCATATCTATCGTGCTAAACTGACCAGTGTCAATTACAGATGAAGTTACTGTAAGATAATGCCTCCTTGGCATGGTTACCCCCTGACTTTTTGCCATTGCTGATGCTAAGTTTTGATTTGAAAGTGTGCTGAGGCCTGCTAACCAGGCCCCAGCACCAGTGTTCTTTCCCTAACCTTTACTTTTGTTTTCACAATTGGCACACCCTGGCATCCAGGTAAGTCCCTTGTAACTGGTACCCCTGGTACCAAGGGCCCTGATGCCAGGGAAGGTCTCTAAGGGCTGCAGCATATCTTATGCCACCCTGGGGACCCCTCACTCAGCACAGACACACTGCTTGCCAGCTTGTGTGCTGGTGAGGACAAAACGAGTAAGTCGACATGGCACTCCCCTCAGGGTGCCATGCCAACTTCACACTGCCTATACAGTATAAATAAGTCACCCCTCTAGCAGGCCTTACAGCCCTAAAGCAGGGTGCACTATACCATAGGTGAGGGCACCAGTGCATGAGCACTGTGCCCCTACAGTGTCTAAGCAAAGCCTTAGACATTGTAAGTGCAGGGTAGCCATAAGAGTATATGGTCTGGGAGTCTGTCATACACAAACTCCACAGCACCATAATGGCTACACTGAAAACTGGGAAGTATGGTATCAAACTTCTCAGCACAATAAATGCACACTGATGCCAGTGTACATTTTATTGTAACATACACCCCAGAGGGCACCTTAGAGGTGCCCCCCTGAAACCTTAACCAACTACCCGTGTAGGATGACTGGTTTTAGCAGCCTGCCACACTCGAGACATGTTGCTGGCCACATGGGGAGAGTGCCTTTGTCAGTTTGTGGCTAGTAACAAAGCCTGTACTGGGTGGAGATGCTTATCACCTCCCCCTTGCAGGAACTGTAACACCTGGCGGTGAGCCTCAAAGGCTCACCCCCTTTGTTACAGCACCACAGGGCACTCCAGCTAGTGGAGTTGCCCGCCCCCTCCGGCCACAGCCCCGCTTTTGGCGGCAAGGCCGGAGGAGATAATGAGAAAAACAAGGAGGAGTCACTGGCCAGTCAGGACAGCCCCTAAGGCAACCTGAGCTGAGGTGACTCTGACTTTTAGAAATCCTCCATCTTGCAGATGGAGGATTCCCCCAATAGGGATAGGAATGTGACCCCCTCCCCTTGGGAGGAGGCACAAAGAGGGTGTAGCCACCCTCAGGGCTAGTAGCCATTGGCTACTGCCCTCCCAGACCTAAACACCCCCCTAAATTCTGTATTTAGGGGCTCCCCTGAACCTAGGAACTCAGATTCCTGCAACCTAAGAAGAAGAGGACTGCTAAGCTGAAAAACTCTGCAGAGAAGACGGAGACACCAACTGCTTTGGCCCCAGCTCTACCGGTCTGTCTCCCCACTTCTAAAGACACTGCTCCAGCGACGCTCTCCCCAGGGACCAGCGACCTCTGAATCCTCAGAGGACTGCCCTGCTCTAGAAGGACCAAGAAACTCCTGAGGACAGCAGCTCTGTTCACCCAAGACTGCAACTTTGTTTCAAAGGAGCAACTTTAAAACAACTGCGTTTCCCGCCGGAAGCGTGAGACTTGCTACTCTGCACCCGACGCCCCCGGCTCGACTTGTGGAGAAACAACACTTAATGGAGGACTCCCCGGTGACTATGAGACTGTGAGTAGCCAGAGTTGCCCCCCCTGAGCCCCCACAGCGACGCCTGCAGAGGGAATCCCGAGGCTCCCCCTGACCGCGACTGCCTGCTTCCCAGATCCCGACGCCTGGTAAAGACTCTGCACCCGCAGCCCCCAGGACCTGAAAGATCGGAACTCCAGTGCAGGAGTGACCCCCAGGAAGCCCTCTCCCTTTCCCAGGTGGTGGCTACCCCGAGGAGCCCCCCCCTTGCCTGCCTGCATCGCTGAAGAGACCCCTTGGTCTCCCATTGATTTCCATTGGAAACACGACGTGTGTTTGCACACTGCACCCGGCCGCCCCCGAGCTGCTGAGGGTGTACTTTTTGTGCTGACCTGTGCCCCCCCCGGTGCCCTACAAAACCCCCCTGGTTTGCCCTCCGAAGACGCGGGTACTTACCTGCTGGCAGACTGGAACCGGGGCACCCCCTTCTCCATTGAAGCCTATGCGTTTTGGGCACCTCTTTGACCTCTTCACCTGACCGGCCCTGAGCTGCTGGTGTGGTAACTTTGGGGTTGCTCTGAACCCCCAACGGTGGGCTACCTTGGACCCAAACTTGAACCCCGTAGGTGGTTTACTTACCTGCAAAAACTAACTAACTCTTACTCCCCCCAGGAACTGTTGAAAATTGCACTGTGTCTAGTTTTAAAATAGCTATATGTGAAATACTTGAAAACTGTATATGCTATTTTGATTATTCAAAGTTCCTAAAGTACCTACCTGCAATACCTTTCATTTAAAGTATTACATGTAAATCTTGAACCTGTGGTTCTTAAAATAAACTAACAAAATATATTTTTCTATACAAAAACCTATTGGCCTGGAATTGTCTTTGAGTGTGTGTTCCTCATTTATTGCTTGTGTGTGTACAACAAATGCTTAACACTACTCCTTTGATAAGCCTACTGCTCGACCACACTACCACAAAATAGAGCATTGGTATTATCTCTTTTTGCCACTATCTTACCACTAAGGGGAACCCTTGGACTCTGTGCATACTATTCCTTACTTTGAAATAGTGCATACAGAGCCAACTTCCTACATTGGTGGATCAGCGGTGGGGTACAAGACTTTGCATTTGCTGGACTACTCAGCCAATACCTGATCACACGACAAATTCCAAAAATTTTCATTAGAAATTGATTTTCACAATTTGTGCTATTTTTCTAAATTTTTAAAAGTCCTGCTAGGGCCTTGTGTTAGTCCCTGTTAGCATTTCTTTTAGAGTTTAACAGTTTTGTGAAAGTTTTAAGTTCTAGTGATAGTTTTAGATTCTTAAAAAGTATTCCAACTTTTAGAAACATAATGCCTGGTGCAGATGAGAATGTGGTGGAACTCGACCTCACACCTTTCCTCCATCTTAAGATGAGTGAGCTAAGGTCTCTCTGCACAATAAAGAAAATCCCAGTTGGCTTAAGACCCTCCAAACAACAGCTCCAGGAGCTTTCCGCAGAGTTTGAAAAAGCCAACCCTTCTGAGGATGACAACCCAGAGGATGATGATGGTGACTTGGAGGAGATTTCCCCCCCCCCTCCAGTCCTACATAGGGAGAACAGGGCCTCTCAAGCCCTGTCTCCAAAAATACTAGTCAGAGATGCTGCTTCCCTCACAGGAGGGGCCAGCACCTCTGAAATCACTGAGGATAACCTCAGTGAAGATGACCTCCTGTTAGCCAGGATGGCCAAAAGATTGGCTTTGGAGAGACAGCTCCTAGCCATAGAAAGGGAAAGACAAGAGATGGGGTTTGGTCCCATCCATGGTGGCAGCAACTTAAATAGAGTCAGAGATTCTCCTGACATGTTGAAAATCCCTAAAGGGATTGTAACTAAATATGAAGATGGTGATGACATCACCAAATGGTTCACAGCTTTTGAGAGGGCTTGTGCAACCAGAAAAGTAAACAGATCTCACTGGGGTGCTCTCCTTTGGGAAATGTTCACTGGAAAGTGTAGGGATAGACTCCTCACACTCTCTGGAAAAGATGCAGAATCTTATGACCTCATGAAGGGTACCCTGATTGAGGGCTTTGGATTCTCCACTGAGGAGTATAGAATTAGATTCAGGGGGGCTCAAAAAACCTCGAGCCAGACCTGGGTTGATTTTGTGGACTACTCAGTGAAAACACTGGATGGTTGGATTCAAGGCAGTAGTGTAAATGATTATGATGGGCTGTACAATTTATTTGTGAAAGAACACCTATTGAGTAATTGTTCAAATGATAAGCTGCATCAGCATCTGGTAGACCTAGGACCAATTTCCCCCCAAGAATTGGGAAAGAAGGCGGACTATTGGGTCAAGACTAGGGGGACCAAGACTTCCACAGGGGGTGACCAAAAGAAAGGGGTCACAAAGCCTCCCCAGGGGAAGAGTGTTGAGACATCCAAAAACAAAAATAGTAAAGAGTTTTCTACAGGCCCACAAAAACCTGCACAGGAGGGTGGGCCCAGAGCCTCTTCACAAAACAATTTTGGGTACAAGGGTAAAAACTTTGATCCCAAAAAGGTCTGGTGTCGGAGCTGTAATTAGCCTGGACACCAAACTGGAGACAAGGCCTGTCCCAAGAAAAGTACCACTTCTAACTCCACTCCAGCTAACACTGGAATGGCGAGTCTCCAAGTGGGATCAACAGTGTGCCCAGAGCAAATCAGGTGTCACACTGAAGCTACATTAGTCTCTGAGGGTGGGGTGGATTTAGCCACACTGGCTGCCTGGCCTCCTAACATGCAAAAATACAGGCAGCCGCTCTTAATTAATGAGACAAGTGTGGATTGCCTGAGGGATTCAGGTGCCAGTGTCACCATGGTGACAGAGAAACTGGTTTCCCCTGGTCAATACCTGGCTGGACAAACTTATCCAGTCACCAACGCTGACAATCAGACTAAAGTACATCCCATGGCTATGGTAACTTTAGAGTGGGGAGGGGTCAATGGCCTGAAACGGGTGGTGGTCTCCTCAAATATCCCAGCAGACTGTTTGCTTGGAAATGACCTGGAGTCCTCAGCATGGGCTGAGGTAGAATTGAAAACCCATGCAGCCATGCTGGGTATCCCTGAACTGGTGTGTGTCAAGACAAGGGCACAGTGCAAGGCTCAGGGTGAAAAAGTAGAGCTGGAGCCTGGAAAAGGGCCCAGCCTACCAAGAGAAAAGGAAAGACAACTGGGAAACCAGCTACAACACAACAAAAAGAGAACCTCTCTTCTCAGGAATAAGTTCTGCCCTCTGCGGGAACTGAGCCTCTGGAGTTAGAACCTTATCATGTTGAGCTCTTAGGCCCAGGGGGACCCTCAAGGGAGGAGTTGTGTAAAGGGCAAGAAACCTGTCCCTCTCTTGAAGGCCTTAGGCAGCAAGCTGCTGAAGAGTCCAATGGCAAGAAAACTGGAACACATAGGGTGTATTGGGAAAATGGACTCCTTTACACTGAGGCAAGAGATCCCAAACCTGGTGCCACTAGGAGAGTGGTAGTGCCTCAGGAGTTTAGGGAGTTCATATTGACCTTAGCCCATGATATTCCTCTTGCTGGGCATTTGGGACAAACCAAGACGTGGGAGAGACTAGTCAACCACTTCTATTGGCCCAACATGTCCCAGAAAGTCAAGGAGTTTTGTGTCTCCTGTACCACCTGTCAAGCCAGTGGTAAGACAGGTGGACACCCAAAGGCCCCCCTCATTCCACTTCCAGTGGTGGGGGTCCCCTTTGAAAGAGTTGGTGTGGACATAGTGGGTCCACTTGAACCTCCCACAGCCTCAGGGAACATGCACATACTAGTAGTAGTGGATCATGCTACTAGATACCCTGAAGCTATTCCCCTTAGGTCGACCACTGCCCCTGCAGTAGCCAAGGCCCTCATTGGTATTTTTACCAGAGTGGGTTTCCCTAAGGAGGTGGTGTTTGACAGAGGTACCAACTTCATGTCAGCATACCTGAAACACATGTGGAATGAGTGTGGAGTGACTTATAAATTCACTACACCATACCATCCACAAACTAATGGCCTTGTTGAGAGATTCAACAAGACATTAAAAGGCATGATCATGGGGCTCCCTGAAAAACTCAAAAGGAGATGGGATGTCCTCTTGCCATGTGTGCTTTTCGCTTACAGAGAGGTGCCTCAGAAGGGAGTAGGGTTCTCACCCTTTGAACTTCTGTTTGGCCACCCTGTAAGGGGACCACTAGCTCTTGTGAAAGAAGGCTGGGAGCGACCTCTTCATGAGCCTAAACAAGATATAGTGGACTATGTACTTGGCCTACTTTCAAGGATGGCAGAGTACATGGAAAAGGCAAGTAAAAACCTTGAGGCCAGCCAACAGCTCCAGAAGTTTTGGTATGACCAAAAGGCTGCAATGGTTGAATTTCAACCAGGGCAGAAAGTCTGGGTTCTGGAGCCTGTGGCTCCCGGGGCACTTCAGGACAAATGGAGTGGCCCTTACCCAGTGCTAGAGAAGAAGAGTCAGGTCACCTACCTGGTGGACCTAGGCACTAGCAGGAGCCCCAAGAGGGTGATCCATGTGAACCGCCTTAAGCTCTTCCATGACAGGGCTGATGTGAATCTGTTGATGGTAACAGATGAGGACCAGGAAGCTGAGAGTGAACCTCTCCCTGATCTCCTCTCATCAAACCCTAATGATGGCTCAGTTGATGGAGTGATCTATTCAGACACCCTCTCTAGCCAACAGCAATCTGACTGTAGGAAGGTCCTGCAACAGTTTGCTGAGCTCTTTTCCCTAACCCCTGGTCAGACACACCTGTGTACCCATGATGTGGACACAGGAGACAGCATGCCTGTCAAAAACAAAATATTCAGACAGTCTGACCAAGTTAAGGAAAGCATCAAAGTCGAAGTCCACAAGATGCTGGAATTGGGAGTCATTGAACACTCTGACAGCCCCTGGGCTAGCCCAGTGGTCTTAGTCCCCAAACCTCACACCAAAGATGGAAAGAGAGAGATGAGGTTTTGTGTGGACTACAGAGGACTTAATTCTGTCACCAAGACAGATGCCCATCCCATTCCAAGGGCTGATGAACTGATTGATAAATTAGGTGCTGCCAAATTCTTAAGTACCTTTGACTTAACAGCAGGGTACTGGCAAATCAAAATGGCATCAGGAGCAAAAGAAATGACAGCATTCTCCACACCTGATGGGCATTATCAGTTTACTGTTATGCCCTTTGGTTTAAAGAATGCCCCTGCCACCTTCCAAAGGTTGGTGAATCAAGTCCTTGCTGGTTTGGAGTCCTTTAGTGCAGCTTATCTTGATGATATTGCTGTCTTTAGCTCCAGCTGGCAGGATCACCTGGTCCACCTGAAGAAGGTTTTGAAGGCTCTGCAATCAGCAGGCCTCTCTATCAAGGCATCCAAATGCCAGATAGGGCAGGGAACTGTGGTTTACTTGGGACACCTTGTAGGTGGAGGCCAAGTTCAGCCACTCCAGCCTAAGATCCAGACTATTCTGGATTGGGCAGCTCCAAAAACCCAGACTCAAGTCAGGGCATTCCTTGGCTCGACTGGGTACTACAGGAGGTTTGTGAAGGGATATAGATCCATAGTGACAGCCCTCACAGAACTTACCTCCAAGAAAATGCCCAAGAAGGTAAACTAGACTGTAGAATGCCAACAGGCCTTTGACACCCTGAAACCAGCAATGAGCACAGCACCAGTTCTAAAAGCTCCAGATTACTCCAAGCAGTTCATTGTGCGGACAGATGCCTCTGAACATGGGATAGGGGCAGTTTTGTCCCAAACAAATGATGATGGCCTTGACCAGCCTGTTGCTTTCATTAGCAGGAGGACACTCCCCAGGGAGCAGCGTTGGAGTGCCATTGAGAGGGAGGCCTTTGCTGTGGTTTGGTCCCTGAAGAAGCTGAGACCATACCTCTTTGGTACTCACTTTGTAGTTCAAACTGACCACAGACCTCTCAGATGGCTGATGCAAATGAAAGGTGAAAACCCAAAACTGTTGATGTGGTCCATCTCCCTACAGGGAATGGACTTTATAGTGGAACACAGACCTGGGACTGCCCATGCCAATGCAGATGGCCTTTCCAGGTTCTTCCACTTAGAAAATGAAGACTCTCTTGGGAAAGGTTAGTCTCATCCTCTTTCGTTTGGGGGGGGTTGTGTAAGGAAATGCCTCCTTGGCATGGTTACCCCCTGACTTTTTGCCTTTGCTGATGCTAAGTTTTGATTTGAAAGTGTGCTGAGGCCTGCTAACCAGGCCCCAGCACCAGTGTTCTTTCCCTAACCTGTACTTTTGTTTTCACAATTGGCAGACCCTGGCATCCAGGTAAGTCCCTTGTAACTGGTACCCCTGGTACCAAGGGCCCTGGTGCCAGGGAAGGTCTCTAAGGGCTGCAGCAAATCTTATGCCACCCTGGGGACCCCTCACTCAGCACAGACACACTGCTTGCCAGCTTGTGTGCTGGTGAGGACAAAACGAGTAAGTCGACATGGCACTCCCCTCAGGGTGCCATGCCAACTTCACACTGCCTATACAGTATAGATAAGTCACCCCTCTGTCAGGCCTTACAGCCCTAAAGCAGGGTGCACTATACCATAGATGAGGGCACCAGTGCATGAGCACTGTGCCCCTACAGTGTCTAAGCAAAACCTTAGACATTGTAAGTGCAGGGTAGCCATAAGAGTATATGGTCTGGGAGTCTGTCATACACGAACTCCACAGCACCATAATGGCTACACTGAAAACTGGGAAGTTTGGTATCAAACTTCTCAGCACAATAAATGCACACTGATGCCAGTGTACATTTTATTGTAACATACACTCCAGAGGGCACCTTAGAGGTGCCCCCTGAAACCTTAACCAACTACCCGTGTAGGCTGACTGGTTTTAGCAGCCTGCCACACTCGAGACATGTTGCTGGCCACATGGGGAGAGTGCCTTTGTCACTCTGTGGCTAGTAACAAAGCCTGTACTGGGTGGAGATGCTTATCACCTCCCCCTTGCAGGAACTGTAACACCTGGCGGTGAGCCTCAAAGGCTCACCCCCTTTGTTAGAGCACCACAGGGCACTCCAGCTAGTGGAGTTGCCCGCCCCCTCCAGCCACGGCCCCACTTTTGGCGGCAAGGCCGGAGGAGATAATGAGAAAAACAAGGAGAAGTCACTGGCCAATCAGGACAGCCCCTAAGGCAACCTGAGCTGAGGTGACTCTGACTTTTAGAAATCCTCCATCTTGCAGATGGAGGATTCCCCCACTAGGGATAGGAATGTGACCCCCTCCCCTTGGGAGGAGGCACAAAGAGGGTGTAGCCACCCTCAGGGCTAGTAGCCATTGGCTACTGCCCTCCCAGACCTAAACGCACCCCTAGATTCTGTATTTAGGGGCTCCCCTGAACCTAGGAACTCAGATTCCTGCAACCTAAGAAGAAGAGGACTGCTAAGCTGAAAAACCCTGCAGAGAAGACGGAGACACCAACTGCTTTGGCCCCAGCTCTACCGGCCTGTCTCCCCACTTCTAAAGACACTGCTCCAGCGACGCTCTCCCCAGGGTCCAGCGACCTCTGAATCCTCAGAGGACTGCCCTGCTCTAGAAGGACCAAGAAACTCCTGAGGACAACGGCTCTGTTCACCCAAGACTGCAACTTTGTTTCAAAGGAGCAACTTTAAAACAACTGCATTTCCCGCCGGAAGCGTGAGACTTGCTACTCTGCACCCGACGCCCCCGGCTCGACTTGTGGAGAACCAACACTTCAGTCAGGACTCCCCGGCGACTACGAGACTGTGAGTAGCCAGAGTTGCCCCCCCTGAGCCCCCACAGCGACGCCTGCAGAGGGAATCCCGAGGCTCCCCCTGACCGCGACTGCCTGCTTCCCAGATCCCGACGCCTGGTAAAGACTCTGCACCCGCAGCCCCCAGGACCTGAAAGATCAGAACTCCAGTGCAGGAGTGACCCCCAGGAAGCCCTCTCCCTTGCCCAGGTGGTGGCTACCCTGAGGAGCCCCCCCCCTTGCCTGCCTGCATCGCTGAAGAGACCCCTTGGTCTCCCATTAATTTCCATTGGAAACCCGACGTGTGTTTGCACACTGCACCCGGCCGCCCCCGAGCTGCTGAGGGTGTACTTTTTGTGCTGACCTGTGTCCCCCCGGTGCCCTACAAAACCCCCCTGGGTTGCCCTCCGAAGACGCGGGTACTTACCTGCTGGCAGACTGGAACCGGGGCACCCCCTTCTCCATTGAAGCCTATGCGTTTTGGGCACCTCTTTGACCTCTGCACCTGACCGGCCCTGAGCTGCTGGTGTGGTAACTTTGGGGTTGCTCTGAATCCCCAACGGTGGGCTACCTTGAACCCCGTAGGTGGTTTACTTACCTGCAAAAGCTAACTAACTCTTACTCCCCCCAGGAACTGTTGAAAATTGCAATGTGTCTAGTTTTAAAATAGCTATATGTGAAATTCTTGAAAACTGTGGGCCATATTTATACTCTGGTTGCGCCGAATTTGCGTCGTTTTTTTCGACGCAAATTCGACGCAGAACTAACGCCAACTAACGCCATATTTATACTCTGGCGTTAGACGCTTCGGGCGCCAAAGTGCCCGGAGTGTGCGTCATTTTTTAGCGTGAACCCCTTCCTTGCGTTAATGATATGCAAGGGAGGCGTTCCCGTCTTAAAAAATGACTCCCAGGCCTTTACGTGGTATTTATACTCCCGGGCAAAAGAGACGCCCGGGAGTGGGCGTGGCCAAAAACGGCGCATTTGCGCCGCTTTTTAACGCCTGGGTCAGGGATGGCGTTAAGGGACAAGTGGGCTCAAAATGAGCCCAGAGTGCCCTCCCCTGCCCACAGGGACCCCCCCTGCCACCCTTGCCCACCCCAGGAGGACACCCAAGGACGGAGGGACCCATCCCATGGACATTAAGGTAAGTTCAGGTAAGTATTTTTTATTTTATTTTTTGTGGCATAGGGGGGCCTGATTTGTGCCCCCCTACATGCCACTATGCCCAATGACCATGCCCAGGGGACAGAAGTCCCCTGGGCATGGCCATTGGGCAAGGGGGCATGACTCCTATCTTTACAATGATAGGAGTCATGTTGATGGGGGATGGGCGTCGAAAAAAAATGGCGCAAGTCGGGTTACGACGATTTTTTCGACGTAACCTGACTTGCCCCATTTTAAGACGCCCATACGCCATTTTCCCCCTACGCCGGCGCTGTCTGGTGTACGTGGTTTTTTTCCACGCAAACCAGGCAGCGCCGGTCTGCTTGCGCCGGCTAACGCCATTCCATAAATACGGCGCCCGCATGGCGCTTCAGAATGGCGTTAGACGGCGCTAAATTTTTTGACGCTAAACTGCGTTAGCGCAGTTTAGCGTCAAAAAGTATAAATATGGGCCCGTATATGCTATTTTGATTATTCAAAGTTCCTAAAGTAACTACCTGCAATACCTTTCATTTAAAGTATTACATGTAAATCTTGAACCTGTGGTTCTTAAAATAAACTAACAAAATATCTTTTTCTATACAAAAACCTATTGGCCTGGAATTGTCTTTGAGTGTGTGTTCCTCATTTATTGCTTGTGTGTGTACAACAAATGCTTAACACTACTCCTTTGATAAGCCTACTGCTCGACCACACTACCACAAAATAGAGCATTGGTATTATCTCTTTTTGCCACTATCTTACCACTAAGGGGAACCCTTGGACTCTGTGCATACCATTCCTTACTTTGAAATAGTGCATACAGAGCCAACTTCCTACATTGGTGGATCAGCGGTGGGGTACAAGACTTTGCATTTGCTGGACTAATCAGCCAATACCTGATCACACGACAAATTCCAAAAATTGTAATTAAAAATTGATTTTCAAAATTTGTGCTATTTTTCAAAAAATCTAAAAGTCCTGCTAGGGCCTTGTGTTAGTCCCTGTTAGCATTTCTTTTAGAGTTTAAAAGTTTTGTGAAAGTTTTAAGTTCTAGAGATAGTTTTAGATTCTTAAAAAGTATTCCAACTTTTAGAAACATCATGCCTGGTGCAGATGTGAATGTGGTGGAACTCGACCTCACACCTTACCTCCATTTTAAGATGAGGGAGCTAAGGTCTCTCTGCAAAATAAAGAAAATCCCAGTTGGCTTAAGACCCTCTAAACAACAGCTCCAGGAGCTTTTCGCAGAGTTTGAAAAAGCCAACCCTTCTGAGGATGACAACCCAGAGGATGATGATGGTGACTTGGAGGAGACTCCCCCCCCCCCTCCAGTCCTACATAGGGAGAACAGGGCCTCTCAATACTAGTCAGAGATGCTGCTTCCCTCACAGGAGGGGCCAGCACCTCTGAAATCACTGAGGATAACCTCAGTGAAGATGACCTCCTGTTAGCCAGGATGGCCAAAAGATTGGCTTTGGAGAGACAGCTCCTAGCCATAGAAAGGGAAAGACAAGAGATGGGTTTTAGTCCCATCCATGGTGGCAGCAACTTAAATAGGGTCAGAGATTCTCCTGACATGTTGAAAATCCCTAAAGGGATTGTAACTAAATATGAAGATGGTGATGACATCACCAAATGGTTCACAGCTTTTGAGAGGGCTTGTGCAACCAGAAAAGTAAACAGATCTCACTGGGGTGCTCTCCTTTGGGAAATGTTCACTGGAAAGTGTAGGGATAGACTCCTCACACTCTCTGGAAAAGATGCAGAATCTTATGACCTCATGAAGGGTACCCTGATTGAGGGCTTTGGATTCTCCACTGAGGAGTATAGAATTAGATTCAGGGGGGCTCATAAAATCTCAAGCCGGACCTGGGTTGATTTTGTGGACTACTCAGTGAAAACACTGGATGGTTGGATTCAAGGCAGTAGTGTAAATGATTATGATGGGCTGTACAATTTATTTGTGAAAGAACACCTATTGAGTAATTGTTCAAATGATAAACTGCATCAGCATCTGGTAGACCTAGGACCAATTTCTCCCCAAGAATTGGGAAAGAAGGCGGACCATTGGGTCAAGACTAGGGTGACCAAGACTTCCACAGGGGGTGACCAAAAGAAAGGGGTCACAAAGCCTCCCCAGGGGAAGAGTGTTGAGACATCCAAAAACAAAAATAGTAAAGAGTTTTCTACAGGCCCCCAAAAACCTGCACAGGAGGGTGGGCCCAGAGCCTCTTCACAAAACAATTTTGGGTACAAGGGTAAAAACTTTGATCCCAAAAAGGCCTGGTGTCGTAGCTGTAATCAGCCTGGATACCAAACTGGAGACAAGGCCTGTCCCAAGAAAAGTACCACTTCTGACTCCACTCCAGCTAACACTGGAATGGCGAGTCTCCAAGTGGGATCAACAGTGTGCCCAGAGCAAATCAGGTGTCACACTGAAGCTACATTAGTCTCTGAGGGTGGGGTGGATTTAGCCACACTGGCTGCCTGGCCTCCTAACATGCAAAAATACAGGCAGCCGCTCTTAATTAATGGGACAAGTGTAGATTGCCTGAGGGATTCAGGTGCCAGTGTCACCATGGTGACAGAGAAACTGGTTGCCCCTGGTCAATACCTGGCTGGACAAACGTATCCAGTCACCAACGCTGACAATCAGATTAAAGTACACCCCATGGCTATGGTAACGTTAGAGTGGGGAGGGGTCAATGGCCTGAAACAGGTGGTGGTCTCCTCAAATATCCCAGCAGACTGTTTGCTTGGAAATGACCTGGAGTCCTCAGCATGGGCTGAGGTAGAATTGAAAACCCATGCAGCCATGCTGAGTATCCCTGAACTGGTGTGTGTCAAGACAAGGGCACAGTGCAAGGCTCAGGGTGAAAAAGTAGAGCTGGAGCCTGGAAAAAGGGCCCAGCCTACCAAGAGAAAAGGAAAGACAACTGGGAAACCAACTGCAACACAACAACAAAAAGAGAACCTCTCTTCTCAGGAAGAAGTTCTGCCCTCTGAGGGAACTGAGCCTCTGGAGTTAGAACCTTATCAGGTTGAGCTCTTAGGCCCAGGGGGACCCTCAAGGGAGGAGTTGTGTAAGGGTCAAGAAACCTGTCCCTCTCTTGAAGGCCTTAGGCAGCAAGCTGCTGAAGAGTCCAATGGCAAGAAAACTGGAACACATAGGGTCTATTGGGAAAATGGACTCCTTTACACTGAGGCAAGAGATCCCAAACCTGGTGCCACTAGGAGAGTGGTAGTGCCTCAGGAGTTTAGGGAGTTCATATTGACCTTAGCCCATGATATTCCTCTTGCTGAGCATTTGGGAAAAACCAAGACGTGGGAGAGACTAGTCAACCACTTCTATTGGCCCAACATGTCCCAGAAAGTCAAGGAGTTTTGTGTCTCCTGTACCACCTGTCAAGCCAGTGGTAAGACAGGTGGACACCCAAAGGCCCCCCTCATTCCACTTCCAGTCATGGGGGTCCCCTTTGAAAGAGTGGGTGTGGACATAGTGGGTCCACTTGAACCTCCCACAGCCTCAGGGAACATGCACATACTAGTAGTAGTGGATCATGCTACTAGATAACCTGAAGCTATTCCCCTTAGGTCGACCACTGCCCCTGCAGTAGCCAAGGCCCTCATTGGTATTTTTACCAGAGTGGTTTCCCTAAGGAGGTGGTGTCTGACAGAGGTACCAACTTCATGTCAGCATACCTGAAACACATGTGGAATGAGTGTGGAGTGACTTATAAATTCACTACACCATACCATCCACAAACTAATGGGCTCGTTGAGAGATTCAACAAGACATTAAAAGGCATGATCATGGGGCTGCCTGAAAAACTCAAAAGGAGATGGGATGTCCTCTTGCCATGTCTGCTTTTCGCTTACAGAGAGGTGCCTCAGAAGGGAGTAGGGTTCTCACCCTTTGAACTTCTGTTTGGCCACCCTTGTGAAAGAAGGCTGGGAGAGACCTCTTCATGAGCCTAAACAAGATATAGTGGACTATGTACTTGGCCTACGTTCAAGGATGGCAGAGTACATGGAAAAAGCAAGTAAAAACCTTGAGGCCAGCCAACAGCTCCAGAAGTTTTGGTATGACCAAAAGGCTGCAATGGTTGAATTTTAACCAGGGCAGAAAGTCTGGGTTCTGGAGCCTGTGGCTCCCAGGGCACTTCAGGACAAATGGAGTGGCCCTTACCCAGTGCTAGAGAAGAAGAGTCAGGTCACCTACCTGGTGGACCTAGGCACTAGTAGGAGCCCCAAGTGGGTGATCCATGTGAACCGCCTTAAGCTCTTCCATGACAGGGCTGATGTGAATCTGTTGATGGTAACAGATGAGGACCAGGAAGCTGAGAGTGAACCTTTCCCTGATCTCTTCTCATCAAACCCTAAAGATGGCTCAGTTGATGGAGTGATCTATTCAGACACCCTCTCTAGCCAACAGCAATCTGACTGTAGGAAGGTCCTGCAACAGTTTGCTGAGCTCTTTTCCCTAACCCCTGGTCAGACACACCTGTGTACCCATGATGTGGACACAGGAGACAGCATGCCTGTCAAAAACAAAATATTCAGACAGTCTGACCAAGTTAAGGAAAGGATCAAAGTGGAAGTCCACACGATGCTGGAATTGGGAGTCATTGAGCACTCTGACAGCCCCTGGGCTAGCCCAGTGGTCTTAGTCCCCAAACCTCACACCGAAGATGGAAAGCGAGAGATGAGGTTTTGTGTGGACTACAGAGGACTTAATTCTGTCACCAAGACAGATGCCCATCCCATTCCAAGGGCTGATGAACTGATTGATAAATTAGGTGCTGCCAAATTCTTAAGTACCTTTGACTTAACAGCAGGGTACTGGCAAATCAAAATGGCACCAGGAGCAAAAGAAAAGACAGCATTCTCCACACCTGATGGGCATTATCAGTTTACTGTTATGCCCTTTGGTTTAAAGAATGCCCCTGCCACCTTCCAAAGGTTGGTGAATCAAGTCCTTGCTGGTTTGGAGTCCTTTAGTGCAGCTTATCTTGATGATATTGCTGTCTTTAGCTCCAGCTGGCAGGATCACCTGGTCCACCTGAAGAAGGTTTTGAAGGCTCTGCAATCAGCAGGCCTCTCTATCAAGGCATCCAAATGCCAGATAGGGCAGGGAACTGTGGTTTACTTGGGACACCTTGTAGGTGGAGGCCAAGTTCAGCCACTCCAGCCTAAGATCCAGACTATTCTGGACTGGGCAGCTCCAAAAACCCAGACTCAAGTCAGGGCATTCCTTGGCTTAACTGGGTACTACAGGAGGTTTGAGAAGGGATATGGATCCATAGTGAAAGCCCTCACAGAACTTACCTCCAAGAAAATGCCCAAAAAGGTAAACTGGACTGTAGAATGCCAGCAGGCCTTTGACACCCTGAAACAAGCAATGTGCACAGCACTCGTTCTAAAAGCTCCAGATTACTCCGAGCAGTTCATTGTGTGGACAGATGCCTCTGAACATGGGATAGGGGCAGTTTTGTACCAAACAAATGATGATGGCCTTGACCAGCCTGTTGCTTTGATTAGCAGGCGGTTACTTCCCAGGGAGCAGCGTTGGAGTGCCATTGAGAGGGAGGCCTTTGCTGTGGTTTGGTCCCTGAAGAAGCTGAGACCATACCTCTTTGGTACTCACTTTGTAGTTCAAACTGACCACAGACCTCTCAGATGTCTGATGCAAATGAAAGGTGAAAACCCAAAACTGTTGATGTGGTCCATCTCCCTACAGGGAATGGACTTTATAGTGGAACACAGACCTGGGACTGCCCATACCAATGCAGATGGCCTTTCCAGGTTCTTCCACTTAGAAAATGAAGACTCTCTTGGGAAAGGTTAGTCTCATCCTCTTTCGTTTGGGGGGGGGGTTGTGTAAGGAAATGCCTCCTTGGCATGGTTACCCCCTGACCTTTTGCCTTTGCTGATGCTAAGTTTTGATTTGAAAGTGTGCTGAGGCCTGCTAACCAGGTCCCAGCACCAGTGTTCTTTCCCTAACCTGTACTTTTGTTTTCACAATTGGCACACCCTGGCATCCAGGTAAGTCCCTTGTAACTGGTACCCCTGGTACCAAGGGCCCTGATGCCAGGGAAGGTCTCTAAGGGCTGCAGCATATCTTATGCCACCCTGGGGACACCTCACTCAGCACAGACACACTGCTTGCCAGCTTGTGTGCTGGTGAGGACAAAACGAGTAAGTCGACATGGCACTCCCCTCAGGGTGCCATGCCAACCTCACACTCCCTATACAGTATAGATAAGTCACCCCTCTAGCAGGCCTTACAGCCCTAAGGCAGGGTGCACTATACCATAGGTGAGGGCACCAGTGCATGAGCACTGTGCCCCTACAGTGTCTAAGCAAAACCTTAGACATTGTAAGTGCAGGGTAGCCATAAGAGTATATGGTCTTGGAGTCTGTCATACACGAACTCCACAGCACCATAATGGCTACACTGAAAACTGGGAAGTTTGGTATCAAACTTCTCAGCACACTAAATGCACACTGATGCCAGTGTACATTTTATTGTAACATACACCCCAGAGGGCACTTTAGAGGTGCCCCCTGAAACCTTAACCAACTACCTGTGTAGGCTGACTGGTTTTAGCAGCCTGCCACACTCGAGACATGTTGCTGGCCACATGGGGAGAGTGCCTTTGTCACTCTGTGGCTAGTAACAAAGATTGTACTGGGTGGAGATGCTTATCACCTCCCCCTTGCAGGAACTGTAACACCTGGCGGTGAGCCTCAAAGGCTCACCCCCTTTGTTACAGCACCACCGGGCACTCCAGCTAGTGTAGTTGCCCGCCCCCTCCGGCCACGGCTCCACTTTTGGCGGCAAGGCCGGAGGAGATAATGAGAAAAACAAGGAGGAGTCACTGGCCAGTCAGGACAGCCCCTAAGGCAACCTGAGCTGAGGTGACTCTGACTTTTAGAAATCCTCCATCTTGCAGATGGAGGATTCCCCCAATAGGGATAGGAATGTGACCCCCTCCCCTTGGGAGGAGGCACAAAGAGGGTGTAGCCACCCTCAGGGCTAGTAGCCATTGGCTACTGCCCTCCCAGACCTAAACACACCCCTAAATTCTGTATTTAGGGGCTCCCCTGAACCTAGGAACTCAGATTCCTGCAACCTAAGAAGAAGAGGACTGCTAAGCTGAAAAACCCTGCAGAGAAGACGGAGACACCAACTGCTTTGGCCCCAGCTCTACCGGCCTGTCTCCCCACTTCTAAAGACACTGCTCCAGCGACGCTCTCACCAGGGACCAGCGACCAGCGACCTCTGAATCCTCAGAGGACTGCCATGCTCTAGAAGGACCAAGAAACTCCTGAGGACAGCGGCTCTGTTCACCCAAGACTGCAACTTTGTTTCAAAGGAGCAACTTTAAAACAACTGCGTTTCCCGCCGGAAGCGTGAGACTTGCTACTCTGCACCCGACGCCCCCGGCTCGACTTGTGGAGAAACAACACTTCAAGGAAGACTCCCCGGTGACTACGAGACTGTGAGTAGCCAGAGTGGCCCCCCCTGATCCCCCACAGCGACGCCTGCAGAGGGAATCCCGAGGCTCCCCCTGACCGCGACTGCCTGCTTCCCAGATCCCGACGCCTGGTAAAGACTCTGCACCCGCAGCCCCCAGGACCTGAAAGATCGGAACTCCAGTGCAGGAGTGACCCCCAGGAAGCCCTCTCCCTTGCCCAGGTGGTGGCTACCCCGAGGAGCCCCCCCCTTGCCTGCCTGCATCGCTGAAGAGACCCCTTGGTCTCCCTTTGATTTCCATTGGAAACCCCAAGTGTGTTTGCACACTGCACCTGGCCGCCCCCGAGCTACTGAGGGTGTACTTTTTGTGCTGACCTGTGTCCCCCCCGGTGCCCTACAAAACCCCCCTGGTCTGCCCTCCGAAGACGCGGGTACTTACCTGCTGGCAGACTGGAATCGGGGCACCCCCTTCTCCATTGAAGCCTATGCGTTTTGGGCACCTCTTTGACCTCTGCACCTGACCGGCCCTGAGCTGCTGGAGTGGTAACTTTGGGGTTGCTCTGAATCCCCAACGGTGGGCTACCTTGGACCCAAACTTGAACCCCGTAGGTGGTTTACTTACCTGCAAAAACTAACTAACTCTTACTACCCCCAGGAACTGTTGAAAATTGCACTGTCTAGTTTTAAAATAGCAATATGTGAATTACTTGAAAACTGTATATGCTATTTTGATTATTCAAAGTTCCTAAAGTACCTACCTGCAATACCTTTCATTTAAAGTATCACATGTAAATCTTGAACCTGTGGTTGTTAAATTAAACTAAGAAAATATATTTTTCTATACAAAAACCTATTGGCCTGGAATTGTCTTTGAGTGTGTTCCTCATTTATTGCTTGTGTGTGTACAACAAATGCTTAACACTACTCCTTTGATAAGCCTACTGCTCGACCACACTACCACAAAATAGAGCATTAGGATTATCTCTTTTTGCCACTATCTTACCTCTAAGGGGAACCCTTGGACTCTGTGCATACTATTCCTTTCTTTGAAAAAGTGCATACAGAGCCAACTTCCTACAGTTACGTACCTCTGTTTCACACCAATGTGTTCTACTGATAATCCCAGCTGACGATATTGCCAGAGAACTGTTTCACAGCCATTCCTGCTGCATGTAGTGGGTGAAGCATACATATGTTAATTTTTTTTTACATACTCAGTGAATTGCTTGTAGGGGATGAGACCAGCATCGACGTTCACCTTGTGCGTAGATATGTGCCCCCATATTCCTGCACTCTTGTACTGGCCCTCTGTGACTAAGGACATGTTACACACATCACAATTCCTAAGTGTAGTAGACGTGTCACAATACACAAAAACATGCTGGTTGTGTAGGTGGTGTTTATTTACAAGTGTCGTAGTGCAATATTTACAATGTTCAGGTCTGTGACTCCTTTAGTGAAATACATACAATTGTGACACAACACAAGTCCAGGGTTGAGGGACATGTCATGGGACATGCTTGGGTAAAGTGCCATTCAGTGGAGGGGAACATGAATTGCCAATTGAAAAGTGAGATACAATTGCAGTCCATAGCAGGAAGATCAACAGTGTGTTGGTGAAGAGTGTATATCTCCAACTATGCTAACACTGGCATGATGTCAAGCACAGGACAAAGGAAAACACTACCCATGTGACATGGGCTGGTGCTACTGGGATCTCCTACGGGGGATGGTGATCTGTTCCACATCTTCATCCTCCGATGTGTGTGGTGTCTCTTCTGCCCTTGATGGTGGTAGTGGGGAGGTAGAGGGGGGCCACACACACTTCAGTGGTTGTAGATGTGGATTCCCAATTCCCAGCAGCTGCCATCTGTGGAACAACATATGGCATCACTGCAGCAAAGAGCGACTGATGATTTTTTTTAGAATAGCAACAAATCCCTATGGTAGGCAGCCATGTCTGCCCTGAGGGAGACCATTTCCCAGTGCATGGAGTCCATATTGTTCTCAAGCACACTGATGCCAGTTTGGGAGGGCAGTTATTGTGGCCTCTCCCTCATGGCAGCAGCTATGTCCCTCAGACACTGCTGGACTCTATGCATTGGGGAATGTGTGCCTCGTTTGGCTGCAGGCTCTTCCATGGACATAACGATGCACATGCGTATACACTCTAGGCTGGATGCCATACTTTGCATCCCCACCCGCTCCTCCTTGGCCAGCTCCCGCTCAACTCCTACCGCTGTCACCTACTATTGGGGTGTTAGGTGGGGTCTGTGGGATGGCTGCTACATTAGTACTCCTCATTGCGACTGGAGGTGCTGTCTGGGGAGTTACAAGGACTTTTTGGAGGGTCTCTTGGCTGATGCTTTTCAGCTGGTCATCCAGGTCATCGGGGTACTCTAGCACAAGCAGATCCACAGGAGAGCCATCATCCTCTGCAATGAGATGGTGTAAAATCAGTTTATCTGTGTTGTGGAAGTTGATATGTCATGTCACTGACTTGCTCTTTGAGGCTCATTGTCATCTTAGTCCCCAAACATTGTTCCTGTACATCATGGTTGCACTCTATTAGCCCTATGCTCATTTGCGTGTCACATGAAGGGAATCCCAGTTGGCGCAATTGGCTGCGTCATATCTTCTAGGGTGTGATGGATATCCGTTTTGTGGCTTGACACCATCTTGTTGTTGTTAACCCTCCCTCTGCATCCATTTGCATGGTGAAGCCTTGCAATGGGTGTTGCTGTGCTCATGACACAGCACCACAAATGGCAATTTTCCCCTGTCCCAGTCTTACATGTTTCACATACACCCATGCGGTGCTGAGATCTTGCTACACCCCAGGGATGGCATTGCCAGGACACTATGCTCTTGTTATCAGTGATGGCTCCTCATGTTGATGTTTGTGTATGTGTGCTACATTGCATAGCACTAATGGACCTAGCAGAGTTCAATTTCATCTTCTGTCTGTGCAGTTGGGTTTTCCTTCCTACACACCTATATCCTCCCCCTCAATGCAGCCCTCCTTGCACTACGATACATGAGTGCAGCATGGTGGCAGTGCAGATAATTTGACACAAGCACAGGGTTAGACCCAGGGATGGTCATCATTTCTGCTGTGTACGTCATTATGTATGTGACAGTGCCTGATGGTAATTGAGTCTATGGATCTAGCCAGTTAACAGGAGTTGAATTTAGGTCAGGGCCTGAGACTAGTTTGATGGTGATTCTACAGGTAGTCATACTGGTCCCTCATTTCAAGTGCGTCAGTCCTATGGGCACCTGACTGCCATTGTCTATTTGACCACCCCCAAAAGCACAGGTGGTAGTGGCAACTGTTGTCAATGTGGAATGCCCTATGGCCCAATGACCTGGTATTGGCAGGTTTCCAGCAGCTTCTAGACTGGCAATGCCAGCTGTCCTCTGACACCAGCCAGTATTACATTCAACGCTAGCCTCCAGGTCTGTTTCCGCATTTCTACCAGCCTTTGCATGGCAGTGAAACCCCCTTGCAAAGGTTGTTGGTGATGTGGTGTGCCCCTGCACAGCCCATGCACCTGGCATGGGCAGTGCAGGGGGTCCGATGCCCTGGCCCTTTCCCCTTTCCACTGCCTGATTTGCGGGGCTAAGTGGAGGTGTCCTGTCAACCCAATGCACCCCCAAAACTGGCACTGACTCTATTTGATCCATCAACAATGTTGTGCTAAGTGGCCCACAGAGCTACCATGAGCAGACAGATTTTCACCCGCCATCCTAATGGGTGCCTCATACTGCCAACTGCGAAGGGTACTGGCAGTCTTACCAACACTGTACTTGCCCATACACCATCCCCCGCACATCGATGTGGAATTATACACCATTATGTTTAGAGTCATAGCCCATATGTTGTATGTGTGTGTTTATTTCCCCATTCATATGTGTCCCACATGGTTGTGTCGGAGTAGTTGTGGGGTCAGCCTGTGACTGTTGTGACCTACTCTTTGCTATCTGTGGTACATATTTTCTGTAGTGGCACATTTCAGGTCAGCATCAAGATGTGTGGTTCAACACTACATCAGCTTAGTTGGTCTGGGTAGTGGCATGTTACCAATGATACAGGATCAGCCTGCTGTTCCCCCACCACCTGTTCAGTTCATTGTTCCCTGCACCGAGGGGGCATCCAGACTGCATGATGGAGTGGTGGTTTCCTTATGTGGATGTGTTGTCAATGTGTGGGATTGTGGTGATACAGGCACCTATCTGGGTACTGTTGGGACAGTTGCAATGACTTGTGTGCTGTCAGATGCAGCACACATGTGTTTGGGCAATGAGGCAAGGCAGTTGCAAGGTGTTACTGTAAGGGACACCATCATGACATTACCCCAAGAATGGTATTGACTGACTATCTAGTCTCTGAAGTCTTGGTCGTGTTGTTAGGGTTGATATGACTATAAATAAGGGGTGTTGTGATGACACAACCAGAGGCACAGTGATTATACATGCCATCCATCCCATGTACTGCATATGTACATGTAGGTATTTATATTTAGGCCTGGTGATCAACATAAGTCTAGGTTGTGTATGTGTTATGGTGCATTGCACTACCAAGGCATAGGTACATGAGTAGCTTACTTCAGCATGGTGCAAACCTGCTTAATGCGCAATGTGTCCCTTTGCACTCCTTTGACATGCATTGTGTGAGTACTATGTGCCTCCCCCTTCTTGCACTTGACATTTTAGCATTCATTTCCCCCATGCAACTTACCCTGTATTTGTGGTGTTTCCTGGTAGTCTGTTATGTCCTGTCCTGTGATTCCTGTGACGAGTTCCTCCGGGATGACCGCTGCAACCATCTCCTCCATTTAGTCCAAGTCCTCTTGTGGTGCTGGACTCCCACTTCCAGTTTGCAGTGCTGCCTTCCTGTCCCTTGCCATTTTTTCCTTTGTCCTCCGCTTGCAGTCATGCCAGCACATCTTGCACTCTGTTACAGTTCTCCTGACCTCTGCCGCACTGTTAATCTTGTCTACTATCTGCTGCCAAATTGCCTCTCTCCTTCCAATTGGGAATTTGGAGGTGACGAAGAGTTGATTTTGATGCTCCGTCACCTCTCTCACCAGTATTTCATGCTCCTCCTCACTCAAATGACACTTTCTCTTTTTCTTCTCCTCCCCTGGATCTTGTCTGTGTCCTCCTGGCTGGTTCCTGGTTTATTGGGGTCTCCCTGGGGTCTCTCCTAGCTTCCTGGGTCCATTTTGGCTCTCCTTTGCACTATTTTCTCAGTTAGCGTTGGTATTTGACGCAGTTGCGGGCAAAAATGGTGCCTTTCCGTATTGCAACATGTTTACATGTCGTAAAATGGATTAGAGTAATTTTTCCGACGTTTACGTCATTTTGCCTTACGACAAGGTGTGATGGTTACTGTAGAGAAAAATTACTCTAAACTATTTTTAGCGCCAACCAGCGTCATAGTATAAATAAGACGCCGGGGTGGCGTTAAATAATGGCACTAGTCAGCGCTAAACTTTTTGACGCAAAACTTCATTAGCGCAGTTTTGCGTCAAAAAGTCTAAATCAGGGCCATAGTTTGCTAGTGAGTTTGTGTAATCCAAAGGGTGAGTGTAGGGAATTAGTCATACTTCAATTGGGTGTGATGCTGTGTGTTTGAAAATTGCCACATGGTTGTTGATGTACGGAGTTGTCATGCTCATGTTTCATATTTTGTATTTTCCTTGAGTTAAGAGTTGTTACATCTAACAATGGGCTTTAGATTTTGACAGGAAGCACACGTCATGTTTCTACGTAGATTAATTTTTAATTTTTCTACGGAAGCTGCTGACCGGAGAGGAATGGAGTGACAACGTGAACCAATCCTGGTTGCAGAGAACGAAATGAGATACATCTAAAGCTCAGAGGATGTTTTATTGGTCGCACACTAAACCACCTCATTGTCTTGTCCAATAGAAGCCCAGCTAGTACCGTATTAGGACTTTAATATAGCAAAGTCAGTATTTTATGTTTACTAATGCACTAGGGCAGTTGTTCATAACCACTTGATTTCGGTGGACTCCCAATTTATCATTAGTGGAACCCGCGGACCCCACTGAATCACTTGGGAATCTGGGGACCCCCCCACTGAGTCATTACTGAAAGCTGGGGACCTATTCTGTTAATATTATTTAACTTTCTAAGCAGTTGTGGACCCTGGACCACTGGTTGGGATCACTGCACTAGAGGTATAGACAGAATATTCAGTGACCCTGCCAGAATCTGGAAAGGATTGGGATAGTTCTGTGAGGATTGTTTTCAATTTCTTTGCATGGAACTTTTAAAATCCTCCACTGAACATATTTGGTCCTGGAGCCTCATTAAATGTGAGGGTTTTAGTGACAGCTCTCTCTTTCCTTTCGTTTATGGGTAACTCTAATTAAATCCATGCTCAACTGATATTTTAGGAAAGGATTGATGACCCCTTTTCCATGGTGTTGTGATGTATGAGGATTAGTGTAATATTTTCTAAATAGATCTCTCTTTTCCTTAGAGTCGTATGTAAGCAGGCCTCATGAGTTTTTGAGTTCTGTTGTGCTTTCCTTATTAGCTTTGGTGGACTTTATCCCTAATCTCACACTTTACTTTTTAGAAGTAAAGGGATAATTATGGGCCATTAATTTACAAGGTAGCTGACCCCTCATAATAGCCATTTTTTTTAGGTCCTCCTTGGAGCCTGATTTCTTGTGTCTTTCTTCGCCATCCTTTAATTTTGTTTCCGATTTTGTACCGGTTAGTGCTTTCTCTCTCTTTTCGTCGCAGCTGCTAAGGCCAATATCTCACTCCTAAGGACTGCCTTAGAGGTGTCCCAGTATGTCCTTGTGGAGGTGTCCAAAATGTTATAAATGAGGGTATTATTGTCTATATTGAGGAGTTTTATCTCTTTTTCCACAATCCTAAAGTAGGTATCCATCCAGACTCCAGATTCTGTTTCTATCTTTTGTGCCCAGGGGTCAACTGACATCTAGACATGGGTGTGGTTGGAAGTAGCTGTTGTGCCTATTCTGGTACCTGTCATTGCCCTTATGGCTACACTAGAGACATACATGTTGTTGATCCTGGAGAATGATTAGTGGACCGTTGAGTAAAAAGTATTTTCTCTCTATTGGGGATGAAATGCTTTCCTGAAGTCCACCAGCTCCGGGTCTCAAAATTGATCACGGGTGTCCGCAGACATTATGCCACCTGATAATCAGCTTAAATTGAACCTATCAAACAAATTCTCTGGGCAAGATTAAAATTCCCTGCTAATATTGTCAGCCTTTCTTTCAAGCCAGAGAGTGCCCAAAGGGGCTTGATTAAGAATTTATCATGTCCTAGGTTTGTACATAGAGGGTCCCCTTAGTGATGATTTCTTATGCGTATGAACTTTTACCATCACATTGTGCTTGTCCTCTATTGGGATATCCTGCATCCTTGTAGCAAAATTGTTGGCACGCATATGGACCCAACTCCCCCACCACTTCCAGATTTTCATGTGTGCATTGGAATTATAATGATTTGGATAGCAATGAAAGTGAAAAGCCCTCTGAGTCTTTTTTAAGTGTGTTTCCTGTAGAATTGCAATTTATGACTTTTCAGGGGTTCAAAAATTGCAGACTCTTTTCCTCTTTGAAGGGAAATTTAGTTCCTTCAGATTCAGTGAAACAACATGGAATGGTGTAGGTTATAAGGAACATGTAACTATGGTTGTGTGGTGGTCCATGATCTGTTCTATGATGTATATGTCCATTCCATCTCCTCCCCACATGTACTTTCCCCAACCAAACATATGAAAATTAAATTGACCATTTCTGATCTGTCAATAAAAAAAACAGCAAACATATAGAAATAAATCTAAAAAAAACATAAACGCTTGACAGGTTCTTTCATCTCTGGTCCTCAGGGTATTAGACCTGTAGCCGCAAAAAGAACAGATGATGGACGGAATGCAGAGCAAATAAAAAATTCACCCCTAGTCACAAAGATCTGGGTTTAATCCATCTTTTTTTGCTCACCACACCACCCCAGTTTGGACCCAGCCATATGCAAATCAGTCTTGACCCTGTTCCTCATGGGAACTGCCAAGCCTGGACCTCCCTGGACCGGAAACAAGCATCCTAGGACAGGTTTCAGGGTACCACCCTTCATCAGCTAGGCTAGCTAGAAGCCAGTGGCGCATTGAGCACAGGACCCATGTCTGGGCATACCCTTCCCACTTGGGGTGACAAATGCAAAAAGAACAGATGACGGCCGGAAAGCAGAGCAAATCAAACATTCACCCCTAGTCACAAACATCTGGGTTTAATCCTTCGTTTTTTTGCTCACCACGTCACCCCAGTTTGGACCCAGCCATATGCAAATCAGTCTTGACCCTGTTCCTCATGGGAACAGTCCAGCCCGAACTGCCAAGCCAGGACCTCCCTGGACCGTAAACAAGCATCCTAGGACTGGTTTCAGGGTATCACCCTTCATCAGCTAGGCTAGCTTGAATCCAGTGGCGCAGTGAGCACGGGACCCATGTCTGGGCAAACCCTTCACACTTGGGGCGACAAATGCAAAAAGAACAGATGATGGACGGAATGCAGAGCAAATCAAACATTCACCCCTAGTCACAAAGATCTGGGTTTAATCCATTGTTTTTTTGCTCACCACCCCAGTTTGGACCCAGCCATATACAAATCAGTCTTGACCCTGTTCCTCATGGGAACATACCAGCCCGAACTGCCAAGCCAGGACCTCTCTGGACCGGAAACAAGCATCCTAGGACCGGTTTCAGGGTATCACCCTTCATCAGCTAGGCTAGCTTGAATCCAGTGGAGTAGTGAGCACGGGACCCACGTCTACGCATACCCTTACCACTTGGGGTGACAAATGCAAAAAGAACAGGTGATGGACGGAAAGCAGAGCAAATCAAACATTCACCCCTAGTCACAAACATCTGGGTTTAATCCTTCATTTTTTTGCTCACCACACCACCCAGTTTGGACCCAGCCATATGCAAATCAATCTTGACCCTGTTCCTCAAGGGAACAGTCCAGCCCGAACTGCCAAGCCAGGACCACCCTGGACTGGAAACAAGCATCCTAGGACCGGTTTCGTGGTATCACCCTTCATCAGCTAGGCTAGCTTGAATCCAGTGGCTCAGTGAGCATGGGACCCACGTCTGGGCATACCCTTCCCACTTGGGGCGACAAATGCAAAAAGAACAGATGATGGACGGAATGCAGAGCAAATCAAACATTCACCCCTAGTCACAAAGATCTGGGTTTAATTAATAATTTTTTTACTCACCTCGCATCCCCAGTTTGGACCCAGCCATATGCAAATCAGTCCTTGACCCTGCTCCTCATGGGAACAGTCCAGCCCGAACTGCCAAGCCAGGACCTCCCTAGACCGGAAACAAGCATCCTAGGACTGGTTTCAGGGTGTCACCCTTCATCAGCTAGGCTAGCTTGAATCCAGTGGCGCAGTGAGCACGGGACCCATGTCTGGGCATACCCTTCCCACTTGGGGCGACAAATGCAAAAAGAACAGATGATGGACGGAATGCAGAGAAAATCAAACATTCAACCCTAGTCACAAAGATCTGGGTTTAATCCATTGTTTTTTTGCTCACCACGCCACCCCAGTTTGGACCCAGCCATATACAAATCAGTCTTGACCCTGTTCCTCATGGGAACAGACCAGCCCGAACTGCCAAGCCAGGACCTCCCTGGACCGGAAACAAGCATCCTAGGACCGGTTTCAGGGTATCACCCTTCATCAGCTAGGCTAGCTTGAATCCAGTGGCGCAGTGAGCACGGGACCCATGTCTGTGCATATCCTTACCACTTGGGGCGACAAATGCAAAAAGAGCAGATGATGGACGGAAAGCAGAGCAAATCAAACATTCACCCCTAGTCACAAAGATCTGGGTTTAATCCATTGTTTTTTTGCTCACCACGCCACCCCAGTTTGGACCCAGCCATATACAAATCTGTCTTGACCCTGTTCCTCATGGGAACAGACCAGCCCGAACTGCAAAGCCAGGACCTCCCTGGACCGGAAACAAGCATCCTAGGACCGGTTTCAGGGTATCACCCTTCATCAGCTAGGCTAGCTTGAATCCAGTGGCGCAGTGAGCATGGGACCCATGTCTGGGCATACCCTTCCCACTTGGGGCGACAAATGCAAAAAGAACAGATGATGGACGGAATGCAGAGAAAATCAAACATTCAACCCTAGTCACAAAGATCTGGGTTTAATCCATTGTTTTTTTGCTCACCACGCCACCCCAGTTTGGACCCAGCCATATACAAATCAGTCTTGACCCTGTTCCTCATGGGAACAGACCAGCCCGAACTGCCAAGCCAGGACCTCCCTGGACCGGAAACAAGCATCCTAGGACCGGTTTCAGGGTATCACCCTTCATCAGCTAGGCTAGCTTGAATCCAGTGGCGCAGTGAGCACGGGACCCATGTCTGTGCATATCCTTACCACTTGGGGCGACAAATGCAAAAAGAGCAGATGATGGACGGAAAGCAGAGCAAATCAAACATTCACCCCTAGTCACAAAGATCTGGGTTTAATCCATTGTTTTTTTGCTCACCACGCCACCCCAGTTTGGACCCAGCCATATACAAATCTGTCTTGACCCTGTTCCTCATGGGAACAGACCAGCCCGAACTGCAAAGCCAGGACCTCCCTGGACCGGAAACAAGCATCCTAGGACCGGTTTCAGGGTATCACCCTTCATCAGCTAGGCTAGCTTGAATCCAGTGGCGCAGTGAGCACGGGACCCACGTCTGCGCATACCCTTACCACTTGGGGCGACAAATGCAAAAAGAACAGATGATGGACGGAAAGCAGAGCAAATCAAACATTCACCCCTAGTCACAAAGATCTGGGTTTAATACATTGTTTTTTTGCTCACCTCGCCACCCCAGTTTGGACCCAGCCATATGCAATCAGTCCTTGACCCTGTTCCTCATGGGAACAGTCCAGCCCGAACTGCAAAGCCAGGACCTCCCTGGACCTGAAACAAGCATCCTAGGACTGGTTTCAGGGTATCACCCTTCATCAGCTAGACTAGCTTGAATCGAGTGGCGCAGTGAGCACGGGACCCACGTCTAGGCATACCCCTCCCACTTGGGGTGACAAATGCAGAAAGAACAGACGATGGACGGAATGCAAAGCAAATCAAACCTTCACCCCTAGTCACAAAGATCTAGGTTTAATCCATCGTTTTTTTTTTGCTCACCACCCAACCCCAGTTTGGACCCAGCCATATGCAGATCAGTCTTGACCCTGTTCCTCATGGAACAGTCCAGCCCGAACTGCCAAGCCAGGACCTCCCTGGACCGGAAACAAGCATCCTAGGACCGGTTTCAGGGTATCACCCTTCATCAGCTAGGCTAGATTGAATCCAGTGGTGCAGTGAGCACGGGACCCACGTCTGGGCATACCATTCCCACTTGGGGCGAGAAATGCAAAAAGAACAGTTGATGGACGGAATGCAGAGCAAATCAAACATTCACCCCTAGTCACAAAGATCTGGGTTTAATCCATCGTTTTTTTGCTCACCACGCCAACCCAGTTTGGACCCAGCCACATGCAAATCAGTCCAGCCCGAACTGCCAAGCCAGGACCTCCCTGGACCGGAAACAAGCATCCTAGGACCGGTTTCAGGGTATCACCCTTCATCAGCTAGGCTAGCTTGAATCCAGTGCCCTGTAGCCGTAAACCCAAGAAAATCCTGTCAATGCTGGATAGCCATTGATTGAGGTCTCACTTTGGGGAGGAAAAGTTAAGAGCGGGGAAAATTGGATACTTTTTGCCCCTTTGCTCAGTCAAGGTTTCTTTATTCAAACTTTATTCAAACTTAGGGGTATAATTACTAATGTTTTGCGCTATGTGTACTTCATAAATGTGACGCAATTCCACAAATTATTTTTTTCCTAATTTACTTTTCAGTGCAAAACTTGTTTTGCACTGGACAATCACTTGAAAGTAACACAACGCAGCTCATAGAGCTGCTTTGCATTACTTAACGCCTAAGGAGCATTCCTTGGGTAGGGCATGGGCATTCCCATTCATCCACCCAAGAATTTTGCACAATGGGAACAGTTTTAAAGTTAGTCTAAGCATAGTATTTTATATAGGAAGGGTATCCTTCCAGTACAAAGCCTATGCTAGACTCACACAGACACACTTGCACTAAGATGCAAAGGTGTGTGCATGGCGCACAGGTGTGTGACTGTGCGGAGTCACTAGGGAGGAGGAGGAGAATGCCACATCTCTGTAAATATGGTGCTGTCCTGTTCTCTCCCCATGCATCACACCATAGCAGGTTTGGTGGCTGTGCTCTGTTGTGTGGGAATTTAGCAATCTGGGCCTTAGTTTCTTGTTTGGTGCTGAGAATCTTCCAGAGCAAGGCTGCAGGCTGTATCCAGGAAGGTTACAGGTAAATTAGATAGGCTCGCTGTTAGGGCCAGTTGAGCCAGTTTTTTGAGTGGCAAAAAGCTCTGAGCTGGACCGTCCTGATGTTCTTGCCCAAAGTGATCACACCATGGGTGGATTGACTTAAGTGATGGTCACTGTTGTCCGAAGATCTGGAAGTCAATGTGGGCACAAGCAAAGGGTATGGACCTCAGGGACAGCAGTTAGGGGCTAGAACTTGTTACAGACAATGTCACAGCGGGTCCGGGCCAGGTCCAGTTACAATTGGTCAGGTGGGAACTTCAGGAAAAGGCCTATTGCAGCTTGTTGAGTCCTTTTAGCCACACAGAACAGGAGAACAGTCAACTGACCTGTGGGGTCCCCTTCTTTGTCCAGGTAAATGTGGGAGCAGGTCCAGATCTTTAAGTCTCCTCACAAATCTCAAACAACAGGTACAGTACTTCTGTGCTCTCACAGGTCCAGTAAGTGACTGGGGGTGAGGTCCACTGTGTACAGTTAAACAGCCAGTGGGTACTGGTGACCCCGGGCTCACCCAAATCAATGGGGAAAAGGTTCCCAAAGGCAGCTCTACCCACCTTTAAAGAACATCCTGATTGCCTTACTGAAAATGATACCAGAGTGCATTATTCATAGGGAAATCCAAGATAGCACTAGCCTTCTTCACTGGGAAATAGCTAGTGTACTAGTCAGGGGTATGTTTAAAGATAAGAGAAGTATCCTCCTCCAAAATTACATCAAACTGTTTTTGGGACCAGCTCTCCCACCCACTAGGGTGGTGTCCAACTGGCTACTTGAGGCCTAAAGAGCAAAGGCTGTCCATTCCTCAAGTCTCCCCTTAGTCTAAACTGTGAATGGGAAGGATTCACCTCTGTCCTTTTCAAGTTAATGGAGTTCCCAAAACCTCCCAGTTGCCCTTTCTCAGCTGATATAGAGCATGTTTTCTACACCCAGCCCATCCTGTCACCAGGCCTAATCCACTGTTTTTGTTCTGTGAGCAATTTTGACATTTCTTTAAGGACAATCACTGACAGTTCAGCTGCTGTCAGGCTAATGCAAATTAGCCTACGGGAGCTTCAGACAGTGAAAAGCTAACTTTCAAAAAAAGTTATTTTACTTAAATACATATAAATAGTCTAACTTCACCATTAAATTGGGGGTGTAATAAATGCTAGCAAGTTGCATCTGGATCATTTATCTAGCGTGTCTTAAACTCGAAATAGCAGAATCAAAATTTGAATCTTCATTCTAGTTTTCCTTCTAGGGAAGCCAGAGTTGTCCACTGTGAAAACAGCTTTTGGAGGCTTTCCACTGTGGTGGCATGGCAACATTACGGCCCATAATTATGAAAAGTTTGCGCTGCCTTTGCATTATTTTTGTTGATGCAAAAGTGGTGCTTACTTAACTCCATATTTATATTTTGAGACTAGATCTGTCCAGCGTCAAAATATCTGAGTTAGTGTCATTTTTGGAGCACCAACCCACCTTGCGTGGTATTGAGACAATCATATGCAAGGTAGGCGTTCCCTTCTAAAAAATCACGCTAGCCCTCCAGCACCATATTTAACTCCCGCCACAAAAACGATGCACACTAAGAAAGGGGACCCAAAAAATGACGCAAAGGCCGATTTGTGCCAAATTTTAAAGCTTGGTCAGACCAGGTGTTAAAAAGAGGCACACACACTACCACTTAAGGAAAAAACACAGAAGGAGCATTGGCAACCTCCATGACAATATGAAAGTGTTACTGCTCCAGCTTGGCACCAACCAACAGATGTAAGTGATGACAACAAGTCCCTCCACCACCACTGCATCAACCCCAAACACCACCACAGCAGCCACAAAGGCAGCGCAGACGGTGGGAGAGGATCTTTCGACAGAGTACAACCATCCTTGGGCTCATGAAAAAAGTTGTCATCAGGACTTACCATCTAAACCGGGAGTCAATTGTACGCCTGCTGTACCACATTGCACCAGACATCACTGCAAGGGTGGCAACTCCAACACTGCATGACCAAGCTCCTTGCTGTCCTCCATATGCTGGCGTCTGGATTTTTTCAGACAACAGGCGTAGAAGTGTCTGGTATCTCCCTGCCATCCCTTTTGATCTTCCTTCCAATGGTTCTGGATGCAATCATGCACCTCACACTGTAGGAAAGTACCATCTTGCCTGGCATGTTACCCCCATTTTTCACTGTATATATGTTGTTTTAGTTGTATGTGTCACTGGGACCCTGGTAACCCAGGGCCCCAGTGCTCATAAGTGTGCCTGAATGTGTTACCTGTGTAGTGACTAACTGTCTCACTGAGGCTCTGCTAATCAGAACCTCAGTGGTTATGCTCTCTCATTTCTTTCCAAATTGTCACTAACAGGCTAGTGACTATTTTTACCAATTTACAGTGGCTTACTGGAACACCCTTATAATTCCCTAGTATATGGTACTGAGGTACCCAGGGTATAGGGGTTCCAGGAGATCCCTATGGGCTGCAGCATTTCTTTTGCCACCCACAGGGAGCTCTGACAATTCTTACACAGGCCTGCCACTGCAGCCTGAGTGAAATAACATCCACGTTATTTCACAGCCATTTTACACTGCACTTAAGTAACTTATAAGTCACCTATATGTCTAACCTTTACCTGGTAAAGGTTAGGTGCAAAGTTACTTAGTGTGAGGGCACCCTGGCACTAGCCAAGGTGCCCCCACATTGTTCAGAGCCAATTCCCTGAACTTTGTGAGTGCGGGGACACCATTACACGCGTGCACTACATATAGGTCACTACCTATATGTAGCTTCACAATGGTAACTCCGAATATGGCCATGTAACATGTCTATGATCATGGAATTGCCCCCTCTATGCCATCCTGGCATAGTTGGCACAATCCCATGATCCCAGTGGTCTGTAGCACAGACCCTGGTACTGCCAAACTGCCCTTCCTGGGGTTTCACTGCAGCTGCTGCTGCTGCCAACCCCTCAGACAGGCATCTGCCCTCCTGGGGTCCAGCCAGGCCTGCCCCAGGATGGCAGAACAAAGAACTTCCTCTGAGAGAGGGTGTGACACCCTCTCCCTTTGGAAAATGGTGTGAAGGCAGGGGAGGAGTAGCCTCCCCCAGCCTCTGGAAATGCTTTGTTGGGCACAGATGTGCCCAATTCTGCATAAGCCAGTCTACACCGGTTCAGGGGACCCCTTAGCCCTGCTCTGGCGTGAAACTGGACAAAGGAAAGGGGAGTGACCACTCCCCTGACCTGCACCTCCCCTGGGAGGTGTCCAGAGCTCCTCCAGTGTGCTCCAGACCTCTGCCATCTTGGAAACAGAGGTGCTGCTGGCACACTGGACTGCTCTGAGTGGCCAGTGCCACCAGGTGACGTCAGAGACTCCTTCTGATAGGCTCCTTCAGGTGTTAGTAGCCTATCCTCTCTCCTAAGTAGCCAAACCCTCTTTTCTGGCTATTTAGGGTCTCTGTCTCTGGGGAAACTTTAGATAACGAATGCAAGAGCTCATCCGAGTTCCTCTGCATCTCTCTCTTCACCTTCTGATAAGGAATCGACTGCTGACCGCGCTGGAAGCCTGCAAACCTGCAACATAGTAGCAAAGACGACTACTGCAACTCTGTAACGCTGATCCTGCCGCCTTCTCGACTGTTTTCCTGCTTGTGCATGCTGTGGGGGTAGCCTGCCTCCTCTCTGCACCAGAAGCTCCGAAGAAATCTCCCGTGGGTCGACGGAATCTTCCCCCTGCAACCGCAGGCACCAAAAAGCTGCATTACCGGTCCCTTGGGTCTCCTCTCAGCACAACGAGCGAGGTCCCTCGAATCCAGCGACTCTGTCCAAGTGACCCCCACAGTCCAGTGACTCTTCAGTCCAAGTTTGGTGGAGGTAAGTCCTTGCCTCAACTCGCTGGGCTGCATTGCTGGGAACCGCGACTTTTGCAGCTACTCCGGCCCCTGTGCACTTCCGGCGGAAATCCTTTGTGCACAGCCAAGCCTGGGTCCACGGCACTCTAACCTGCATTGCACGACTTTCTAAGTTGGTCTCCGGCGACGTGGGACTCCTTTGTGCAACTTCGGCGAGCACCATTTCACGCATCCTTGTAGTGCCTGTTTCTGGCACTTCTCCGGGGGCTACCGGCTTCAGTGAGGGCTCCTTGTCTTGCGCGACGTCCCCTCTCTCTGCTGGTCCAATTTGCGACCTCCTGGTCCCTCCTGGGCCTCAGCAGCGTCCAAAAACGCGAACTGCACGATTTGCAGCTAGCAAGGCTTGTTGGCGTTCTTTTGGGGGGAAAACACTTCTGCACGACTCTCCACGGCGAGAGGGATCCGTCCACCAAAGAGAAAGTCTCTAGCCCTTTTTGTTCTTGCAGAAACCTCAGCTTCTTCTGTCCAGTAGAAGCTTCTTTGCACCCGCAGCTGGCATTTCCTGGGCATCTGCCCATCTCCGACTTGCTTGTGACTTTTGGACTTGGTCCCCTTGTTCCACAGGTACCCTAGATTGGAAATCCACAGTTGTTGCATTGCTGGTTTGTGTCTTTCCTGCATTATTCCTCTAACACGACTCCTTTGTCCTTAGGGGAACTTTAGTGCACTTTGCACTCACTTTTCAGGGTCTTGGGGAGGGTTATTTTTCTAACTCTCACTATTTTCTAATAGTCCCAGCGACCCTCTATAAGGTCACATAGGTTTGGGGTCCATTCGTGGTTCACATTCCACTTTTGGAGTATATGGTTTGTGTTGCCCCTATCCCTATGTTTCCCCATTGCATCCTATTGTAACTATACATTGTTTGCACTGTTTTCTAAGACTATACTGCATATTTTTGCTATTGTGTATACATATCTTGTGTATATTTCCTATCCTCTCACTGAGGGTATACTCTAAGATACTTTGGCATATTGTCATAAAAATAAAGTACCTTTATTTTTAGTATAACTGTGTATTGTGTTTTCTTATGATATTGTGCATATGACACTAAGTGGTACTGTAGTAGCTTCACACGTCTCCTAGTTCAGCCTAAGCTGCTCTGCTAAGCTACCATTATCTATCAGCCTAAGCTGCTAGACACCCTATACACTAATAAGGGATAACTGGGCCTGGTGCAAGGTGCAAGTACCCCTTGGTACTCACTATAAGCCAGTCCAGCCTCCTACATTGGTTGTGCAGTGGTGGGATAAGTGCTTTGAGACTACTTACCACTCTTGTCATTGTACTTTTCATAAGAGAAAAATATACAAAACAAGGTCAGTGTATATACACATAGCCAAAAAGTTTTGCATTTCCTCTTTTCACTCTTTTCTAAGTGCTGAAAAGTACTTCTAACTTTCTAAAAAGTTCTAAAAAGTTTTAAAAGTTTTTTTCTCTGTCTTTCTAAAAGCTCTGACAAACTTTTTATCTTTTACTATCACTTTAACTCTCTCTAAAAAATGTCTGGCACAGGCCAAAATGTTGATCTGTCCAAACTTGCATATGATCACCTTAGCTGGAAAGGAGCAAGGAATCTCTGCATAGAGAGAGGTTTGAGTGTAGGGAAGAATCATTCCTTAGAACTGTTAATTAACATGCTTAGAGTACAGGATAAGGCCATAAGTGCCCAATCTGTAGAAAAAGTAGCTAATGGTGCTCAATCAGATCCAGGGACTCCCCCAGGAAAAGATTCAGGAAAGAAACTTCCTAGCCTGCCCATTACTAGACAGTCTAGCATAGTTGGTAATGATGATGAGCCACACCATAGAAATAGTGTTGTCTCACATCATAGCAAAAGCATTTATTCTCACCATACTGGTAGTGATGTTTCTGTTAGCCAAGCTGTTAGGGTGGCTTCTGTAAGGGACAGGTCTCCTTCTGTCCATTCTCACCATACTTCTGTTTCAAGGCTATTGATTTAGCCACCTTAGCTGCTTGTCCCCTTAATATGGATAAGTACAAGCAGCTACCCCTAATAAATGGTGTTGAGGTTCAGGCCTACAGGGACACTGGTGCCAGTGTGACTATGGTCATAGAAAAACTGGTCCACCCTGAACAACACCTACTTGGTCACCAGTACCAAGTAACCGATGCTCACAACAACACACTTAGCCACCCCATGGCTGTTGTTAATCTCAACTGGGGGGGGGGTTACTGGTCCAAAGAAAGTTGTGGTAGCTTCAGATTTACCTGTAGACTGTCTATTAGGGAATGATTTGGAGACATCAGCTTGGTCAGATGTGGAGTTGGAGGCCCATGCAGCAATGCTGGGCATCCCAGGGCATATTTTTGCTTTGACAAGGGCTCAGGCCAAAAAGCAAAAAGGACAGGGAAGCTTGGATCCTGGAACAATGGACCAAGTGCTCCCTAAAGCTAGGGCTAGTAGAAGCAAACCACTTCCTACTATCCCTCCCTCTACAGTGGATTCAACTTCTGAGGAAGAAGAATTCCCTCCCTGTGCAGAACCTACACCAGAGGAGCTGGAAGCAGACACTGCTGAGCTTTTGGGTGAAGGGGGGCCTGCCAGAGAGGAGCTGAGTGTGGCACAGCAAACCTGTCCCACATTAGAGGGTCTCAGACAGCAAGCTGTCAAACAGGCTAATGGGGATGTCAGTGACTCTCACAGAGTTTACTGGGAGGACAACCTCTTGTACACTGAGCATAGGGATCCTAAACCTGGAGCTGCCAGGAGATTAGTGATTCCTCAGGAGTACAGAAAGTTCCTCCTAACACTGGCACATGACATTCCCTTAGCTGGGCACCTAGGACAAATGAAAACTTGGGACAGGCTTGTTCCCCTGTTTCATTGGCCTAGGATGTCTGAGGACACAAAGGAATTTTGTAAGTCCTGTGAAACCTGTCAAGCCATTGGCAAGACAGGTGGCACCCCAAAGGCACCCCTTATTCCACTGCCTGTGGTTGGGGTTCCCTTTGAAAGGGTAGGGGTTGACATAGTTGGCCCCCTTGACCCTCCTACTGCTTCAGGCAATAGATTTATCTTGGTGGTAGTGGACCATGCCACAAGATATCCTGAAGCTATTCCTTTAAGGACCACTACAGCACCTGCAGTGGCAAAGGCCCTCCTGGGAATATTTTCCAGGGTGGGCTTCCCAAGGAAGTGGTATCAGACAGGGGAAGCAATTTCATGTCTGCATACTTAAAGGCCATGTGGAAGGAGTGTGGTGTAACTTACAAGTTCACAACACCCTATCATCCACAAACAAATGGACTGGTGGAGAGATTTAATAAAACTCTCAAAGGCATGATTATGGGTCTCCCTGAAAAACTCCGCAGGAGATGGGATATCCTTCTACCATGCCTCCTTTTTGCCTACAGGGAGGTACCCCAGAAAGGAGTGGGCTTCAGCCCCTTTGAACTTCTTTTTGGACACCCTGTTAGGGGTCCACTCACACTTGTAAAGCAGGATATTGTGGATTATGTACTTGGCCTCAGATCAAGGATGGCTGAGTACATGAAAAAGGCCAGTAAAAACCTTCAGGCCAGCCAAGAGCTCCAGAAGCAATGGCATGATCAGAAGGCTGTTTTGGTTCAGTGCCAACCAGGGCAGAAAGTGTGGGTCTTGGAGCCTGTGGCCCCAAGAGCACTCCAAGATAAATGGAGTGGACCCCACACAATTGTTGAAAAGAAGGGAGAAGTCACCTATTTAGTTGACTTAGGCACTGCCAGGAGTCCCCTTAGGGTGCTCCATGTCAACCGCCTGAAACCCTACTATGACAGGGATGATCTCACCCTGCTCATGGCAACTGATGAGGGACAGGAAGAAGACAGTGATCCTCTACTGATCTCTTCTCTTCCACAGAACAAGATGCTCTTGTGGAAGGTGTAGTTTTGGCTGATTGTCTTACTGCTGAGCAGAAAGACAATTGCATAAATCTCCTAGATCAATTCTCTGAACTCTTCTCTACTGTGCCAGGTACCACTTCTTGGTGTGAGCACACTATAGATACTGGAGACAGTTTACCTGTCAAAAGTAAGATCTATAGGCAGCCTGACCATGTCAGGGACTGCATAAAGCAAGAGGTCCAGAAAATGTTAGAACTAGGAGTGGTTGAGCACTCTGACAGTCCATGGGCTTCTCCTGTGGTACTGGTACCAAAACCCCATTCCAAAGATGGAAAGAAGGAAATGCGGTTTTGTGTAGACTATAGAGGTCTCAACTTGGTAACCAAAACTGATGCTCACCCTATACCCAGGGCAGATGAGCTCATAGATACACTGGCATCTGCCAAGTATCTAAGCACTTTTGACTTGACTGCAGGGTATTGGCAGATCAAATTGTCAGAAGATGCTAAACCTAAGACTGCATTTTCTACCATTGGAGGACATTACCAGTTTACTGTAATGCCTTTTGGTTTGAAAAATGCACCTGCCACTTTTCAGAGGTTGGTGAACACAGTCCTGCAAGGGCTGGAAGCTTTCAGTGCAGCATATTTGGACGATATAGCTGTCTTTAGCTCCAGCTGGGATGATCACCTGGTCCACCTATGGAAAGTTTTGGAGGCCCTGCAAAAGGCAGGCCTCACTATCAAGGCTTCAAAGTGCCAGATAGGGCAGGGTAAGGTGGTTTATCTGGGACACCTTGTTGGTGGGGAACAGATTGCACCACTTCAGGGGAAAATCCAAACAATTATTGATTGGGTTCCCCCTACCACTCAGACTCAGGTGAGAGCCTTCCTAGGCCTCACTGGGTATTACAGGAGGTTCATTAAGAACTATGGCTCCATTGCAGCCCCTCTTAATGACCTCACATCCAAGAAAATGCCTAAAAAGGTATTATGGACAGCAAACTGTCAGAAAGCTTTTGAGGAGCTGAAGCAGGCCATGTGCTCTGCACCTGTCCTGAAAAGCCCTTGTTACTCTAAAAAATTCTATGTCCAAACTGATGCATCTGAATTAGGAGTAGGGGCAGTTCTATCACAACTTAATTCTGAGGGCCAGGATCAACCTGTTGCTTTTATTAGTAGGAGGTTGACCCCTAGAGAAAAGCGTTGGTCTGCCATTGAGAGGGAGGCCTTTGCTGTGGTCTGGGCACTGAAGAAGTTGAGGCCATACCTGTTTGGCACTCACTTCATTGTTCAGACAGACCACAAACCTCTACTTTGGCTAAAACAAATGAAAGGTGAAAATCCTAAATTGTTGAGGTGGTCCATATCCCTACAGGGAATGGACTATACAGTGGAACATAGACCTGGGAGTAGCCACTCCAATGCAGATGGACTCTCCAGATATTTCCACTTAGACAATGAAGACTCATCAGGTCATGGCTAGTCTTACTGTCCTTCGTTTGGGGGGGGGTTGTGTTGGAAAGTACCATCTTGCCTGGCATGTTACCCCCATTTTTCACTGTATATATGTTGTTTTAGTTGTATGTGTCACTGGGACCCTGGTAACCCAGGGCCCCAGTGCTCATAAGTGTGCCTGAATGTGTTACCTGTGTAGTGACTAACTGTCTCACTGAGGCTCTGCTAATCAGAACCTCAGTGGTTATGCTCTCTCATTTCTTTCCAAATTGTCACTAACAGGCTAGTGACTATTTTTACCAATTTACAGTGGCTTACTGGAACACCCTTATTATTCCCTAGTATATGGTACTGAGGTACCCAGGGTATTGGGGTTCCAGGAGATCCCTATGGGCTGCAGCATTTCTTTTGCCACCCATAGGGAGCTCTGACAATTCTTACACAGGCCTGCCACTGCAGCCTGAGTGAAATAACGTCCACATTATTTCACAGCCATTTTACACTGCACTTAAGTAACTTATAAGTCACCTATATGTCTAACCTTTACCTGGTAAAGGTTAGGTGCAAAGTTACTTAGTGTGAGGGCACCCTGGCACTAGCCAAGGTGCCCCCACATTGTTCAGAGCCAATTCCCTGAACTTTGTGAGTGCGGGGACACCATTACACGCGTGCACTACATATAGGTCACTACCTATATGTAGCTTCACAATGGTAACTCCGAATATGGCCATGTAACATGTCTATGATCATGGAATTGCCCCAATCCCATGATCCCAGTGGTCTGTAGCACAGACCCTGGTACTGCCAAACTGCCCTTCCTGGGGTTTCACTGCAGCTGCTGCTGCTGCCAACCCCTCAGACAGGCATCTGCCCTCCTGGGGTCCAGCCAGGCCTGGCCCAGGATGGCAGAACAAAGAACTTCCTCTGAGAGAGGGTGTGACACCCTCTCCCTTTGGAAAATGGTGTGAAGGCAGGGTAGGAGTAGCCTCCCCCAGCCTCTGGAAATGCTTTGTTGGGCACAGATGTGCCCAATTCTGCATAAGCCAGTCTACACCGGTTCAGGGGACCCCTTAGCCCTGGTCTGGCGCGAAACTGGACAAAGGAAAGGGGAGTGACCACTCCCCTGACCTGCACCTCCCCTGGGAGGTGTCCAGAGCTCCTCCAGTGTGCTCCAGACCTCTGCCATCTTGGAAACAGAGGTGCTGCTGGCACACTGGACTGCTCTGAGTGGCCAGTGCCACCAGGTGACGTCAGAGACTCCTTCTGATAGGCTCCTTCAGGTGTTAGTAGCCTATCCTCTCTCCTAAGTAGCCAAACCCTCTTTTCTGGCTATTTAGGGTCTCTGTCTCTGGGGAAACTTTAGATAACGAATGCAAGAGCTCATCCGAGTTCCTCTGCATCTCTCTCTTCACCTTCTGATAAGGAATCGACTGCTGACCGCGCTGGAAGCCTGCAAACCTGCAACATAGTAGCAAAGACGACTACTGCAACTCTGTAACGCTGATCCTGCCGCCTTCTCGACTGTTTTCCTGCTTGTGCATGCTGTGGGGGTAGCCTGCCTCCTCTCTGCACCAGAAGCTCTGAAGAAATCTCCCGTGGGTCGACGGAATCTTCCCCCTGCAACCGCAGGCACCAAAAAGCTGCATTACCGGTCCCTTGGGTCTCCTCTCAGCACGACGAGCGAGGTCCCTCGAATCCAGCGACTCTGTCCAAGTGACCCCCACAGTCCAGTGACTCTTCAGTCCAAGTTTGGTGGAGGTAAGTCCTTGCCTCACCTCGCTGGGCTGCATTGCTGGGAACCGCGACTTTTGCAGCTACTCCGGCCCCTGTGCACTTCCGGCGGAAATCCTTTGTGCACAGCCAAGCCTGGGTCCACGGCACTCTAACCTGCATTGCACGACTTTCTAAGTTGGTCTCCGGCGACGTGGGACTCCTTTGTGCAACTTCGGCGAGCACCATTTCACGCATCCTCTTAGTGCCTGTTTCTGGCACGTTTCCGGGTGCTACCAGCTTCAGAGAGGGCTCCTTATCTTGCTCGACATCCCCTCTCTCTGCTGGTCTAATTTGCGACCTCCTGGTCCCTCCTGGGCCTCAGCAGCATCCAAAAACACTAACCGCACGATTTGCAGCTAGCAAGGCTTGTTGGCATTCTTTCGGCGGGAAGACACTTCTGCACGACTTTCCACGGCAAGAGGGATCCGTCCACCAAAGGGGAAGTCTCTAGCCCTTTTCGTTCCTGCAGAAACCTCAGCTTCTTCTGTCCAGTAGAAGCTTCTTTGCACCCGCAGCTGGCATTTCCTGGGCATCTGCCCATCTCCGACTTCCTTGTGACTTTTGGACTTGGTCCCCTTGTTCCACAGGTACCCTAGATTGGAAATCCACAGTTGTTGCATTGCTGGTTTGTGTCTTTCCTGCATTATTCCTCTAACACGACTCCTTTGTCCTTAGGGGAACTTTAGTGCACTTTGCACTCACTTTTCAGGGTCTTGGGGAGGGTTATTTTTCTAACTCTCACTATGTTCTAATAGTCCCAGTGACCCTCTACAAGGTCACATAGGTTTGGGGTCCATTCGTGGTTCACATTCCACTTTTGGAGTATATGGTTTGTGTTGCCCCTATCCCTTTGTTTCCCCATTGCATCCTATTGTAACTATACATTGTTTGCACTGTTTTCTAAGACTATACTGCATATTTTTGCTATTGTGTATACATATCTTGTGTATATTTCCTATCCTCTCACTGAGGGTACACTCTAAGATACTTTGGCATATTGTCATAAAAATAAAGTACCTTTATTTTTAGTATAACTGTGTATTGTGTTTTCTTATGATATTGTGCATATGACACTAAGTGGTACTGTAGTAGCTTCACACGTCTCCTAGTTCAGCCTAAGCTGCTCTGCTAAGCTACCATTATCTATCAGCCTAAGCTGCTAGACACCCTATACACTAATAAGGGATAACTGGGCCTGGTGCAAGGTGCAAGTACCCCTTGGTACTCACTACAAGCCAGTCCAGCCTCCTACACACACCCCACCATATCTGCTTCCCAAACACCCAGCAACTGCAGCAAGAGACCAAGAAAGCTTTCTATCTAATTGTTGGGGTCACTCATGTGCTGGTGCCACCTGCAGCAACTGAACACCTATACAGGAACCGCAAGCACACCCATTCCATAAATGTGCAGGTCATTGTGGACCACCGTGGGCTCTTCACAAACATTCGTGCAAAATACCCCAGCAGCATACATGATACCTATATATTCTGGCATTCCACCATCAACAAGCAGTTCCAGCATGGCCAGTATGGCAATGGCCTAATTGTAGGTAAGCCACAATACCAAACAGTGCACAGACAACACACCTACCATGTATGACAAACAAAACATACACCACACTAAACACATATGGGCAGGAGGACACAGATGTTCCCCTTAACAACGTGTATGCCACATGCCACACTTACACTATAATCATTTTACATCACACACACATATACATCCACATGTACATAATACAATCACAAGCTGACTGTCACACCACATAAGGAAAGGTGAAGCTATGTCCCCTGTGCATACAGAAGCTGTGCACAAATCACAACAAGTGTCCACTGGTTGACAAATAAATACAGATCCCACACACATTACACCTAACTATATTTAGCTCAGCAATGTGAATTGCATAGACCATGTCAATGTAAACAAAGTCCCACATAGCCATAGTCCCACATCAGTCAATGGAGTACAAGCATCTGGTGGCGCCAATATCAAATGCCACCCAAGTGTAGGCATGGCTAACTAAATATCACCTACACATACCTGACATACTTGTAGTGTGCACATTCACCTGTCTGTTGCATTGCGACTCACACATAGGAATACAACATTACCTGCCATTAAAGACCATGGGGCAGAATGACGAGAAGTCCTGCAGCACCTAGTCCAGTGCTACCTCACATGTGCCCCTTTAGCGCCCCCTAATGCCACCATGTGTATACAAGAAACTGGCCACCATAGCACAGAGTTTGTGCAATACTGTAAAGATCATGGATGCTATTGTAGAACTCTGTAAATGTATAATGGACATGCCTGACCTTTTATGCACCGTGCATAGGGACCCATGTAAAATAATGGTGAGCCCCCATGAACACCTGCACTGTGCATGTGTTGAAAGTGTCTGTGATAAATCATGTATAGGAATTTTGGAGATTCTGCTGTACCAACTTTTGATTATCCCACAAATGTGTGATTTATACCATGGTACACTTGATGACTGGCACACTCATCACCTGCCACAAACGATCACTATGTGTTGCACTGCATGGATAGTGCAACATGGTAACATGGAGGCCAGAGTTTGACTTTGTGGGGCTACCATGGTGTCTCCACATATGACACCACTGTGGTGCAAGGAGGTGGAAGGATCCATCAATAATAAGACATTGGCACAATTATGGACAACAAAACACATATTTGCACGGGCAGAACCATCTGTGTAGATAGAATATTACAATCCCCAAGTCCCTGAGCCACAACCAAGATTGTCATGTCCATCAACACAGACCTATGAAACCATTTCACAAAACAAGAACATACACTATCCCATCATTGGTAACTATGGACCTTCAGTAACTATACAGGGTTTGTAACCAATGTTAGAGACAGAGCCTGTACTGTGTATCCATGGGCGTATGTCCTGGCACTGCCATTGGGCAGAGCCCTGACACATGGTGTGCTGTACCTCACATATGGCACACACATGTTAGCTGTGGAGTGTTCTATGGGTTGCCAGACAAATGAAGCAGCAATGGGTGCTGATTCACTATCCAAACATATGACCCATTTTCTGGATCTAAGAATAAAATGGCACAACGCACCACCAAATTATTGTCTGGGTGTAATGTAGACAGAGTGTGTTCCACTCCCTATATACATTATATACATACTTGTCACACAAATCTGCTGTCTTGACACATGCCTACAGCAAATCTAGATACACGTATGAAGGCTGATGTATGGGTGTATGGCCTAGGTAGCAAAGGATTTGCAAGTAACAACAACATCACACATCACATAGCAATATACACCACTCATAGTTACTCACATGCCAGACCAAGAGCAAGGTACAAATAGTGACACATTTCTCAAATATGTTTTGGTCTCCAACATGCCAATCAGGTGAGGGATGTGCAAGTATGTCCAGCAATGTCCAAACATGTCAGAGTCCCATTAAAAAAATGAATGGGAGTATAAGTAGGCAGATATGTGGCATTTGACAAATGAAAAAAGCAGCATTGAGATGATTTCACACATCAACATCATACCGTCATTGTAAGAGTTACATAGGTTGTGGAATGGAGAAATTCATGCATACCCATGTTCAATGGATAATGTGGATGGACAGCTGAGAGATACCCACAGATATTTGTAAATACAACATGGGAGGTCACTTGGAGACGACACAAGTACTGTGGCAGGTCTAATGTCATATGTGTATGGCACTCATTAAATTCACAAAGCCTGGCAATGGGACAGTAACTATCATGTAGCCAGTAGTAGAAGCTGTCTTCATCTACCGTTCACACAAGTCACATGTTGCATCCTGTCCATGTATGACCAGACAATGTTGCTCTGTAAGATGTGTACAAAGTGTAAGCAGCCTAAAGAATGGCAGCAATGTAGGACACAAAATAGTCCTTACAAGTAATGTGGTAAAACGTGGAGAAGGAACACACATAGATAATACTGACTGTGCAACACACCAATGTCTACATGTGATCATCCAACATATGTACAGAGAGGGTGGCTGAGTCATACATGACCCAGTCATGTTTGCCACTACTATAACGCGATAGTTGCCCATTGCATGCTAACATGACAGGAGGCAGTGACAGCCAACACCATCTGTCCCCTGGCAGGTTCCCAAAATAGAAGTCACAACAGAGATACAAACCCTAACCAAGCTGCCTGTGGAAATGACTAAGGACCTCAAATAATGAGACATGTCCTACACATGCAAGAAGCCAGTCCTCAGTACATGATAGGGGAAGGCTGATGTCAAGTACCCAGAGGAAAAAATAAGATTGTAGTCTGTTTGATCACAATTGTTCATGTGTCTGTCTGCAGGGGACTGTGCATTGCTCTGCTAATTTGCAGTCATAAAGAGGCAAGATCCTTGCCCAAAACACCCTAACACAACTATTCTGGCTACATAGACCTTTGACATTGTCAGGGGTCTGATGCATGTGCACAGTGGACTGAGTAGTCTGGAGCTCCGTAAGCCTGCACCTTCACATGCAACCATGGGTCTGTGTTGGCATAAAAACTCCCACAGTAGTGTTGAAGAGTAGGCTGCCATCTTTGCCAGGATGCAACACTGCTACACAGTGGTATGCCATTGTATGTGACAGCCATAAAAAAAACATGACATGGACTATTGTGAGTGCCTAGTTGGTGGCATGCACGCATATACACATGTACCACATAAAATGGCACTGGTAATGTGTATTGAAGTCTGAAGAAAAAGGCAATTTACCACAAATGTAAGTGCATATGCATCACAAGATCATTGACAGAAATAAATGACCTTCTGTGTGTTCTGATATACAGAAACATAGATGGCACTGATATGACTACACATGCATTTGTCAAAGTCCAACATGTGTCCATGCAGGAAGATAGATATGTGAGGATTCATATAACATGAACACACCACTGTGGTCATATGTTACTTAAATGAAACTACACCTATCTATACACACACCCAACATATAGCAACCTTCATTGACACATCTCCTGCAATTAATATGCATGGGGAACTATTTGTCACACGAGTAGCAGAGCATCATAAAGGCTAAACCAACAACACACCACAGAGTGGACACACATGTACACGGAAATTGCCAGGGGTAACATGATTTCAACCCAGCCGTAGTCCACTACATCCTCTGAGTGCAAATTGTCATGCCTTACCATGTATTGGACATAGCCCATCATAACTATTGTGTTGTTGGTATGTGTATATTTGTATATCAGACAAAACAATGTGGTACACCCACCAATATGTGTTAGAACACATTTGTACACTCATAATACACATGTGCTAACATGTATGTGGACACAGTGTAGCTACACATGCACATATGCACGAATCATAAGGAATAGGTCATTGCATGCATCACACACATAAACAAGCATATAGATCGAACATACCAATGTCACTGTCAAGATATGAATGGATTGGCACACACATGTAGCCATACCATAATAACAACATTATTGCATACCCCCTGTGACATGGTATGTGATTCTGGGTGCACTCTAGGCCTACATTGCAAATTTCCACACATTTCCATCATGCGTCAAACGTTTTTGATGCAAACGGCTCATTTCCATACTCCACAATGTCAGAACAATGACGCCTGGACCCTGAGCGGCTATGTCAAGTCTACACGCCTTTTCACGCACAACGGGAGAAAATCGTCACATGACTGTCATGTGTCAAAAACATAGACGCAAACACCTAAATTTCATACTTTTCTATGCAGCAAAAAGATGCCTGGCCCCTGAGCACCTATTGCAAGCCCACAGGACTTGTCACGGACAATGGGACAAAATCGACATATGACTGTCATGCGTAAAAAAAAACTAGGCTTTACTGAACACGTGACACACAGCCCCAGGAAGTGATGAAACAGGACATCCTGCCTCAATACATAGTACAGTGAGTTCACTTTCACTTTACAATCTTATTGTCTGTGACTGTGTGAGGGTGTGTGGAGCTGGTGTTGTTGGTGGATTGGAGTTTTTGGAGAGTTTTTGTGCTATATCTTTTTTGTCTTTTAATCAGCCTTTTGTGTTGTATTTGTACGTTATCTGTCACTGTATTGTGGAGTGTTTGTATAGGGCTATGATAGTTTGTTGGGTAGTTGGAGTAGTTGGGATAGTTTTAAATTTTATTTTTTTCCCTGCAAATTCATTTCCAGTATATATACACTGCATGATGTCAGGGAAAGGGAGGATGTCCAAGATGTTAGCAGTTGAGCTAGGGGGCTTTATTTGGTCTGCCAGTGATGCTTGTACAGGGTGGCTGTGTTATCCAGGGCTTCACAGTGGCCAGGAAGCTTAGGTGGGGCAAGGTGCTCCACCACCTGACACGGATATTCAACACTGGATGCAATGACCACCAACTCAAACACCGTTGGGCTGACCTGATCTCAAGGGAGCAAGTTCTACTGGTTCACCTGGGCATTGAGATTGGTAGAGCAGTTGATAAGTATTCCCTTTCAATAGCAACACCATTATTTGCATGTGCATGACGGTGCTGATAAGGTTGAGTGCAGCATGTTTTGTCAAAGGATCAGGACATACAGGCCCTCATTTCAACCCTGGCTTTCGGTGATAAAGTGGCGATAATACCGCCAACAGGCCAGCGGTAAAAAAAATAGAATTATGACCACGGCGGAAACCGCCAACACATACAGCCACTTTAACACACCGACCGCCACGGCGGTAGCAACAAGTACCGTGGCCGTGGCCACCAACAGCCAAGTGGAAGACAATGTACCGCCCACAATATTACAACTGGCCTATTCGCCACCTTTTCCGGGGTGGTACCAACGAAATCAAAAGCACGGCAGAAACAGTACACAGAAGGGAATCGACTCACCTCGGGACACTCAGGGAAGAACCACGACGCCATGGAGCCTGAACTGCAGATCTTCCCCATGCTGGTCTACCTCCTCCTACACCAGGAATAGCAACGCCGGTGACGACGACCACAGTGAGTACTGCTGCCTAGCACACAGGGGAGGGGGGAGGAAAAAGAGAGTGACACACACGTGCAACACTCAGCACACCCACCCCCACCCCAACACCAAACACACAAACAGATGCAACAACATTACCCGACACCACTGTATCCCTCAGGAATAATGCAAGGACAAAAGGAAGTGATTTAAGTGAGTGTAATAAGATAAAATATGAGAAATACGTCCTCAAAATTCAAAGCAGTATTTACAGATATATAAATGGAGGGACACTGCCCTGTCCATAATGTCCGTGGGCCACAGGGCCATATCACATATGCCAAGGCCCCACTTGACTCCTGCCTCAACACGGAGAGAACACTGCTGGGGCATCAGGTCGAAAATACAGAGGCACCTCAGTGGAAAGGGGAATGGGGGGGGCACCTCAGCCAGAAGATAGTACAACGCCACTGGTCCTGGAGGGGGCAACATGCCCTCTGTGATGTCCTGGGGAGTGCAAGGCCACAGTCTCTCAAGTGAGTAATTTGCCCACTGCTTCGTCCTGGGGAGTGCAAGGCCACGGACTCTCAAGTGGGTGGTTTACCCACTGCTTGGTCCTGGGGAGTGCAAAGCCACTGTTTTTCAAGTGGGTGGTTTGCCCACTGCTTGCTCCTGGGGAGTGCAAGTCCACAGTCTCTCAAATGGGTGATTTGCACACTGCTTGCTCCTGGGGAGTGCAAGGCCACAGTCTCTCTAGTGGATGGCTTCTCAACTGGTCCTGGAGGGGGCATTGTGCCCAGTGAGCTTCATCCTGGGAAGGATGCGCTGAGTGGATGGCTCCTTCCACTAGTTCTGGAGGGGGCATTGTGCCCAGTGTGCTTCATTCTGGGAAGGATGGGTTGAGTGAATGGCTTCTTTCACTGGTTCTGGAGAGGGCATTGTGTCCAGTGTGCTTCATCCTGGCAAGGATGTGGTGAGTGGATGCCTACTTCTACGGGTTCTGGAGGGGGCATTGTGCCCAGTGTGCTTCATCCTGGCAAGGATGCAGTGAGTGGATGCCTTCTTCCACTGGTTCTGGAGGGGGCATTGTGCCCTGTGATGCAGATCTTGGGGAATGCAAGGTCACAGTCTCTCACCTGAGTGTCATACCCACAAGTATTACAGTGGGCAGGATGCATAACACTCCATGAAGGCAGGACCACAGTGCATCCGCCGGCGGCGACGGTGGGACGGTGGTGCCGGTGCCGGTGTTGGTGCTGCCAGTGGTGGGGGGAGGCTCCAGCCCTTCCCCTGCAGCCTCAGACGGCTGCCCACTGGGGCTTCTACTGCTGCCAGTGGTGCAGGTTGGGGTGCAGGTGGCGGTGCTGGTGGCGGTGCTGGTGGCGGGCCTGCTAGTGGTAGGGGGAGGCTCTTGCCCTTCCCCTGCAGCCTCGGTTGGCTGCCCACTGGGGCTGCTGCCAGTTGTACTGGTGGCGGTGACGGTGGCGGTGCTGGTGGCGGTACTGGTGGCGGTGCTGCAAATGGTGGGGGGAGGCTCCAGCCCTTCCCCTGCAGCCTCAGACAGCTGAAGCGCCATGGTGGGGATGTGGGGGCTCAGATCCGGTCACAGCACCAGGCCTCCTGTCCCTCCTGCCTCAAGGGGCAGGCCCTTTGCCCTTGGCAGCTGGTGGTGCCTCCTTGCCCTTGGCAGCTGATGGTGCCTCCTTGCCGTGTGGTGGTGCCTCCTTGCCCTTGCCCTGTGGTGGTGCCTCCTTGCCGTGTGGTGGGGTGTCCTTGCCCTTCCCCTTGGCAGCTGGTGCAGGCACACTGCCAGTGCTGTTGGGTGTTTCTTTGGAGCCTCTCACACATGCAGTAGCTGCCAAAACTACAGTGGCCGTGGACGGGGTGGCTGAGGTGCTGGCCTGGGTACTGCCCACCCTGCCCAGAAGAGAAGGACGGGAAGGGGTAGGGAAGAGGTCAAGGGTGGAGAGGAAAAGCTTCTTAGGGACCTTGGGGTGGGAAGAGGGTGAAGGTTTGGGAGTGGAGGAAGAGGGAGTGATTGTAGGAGGTGTCTGCTGTGTTTGGGTGCAGGTGCATGGGCTGGATGCTGTTGTGAGGTGGATGGCTGTTGGGTGTCTGTGTGCTTGTGTTTGGGTACTTTGGAAAGAGGGGGCACAGACACAGTAGGAGAGGACACAGGGGACGTGTGCATGAATGTTGCGGGTGGTGCATGCCAGTGAGGGGCGTGTAGTGATAGGCATGATGGTGATGGAGGCAGTGGGTGTGGGTGTGGATGTAGTGCATGTGGGTGTGAGTGTAGATGCTACTGGGAGGGATGTGGACGAGGAGGAGGAGGGAGACACAGTGGAGGCAGTGGATGTTCGTGTTGCTGCTTCTGGATGATGTTTGTGTGAGTGCCTGTGGGATGATGTGTGGTGCTTGTGTTTGCCTGAGCCACTCCTGTGTGTTGTCTTGGGTGCATGCTGGTCTGAATGTGTGCTTGGGAAAGGTTGGGGTTCAGGGGAATGGGACTGGGTAGAGGAAGTTGGAAGGGGGATGCTAGAGACAGGGACAATGACTGCCATCAGGGAGGAGGCCAGAGCCTGGAATTATATATTGGGCTGCCACGGCAGAGTGAATGCCTTCCAGGAATGCATTTGTATGTTGCAAATGCCCTGCCAGCCCCTTGATGGCATTCACAATGGTTGACTGCCCAACATAGATGGATCGCAGGAGGTCAATAGCCCCCTCACTCAGAGCAGCAGGGCTAACCGGTGCAGGGCCTGAGGTACCTGGGGTGAAGGAGATGCCCACCCTCCTGGGTGAGTGGGCATGGGAAACTCGATGAGGGGCTGTTGGGAGGACAGTGCTGGTACACGGGTGGCAGCTGTTCCTGTAGTTGGGGTGGCACAGAAGTGTCCGCCACCACCAGGGAGCTTCCATCGGAGGAGGTATCACTTTCAAAACTGTCCCCTCCAGTCTCCGCTGTGGTGCTCCCCTCGCCCTCCGTCCCACTGGTGCCCTCACTGTCGGTGGATTCAGCCTCCTGGGCCCTATGGGATGCAGCTCCCTCCATCGCCGGTGCCTCTGCTCCTCCACCAGATGATGCTAATGCTCAGATGGACAGGATGACAAAACAAAAAGGGGGGGAGAAGAGACAGAGGATACACTTGGTCAATGCTAGAAACAACACCACCGTTGATGTACATAACACACAGGGGACCGCCCTACGCACAAGGCGATGCACTATCAGTCACAATGCTAGTCACCAGGCCATAGACAGGAATACCTAATGCCAGTTGCAGCATACCTGAGACCCACAGATCCCTGCACAGTTGTGGATGCCATTAGCTTGTTTGGGGCTGGAGTGTATCAGCCCCTGCCCAACATGGAACATACCCTGTAATGTCCGGCCTGGCCTAGGGGCACGAACAGGCACACATCCCCACATCCCCACCCAGAGACCACCCCTCCACGCGCAAGTAGTATATTGGGAACTGTACTCACCACTTTGTGGCTGCTGTGATGGCCTCAAGCGCCCATCCAGCTCCGGATAGGCCACAACCAGTATGCAGAACATCAGGGGGTCAGGGTTCGACGGGCACCCCTTCCTCGTTGGGAGGCCATCCCCAGCTGGGCCTCTGCAGTCTTCCTTGCCCAGCACCTCAGGTCCTCCCACCGTTTGCGACAGTGGGTGCTCCGCCTGCTGTAGACCCACAGGGTCTGGACGTCCTTGGAGATGGCACGCCATATACCCTTTTTCTGATGGGCGCTGACCTGCAGAAAAAGAAACATAGAAAAAGGTATCAGTCATACCGTCCGGCCTGTTACACTCATGGCCCACCATATCCCGCCCATCCCCTTACGCAAATCCATGGTCCACAATACATGCAGCACGCTGCCCAGGACCCCTCAACCGCCCCTTACACGAGGCCTTCACACACAGCACTCCATGCTTTCATGCCCCATGCATCGTGCACAAATTGTACTCACCTGTTAGTCTGGAGGCCCATACAGCAATTGGTACTGGGGTAGGACCCCATCCACCAGTCTCTCCAACTCGCAGCGGTGAAGGCAAGGGCCCTTTCCCCAGTGACTCGAGCTATGGTCGGTTCCAGACACAGGTCACAGCAGCACTTGTAGTGTAGGTCCGCTTCTGTTGAAGGTCAGGTAGCAAGTGAGTGAACAGATAGAAAATGGCGGTCACGTCTGCGGCGGTGCGTACCGTCACCACTGGTGTACATCACCATTGGCCACTGTAACCCATAGGGCCCAATGATAACCAATGAGGATTTGCACAGCGGTACTCAACCGCCTCCCGCAAAGGCACAAAACAGCGGCATTACCTCATTTCCACCTGTCCCTCCACACAGGCCAGGTGTCCGCCGTTTCAGGGGGGCAGGCCATGGCACCTAACTGCATCACAGCAGACATAAGCACATTTTGGGACTAAACATCAACATACTGTTTCTGTCACAACATGCAATGCATTGTACAATGAGGAAATGTTGGAAACTGACCTGTTGCTCATCGTTTTGCCACCTAGATTACAACCGCTGAGGATGTATAGGAGATGGAGACATCCCCCCGCGTACAAGCCCCTGGTGGACTTGGCAACAATGGAGGACAGGCACATTATCCTCACCTACAGACTTGATAGGGCCACAATCCATGACCTGTGTGCCCAATTGGAGCCAGACCTGATCTCAGCTATCCGACAGCGCACTGGGATCCCCCTCGTGTACAAGTGCTATTTGTGCTCCATTTCTTGGCAAGTGGCTCCTTCCAAGTGACAGTGGCCTTGGCAGCAGGAATGTCACATCCAATGTTTTCAAATGTGCTGACCAGAGTGTTGTTTTCTCTGATGAAACACATGCACAGCTGCATCGTATTCCCTGAGGTGGAGGATTTGGCAACAGTGAAAGCTGAATTAAATGCAATGGGACATATCCCCAACATTGTTGGGTCAATTGATGGAACACATATGGTCTTTGTCCCCCTATGGAGAAATGAGCAGGTGTTCAGAAATCGAAAGAGCTTTCATTCGATGAATGTTCAGATAGTGTGCCTGGAGGACCAGTACATCTCCCATGTGAATGCAAAATATCCTGGGTCTGTGCATGATGCCTTTATCCTGAGGAAAAGCAGCATCTCATATGTGATGGCTCAACTCCAGAGGCACTGGGTGTGGCTAATAGGTGAGCCCATGGTCCCCACCCAGTGTATGTTGGTCTATGTGTGTGGGGTTGGCCCTAAGGGTGAGTGTGTAGCTAACAGAAATCTGTCAATATTTGCAGGTGACTCTGGTTACCCCAACCTCTCATGGCTACTGACCCCAGTGAGGAATCCCAGGACAAGGGCAGAGGAACGTTACAATGAGGCACATGGGTGAAGAAGAAGAATTATAGAGCAAACCTTTGGCCTCCGAAAGGCCAGGTTTCGGTGCCTCCATCTAACAGGTGGTTCCATGTGCTACTCACCCGAGAAAGTGTGCCAGCTCATCGTGGCATGTTGCACAACCTTGCCTTGAGACACCAGGTGCCTTTTATGCAGGATAATGAGGCTGGAGATGGTTGTGTGGCAGAGGTGGAGCCTGTGGACAGTGACGAAGAGGAGGCAATGAATGAGGATGTGGACAACAGAACATCTATCATTCAACAGTACTTCCAGTAACACACAGGTAAGACACTGTAACTTCATCTTCCATTGCAGTTTTGTGTTGTATATTTTCACTGGCAGGCTGCTGTTTCCACTACTATGGCCATTTACTGTACTCTTTGACATGTCTATTCACAGATATCTGTGCCCTACTCTGGCTCCTGGTGTATTGACTGCAGCACAATACTGTTCATACCTATGTATACATTACTGTACAGTCTAATTGCAATGTCTACAGATTGTTAAAGGAATACATACTTAAATCATTTGACATACTCCATACTTGTATTTTTTCAAAGTGTGTTTATTTAATTGCTGAGAAGTAAATGGGGATGTGCAATGGGCTTGGGTGATGGTGGAGGAGAGTCCAGGATAGAGTCCATTCTCTTTGTATCACAAGTGCATTGTACAAGGGGGCATAGGAAGGGGAGCAATGTCAGTTCAAGGTGGACAGGGTGACAGAGTGGGACAGAAGGGTGACAATCAGGAGAGTCTTATTTCCTGGTGGGGGTCTTGGCAATGTTCTCTGGCTTCTGCCTGGATCGCAGGGACCGTTTGTGGGGTGGTTCTCCTTCTGCAAGGGGAGGGGTGCTGGTGTCCTGTTGTTCGTGTGTTGGGGCCTCCTGTCCACTAGCGTCAGCGGAGTTGGAGGACTGTTCATCAGGGTGGCTAGTGTCAGGGGCCCATTGGTGTGCCACTGACTCCCTCATGGTGTTGGCCATGTCTTCCAGCACCCCTGCAATGGTGACCAGGGTGGTGTTAATGGACTTCAAGTCCTCTCTGATCCCCAGTTACTGTCCCTCCTGCAGCTTGGCCAGTATCTGCCCATCGTCTCCTGGGAATGGTAGTATGCTCCCAGGATGTTTGTGAGTGCCTTGTGGAGAGTCAGTTCCCTGGGCCTGTCCCCCCCGTGGCATAGCAGTCCTATCCAGCTTCCCTATTGTCCTGTGCCTCTGTCCCCTGAAACATGTGCCCACTGGCCCCAGGTCCCTGATCGTCCTGTGTTTGTGGGGTGGCCTGGGGTCCCTGTAGCGGTGGACTCACTGCTGATTGACGTGTCCTGGGGACAGAGGTATGGGCCTGCTGGGTGGGTGCTGTGGTGGTGTTTCCTGAGGGGGAGGCTGTGTGGTGGTATGGGGCTGTGGCTGGGTAACCGACTGTCCGGATGACCTTGATGGGCCAGGTTGGTCATCCAGATCCAGGCGAGCAGAGCTGCTGTCATCACTGTGGACCTCTTCTGGGGGGACTGGTTGTTGCTGGCACCTCCTCTCCAGTGACGTTGGGTGTGGGACCTGTGGGGATCTAAATGCAGTGTTAATGTTTCTGTGTGTGACATCTTGTGCATGGGTGTGTTGCCCTGTATGGGTGTGAGTGCCCTGTCAGCTTTGACGTGTGTGAGTAGTTATTTTGTGGTCTAGGTGGCTCTCTCTAGTGTGCATGCTGTGTTGATGGGTGTCCATGCAGGGCTGTGAGTGATGTCCATGCATTGGTGGTGCATGCAGTGCTGGGTACAGGGCTGGGTGTGTTGTGATGGTGGGGTTTAGGTTAGGTGGTGGGGTGATGGGGGTGAGGGTAGAGGTGGGGTTATGTGATGGCATGCAGGTAGGGGGGGGTGAAAGTAGTAAAACGTTGACTTACCAGAGTCCAGTCCTCCTGCTACTCCTGCCAGGCCCTCAGGATGCAGTATTACCAAGACTTGCTCCTCCCATGTTGTTAGTTGTGGGGGAGGAGGTGGGGGTCCAGCTATCGGCTATCAGCTATCAGCTATCGGGTGTTTTGCAACCATGGAACGCACCTTCCTCCGTAGGTCGTTCCACCTCTTCCTGATGTCATCCCTTGGTCTGAGGTGCTGTCCCATGGCGTTGACTCTGTCCACGATTCTTCGCCATAGCTCCATCTTCCTTGCAAATGGATGTCTGCTGCACCTGTGATCTGAATACCTGTGGCTCTACCTGGATGATTTCCTCCACCATGACCCTTAGCTCCTCCTCTGAGAACCTGGGGTGTTTTTGTGGTGCAATGGGTGTAGGGTGAGTGGTGTGTGCGAATGTGTGTGGGGTGATGTGTTGGGGTGTGTGCTGTGAGGTGCGTGGATAGTGTATGGGTGATGGTGTTCTGTGCCTCTGGTTCTTTGGGTGCTCTTGCTGTATCTCTCTCTGGTGGCAATTTTTGTTAGTCGTAAAGGGTTGTGGGTAATGTGTATGTGTGTTTTATAGTGGTGTGGGTGTGGTGTGTGTATGAGTGTCAGGTGTGTGTATTTTGAATTGTCCAATGTGGTGTTATTTTGTATGTGTGTGTGTATTTTGAGCGGGCGGTATGTACCGCCAATGGTTTACCGTGGTTGAATGTCCGCCACAGTGATTTGTGTGTCATAATGCTGTGGGCGTAGTTATATTGGCAAAACGGTGTGGGTTTTGGTACCACCATTTTATCACTGACCTTTGGGCTGGCGGACTTGTGTTTGTGTCTGTATAGTGACGGATTGCTATGTGTGTGTCATAATATGGGTAGCAGTATACCACCGCGGTCGCAGTATGTTGGCAGCAGTCGGCATGGCAGTAAGCGGGACTTACCGCCAATGTCATAATGAGGGCCATAGTATTGTGCCTGTATTAAAAGCCCCAGCACCATCTTAGGGCTGCCATTCTAATAAACAATTATGAAGCAGAGTTAGGGCAGAAGTGCCATTTTCCCTGCGCAATCATAACAAAGTGTTGTGATGCATGCATAGCGCCACTCTGTTTAGACTAGCACAACATGAGGCCTGCATCAGGCATCATGTATGGGAGGGGGGCCCAACACCTGTTTGGGGGGGCTAAAGTACATGCCTCTGGTAAATATGGGAAATTACCTAATGCCATATTTCCAGCACATTGAACGCCTGTTCAGAGTAGGTTTTATAAGGGGGCATATAATTGTATGTGAGGGTCCCTATGTGCTCAGCAGAAGTCATGATAAGCTGTTTTTTTTGCCACTCCTGTGTACTCAGCAGAAGTCATGATAATCGGTTTTGTTGCTACTCCTGCTGAGTACATCATTTGCCTCCATATACATAGATGCAGTTGGACCCTACCTGCACCATGCTGTGCCTTATTTCTCATATAGCACACACATGGCGGGGGAAGCGGGTGCACTAAGGGCCACAGGGATTGTAGTGATGCACTTGGTGCAGCACCCCTTTCCTTCAATCTGCCCCTTTGTGTCATTGGCCAACACCATTCAAGGGAGCTTGCCTATGCACTGGGTCCAGACTACTAGCACTTTCCTCTTCCTGTACATTGTGTATCACATACACCCCAAACTTTGTCTATTACCCCACACACATGTGCTGATTTTGTACCACAGGCCTGACGCCTTCTTACTGAAAGTATGGGGCTGCCCTGCATCTGCACAAGCACGTTATCCAGACACCTACACCAACATATGCATCCTTGGACCACAGAGCAAGTTTGTCTGTGTTGAGGCATATGTCTATGCGCATGTTCTTATCCCTTCTGCAACAAATAACGGAATACCATGCCAACAATGGCTGGCCACACAGTATTGGCAAGACATCCTTAATTTTAATGAGTTAAAATGCAGGTAGGAACAACTAAATGAACATAGATAAACTGCCATGGCATTATAGCTCAAGTGTGTGTGCCTTGTAATGGCAGACATGTATTAGTAAGTACAAACAAGGATGTATCAAAGCATTCCTCAACACTTTGAAATACTCACACAACCCCTGGCAAGATGTCCGTCAGTTTGCGGTGACAATGAGGTAGATGTCTTCAGCATCTGGGACAGGCTTCAAAGTTATGGGTGTCACAATGGGATAGCCATGGCAACAACCGTCACATGCCCCTTAGATACAGAATACAGTGTCATGCAGTCCCATACGTTCATGGAGGTGTAAAGCTACAAAACACATGCATGGCAATTCCATGCACATATGGTGCAGGGAAAAGCACCACAGGAGTGCCAGGGAAGATGATGGTTTATAGGTGTCAGGGTCTCCATTAACTGAGACTATGGGGGTCATTCCAACCCTGGCGGTCGGTGTTAAAGCGGCGGCCAACCCGCCAACAGGCAGGCGGTAATTTTTTTTAAATTCTGACCCTGGCGGGAACCGCCAACACGGCCCGCCACTTTAACACTCCGACCGCCACGGCGGGACAAACAAACAGCGCGGCGGTCACCGCCAACAGACAGGCGGCAGACAATGTACCGCCCACACTATCACGACCCACCAATCCGCCACCTTTTCCGGTGCGGGAGCCCCGCCGATAAAAACACGGCAGAAACAGACTACGAACGGGAAAACGCTCACCTCTATACACTCCACGAGGAATCTGGACAGCATGGAACCCGAATTAAACATCCTACCAGCTATTGTTTACCTGCTCCTCTACCAGGAGCACGAACGCCGGCGCAGACGACAACGGTGAGTACTGCACCTACGACACAGGGGAGGGGGGAGGAGAAAAGGTTATGGGCACACACATACGCGACATACCCACCCCCCCACAACCCCCCCAAATCCCTACACACCAATGCAGAGCAACAAGTCAGAGTGACACCCCCCAAACCCCCCAGAATAATGCAAAGACAAAATAAATTGATCCTTAAAATTGAAGTATATTATAGCATATTTGAAGTTAAGTGAAATATGAAATATCTCAATAAAATATATTACAACATGAACAATATATACATAGCCCAAAAGTCCGGCACATATTGGCTACCTTCCATTGTTCGTGGGCCAATGTGCATAAACACATGGGCAAAGCCCACACACGAGACCCGATTCCATTGGAGAGAACACTGCTGGGGCATCAGATAATAAAACTACAGGCACCTCAGGGGGAAGGGAAGGGGGGACACCTCAGCCACATGAGTCCACGACGCCAGATCCACGAGGGGCCTCCATGCCCACTGTACCATCCTGGGGAGTGCAAAGCCACAGTCTCTCAAGTCTCTACAGTGGGTGGATTGCCCACTGTACCATCCTGGGGAGTGCAAAGCCACAGTCTCTCAAGACTCTACAGTGGGTGGGTTGACCACTGTCACATCCTTGGAAGTGCAAAGCCACAGTCCATCAGGTGGATTACAGACTCCACTGGTTATGGAGGAGGCATGTTGGCCAGAGTGCTTCGTAAAGCCATGCCCGACACAGATCCGGCCCTGCCAATGGGCCAGCGGTGCTTGAGATGAAGGGCCCAGCGGAGCGGTGCTTGACAGGAAGGGCCCAGCGGAGCGGTGCTTGAGATGAAGGGCCCAGCGGAGCAGTGCTTGACAGGAAGGGCCCAGCGGAGCGGTGCTTGACAGGAAGGGCCCAGCGGAGCGGTGCTTGACAGGAAGGGCCCAGCGGAGCAGTTCAGAGACGGCGGTGCCCAGCGGAGCGGTGCTTGAGATGAAGGTCCCAGCGGAGCGGTGCTTGACAGGAAGGGCCCAGCGGAGCGGTGCTTGAGATGAAGGGCCCAGCGGAGCGGTGCTTGACAGGAAGGGCCCAGCGGAGCAGTTCAGAGACGGCGGTGCCCAGCGGAGCGGTGCTTGAGATGAAGGGCCCAGCGGAGCGGTGCTTGACAGGAAGGGCCCAGCGGAGCGGTGCTTGAGATGAAGGGCCCAGCGGAGCGGTGCTTGACAGGAAGGGCCCAGCGGAGCGGTGCTTGACAGGAAGGGCCCAGCAGAGCGTTGCTTGACAGGAAGGGCCCAGCGGAGTGGTGCTTGACAGGAAGGGCCCAGCGGAGCGGTGCTTGACAGGAAGGGCCCAGCGGAGCAGTTCAGAGACGGCGGTGCCCAGCGGAGCGGTGCTTGAGATGAAGGGCCCAGCGGAGCGGTGCTTGACAGGAAGGGCCCAGCGGAGCGGTGCTTGACAGGAAGGGCCCAGCGGAGCAGTTCAGAGACGGCGGTGCCCAGCGGAGCGGTGCTTGAGATGAAGGGCCCAGCGGAGCGGTGCTTGAGATGAAGGGCCCTGTTCAGCGGTGCTTGTCACGGCGGGGCCCTGTTCAGCGTTGCTTGTCACGGCGGGGACCTGTTCAGCGGTCCTTGTCACGGCGGGGCCCTGTTCAGCGGTGCTTGTCACGTCAGGGCCCTGTTCAGCAGTGCTTGTCTTGGCGGGGCCCTGTTCAGCGGTGCTTGTCTTGGCGGGGCCCTGTTCATTGGTGCTTGTCACGGCGGGGCCCTGTTCAGCGGTGCTTGTCACGGCGGGGCCCTGTTCAGCGGTGCTTGTCACGGCGGGGCCCTGTTCAGCGGTGCATGTCTTGTGTTCCTGGGGAACCAGATCTGGCAAATAATTCCTGCTCAGTCGCCATCCGACCTTTCGCTAGCGGGGCCCTCCTGTGCTGCAGTCCTGGGCCCGTGGGTGTCCTCCGTCACACCCAAAATGGGGCTGGTGGGGCCCTCCTGGGCAGCTCGCCTGCTGCCGGACTTGTCCGCCCTGCTGCCCTTGCCCTCCTTCGCTGAATCTCTGGGGCCCTTGCCTCCCTTTGTGGATGTGGCAGGTGACGGTGCAAGGGTAGTGTCCTTGGGGGCAGCCGTCTCAGGACTGTCGCGCCGGCCCTTCCCTTTTTTGGTTCTTTTCCCAGGGGGTGGGCTGGCTGTCCCCTTGCTGCTGGCCGATGTTCCGACCCTAGGAGCTGGTGGACTCCAATAGCCCTGAACTATGGTCCTAGTAGGTGCAGGGCTTGTGGTGGCTGAGGTGCTGTTTGGACTCTTACGAGATGGAGGGGGTGGGTCAGGTGATGCAAAGAGGTTAATTTTGGAGAGGAAAAGCTTTTTAGGAGCAATGGGAAGGGTAGGTGCAGTGGGTATGGGAGTGGATGAAGAGGATGTGGTTGTAGGAGAGTCAAGTGTGCTGTCTTTGGGTGCAGGTGCTTGTGACGGAGGCTGTCGTGAGGTGGATGGCTGTTGGGTGGGTGGCTGCCTGCGTTTGTGTGGTTTGGAAGAGGGGGTGACAGACACACTGGGAGAGGACACAGGGGACGTGTAAATGGCAGTGGGGGTGGTGACTGCACGTGTGCGGAGTGCTCTGGTGGGTGTGCTGGTGATGGACGTAGTGGCTGAAGATGTTGTGCATGCAGGTGTGAGTGGAGACGTCACAGGGAGGGAGGAGGGAGACGAGGAGGAGGGGGACACAGAGGAGGCAGTGGCTGTTGGCATGTCTGCATGTGGATGTTGCTTGTGTGAATGCTTGTGTGATCTGTGGTGCTTATGTCTGGATGAGCTGCCCTTGGGTGTTGATGTGTGTGCAGGCTGGTCTGTAGGTGTGTCTGGGATAGGCAGAGGAACAGGGGAGTGGGACTGGGTGGAGGGAGTTGGAGGAGGGAGGCTGGAGACAGGGACAATGGCTGCCATCAGTGCTGAGGCCAGAGCGTTGAACGATCGCTGATGGGCAGCCTGACCCGACTGAATGCCCTCCAGGTATGTATTGCTCCAATGCACCTCCCTTTCCACCCCCTGGATGGCATTCAAAAGGGTAGACTGCCCAACAATGAGCGTCTGGAGGAGGTCAATGATCTCCGCACTGAGGGCAGCAGGGGTAACTGGGGCAGGGCCTGAGGTGCCTGGGGCGAAGGAGATGCCCGGCTTCCTGGCCGAGCGGGCATGGGGCGAACGCTGAGGGGTTGCTGGGAGGGCGGAGCTGGTGCGCTGGGTGGCAGCTGTACCTGTTGTTGCGGTGGGCACGGATGTTGCCTCCACCACAAGGGAGCTCCCTTCCGAGGACGTGTCGGTGTCGCTGACGTCTCCACGGGTCCCCGTTGTGGTGCTCCCCTCGCCCTCCGTCTCACTGGTGAACTCGGAGTCGGTTGCAGGGCCCTCCGGGGCCATGTGAGATGCAGCTCCCTCGTGCGCCGATGCCACTTCTCCTCCGCCTGATGATGCTAATGCACACATGAACAGGAAAACCAAAAAAAAGGGGGGGGAGAAGAAAGAAAGACATGTTGAGTGCATGCATTGGCGGCACCGTTGGCGGAGAGGACAGACACAGAAGCCCCCTGCACTACGCCGCGCACTCGGGGTACACTACTCAATTATTGTGACTTGGCCTACAAGTCTAGGGAGGACAACTGCACACATAGGTGAGCCCGGGCCATGGATAGCTGTACTTAGCACCCTACAGAGGTGGGGGGCGGGGGCAAAAAGCCATGCCTAACGGAGGGGCCTAGCCTACAGAAACCGCCCTGGCCTAGAGATAGCCACAGCCCTCCTCCCCCACCCAGACACCTCCACTGTGCGCTAATATAGCAGAATGTGCTGAGACTCACCCCCTTGTGTCTGCTGTGATGTCCTCACGCGCCCATCCAAATCGGGGTAGGCCACCGCCAGGATCCGGGACATCAGGGGGGTCAATTGCCGTGTGGCACCCCTCCTAGGTTGGGAGGCCATCCCCAGCAGAGCCTCGGCGGTCTTTCTGCTCCCGCGGCGGATGTCCTCCCACCTCTTGCGGCAGTGGGTGCCCCGTCTGTTGTGGACCCCCTGGGCCCGGACGTCCTTGGCGATGGCACGCCAAATGTCGATCTTCTGATGGGCGCTGACCTATGTGACATGTACAGGGTGGGAAAAGAAATATCATCACTTTTCTGCATGGTCGATGTGAGTGGCCCTCCCTCCCCAACCTTGCCATGTGGCACATGCTCTCATCTGTCGTGCGTTGCATTCCTCATTCGCTCCCCTCCCCACCATCTTACATCCACCCCACTCAACACAGGCATAGCCCATACAACGTGCTCCTTGTGTACTTACCTGTTGGTCTGGAGGACCGTAGAGTAGCGCATACTGGGGGAGGACCCCATCAACAAGTTTCTCCAGTTCCCCAGATGTGAAGGCAGGGGCCCTTTCCCCAGTCGCAGCAGCCATTGTCTCTTCCAGACCGAGGTCACAGCAGCACTTGCAGTATAGGTCCTCTCCTGTGGATGATCAGGTCTCGAGTGATTAAGCAGATAGAAAATGGCAGTCACGCCCGCGGCGGTGCGTACTGCGGCGGTGCGTACCGCGACCGCGGGTGCACATCGTCATTGGCTCATGAGACCCATAGGGTTCAATGTTAACCAATGCTGCTTTGCGCCGCGGTCTTCGACCGCCTACCGCCACGGTGTGCCACGCCAGCGCATTGACCTCACATCCCATTGTCACACTTCACAGGTCAGGCAGCCGCCATTTCAAGGGCCCACATGGCTTAATTTCTACAGCGTCACACAGGCCTAGGCCTTGCATTGCCAGTCATACAAGCCATTCAATGCATAGCGAATCATGTACTGTGCAAGCTGTGGTTACGTACCTGTGGGTTGCTTGACTCTGTGCTCCATGTTGTCCTTCCTAGGCACCGTCCGCTGGGACTTGCGAGGAGATGGAGGAATCCTCCAGTGTACAGACCACTGGTGGACCTGTCGACAATGGAAGAAAGACATGTCATACTGACATACAGACTTGACCAAGCCACTATACAGGAACTGTGTGCCCAGCTGGAGCCAGACCTGATGTCCCCCATTCGCCAACCCACAGGGATTCCCCCTCTGGTGCAGGTTCTGTCAGTACTCCATTTTTTGGCAAGTGGATCATTCCAAACAACAGTGGCCATATCATCAGGGATGTCTCAGCCTATGTTTTCTAAGGTTTTGGCCAGAGTGTTGTTTGCCCTGATGAAATACATGCGGAGCTACATTGTTTTCCCTGAGGTGGGCGATTTGGCTACAGTGAAGGGTGATTTCTATGCCCTTGGACATATCCCCAACATCATTGGTGCCATTGATGGGACTCATGTGGCTTTGGTTCCCCCCAGTGAAAGTGAGCAGGTGTACAGGAACAGAAAAAGTTATCATTCGATGAATGTCCAGGTGGTCTGTTTGGCTGACCAGTATATCTCCCATGTAAATGCAAGTTCCCTGGGTCAGTGCATGACGCGTACATCATGCGAAATAGCAGCATCCCTTATGTGATGGAACAGCTACAGAGACACCGTGTGTGGCTAATAGGTGACTCTGGTTACCCCAACCTGTCGTGGCTACTTACCCCAGTGAGGAATCCCAGGACAAGGGCAGAGGAACGCTACAATGAGGCCCATGGGCGAACTACGAGGATTATAGAAAGAACCTTCGGCCTCCTGAAGGCCAGGTTTAGGTGCCTGCATATGACAGGTGGCTCCCTAATGTACTCACCAAAGAAGGTGTGCCATATCATCGTGGCCTGCTGTGTGCTTCACAACCTGGCTTTGCGACGCCAGGTGCCTTTCCTGCAGGAGGATGGTCCAGATGGTGGTGTTGTAGCAGCTGTGGAGCCTGTGGAGAGAGAAGAGGAGGAAGACGACGGGAACGACACAGACAACAGGGACACAGTGATACAACAGTATTTTCAGTAGCACACAGGTACGAATCAACCACGCCATTTTACATTTACTTAAAGTCTCCTGCCTCTCTACTGTCTGAGTTTCCCCCCAGTTCCTGTTAACTGAGTTGTGACTTTCCCTTCCGTTTTCAGAGCTGTGGGCCCCACTGCATGACCTCTGCTTTGTTTGCCCATGGACTACAGCTGTGTGACAGTGGTATGTTGTCATCACAATGTACCTGAACATGTTTGCACCGTTATGTCTAATACATTTGTTCAAAATACAAGCAGACTCCAGATTTTTTAAGTGCAATAAGGGATTTTAATAAAGTGATACATTTAGGAACATGATTGTAAAACGGTGATGGGTGATGGTGGAGTAATGTCCATGGCAGAGTCCAGTTTTCAGTCTCACAGGTGCATTGTCCATATGCCTGTGGAAGGATGGAGCAGGGGCAGTTCAAGGTTGGACAGGGTGACAATGTGGGACAGTGGGATGACATCAGAGGGTATCCTTTGCTGGCGGGGGTCTTGGCATCCTACTCTGTCTTCTTGTGAGATCTCAGGGACCACTTGCGGGGTGGTTCTTCTTCTGCAGGAGGTGGGGTTCTGGTGGCCGGTCGTTGTGTGGGGCCTCCTGTCCACTAGCGCCGGCAGAGGTGGTAGGCTGTTCCTGGTCCAGGCTAGTGACAGGGGCCCTTTGTGGTGCCACATGGTCCCGGAATGTGGTGACTATCTGGTTAAGGGCCACGACGATGGTCCCCATTGCGGAACTAATGTTCCTCAGTTCCTCTCTGAACCCCATGTACTGTTCCTCCTGCAGTACCTGGATCTCCTGGAACCTGGCCAGTACTGTAGCCATCGTCTCCTGGGAGCGGTGGTATGCTCCCATGATGGAGGAGAGGGCCTCTTGGAGAGTCTGTTCCCTGGGCCTGTCCCCCCCCTGTCGCACAGCAGCCCTCCCAGTTCCCCTGTTTCCCTGGGCCTCTGTCCCCTGGACGGTGTGCCCACTACCACTGCCCCCAGGTCCCTGTTGTTGTTGGGGTGGTGGGTCAACCTGGGTGCCCTGTAGTGGTGGACACACCGCTGATTGACGTGTCCTGGAGACAGAGGCATGGGCCCGCTGGGTGGGAGCTGTGCTGGTGTTCCCAGAGGGGGTTAGGTCTGGTGTAGCCTGTGGCTGTCTGTGGGGAACCGACTGTCCCGAGGTCCCCGATGGGCCGTGCTGGTCATCTGGGTCCAGGGAGACAGAGCTGCTGTCATCACTGGGGGCCTCTTCTGGGGGTGGGATGGACATCTCTGGACCCTCCGTGGCGGTGTGGTGGCGTTCAGGTCCTGCAGGGGTATAAGATTATGGTTATTGCTTCTGTGTGTGGCATTTCGTGTAATGGGTGGGTGGCCGTGTACCCCAGTGCTAGCATTCCCTTGTGGGGGCTTTTGTGACGGTGGCTTGTGGGGGTGATGGGTGTGTGCAGTGGGCATGCTTTGGTGATGGGTGTCCATGCTTTGGGGACGCATGCAGGGCTAGGTTTTGGGATGGGTGGGTTGTGATGGTGAGCCATTTGAAAGGAGTTGGTGTGATGGGGGTGGGGGTGAGGGTGGGGGTATGATTTGCCATGCAGGTGGGGTGGGGGGAATGAAGTAGTGGAGATTTGACTTACCAGAGTCCATTCCTCCGCCTACTCCTGCAAGGCCCTCAGGATGCAGGATGTGCAAGACTTCCTCCTCCCATGCTGTGAATTCTGGGGGAGTATGTGGGGGTCCGCCGCCAGTCCGCTGTACTGCGATGTTGTGCCTTGATACCATGGAACGCACCTTCCCCCGTAGGTCGTTCCACCGCTTCCTGATGTCGTCCCGATTGCGTGAATGCTGTCCCACAGCGTTGACCCTGTCCACTATTCTGCTCCATAGCTCCATCTTCCTGGCAATGGTGGTGTGCTGCACCTGTGCACCGAAGAGCTGGGGCTCTACACGAACTATTTCCTCCACCATGACCCTGAGTTCTGCGTCAGAGAACCTGGGGTGTCTTTGGGGTGCCATGGGGTGGTGTGGATGAGGTGAGGGGTGGTGTATGTGTTGTAGAATGTGGTGAGTGTGGTGGTGTATGGTGTTTTGTGCGTGGAAATTGTGTGGGTGATGTTGTGATTTGCCTCTGTGTGATGGTCTACTCTATGCTGTGCTGTCTCTCTCTGTCCTTCAGTCGCAATTGTGGTCGTAAGGGTTTGTGGGTGATGTGGGTGTGTGTTTTATATTTAATTGGGTGTGTGGGAGTGGTGTGTGTATGTGTCTCAGGTGTGTGTATTCTGATTTGTCCAATGTGGTAGTGTTTTGTAAAGGTGTGTGTATTTTGACCGCGGCGGTGTGTACCGCCAATGGAATACCGCAGTTGAAAGACCGCTGCAGGGATTTGTGGGTCGGAATGGCATGGGCGTATTTCTGTTGGCGTGACGGTGGAGGTTTGGTCATCGCCAGTTTTGCGCTGGCCGTTTGTGTGGCGGACTTTTGTTGATGTCGGGTTTTTGGCGGTTTGCCAGTTGCGGGTCAGAATGACCGTGGCGGTTTACTGCGACCGCGGCGATGTTATGGCGGTCTTCTGACCGGCGGTAAGCGCCTTTTACCGCCGAGGTCAGAATGACCACCTATGTTTGATTGACTGATCATAGATGGTTGACAGTTGGTCTGATCTACCACTAGGTTGACTTGCTCACTCAGCCTAACAAGTTGATTTTAACACTGTTGTCCATTCACAGAAATGTCCAAATATCACAAAGCTATGTTTTCCTTTCATATATTGCAAGTGGACCTCTACCCTACAGTGTTGGAGAAATGGCTAGATTTGAAGACCCCAATGCTGCCAGTAAGTTTCACCTTGTGCGTCATGTGTGGCAATCCAGGGTTTGGTGTGGGACAGTCTGAAGTGTGCAATGCAATGAATACAAGTTTTGCATGACCAATGCTATGATATCATTGGAGTTAGGATGGTGACATCATGTCTGTTGCAATGTTGAGCAATGAGAATGGCTTGATTGTTGCACAAGTGGCAACGTGTGCTGGTATGGAATTGTGGGAGTTAGGAAATGGAATGCATGGCCACAAATACATTGATGTCTGTCATGATAGATGTCAGACCAGCTGTTTATGTAGTTAGCATGCCTGTTGACAACAACTTTGCACAGTACGTTTAACAGTTCTGTGTGCCACACTCACTCACAAAATGGTACAGATGAAGGAAATGTATAGAGGCCTCTAGGGGGCTTATGTAGGAGTCATTTGAACCATTGGTGTTGCAGTACCTTTTGGATATAAATTGAGGCTGAAGTAGTGGCAGGAGCCATACTGTGCTGGATAACAGTCAGTAGAGTGTACAGTTAGTATACAACTCTGCTCCAGATGGTTGTGGGAAATGTCCATGAACTGTTCCAAGCTAGATCTCAGCAGAATTACCAACATAGTCGTGCCATCATAATATTTGTGAGTGATCTTGGTCACATCACATGTATATATGATGTGGATGCTGAATGCATTCCTGGTACTTTGATGATGTCTTACATGCATGTGCACATGATGTTCAATATATAAGAATACTATAGCAGCTCCCAGTGCAGTGCCAAACTTACTGTGGCCCTAAGGGCTCCCATACAACCACCATGTGTGTGCCACATTACAAACTTTGCACAACATAGCACAGGATAGGGGGCACTAGTTACGTAATCTGTAGACAACTTTAATGTGCTGGCCAGGCTTTGGCCAGACTTTATGGGGACATTGCATTATTTGTACATGTGGGCACATCATGAGCAATGGTGTGCCCCCTTGTAACATATGCTCAGACCAGGTCTTAAACCAGGACACATGAATGAAGCTTTACAAAACCCTAGAATAGCCGGTGGGAAGTTTCCAGTCCCCCTATCAGATGACATCCAACTTGCATCCATGATGCCTGGGCAAGCCTTGATGTAGCACCAGGGGTGTCCAAGAGATGGATTGCATATAAAGACCTCCGCATTGGAAATCTAGACATTTTGGGCCACATGATCCTCACAAGTTTGTTGGCCCAAATGTTGAGCAAGGACACATTAGTCTGCTCACCTCTGGGACCAGATGGTCAAAAATGGATAGCCGTCATCCCAGTGAAATGTACATGATACCGTAGATGGCTGATAGGAAATAGTCATAGATTAGGAGTAAGTCATTTTTAAGGAATGGGTGGTGGACTGATTGTGTCATCTGCAGATGCAGTATATATTATATGTCTATTCTACTGGCACCCAATTCTGTATTTAATGCTTTATTCTCCTCAATCTTCAGCTGCCAATATGACACCTGAGAAACGACATGCATTCTACAAATAGGCAGATACCGTCACCTTTTGATTGTGAATGCCGGATACCAGAGGACAGCGAGGAGGTTCCAGAAGGAAAAGACCAAAGGGACATGGCATGCATAACCACATGGGGGACCTCCGCAGGAGCCACAAAAGAGCAGGGCACATTAGCGAAAAACATCAGGGGTCCAGTGGGCCTCTGTGGTTCCGATCCCTCCACATCTACTGCACCTGTTACAAGCCAGGCACTCGTGCAACCACCTGCTGCAGTCTTCAGTCCAAACTGTGAAAGTGACATGAGAAGGGACATGGCTGCCATGCTGGCCAGATTGGACAGGTTGGAGAAGGAAAGTACAAAAAATTGCAATTTACTTAAGTACTGCAAAAGAAAATTGAAGAAATTGTGATGGGTCAGTGTCACAACCTCCCAGTTCCTTTCCTCTCCTTTTTAATGTTCTTCATTTTTTTAGACTTGGTTTTAGATGGGTAGTGTTAGGTTGGTGAAATAAGGGTAGGGTAGGCATAGGTTAGAGTAAGTATAATTAGGGGGTGGGTTTTAGTACATTCTTTTTAATTGTGGGGGTTGGGTAGGGGGTTATGTTGGGATATATATGTAAAAAAATAAGAAAAATAAGAAAATATATTAAAAACTAAATATCACAAAAATTTATATATTTTTAATCCATAGGTTAAGTAAGTACATATGTAGTCATAGTTTATGTGGTCCTACTTGTATCATGTCTCTTAAGGGGGTGGGGAACAATGTTTAGAGTGTGGCATTACATGGATAACAGTTTAGAATAGGTTAGATAGGTGTGGTTGTAAATTAAAGTAAGTAAGTTTAGGTTAGTTTAATCTAGGGTGTTTTTTAGGATAGGGTTAGGTATGTAGTTTTAAATATTTTTAAATAAATCATGTTTGTATAAGATTATCTTTTGCCATGTTATTGAGAGTCTGGGTGTTCTCATGTGTGACTGGCAAAGTTGGGGGAATGGCCTACGGCATGCTTACTGTCTTGATTTCCATGGTTTCCTATGTGCATCCCCTATGACCAAAGAGCTGTCTGATTGGCTGCTAAATAACCTCAAATAGTCCATACATGTGCAATCCACTGTTCCAGCCATCAACATTGTGTATGTATACGTTATATTGGACAGGTAAGTATGGAACTTCAACTGTCATTGGTGGGATCCTGCAGTTTCATTGTTGTCACGTGTGGCACATATGACAACTGGCAAATTTGGAAATTTATCCTGCTACACGGAGACATGCCCATCACTGATAAGGTTAGCCTCTTCTGTACCACACATATTAGTTGTACTGGTACTCCAATCTGAGTAAATTACCATTGACTTGGTTCTGAGCCCCACATGCCTTATGTCAAATTCCAAGGATTTCTGTTCAATATATGTAGAGAATACTCTGTAAATTAGTTGTAGCTGACAGCACCATCATTCACCCTTTTCATGTTAGGATCCTAGTGTGTGGCTTTGGGTCTGACAGTAATACATTCATGTAATGATGTTCTGTACTCATTAACATGGATTCACACAATGCAATCATTTAGCTGAGTAGATGGATCACAGTAAACGTAGAAATGTTACATGTGAACAAGGTGTTTTATTTACAGTTGCAATTGTAATTTAAAATGTTATACAATGTCGAGTTCACAGACCCCATGAGAGAACCTTAGCCATTTGTAGTACAATCAGAGTCCAGGAGTGAGGGACATGTCATGAGACATGGTTATAAGAAGTGTGCATTAGTGAGGAGGTTTAAAATTGCCAATAGGTAAGAATAGAGACAATGACAGTACATAGCATACAAGTCAACATTGGTGGAGTGAAGAAAGCACATTTCCTGCTGTCACAACACTGGCATGATCCTAAGCCCAGAACAAAGGAGATACTGTCCATATGGCATATACTGGTGCTACCAGGTGGTTTTCCTTGTGGATGTTGTTCCTTTAACATATTCATCCTCTGATGTGTGTGGTGCCTCCTGTGCCATGGGTGGTTCTGTTGTCAAGGAGGCCACACACATCAGGGGATAAAGATGTGGAGTCAAAGGTCCCGGCAGCTGCCATTTGTGGGAACACATAAGGCATCACTGCAGCAAGGAGGAACTGCTGATTTTTCAACACTGCAGCAACATCACAGTGGTAGGCAGTCATGTTTTCTCTGACGGAGGACACTTCCCGCTGTATGGACTCCAGGGTATTCTGTATAGATCTCAGCCGGTTGTCTATCATGCTGCTGCCACTTTGGGAGGGCAATTGTTGAAGCCTCAGCTTTATAACAGCAGCTATGATGGCCAGGGACATCTGGAGTACACGTAGCAGGGAGTGGGTGCCTCGGATGGCAGCTGAGTTGTCCTTAATTGGACTGAGGCACCTCTGCACTCCTTCTAGGCTGCATGCCATGGTCTCCATCCCCATACGCAACTGCTTGGCCAGCTCTCCCTCGACTCCTACCACTGTCCTCTAAAAGGTAATCTCTGGGTCCTCGGAGTCTTGGACTGTGTCAATTCTGTCTGGTGGTGTGTGTTGGTAGCTGGGTGGTTTATGTGGGGACCCCACAACGCTGTGTATCCTCCCTGTGACTGGAGGCTGTGTCTGGAGGGATCCTAGGATATCCTGGAGACTCTACATATAAGGTCGGCAGCTGGTCATCCATGTCATCTGTAAAATCCAGGGAAAGGATGTTGGCAGGAGGTAAGCCATCATCCTCTGCAATGAAATAGTGAAAAGTCAATCTTAGATTGTTGTGGCTGTTGACATGGCACATCATTTACTTGCTACTGGAGGCTCAGCCATGTGTTACAGACCCAAGGTTGTAGTTGTATATTATGTGTAGCATTGTGCTTAACACATGGGTCAGGCTCACAAGGTATTTTGGGGCAAGTTTAGGTGCCCCTAGCGTAACCTGAGCCTTTCTTTTTGTGACACTCAGGTAGCGCAATGTCCTCTGATCATTTTACAATGTGCTGCTAAGTGACTTATTGCGGCTTAATTCCATCTTGTAAGAAGGACCCCTTCACATGTACTTCTTTGTGCGGTAGGGGCGTGCAATGAGTGTTAAACCAGAGTCCTTCCCAAACTATCACACCAACTCAAGCATGGCATTGGCATGGTGCAATGATGTTAAATGCCATATTTACGTCTCATTTGGAAGTTGTATCATGTGTGCTGCATTTATCAACACACATAGACAGGGCTAATGGCCTTTTAATAATGTGTTTGTGCAGAAAGGTGTTCCTTCCTGCACAAAAAACAATCTCCCCCTCAATGCAGCCATCATTGCACTATGGTGCAAGGCTTGCTGCATTGGCCCACATCAGCTAATTTAGCCCCGGCACACAGGGGTGCCTCGTATTCTAGTAAATACTGGCCATCAGTGAGTTTTGAAAATGACGGGGCACAACGCTGTCACATTTGGTGTAGCGTGGCACACTATATTTTCCTATTAGATCTCTGACTTTTTATCCCACACCACCTACTTCTTTGTAAGCTCCTTGTCCCTGTCACAATGGTGGCATGTAATTAGCCTTCCTATTCACCATGGTGGATATTGCCACAGTGGTGTAATGTGTGCTGTCACTCTTTTGGTGAATTGATGCATTGGCACCGTGAATGATGATACTAGTGCAGCATAGCACAGGTCCATCGCATACAATGCTTTTGTTACATCCTCAACTGCCTGCAGCAGGCCCCACACATGTGCTAATTGGAGGTGAAAGTGCAACCGTTATGGATTGTCTGTCCCATTAGATTGTCCTTCCCTAAATTTGGAACATTCCGTTGCATACAAGACATCAGCATCAGGCGTGTGTTGGTGTAAGGATGTTGAATGTGGATCAATGCATGCATTTTGTGGCTTTGTAGATGTGGCACTAGTGGAATGTGAAGCTTGGTTCTACATGGGCTGTTATTTGAATGATGATACAGTTGCATTACAGGCTAGTGACATTGTGCTGGTAGTGCTTGATTGTTGCCACTTGTGCCAGTTCTCACACACGTTGAATATACCACTAAGCAGTAGACCAACCTTTCACCCAAGACACTCTGGCCCTCATTACAACTCTGCTTGTCGGTGATAGAGTGGCAGTAATACCGCCAACAGGCCGGTGGAAATTACTACCAAATTATGACCATGGCAGTGAGAACTCAGATAGACAGCCACTTTACCACACCGACCGCCCGGGCGGATACAACAGGCACCACTGCGGTAGCCACCTACAGCCAGGCGGAAGTCAATGTTGTGCATACTGTATTAAGACCCTGCAATCTGCCACCTTTTCCAGGGCGGCACCAACGACATCAAAAGCCTGGCGGAAATACTGAAATGAAGGGAAACAACTCACTTTGGAGACACAGGAAACAACTGCGCCACCATGGAGCCTGAGCTGCAGATCTTCCCAATGATCTTCTACGTCCTGCTCCACCACGAACACCAATGACAGCGAAAACGACCATGGTGAGTACAGCCGCCTAGCACACGGGGAGGGGGGAGGAAAAAGAGAGTGACACACACACACACGCACAACACACACACCCACCCCAACACCATAGACACAATCGGATGCAGTACGAAAACATATTTACCCCATACTCCTCAGGAATAATGCAAGGACTACAGGAGTAGATGAAAGTGTGTGTAATAATATAAATACATCAAAAATACGTATATCAATTCTAAATTTGTATACACAGGTACAAATCAAGGGGCACAGCCCAGTCCTCAACGTGCGTGGGTCACAGGGCCACAGCACATAGTCCAAGGCCCCACTTCTTTCCTGCAATAACAACGGGGAGAACACTGCAGGGGCATCAGTTCGAAAATAGGCAGGCACATCAGGGGGACAGGGAACGAGGTCGAGCACCTCAGCCGGCAGATGGAACTACACCACTGGTCCTGGAGGGGCCAACATGCCAATTGCTCTTTGTCCTGGGGAGTGCAAGGTCACAGTCTCAGATGTGGGTGTCATACACACAGGATTTGCAGGGGGCATGCCGCACAACCGCCCATGGATGCAGGTCTAATGAATGTCTGCAGGCGGTGATGGCTGCTCAGTAGTGGTAGTGGTGCTGCTGCTGCTGGTGGTGGCAGTAGTGGGGGAAGCTCTAGCCCATCCCCTGCGCCTCGGACAGCTACCTACTGTTGGTGGTGGTGCTGCTGGTGATGCTAGTGGTGGCTGTGGGAGGAAGCTCCAGCCCATCCTCTGTAGCCTCAGATGGCAAAAGCTGGGGATGGCTCCTTGCCCTTCCTGGCAGCACTTGGCGCAGGCACCCTTTCCGTGAGACTGGCTGGTGGCCTGGATCCTTTACCACCACAAGTTGCTGTGGACACTACTGGGCCCGTGGAGCGGGTAGCTTGAGGTGCTTGTCTGGGTTTTACACACCCTGGCAAGACATGTAGTATGGGAGGAGGGGTAGGGAAGAGGTCAATGGTGGAGAGGAAAAACATCTTAGGAACATTGGGGTGGGAGAAGTTTTGGGAGTGGAGGAAGAGGGAGTGGTTGTGGGAGGTGTCTGTCTGCTGTTTTTGGGTGCAGGTGCATGGGCTGGATGCTGTTGTGAGGTAGATTTCTGTTGGGTGTCTGAGTGCTTGCGTTTGTGTACCTTGGGAGGAGGGCATAGACACAGTTGGAGAGGACACAGGGGACGTGTGCATGGCTGTTGGGGTGGTGTCTGCCAGTGAAGTGTCTGTTCTGATAGGTGTGCCGGTGACGTCGGAAGTGGCTGAGGATGGAGTGCATGCAGGTGTGAGTGGAGATGCAACTGGGAGGGAGGTGGAGGAGGAGGAAGAGGGGGACACAGTGGAGGCAGTGGATGTTGGTATGTCTGCATCTGTATGGTGTTTGTGTGAGTGCCTGCGGGATGATGTGTGGTGCTTGTGTTTGCCTGAACCACTCTTGTGTGTTGTCTTGTGTGCATGCTGGTCTTCCTGTGTGCTTGGGATAGTCTGGGGTTGAGGGGAATGGGACTGTGTAGAGGAAGTTGGAGGGGGGAGGGTGGAAACAGGGACAATGACTGCCATCAGAGTGGAGGCCAGAGCCTGGATAGATCTCTGTCAGGCCGCCAAGCCATTGTGAATGACCTCCAGAAATGCATTGGTTTGTTACATTTGGGCTGCCAGCCCCTGGATGCCATTCACAATGGTTGACTGCCCAACAGAGATGGATCGCAGGAGGTCACTAGCCTCCTCCCTAAGGGCAGCATGGCTCACTGGGGCAGGGCCTGAGGTGCCTGGGGCAAAGGAGTTGCCCACCCTTCTGGGTGAGCTGGCACGGGCAACTTACTGAAGGGCTGCTGGGAGGGCGGTGCTGGTACAGGGATTGGGGGCTGCACCCGTAGCTGGGATGGTCTCTTTCATGGTCACAGAAGTGTCCACCACTACCAGGGAGCTTCCATCTGATCGGAGGAGGTGTCTGTGTCCGAACTGTCCCCTCCAGTCTCCGCTTTGGTGCTCCCCTTGCCCTCCGTCCCACTGCTGCCCTCAGCGTCGGTGAACTCTGCCTCCAGGGTCCTGTGGGATGCTGCTCCCTCTGTCACCGGTGCCTCTTTCCCTCCACCAGATGATGCTAATGCACATAAGGACAGGATGACAAAACAAAAAGGGGGGGAAGAGACAAAGGAAACACTTGGTCAATGGCTGCACCAACACCACCGCTGGCGTACACAGCAACCTCACACACTGGGAACAGTGCACTAGCAGTAACAATGCTAGTCACCAGGGCATGGGAAGGGACACATACCACCAACTACAGCAAACCTAGACCCACACAGCCCTGCCCAGTAGTGGATGCCTACTAGCTAGGTAGGAGGAACATCACTTTTGAACCCTGCCCAACATGGGACCTACTCTGCAATATCAGGCCTGGCCTAGGGGCACCCACTGACACATCCCCCACCCGGATACCACCCTACCATGCGTACGTTGTAATGATGGGCATTGTACTCACCCCCTTGTGGCTGCTGTGATGCCCTTAAGCGCCCATCCAGCTCAGGATAGGCCACCGCCAGTATGTGGGCCATCAGGGGGTCAGGGTTCGACAGGCACCCCTTCCTCATTGGGAGGCCATCCCCAGCTGGGCCTCTGACGTCTTCCATCCACAGCGTCTCAGGTCCTCCCCCGTGTGCGACGGTGGGTGCTCCGCCTGCCGTAGATCCCCAGGGTCCGCACGTCCTTGGTGATGGCACGCCATACACCCTTCTTTTGATGGGCGCTGACCTGCAGAGTAAATACAGACAGGGAAAGGTATTACTCAGACCGTCCATGGCCCTCCATATGCCTTCCCATCCCCATTTGCACAGACATGGCCTAGCACACAATCTGCACGTCGCCCAGGGGACATACACCCCCCCACACGAAGCCTTAACACACACACCACTCCATGCATTCGTGCCCCATGCATTGTGCTCACAGTGTACTCACCTGTTGGTCTAGAGGCCCATACAGCAGTCAGTACTGAGGTAGGACCCCATCCACCAGTCGCTCCAACCCCGCAGAGGTGAAGGGAGGGGCCCTTTCCCCAGTCACACGAGCCATGGTAGCTTCCAGACACAAGTCACAGCAGCACATGCAGTGTAGGTCCTCTCCTGTTGAAGGTTAGGTAGAAAGTGAGAGAACAGATAGAAAATAGTGGTGATGTCCACGGCAGTGCATACCGTCACCGCCGGCGTTCATCACCGTTGGCCACTGTACCCCATAGGGGCCAATAATATCCAATGAGGCGTTGCATGGCGATTCACGACCACCTCCCGCAACAGCGCCCAACGTCAGAGGAATTACCTCGCTTCCACCTGTTCATCCACACAGGACAAGCGGACACCATTTCAGGGGGTGGGGCAGGGCCTGGATTACGACTGCGTCACAGTTCACAATTGTACAATCTGGACAAATGCAACAAATACATTTCAGAATTACATCATGCATTGTACTGTTGTGGCTCCAATGTACAGTTTATGACCGGCTCCTCACTCTTTTGCCCCTAGAAAGCAACTGCTGCGGATGAATAGGAGATGGAGACATACCCCCGTGTACAGACCACTGCCACCACTGAGCAACAATGGAGGACAGGCACATTATCCTCACCTACAGACTTGACAGGGCCACAGTCACAGAGTTGTGTGCCCAACTGGAGCCTGACCTGAAATCTGCTATCTGTCCCCCCGACTGGGATCCCTCCTCTTGTGCAAGTCCTATCTGTGCTCCATTTTCTGGCGGTAAGTGGGATTTACTGCCATATGTCATAATGAGGGTCTCTATCTTTTCGGATGGTGAGATTGCAGCTACTTGTACAGCTGCAAACATGGGCCCTCATTATGACATTGGTGGTAAATCCCACTTACCGCCATGCTGACTGCCGCCAACATACCGCCACGTGGCGGATATCTGTTCACCATATCATGACACACACCAATCCGGCACTATTCAGCCACAGACACAAGTCCGCCAAACTAAAGGTCAGTGATAAATTGGCGGTATCAAAACCCACACTGTTACGCCAACAGAACAATGCCCACCACATTATGACCCATGAATCACCACGGCGGGCATTCAATGGTGGTAAACCATTGGCGGTACTTACCGCCACACTCAAAATACACACACTCAAACAAACCCTTTACCATTTATCATTGTCACCAGAGAGAGACAGCAAGACCACAGACAAGACCAGAGGCACATACCACGATCACCTATACACCACCCACACACCTCACAACACACACCCCAACACATCACCCGACATACCCTCACCCACACTACTCACACAACACCCATGGCACCACAACGGCACCCCAGATTCTCTGAGGAGGAGCTGAGGGTCATAGTGGAGGAAATTATCCGGGTAGAGCCACAGCTATTTGGAGCACGGGTGCAGCAGATATCCATTGCTAGGAAGATGGAGCTATGGTGGAGCATTGTTGACAGGGTCAACGCTGTGGAACAGCACCCCAGAACAAGGGACGACATCAGGAAGAGGTGGAATGACCTACGGGGGAAGGTGGGTTCCATAGCAGCAAGACACCAACTAGCTGTACAGAGGACTGGCGGTGGACCCCCACCTCCTCCCCCACAACTAACAACATGGGAGGAGCAAGTCTTGGCAATCATGCATCCTGAGGGCCTAGCAGGAGGACTAGACTCTGGTAAGTCAACTCTATACTACTGTCAGCCCCCTACTTGTATGCCATCACATACACCCACCCTCGCACCCATCACTCCACCACTACCCACACACCCCACCATCACATCTCACCCATCCCAATGCCAAGTCCTGCATGCACCACCAATGCATGGACACCACTCACAGACCTGCATGGACACCTATTACCAAATCATGCACATTGGAGAGAATCAGCTAGCCCACCACATACCAACTTACACAAGTTAAAGCTGCCAGGAAAAATATAACCTAAGAGGGCAACCCACTGATGCACAAAATGTGGCACACAGAAACAATAACACTGCATTTACATCCCCACAGGTATCGCAGCCAATGTCACCAGAGAAGAGGTGCCAGCAATAGCAAGTCCCCCCACAGAAGAGGCCCACAGTGATGACAGCGACTCGGCTCGCCTGGATCTGGATGACCAAGCTGGCCCATCTGGGACCTCTGAACAGTCGGTTACCCGGGCAGAGTCACACACCACCACAGAGCCTCTCCCATCTGGAAACACCACCACAGCACCCACCCTGCCTACCCCACCTCTGTCCCCAGGACATGTCAATCAGCAGTGTGTCCACCACTACAGGGACCCTAGGGCACCCCCTATACCCAAGACAATCAGGGGCCTGGGATCAGTGGCAGTGGGCACACGGTTCAGGGGACAGAGGCACAGTACAATCCGGAAGCTGAGAGGACTGCTGTGCGCCAGGGGGAGGACAGACCTAGGGAACCAACTCTCCAGGAGGAACTCCAGAGATCCTGGGAGCATACCAACATTCCCAGAATACTCTGGGCCAGATCCTGGACAACGTGCAGGAGAACAGGTGGCTGCAGGAGGGACAGTACCAGGGGATCAGGGAGGACTTGCAGGCCATTAACACCACCCTGGTCTCCATTGCAGGGGTGCTGGCAGACATGGCCAACATTATGAGGGAGGCAGCCTCACAACAGTGGGCCCCTGCCACTAGCCAGACAATTGAACTACCTTACACCTCCGCTGACGCTAGTGGACAGGAGGCCCCACCACAGGACCAACAGGCCACCAGCACCCCTCCCCCTGCAGAAGGGGAACCACCCTGCAAGTGAACCCTGCGATCCAGGCGGAAGCCAGAGACTATTGCCAAGACCAGGAAATAAGACTCTCCTGATTGTTACCCTTGTGTCCCACTCTCTCACCCGGTTCACCTTGAACTGCCATTGCTCCCCTTCCTATGCCCCCTTGGACAATGCACCTGTGCTACAAATAGACTAGAACTATACACTGGACCTTCCTCCATCATCACCCCAGCCCATTGCACTTCCCCCTTTTCCTCTTCGCACTGCAATAAACACAGTGTAACCCACCATAGCTGGGGGAAAGGGCCTCTGCTTTTACCACGGCGGAGTTGGAGCGACTGGTGGATGGGGTCCTATCCCAGTACCGACTGCTGCATGGGCCTCCAGACCAACAGGTGAGTACACTGTGAGCACGATGCATGGGGTATGAATGCATGGAGGGGTGTGTGTGAAGGGCTAGTGTAGGAGGGGGTTGGTGTCTGTCCCCTGGGCTATGTGCAGCTTGTCTGCTAGGCCATGTCTTTGCAAATGGGGATGGGAAGGGGTATCGTGGGCCATGAGTGTAACAGGCAGGACCGTCGGAGTAATACCAATCCCTGTCTGTATTCTCTCTGCAGGTCAGCGCCCATCAAAAGAAGGGTATATGGCGTGCCACCGCCAAGGACGTGCGGACCCTGGGGTCTACGGCAGGCGGAGCACCCACTTTCACAAACGGTGGGAGGACCTGAGATGCTGGGCACAGCAGACGGCGGAGGCCCAGCTGGGGATGGCCTCCCAACGAAGAAGGGGCGCCCGTCTAACCCTGACCCCACTGATGGCCCACATACTGGCGGTGGCCTAGCCTGAGCTGGATGGGCGCTTGAGGGCATCACAGCAGCCACAAGGGGGTGAGTACAGTGCCCATCTTTACAACTTACGCATGGTAGGGTGGTATCCGAGTGGGGGAGGTGTGTTTGTGGGTGCCCATAGGCCAGGCCTGACATCGCAGAGTAGGTCCCATGTTGGGCAGGTTTCAGAAGTGATATTCCTCCTACCTAGCTAGTAGGCATCCACTATTTGGCAGGGCTGTGTGGGTCCCAGGTATGCTACAGTTGGCGGTATGTTTCCCACCCCATGTCCTGGTGAAGGCATTGTTACTGGTAGTGCACTGCATAGTGCGTAGGCCTGTTCCCAGTGTGAGAGGTTGCTGTGTACGCCAACTGTGGTAGCAATGCAGCCATTGACCAAGTGTTTCCTTTGTCTCTTCCCCCCCTTTTTGTTTTGTCATCGTGTCCTTATGGGCATTAGCATCATCTGGCGGAGGAGCAGAGGCACCGGTGACAGAGGGAGCTGCATCCCACAGGAACCTGGAGGCAGAGTCCACCGACGCTGAGGGCACCAGTGGGATTGAGGGCAAAGGGAGCACAAAGGCAGAGACTGGAGGGAACAGTTCAGACAAAGATACCTCCTCCGATGAAAGCTCCCTAGTGGTGGTGGACACTTCTGTGACCACCCCAGCCACAGGTATAGCTGCCACCCCCTCCCAGCAGCCCCTCAAAGAGTTGACCGTACCCCCTCACTCAGGCGGGTGGGCATCTCCTTTGCCCCAGGCACTTCAGGCCCTGCCCCAGTGAGCCCTGCTGCCCTGAGTGACGAGACTATTGACCTCCTGCGATCCATCTCTGTTGGGCCGTCAACCATTGTGAATGAGATCCAGGTGCTGGCAGCCCAAATGCAACAAACCAATGCATTTCTGGAGGGCATTCACACTGGCTTGGCGGCCCAACAGAGATCAATCCAGGCTCTGTCCTCCTCTCTGATGGCAGCCATTGTCCCTGTTTCCACCCTCCAACTTCCTCTATCCAATCCCATTCCCCTCAACCTCAACCTATCCCAAGCACACAGGCAGACCAGCATGCACACAAGACAACACAGAAGAGTGGTCTAGGCAAACTCAAGCACCACACATCATCCCACATGCACTCAAACAAACACCATACAGATGCTGACATACCAACATTCACTGCCTTCAAGGTGTCCTCCTCCTCTTCCTCCTCCTCCTCCTCCACCTCCCTCCCAGTTGCGTCTCCACTCACACCTGCATGCACTACATCCTCAGCCATTACCGCCATCACCAGCACACCTATCAGAACACACCTCACTGGCAGACACCACCCCAACAGCCATTCACACGTCCCCTGTGTCCTCTCCCACTGTGTCTGTGCCCCCCTCCCAAGGTGCACAAATGCAAGCACTCAGACACCCAACAGCCATCACAACAGCATCCAGCCCATGCACCTGCACCCAAACACAGCAGACAAACACCTCCCACAACCACTCCCTCTTCCTCCACTCCCAAACCTTCCCCCTCTTGCAGCCCCAATGTCCGTAAGACGTTTTTCCTCTCCTCCATTTACCTCTTCCCTGCCCCTCCCCCCTGTCCTTCACATCTGGCCAGGGTGTGTAAAACCCAGGCAAGCACCTCAGCCACCTAGTACACGGGCCCAGTAGTGTTCACAGCAACTAGTGGTGGTAAAGGATCCAGGCCACCAGCCAGCCTCATTGAAAGGGTACCTGCCCCAAGTGCTGTCAGGAAGGGCAATGAGCCATCACCAGCTTCTGCCAGGAAGGGCAAGGAGCCACCCCCAGCTGCTGACCTGAAGAGGAAGGAGCCATCCCCAACCTCTTCCAGGAAGTGCAAGGGGCCTGCACCAGCAGGCAGGAAGGAGAAGGGGCCTGGTGCAGGGCCTTAGTCGGAGCCCCCACCACCAACCATGGTTGTACAGCCATCCGAGGCTGCAGGGGATGGGCTGGAGCTTCCCCCCAACAACCACCACCAGCATCACCAGCAGTACCGCCACTAGCAGTGGGCAGCTCTCCGAGGCTGCCGGGGATGGGCTGGAGCTTCCCCCACTACGGCCACCACCAGCAGCACCGCCACCAACAGTGCACAGCCCTCCGAGGCTGCAGGAGATGGGCTGGAGCTTCCTCCCACAACCAGCACCAGCTTCACCAGCAGCACCACTGCCATTACTGAGTAGCCACCCGAGGCTGCACGGGATGGGCTGGAGCTTCCCCCCACTACCGCCACCACCAGCATAACAAGCAGCACCACCACCAGCAGTTGGCAGCCATCCGAGGCTGCAGAGGATGGGCTGGAGCTTCCCCCCACAACCACCACCAGCATCACCAGCAGCACCATTGCCACCACTGAGCAGCCGTCACCGCCTGCGGACATTCATTAGACCTGCATCCATGGCCTGTTGTGTGGCCTGACTCCTGCAAATCCTGTAGGTATGACACCCACTTGAGAGACAGTGACCTTGCACTCCCTAGGATCAGAAGCACAGGGCATGATGCCCCCTCCAGAACCAGTGGGTATGGCACCCACTCACCCCATCCTCCCCAGGATCAGAAGCACAGGGCACGATGCCCCCTCCAGAGCCAGTGAGCAAGTCACCCACTTGAGAGACTGTGGCCTTGCACTCCCCAGGACCAAGCACAGGGCATGTTGCCCCCTCCGGAGCCAGCGGGCAAGTCACCCACTTGAGAGACTGTGGCCTTGCACTCCCGAGGACAAAGAGCAATGGGCATGTTGCCCCCTCCAGATCATGTGGGCAAGTCACCCACTTGAGAGACTGTGGCCTTGCACTCCCCAGGCAAAGAGCAATGGGCATGTTGCCCCCTCTAGGACCAGTGGTGTTGTTCCATCTGCCGGCTGAGGTGCCCCCCGTTACCCGTCCCCCGAAGGTGCCTGCCTATTTTCGAGCTGATACCTCTGCAGTGTTCTCTCCGTGTTGTTGAAAGAGCAGGAGACAAGTGTGGCCTTGGACTATGTGATGTGGCCCCGTAGCCCATGCACGGTCAGGACTGGGCTGTGCCCCTTGATTTGTACACGTGTATATAAATTTAGATTTGATATACGTATTTTTGATGTATTAACATTATTACACACACTTTCATCTGTGCCTGTAGTCCTTGCATTGTTCCTGAGGGGTACGGGGTAAATATGTTTTCTTACTGCATCTGATTGTGTGTATGGTGTTGGGTGTGTGTGTTGTGCGTGTGTCACTCTCTTTTTCCCCCCCTCCTCCCCTGTGTGCTAGACGGCTGTAATCACCGTGGTCGTCTTCGCCGTCATTGGTGTTCATGGTGGAGCAGGACGTGGAAGATCATTGGGAAGATCTGCAGCTCGGGCTCCATGGTGGCGTGGTTGTTCCCTGTGTCTCCAAAGGTGAGTAATTTCCCTTTTGTGGATTGTTTCCGCCAGGCTTTTGATGTCGTTGGTACCGCCGGGGAAAAGGTGGCAGATTGCAGGGTCTTAATACGGTGGGTTGAACATTGCCTTCTGCCTGGCTTTAGGCGGCTACCGCCGTGGTGCCTGTTGTATCCACCCTAGCGGACGGTGTGGTAAAGTGTCTGTCTATCTGAGTTCACACAGCCGTGGTCATAATTTGGTGGTAATTACTGCCACTTTATCACCGACCGCCAGGATTGTAATGATGGGCCATGATGTTCACAGACATGCTCCATGTGTTGTATGTGTTTTATTTTGTGGCCATTCCCCTATGGTGCATAGAGCTGTGTGTTAGTTGCTGTGGGTTCACCCTGTGTGGTTTGGTTACACAGGTTTCACATTTTAGGCCAGATTTTTCCTCAAGTGGCACAGCTCAGTGCTGCAGCAATATGTAGTGCATGACGCTGCACCAGTTTAGAAATACACGCATGTGCCATGTTTAATAGAATACGGTACATCCCTGCAATTCCCCCTGCGCCTGCACAGATTTGTTCTCCCTGCACCAAAACAGGCATTGTTGCAGCATGACGAAGGGGTGCCTGCCTTGAGGGGATAAATTGTTTATCTGCAGGGAGGTGTCCCTTCTGCACATGTACAAGCTGTTTTTGCTAAAGTGGCATTTCAATGTGTGCTGCAAGACGTAGCACACATGTGAAGGGCAATGAGACAAAGGGGAAGGTAAGCATTTTGGCCTGTTACACCACCTTTAAACAGTCCCCTGAGGTGGTACTGACTTCAGTCCGAGTCACTGATGTACAAGTTGTGTAGGATCAGAAGTCTTTGACAATAAGCAATGGGTGTTGTCATGGCACAGCCACTGCCACACTATTTGCACATCCCTTCCTGGAAATGTGCAGCATATTTACATGGTGGACCATAGCCATAGTGAGTGGCTTATGTCCACGTTGTGTATATGTTTGATTCCAGTGCACAACAAAAGCGTCAGTACATTAGTGGCTTGGGTGGGGATGGTGAGTCTTGATTCAGGGCCTATGTGTCCCGATGCAACCCTTTAGCATGCATTGAGTGTATCCTATGTGCCTCCCCCTTCTGCCATTTGCGGAATTCCAGATATTCTCCCTCTGCAACTTAGTGGTAGTTCTTGGTAGTCTGGGCTGTCCTGCAATTCCTGTGACTTGCTCCTTCGGGATGACCGCAGAGACCATCTCCTCCAGCTGATCCAGGTCCTCCTGTGGTGCGTGACTTCCACCTCCAGTCTGTAGTCCTGCCTTTTGGTTCCTGGCCAGTTTCTCCTTAGTCCTGCACTTCCAATCATGCCAGTGCATCTTGCAATTGATGACAGTCCTCTTTACCTCTACCACACTGTTGACTTTGTTTACTATTGCCTGCCATATTACGTCTCTCCTACCGACTGGCAATTTGGAGGTGACAACGAGCTAGTGTTGGGGCTCTGTCACCTCTCTGACCAGGATGGCATGCTCCTCCTCACTAAAGCCACACTTGTGCTTTCTCTTCTCCTTCACCAAGGACTTTGCTGGACCCTCCTGGCTGGTACTTGGGTGTTTGGGGTCTCCCTGGGGTCTCTCCTGGCCTGCAATCTCCATTTTGTCTTTCAATTTGTATTCTGCATTTTTCTTGCTTGTGCATTTGTTTTTGATGCAAATGTTACAAATACGTGCCGCAAAGCAGTCTAGCGCCACTTTTGCAGCATCAGCATCATTTTTCCATATGGCATGTCGTAATGGTTAGTGTCATTTTTTTTTTACACCAACCATTCCTTAGCACAATTTTGAGTCATTTTTTAGATATGGCTCTAGGGAATGACGCCAGCTTGTGTTAAAAACTTTGAGGCACAACTGCGCTTGTGCATCATTTTTCATAAATATGGCCCTTAGTTTATACCTGAACCAGTTTTAAATAAAAGTCACTCTGGGTTCTGGGCTACAAGAAATACATAATGTTGACTTATTAATATTTAAAAGGAAGGTTTTTTTCCTTGTCAAAGGAATTATTCTAACAGGTCAGGCTGCGGTTTAAACTGCATCAGTGAGACACGAAGGTAGGCTTGGAGTCATATTTCCTTTGTCACACCAGTGGATGGCACAATATGTGATAAAGTTCTCAGTTCATATTTAACTTTATATGCCATGTGTGCATTTCTGCACCTTATGCTATCGACTTATAGGAAAGTTAAATATGCCAATCATAGGTTAGCTAATATGATAAGATTTTAGAGCAAAAGCACAGGGCCTGAGTAGCAGTTAAAAAAAATAGGAGCATCAATCCAAGCAAAATGGCAGTAATCACGCCAAGGAACACTTCTCTCACACAGCCACTAAATTACTACAGAATACGGTATTTACTGTGTCCAGTAAAATCTCTGATTCAGAGTTATCCCAGTGACAATGACGAACAGCATGTGGAATTTGGTGATTCCTGCACTAAATGCACATTGCTAAACAAAATCTTCTCTCACACCATTTCAAGGTCTGCAAGTATTAATTATCAATAGAAAAAAAACCTGTAAAGAACAGACTCTTGTCAAGAGGATTCCCTCATATCCCAATGACCATAAAGATATCCAGGCAGTGGCAGGACACCAATATATATGTTTTATTTTTACATAAGGCACACATATTGATCATGTGATGAAACCAAAATAAAGGTGTTACACTGGTGCATGATCTGACGTCATGAGGAAGTGTACAAATGACCTTCAACCTGATACAGAAATATAAACGTTACTAGTTGAGTAAGCTTTTTAATAGTTTCTTACCTCCTATGCTAGGCATAAGAGTGAGGCTTTGCATGTCATAGATGGGAAAATCTTTGTAGCTTGAGTTAGCACTGAGAAGAAACATTGCAGCAGCAGTTACATGTATGCTAAGGCCATAATTGCACAATGTCCCCTTGTGCATTATTTTATCGTTCAACCCTTAAAGAAGGTTAATGGTCATTAATCAATTTACGTCATGAAATATATCATAGTTAACATATTCGAGTGAACATAACCAGATGTTTTCTGTCATTTAAGTATCTTAAGGAGCAAAGATGCGGAAGAATCATTAGTTTTGAAGAAACGGTTAATTAAACACATACACACTCTAATAACTATGTAGAGTAGAATAAAATGATGAAGACCACCAACATAATTTGTATTATCTTGATAACCAATCTCCTAAATATGCTCTTCAACCAAGAACTAGTACTCCTTCCATCGGGTTAAAGCCATTATCTGTTTTGGGTAGTTCCTTAACAATATGGAGGATATTATTAATCTGGTTAAATCTGCTGTTAATGAGCAACTTTTTGATCCTACCATATGTCACAAACTGCGCCCTTAGTAGCCATGATAAAATAAATAGCCGTTCTGTTTCGCATGCAAAAGGACTGTATTTTGAGCTTCTAATTGATTATATATTAAACCTAATGTTATAGCAATAGAGTTTGCAAATTATCTATGACTTTAGCTACAATTTGTATCCCTTGTATTGATCGTCATATCCCATACATTGTGAACAGAATGACAAAGAAACGGAGAGTCTGATATTTCCCTGGGCAATCTTCTTCAGCGTAGGGATTTAGCAGGGATGTGTTGATTTGCAGGCACAATGTAAACAGATTACCAGAATCCAGATCATTCTTTTGGTGACCAAGTAAAAAACATGATTAACACAGAACAAGAAGTATCTGGTTGTTCCTGAGAGCAGACCACCCATATGAAGGACTCGTGATGGAAGTTCAAAATAATAAGTACTGATATGAGAATTAGGAACAGAAACACGGGCCATTACTTATGTCTAAGTACTTGGGCAAACATCAATTTCTCGCCGTAGTATCGTCTTTGTTTTGGGGAGATAACTGTATCACTAGGCACAGTTTTCTTTTATACACTTCAATTACCTTCTACAATTGATTGTGTTGTACCTTGCGTTCATATGTTTTTTTATATATTGTTATATGTTTTTTTATCTTTCAGTGCACAAGCATTTCATATTGCATCGAACAAGTTAAAATATACTCTTGTGGAATCACGTTCTCCTGGATCCATTTGGACCTAGTAGACCCTGTGATACACAATGAAAATACAGTCCTGTTTCTGTTGAACACATTACAATGTTGAATTAACTAGGCCTTGAAGAAATGTCTATTGTGCTTGAAACGCATTACGTTGCAAGGCTTGCTAAACTGATGGCCATCACAAGACACCACCGCATGCTAGCTTGCGAAATCCTCACTGCTAAAAGTACTAACGTATGCACTTATGGTTCCTCTTTCTCCACATATAGATGTGTCACAAGACATTTGATTCAGAAGACATTGTGCAAGCTTCCTGTCCATGATTCTAACCCTTATATGGAGCATCACGTGTGCTATATAGAGAAAAGTTAAATCATACGACATTATCAAGAACCAATGAAATGTGTTAATGTGTCTGCGGTTTAATGATATAAAAGATCATGCATTACTTCCTTGTGCAGACTGTTCGAGCTGGATTTTGGCCCGCTCAGTCTCCGTGTACACATATTTCATATTGTGTCTTATTAGTTCTTATTAAAAGTAATCTAAGGAAGAGCGGCTGGTCTCGGTTTGTTTCCTGAATTGTCTGGATCTGAAATACTCTGACTTGGCTTCGACAACTTGGCTTCGACATCTGGTGGAGAATGCGGTTGGATTTACGATTTCGCCGGCTCAGCTCCTGCCTCTCTGCGGAGTGGGGCAACGGCGTTTTGGGCTGGTCGGGCCCCCTCCGGGGCAGGGTGTTGGTGCTGTCATGAGTATCTGTCATTTCCTCGGTCCCGTCTGTTTATGTTTTGAATTATTATTATTTTTTCTCCTCTTCTCCTCTCTCTCTCTCCCTCTGTTCACAGAGGGTGTTGTATAGGGGGGAGGTGGCGGGGTGATTTACGTTTGCACTTCTAAATGGAGTTGTGGATAATTGTACTATATGCTATTCCTATTAGCCTGCTGTTCTTTCTTGTTATGTTTGTTCTTTGTTTACGGTGGCATGCGGATGTTCCTGTCCCCATTATTCCAGGCTCTTCTAGAGTACCTCGTTCAGACATTCAGATGATGGCCGTCAGATGGCCGCGTGCTGGAGTTTTGTGTTGATATTATCGTTTCTGCCTTATTGCGCCATTTCCTTCCCTCTTTTGTTCTCAGTGCTAACAAATTCATGGTTCAGTAGTTGCTGTAAATATTAGCCAAGGGTTTCTGTTTATCCAGCGACGCTACATGTGTGAGACTGTTAGTGGTACGGTCTCGGTACACAGGGGGAGGCGCTGTGTGGCCACAGCTCCCAACCGGAAAGGGTTGGTGCAGCATTTCCCAGCCGGAGGGGCTGGGGAGGAATACTCTGGCCGGAGGGGGTGGTGATTGTCCACCCCAGCAGGAAGGGCAGGTTGTGCCCGGTGATTTATCGAGTGGTAGTTGTCCACTCCAGTGGAGCAGGCAAGGAAGGCAGTGCCGTGTTATCTCATATTTATTTATTTATTTTCTCTCTCTCTCTCTGCGCTGATAGCGTTGCGGTGTTGTGCTCTGTGGGGGCATCGTATTGATTTTTTTCTTCCTTCTTTCTTCTCTTTCTCTCTCTCTCTCCTGCTGGTTAGATGGAGAGTTGGGTGAGATGAATGGATGAGGTGTAGGGAAAGGGTGTTGGAGAGATAGACGGGGTGGTTGAATTATGTGTTACGATAGTAGTGAGAATATAGTGAGGAAGGAGATGTGTATTAACTGACTGACTCAAGCTGCGATTGTACCAGAACTCAGGAGCATTACGCTCGCCAATACCGTTACAGTGACTGATTACTACTACTGACAGGGTCTGCCTGTGCACCACACTCTACTGTCACCACGCACCAGCACAAAGGGCGGGAGGCATGACCATCACGTAGGGCAAGTACCTGTTTTTGTTATATTTTTATCGTATTGTCCTATATGTGATTGAGTGCACTGTTCACCATTGTTGCATTACCTGTGTGTCACCCGCCACGGATCTGGTCCGGGTTCTAATCCCATACAGCCGCACCCTGTCTCAGGGCAGGAAAGCAAGGGTGTGGGATCTTTGCCTTTCTCTCTTGACTTTCCTGTCATCTTTTATTCGCTAAAAGGACGGCAGTGTATGCCGTCACCAGCACCTTGGCACTGTTTTTTTCATTCCAAACTTGTGCATGTTTGCGGTGAACAAGGCTGCGTGTACTGTTGTGTGATTGCAGAGAAACTCTCCGCTTCACTAATAACAAATGCAGTTGGCAGTGCTGATTTGAGTGCAGGTTTTCCTCATGTGTCATTTGATATGAGCGGCAGAAATAGCCGACTCCCTGGTGTTTCCTGGTGTGACCAAACTGTTTGCGTGAAGTGGTAAGGGAAAGCGGTGACCTTTTATTTAGCTATGGAGAACCCCTTTAGCAAGGAACATTTGGACACACACCAAATCACACTCCCTAGGGATAGTCCTGCCTACCAAGTAGCCGCTAAGCAAGGACTACATGCATTAATGTTTCTTCACAAATGGCACAGGCTGACGGCAAGGCGACCCGACTTACAGATTCCAAGTAATGGCAAATATGACATGAACAAGTTGTCATACTTGAGACAAATGCTGATTCTAAAGGGACGTAAGATTCGTAACCTTGAATGGGACTCTTTCTACTCACGGGACTATTGCCTAAGAGACCTCAGACATACCAACGACATAAAAGCTAAAGTGTGCAAGGAATTGGTGGTGTTGAAAAACGGATTTTATTCTGAAAGACAGAGGAATGAGAAGAGGGAGGAGCAGAGGGATAAAATGCTCGATATGGTAGGAACGTTCCCATGTCTTCCTGTGGTAGGTGCACCATCACAGGAACACAGTATGCAGGGAACGACAAAGGAAGAGACCGAGGACGCACTCATAGAAGACATACTGATGGGGAGGTTAGGTAATGAGAACAAAACAGTGAGTTCGGAGGAAAAAGTGCACGTTGAGCACTTAGCGACAGGTACAGAGCCTCCTGAGCTATCTCTGGCTCAGAAAACTGCAGCCCGTGAGCTCGCACATGGTTTAATAAAAGAGGAACTAACAAAAATGAACCTTGACCTATTGAAAGACTTTCAAATGCTGCAGGAAGTCAGAAAGGAAGTGGCCCACATTGCTCAGAAAGCGAACAAGGAAAGTGACAGTTTGTTGGCGCAGGCTACAAAGAAAGGAAATGGACCAAAATAGTTGAATACACATTGGAAACAGCAGTTCCAAGATGCGTCCAGGGACAGTAGTGAAGGGATAAAGAGATTGCATGAGCTAATATGGGAGATATGTATTTTCACACACCACACGAAGCATAACATTGATATTTTGATAAGGTTTTTAGACGGAAGTCTATTTGAAAGGAGGAACAACCTCACAGGAACACAAATGAATGGAAATTCACCATACGGTACACCGAGTGCTTCTCCCAGCACACTAAGAAAGACTAAGGGGGTCATTCTGACCCCGGCGGGCAGCGGTTGCCGCCCGCCTGGCGGGAACCGCCATTTGGCCGCACCGCAGTCAAAAGACCGCTGGTGCCATTTCAACCTTCCCGCTGGGCCGGCGGGCGCTAACATTGTTAACGCCCGCCGGCCCAGCGGGAAGGGGGCCTGCAACACTGAAGCCGGCTCCGAATGGAGCCGGCGGTGTTGCAGGTGTGCGACGGGTGCAGTTGCACCCGTCGCGCTTTTCACTGTCTGCTAGGCAGACAGTGAAAAGCAGGCTGGGGCCCTGTTAGGGGGCCCCTGCACTGCCCATGCCAGTGGCATGGGCAGTGCAGGGGCCCCCAGGGGCCCCTAGACACCCGTTACCGCCAGCCTCTTCCTGGCGGTGTAAACCGCCAGAAACAGGCTGGCGGTAAGGGGGTCAGAATCCCCATGGCGGCGCTGCTTGCAGCGCCGCCATGGCGGATTCGCCCAGCCGGGGGAAATCCGGCGGGAAACCGCCGGACCCGGTTTTCTGACCGCAGCTTTACCGCCGCAGTCAGAATGGGCAGGGAAGCACCGCCAGCCTGTTGGCGGTGCTTCCGTCATTTTAGCCCTGGCAGTCTCGGACCGCCAGGGTTAGAATGACCCCCTAAGTTCCTGAAATCAGACAGAAAAAATTGTCGTGCCATACTCACAGATCTCATTGATAGAAGACAGACATTTGCGGAGGTAGAAAGAGATAACAATAGGGAATACAGAGAGGAACTTCTAGCCATGGTGCGATCAGAACTGATGGCCTTAGGCCCTGAGATACACCAGATATATGCTTGCTACACTAACAGCACAAGTCCCCTGCCAACAGAATACAGTTGGGACACTTCTCAAATGAGTTTCACAGATGCAGACGTGCCATCCTGGAGTAACGACAAATTGTCCGAAAAACTGGAATACGCTATATTAAAATTACAGAAATTGAAAGAATTGAAAGAAGGGTTAAAAGCAGCTCAGGTCCTGCAGAGCCTAGAGAAAAATAAGGAAGGGACAGAACAGGTACAGACAAAGATGATGCCTCTGAAAGAAGTACCTTCGTCCTCCTTAGGGGAGGATGGCCATACCCCAACATATGTCTATGTACCTTGGCATGGAGCTGACCTGTTTTTCTTCACCAAAGACTTCCCAAAATTATGCGATGAGCCACACAAATTGTACACAGAATTGAATAGAATAGTGGCAATGGGAGAAATGCTGTGGAAGGATTTGAACATGTTATTCAGTATAATAATACCACAAGATTTATGGGAGGATTGTAAGAAGGTGGTAGGATGGCCGGCAGAGGAACCAGTGAGGGGAAAAGTGGGGGCACCGGGACAAGAGGTAGAGACAGCAAGAGACAAGGTGATGAAATACATACGAGAAAAAGTACCATAGGAAAAGGTTGATTGGTCTAAAATAATACATACAAAACAGGAGAAGAATGAAAGTGTGACAAGTTACTATGACCGCCTTCTACAGGTCTACCAGCAGAGTAGTGGAATGAGGAACCCACTGGGTGAGGCGATGCCTGCGTTTGTGACCAACTTTGTATATGGATTACAGCAGCCTATACAAACTCATTTACAAACGTCTTTTGTGTGTTGGCAACAAGAACCCATTGACAAAGTGTTAGCAGCAGCCAGGTATTGCGCAGACTATCAAACAAATATCCAAAGGGCAGATGATGAGAAATTGAAAAAGGATAAGGTAAAACTAATGGTGGCACAAGAACGATTTTACAATAATAATCAAAGCAGGGGTAGGGAAGGGGCAGGGGCAGAGGACAGGGTGAACGGGTACCTTTCACGCCCCCGCCAGGTACCACCTGTTTCCACTGTAACCAACAGGGACACTGGAAGGCAGATTGCCCTTTTTTAGCCAGGGGACAAAGAGGTAGAGGTCAGCAGAGACAATAACAGGGCAGTATACAATACGGGACACAACAGTTACTACCCCGACCTTATCCTAACAATGCATATGATGCTGCCACTGTAAATGACCCGGCTTGTGAGGGGTGGGGTACATATCAAGACATACCACAGGCACCTCAGGGGGGACATGGGTTTCCATACCCTCCTCCTGTTGAGACACATTTCACAGGCCCAGTACTGTCGGTTGATCAAGAAGGTCCATATGTAGATGGAACAGTGCTAAGCAGAACTGTGCCCTTTTTAGTTGATACTGGGGCCACTATGTCAATGCTAAAGGCCTCTGATGTACCCAACGCACCATTATCAGCAACTCAAATAACAGCCGTAGGTTTGACAGGACAACCTATGAGTGAATACTTAACACAACCATTGAAATTCAAAGTAGGCCCTATTACTGTAAATGACCAATTTATTTTTGGGAGACACTGTCCAGTAAATTTGCTAGGAAGGGATCTCCTATGTAAATTACAGTGCACCATCAGCTGCTCACCTGAAGGGATCTTCCTGGAAAGCAAGGAGAATGGGATAGCATTACAGGCTTTCATGGGATGTGACTCCGGAGGCAAGGGACAAGAACAAAGTCTCCCACAAGTATTACAAGACTCGGTCCCTAGTGAAGTGTGGGCAAAGGGGCCAAATGATGTGGGAAGAATATTAGATTGCCCCCCAGTGCGAGTGACACTGCGCCCTGGAGCCCGTCTACCACAGGTGCCACAATACAAAATAGCCAAAGAGGGAGAGGAGGGGATAGCTCCAGTAATAGAAGAGCTTCTAAAGAAGGGGATACTGCGGGAGGTACGACACAGCCCATGCAACACTCCTATTCTCCCCGTGAAAAAGGCAGCGAAAGGACCAGATGGGTCCCCGGTATACCGATTTACTCAAGATCTTAGGGAACTGAACAAGGCAGTTATACCATTATTCCCTGTGGTTCCCAACCCAGCCACCATCATATCAAACATTCCCAGTACAGCTTCGCACTTCACAGTCCTGGATCTCAGTAATGCCTTTTTCTCAGTGCCTCTTCATAGGGAGTCTCAGGGTCTATTCTGCTTTACGTACAAAAATAGAAAGCTAACATATACTTGTCTCCCTCAGGGGTTTGTGGACAGTCCAACATTATTCTCAGATGCTTTAAAAGCAGACTTGGCATCATTGCACTTTGCAGGAGGATCAACTTTGATACAATATATTGATGATTTGTTGCTAGCCTCACCATCACAGGAAGCGTGTGTCCAGGACACCGTGGCCCTACCCTGTCACCTTGCCATAAAAGGACATAAGGTCTCCCCAAAGAAGTTGCAGTTCTGCCAATCAAAGGTGAAGTACCTAGGGCACGAACTGACACCAGGGTCCAGGAGATTGCTACCAGATAGGATAGCAACAATAACTCAGCACCCCAGGCCACAAACACAGAAGGAGGTGAGGGCTTTCCTTGGGGTGGCAGGTTACTGCAGGCATTGGATACCGAATTTCTCCCTGATTGCACAACCACTTTTGAATTTAACACACAAGGAGTGCCAGACAAAGTACCATGGTCAGAAAACTGTGAAGAGGCTTTTCAGAAATGAAAGTTCGCATTGTGTGCGGCATTAGGCCTCCCAGATTACACCAAAGATTTCCATTTATTTTGCCATGAAAAAGGTGGTTGCTCCTTAGGGGTTTTGGCACAAAAACACGGCACCTTCTACCGCCCGGTGGCTTACTATTCGGCTACCCTGGACCCAGTAGCAGCAGGTCTTCCCCCATGTCTGAAGGCAGTAGCAGCAGCCGCTTTAGCAGTGGAACAATCAGAAAACATTGTCCTGGCTCATACTTTGGTGTTACATGTCCCACACGCAATTGACACATTACTAACTACCCCTAAGACCCAGCACCTGACAAATGCTCGCCTCTCACGCTATGAGTTGACACTATTGGCACCACATATAAGGATAAAGAGATGCACAACATTGAATCACTCCTGCCTGTTGCCTACCGAAATGGATCACGATGATCCCACCATAGATAATTCTTTCCACGATTGTATTATGGCAGTCGACACACACACCAAGGTGAGGCCAGATCTCAGAGACACCCCATTCCCTGAGGCCGAGGGTGATTTGTTTGTGGATGGTTCATGCATTAGGGACCACACAGGGATGCTACAAGCAGCCTATGCTGTGGGGACGGCCAAAAGACTACTTGAAGGAGGAAGGCTACCAAAGATTAAAAGTGCCCAGGCAGCAGAATTAGTAGCACTAATCAGAGCATGCAAATTGGCAGCAGGAAAGACAACTAATATTTACACAGACAGCCAATATGCTTTTGGGGTCACTCATGATTTCGGTCAACTGTGGGCAATGAGGGGATTTCTCACTTCAGCAGGCCAACACATACAACATGCTTCATTGATTGTTGCCTTGTTGCAAGCTCTACTACTGCCTAGAAAAATTGCAGTTGTAAAATGTGCAGCCCACACTTCTGCTAAGGACTATGCTTCTGTGGGAAATGCTTTTGTTGACAAAGAGGCACGAAGAATAGCCCTCAGTGGGTGTGAGTATGTAATGATCCAGGTTAAACCCACCACAATAGCTAAGGAGGAAAGTACATATTTTGATCCAAAATGTGTTCAACAGCAGGCTGATAGGTCAGAACTAACAGATTGGGAAAAGGGCGGTTGCAAGACAGACGGGGAGGGTGTGTGGGTGGGACCAAACGGTAAAATATGTCTACCATCCACGTTACTGTCCTCTATGGCACGCCTTTTCCATGGCCCCTCACATGTGGGTAGGGATGGAATGATACAACTATTTTCACAATGTTGGTTTAATACCAAATTTCGGCAATATGCAGAACATTTATTTAAGAGATGCTCGGTTTGTGCACAGTACAACACGGGAAAAGGTACACCAACCGCTTCAGGCCATTTCCCACCGCCACATGGACCCTTTGAAAGCCTCCAACTGGACTTCATTGAGATGCCCCTGGTATACAAGCTAAAATATGTTTTGGTAATAGTTTGTATGTTCAGCAAATGGACTGAGGCATACCCCACCAGGAACTGTGATGCACAAACTATGGCTAAGTGCCTTTTAAAAGAGTTAATACCACGTTTTGGGGTGCCGATTCTTTTAAGTTCAGCCAATGGACCAGGATTCATTTCCCATGTTATTCAGGGCCTTTGCAAAGGGCTGGGAATAACACAAAAGTTGCATTGCGCATTCCATCCACCTGCAGCAGGGGCAGTAGAGAGGAGAAATGGGGTGTTGAAAAACAGAATAGGGAAGATATGCAAAGTGACTGAACTATCTTGGATTGATGCATTACCATTAGCGCTCCTCGCTATGAGAAGTACCCCTGATAGTGTCACAAAATTAAGTCCCCATGAGGTGCTATTTGGGCGCCCCATGAATATTCCAGGCCACATGTCAGTTGCCCCATTGGCAATAACAGATGATCTTTTGTTACAATATTGCAGGAAGATAACAGAGACGTTACGCTGTCTTCACCGTCAGGTACTGCAGGCCCTGCCAGAAGGAGGAACGCCACCAGAACACGGACTACTGCCTGGCAACTGGGTTTGGGTCAAGGCCCACACTAGGCGCCATTGCCTTCAACCACGGTGGAAAGGGCCTTACCAAGTCCTACTGACAACAGCCACAGCGGTCAAGTGTGAGGGTCTCAAATATTGGATCCACAGCTCACACACCAAGAGAGCAATTGATCCTGAGGTCATCCAGCCACCACCTGCGGTAACCATAAAGGTCACACCTGCACCGCAGGGGTACAACCTTCGATCAACAAGAAACACCAACCAACACTGACAGGGCTGCTCGTGCTGCACTCCTACAGGAGTCAGGAGGTGCAAGCGGGTCCTGCGGTGAGACTACAGGGCTGCTCGTGCTGCACTCCTACAGGAGTCAGGAGGTGCAAGCGGGTCCTGCGGTGAGACTACAGGGCTGCTCGTGCTGCGCTCCTACAGGAGTCAGGAGACGCAAGCGGGTCCATCAAAGAGTTCTTCAAAGACTGCTCGTGCTGCACACCTCAGGAGAGGGATGGGTGCAAGCGGGTCTTACCTGAATATCTACGTATATCATGCAAGTGGTTTCAAGTGCTAGTAACCTCTGAAACCACTCTGTGACGTGCCAACAAGAAGATACAGAGAATAAGAGATTAACAGACAAGGACTAAACAGTGCAATTTGTGACACTTGGAGTAGAATAATGCCTAGAAGAAGAAGAAAGGAGAAAAAGTGGCCTATGGTACTAACTGCCATATGTACCCCTGTTCCAGCAATAATTATCACTATAATAATTATTATATATCATGAAGAAATACGAATCCCATATCTGGACCAAGAACAGTATATAAATAACAGTGTAAATAAAATAGGGATTACCATTGCAGTGAAACAAGAACAAGGGGAGAACTCTAGTGTGGTAGAAAGGGTGGGGAACAGGACACAGTGGATAAAATATACCAAATGGGGGGACGATGGGAACAATTACAGGGATAATGCATTTGTGCAAATGGTGAAATTTTATAAGGAATTGGCAAATGTGTCTGATTGCTATATTTGTACACATTTACCCACCTCTGCCCAGGGAAGGACAGATTACGCCCAGATTCCTCTTCCTCAGTATGCTTCATGTCACATACTAAACAGCATGTTTGCAAAGGAAGTAAATGGGACTATAAAGAGAAGGCCACCTAAAAGGAAGAGGAAGGTTGGAAAAGGGAGATTAAAGGAGGGAAACAGTGGGGCGGGAAGAGAAAGTAAAGGAGGAGGTAGGATGGTAGGATGGGTGTGTGTGGACAACTCGTACCGGAAAAAGGTGAAACAGAGCTGCTGGAAGCATTCAACATAGGAAGAGATGAGGGTTATGTACAGGGGGAGAAGAACATAGATATATCACAAATGTCCCTTTCTATACATAAGGAGAAAAAGGGGTCATGCTGTTTTCGATACCTCAAAGGCAGCATCCCAAGGCCAAATACATTTTATGATAAGGTGTGTCGAATGGTTACACCAGTAATGAAATGCCCTAACATACACCTCCCCAACCATAATAATAGCAGCATAAAGGTAGGAGAAAGCACCTGCTCCAAATACTCTGATTTGGATAACATACGGAAGGGCCCAGAAGGTTTGTCTATAGGTCTCTCAGCTCCAAGGGGAATATACATAGTATGCGGGACATCTGCATATTTTAGACTGCCTGCAGGGTGGCAGGGCTCCTGCTACCTGGCGTTCGTACTACCCTGAATGTTGCATATAACAAATTTGACCAATGCAACACAAGAGGCACCTGGTAGGGTACGAAGAAGAAGGGCACCTACTTGGTTGGATAGGTTCATAGCAGTGGAAGGAATATTTGTGATGCCATTACGGATAGCGCATTCAGGATATCAAATACACAGATTGGCAGTATTGGTAGAAACATTAGCAAGTGCAGCAGCCTTAGGTAACATTACTGAAGAACTTACAGACTTAAGAGCTGTTGTAATACAGAACAGACTTACATTAGACATCATTTTAGCAAGAGCCGGTGGTGTATGTAACGTGATCCATCAGGAATGCTGTGTTTTTATACCGGACAACAGTGGGAATGTGAGGATGGCAATAGGGAAAATAGAGGTGGTAGAAGAAGGAGCAAGGAAAGTGGCGGATGTGACGGATGTGACGGAAATAGGAGGAATACTAAAGGACATTACAGCATGGTTCCGTGGTTGGGGATCCTGGCTGATAGAAGTACTGGTGGTGGGAATAGTAGGATTTATAACATTATGTGTGTTGATAAGTGTGTGTCCTTCCTGTTTGAACATGTTAATGAAGAAAATGTGTCATAAGGACACTGAGCACCATCGTAAGAGAAGGCATGAGGATGAGGACAGGGACGATGATGCTATTGAAATGACACCTGTCCATCAGGATGATTAAACTGTCAATGAGTGTTTTCATTGTGTATCAGAGGGCGGAATGTGGAATCACGTTCTCCTGGATCCATTTGGACCTAGTAGACCCTGTGATACACAATGAAAATACAGGCCTGTTTCTGTTGAACACATTACAATGTTGAATTAACTAGGCCTTGAAGAAATGTCTATTGTGCTTGAAACGCATTATGTTGCAAGGCTTGCTAAACTGACGGCCATCACAAGACACCACCGCATGCTAGCTTGTGAAATCCTCACTGCTAAAAGTACTAACGTATGCACTTATGGTTCCTCTTTCTCCACATATAGATGTATCACAAGACATTTGATTCAGAGGACATTGTGCAAGCTTCCTGTCCATGATTCTAACCCTCATATGGAGCATCACGTGTGCTATATAGAGAAAAGTTAAATCATAAGACATTATCAAGAACCAATGAAATGTGTTAATGTGTCTGCGGTTTAATGATATAAAAGATCATGCATTACTTCCTTGTGCAGACTGTTCGAGCTGGATTTTGGTCCATTCAGTCTCTGTGTACACGTATTTCTTATTGTGTCTTATTAGTTCTTATTAAAAGTAATCTAAGGAAGAGCGGCTGGTCTCGGTTTGTTTCCTGAATTGTCTGGCTCTGAAATACTCTGACTTGGCTTCGACAACTTGGCTTCGACACTCTGAAGCAACGTTATTATAAATACTGAGATGAGGATTAGGGAGGGCCAGAAGAAATAGACCACAATCACCATGAGACACACAAGCCATTCCTTGGGCACTGTTAGCAAGGTAGAGAGCAGGCGGCATGCTGTCCTGGTTAGAGAAATGAAAGCCTCCATTTGAGAAAGGTAAGAGGAATGAAACATTGTTATATTTATTAAGACACTGCCCATGTGGATACAAATCAAGAAAATGTCCTTCTTCATTAAAGGGAACATACACCGTAGACATGCCCCCGGGCATCCGTGGGCAAGTGAAACAAGCAGAAACAAGATATGTTGTTGTGACTCAACTCACAGGCACATCTTATTTGTGTGGTCTGCTGATGACAATGTCATGTGGAGACTCCAGAGGATTTGATGGGAGAAACATGGGACATCCAGTCACATTTTGCTAGGCACTTAGCTTGGTCTTTTGATGAAGGATGGCTCTGATTGACCATAGTGCCAATGGAGGAGCATCGGGCTACTTGAGAACCCATCTCAGCACAAATGTTAACAACTTCATTGTACAAGGTGGCTTAGAAATATCCCTTCTTCCCAAAGGGATGGTATGTACAATGAAAGTGTTGTTCAATTCCTAAAGCTTTACATAGTTTTCTACCTCATAAGACACAAAGTGGATGTACTTGTTATTTCCTATCTGAAAGGGGGTTCTATACATAGAAATAAAACACTTGCCCAGTCTTTTCAAAAATATAGTCACATTAGAGCTGGCATAGGGTAAGCTTTCAGCCACCCAGAAAATATACAGACTAAAGTAAGGACATATATGTGCTGCATTTAGGCATCTGGATGAAGATCTTCTCATTGTGGACAAAGGGTACCCCATTAAGGAGACTGAGCAGTAGGAATAGTTTTGATTCACTCCCCAATGTTGCAGTCTTGTTGAGTGGCACAGTAGTGGAAATATTATTGGGTAATAGAAGGGAAAAATAGAACAAAGCTATGGATGCTCACATCATTGATCATGTTGCCCTTGCAAATTTGTTTGTTAAGCGGCTATTTATTGATTTTATCATAACAAAAAAGCACATTACATCCTAGAATTACATAGGCATCATTAATGAGTGACCCTATACACAGTATTATTACCCATAAGGTGCCCCTTCTAATGTGGTTGATACTGTGATACAGACGGGCAAGTTTGGGCAGTGGCACATTCCTGCAAATCAGATAACATTTTTAGAGGAGGCATAAGAGTCAACAGTTAGAGAAACATACATGGTTATTTCAGAGTTTGGGAATTTCAGAAATTGGATTATTGCTTGAGTGGGATGGAATCCCTTCTCAAGCAACAACTACAATCCTTGTCAGAGTGAACCACTACAGTCACTAAATAAACCAGTGCTTAACCCTCTGGTAGTTAGGCCCACAAGCAATCAGGCTTACCTTAGAGACAATGTGAAAAGTATTTATGCTGCATACAAACAGTAAAAAGGTGACAACACAATGCAATCCAAACCACAAACCACTTCAGAAAATACAGTAAATTCTATTAAATAAAATGACACCAGAATAACAACAACCTAATCGATAATATATACAATTTTAAAGTTTTTAGCAAAAATAGTTGTAGGAGGCTGGACTGGCTTGTAGTGAGTACCAAGGGATACTTGCACCTTGCACCAGGCCCAGTTATCCCTTATTAGTGTATAGGGTGTCTAGCAGCTTAGGCTGATAGATAATGGTAGCTTAGCAGAGCAGCTTAGGCTGAACTAGGAGACGTGTGAAGCTACTACAGTACCACTTAGTGTCATATGCACAATATCATAAGAAAACACAATACACAGTTATACTAAAAATAAAGGTACTTTATTTTTATGACAATATGCCAAAGTATCTTAGAGTGTACCCTCAGTGAGAGGATAGGAAATATACACAAGATATATATACACAATAGCAAAAAATATGCAGTATAGTCTTAGAAAACAGTGCAAACAATATATAGTTACAATAGGATGCAATGGGGAAACATAGGGATAGGGGCAACACAAACCATATACTCCAAAAGTGGAATGCGAACCACGAATGGACCCCAAACCTATGTGACCTTGTAGAGGGTCGCTGGGACTATTAGAAAATAGTGAGAGTTAGAAAAATAACCCTCCCCAAGACCCTGAAAAGTGAGTGCAAAGTGCACTAAAGTTCCCCTAAGGACAAAGAAGTCGTGTTAGAGGAATAATGCAGGAAAGACACAAACCAACAATGCAACAACTGTGGATTTCCAATCTAGGGTACCTGTGGAACAAGGGGACCAAGTCCAAAAGTCACAAGCAAGTCGGAGATGGGCAGATGCCCAGGAAATGCCAGCTGCGGGTGCAAAGAAGCTTCTACTGACAGAAGAAGCTGAGGTTTCTGCAGGAACGAAAAGGGCTAGAGACTTCCGCTTTGGTGGACGGATCCCTCTCGCCGTGAAGAGTCGTGCAGAAGTGTTTTCCCGCCAAAAGAACGCCAACAAGCCTTGCTAGCTGCAAATCGTGCGGTTAGCATTTTTGGACGCTGCTGAGGCCCAGGAGGGACCAAGAGGTCGCAAATTGGACCTGGAGAGAGAGGGGACGTCGAGAAAGACAATGAGCCCTCTCTGAAGCAGGTAGCACCCGGAGAAGTGCCAGAAACAGGCACTACGAGGATGCGTGAAACGGTGCTCACCCGAAGTCGCACAAAGGAGTCCCACGTCGCCGGAGACCAACTTAGAAAGTCGTGCAACGCAGGTTAGAGTGCCGTGGACCCAGGCTTGGCTGTGCACAAAGGATTTCCGCCGGAAGTGCACAGGGGCCGGAGTAGCTGCAAAGTCGCGGTTCCCAGCAATGCAGCCCAGCGAGGTGAGGCAAGGACTTACCTCCACCAAACTTGGGCTGAAGAGTCACTGGACTGTGGGGGTCACTTGGACAGAGTCGCTGGATTCGAGGGACCTCGCTCGTCATGCTGAGAGGAGACCCAAGGGACCGGTAATGCAGCTTTTTGGTGCCTGCGGTTGCAGGGGGAAGATTCCGTCGACCCACTGGAGATTTCTTCGGAGCTTCTTGCAGAGGAGAGGCAGACTACCCCCACAGCATGCACAAGCAGGAAAACAGTCGAGAAGGCGGCAGGATCAGCGTTACAGAGTTGCAGTAGTCGTCTTTGCTACTATGTTGCAGGTTTGCAGGCTTCCAGCGCGGTCAGCAGTCGATTCCTTGGCAGAAGGTGAAGAGAGAGATGCAGAGGAACTCAGATGAGCTCTTGCATTCGTTATCTAAAGTTTCCCCAGAGACAGAGACCCTAAATAGCCAGAAAAGAGGGTTTGGCTACCTAGGAGAGAGGATAGGCTACTAACACCTGAAGGAGCCTATCAGAAGGAGTCTCTGACGTCACCTGGTGGCACTGGCCACTCAGAGCAGTCCAGTGTGCCAGCAGCACCTCTGTTTCCAAGATGGCAGAGGTCTGGAGCACACTGGAGGAGCTCTGGATACCTCCCAGGGGAGGTGCAGGTCAGGGGAGTGGTCACTCCCCTTTCCTTTGTCCAGTTTCGCGCCAGAGCAGGGCTAAGGGGTCCCCTGAACCGGTGTAGACTGGCTTATGCAGAATTGGGCACATCTGTGCCCAACAAAGCATTTCCAGAGGCTGGGGGAGGCTACTCCTCCCCTGCCTTCACACCATTTTCCAAAGGGAGAGGGTGTAACACCCTCTCTCAGAGGAAGTCCTTGGTTCTGCCATCCTGGGCCAGGCCTGGCTGGACCCCAGGAGGGCAGATGCCTGTCTGAGGGGTTGGCAGCAGCAGCAGCTGCAGTGAAACCCCAGGAAGGGCAGTTTGGCAGTACCAGGGTCTGTGCTACAGACCACTGGGATCATGGGATTGTGCCAACTATGCCAGAATGGCATAGAGGGGGCAATTCCATTATCATAGACATGTTACATGGCCATATTCGGAGTTACCATTGTGAAGCTACATATAGGTAGTGACCTATATGTAGTGCACGCGTGTAATGGTGCCCCCGCACTCACAAAGTTCAGGGAATTGGCTCTGAACAATGTGGGGGCACCTTGGCTAGTGCCAGGGTGCCCTCACACTAAGTAACTTTGCACCTAACCTTTACCAGGTAAAGGTTAGACATATAGGTGACTTATAAGTTACTTAAGTGCAGTGTAAAATGGCTGTGAAATAACGTGGACGTTATTTCACTCAGGCTGCAGTGGCAGGCCTGTGTAAGAATTGTCAGAGCTCCCTATGGGTGGCAAAAGAAATGCTGCAGCCCATAGGGATCTCCTGGAACCCCAATACCCTGGGTACCTCAGTACCATATACTAGGGAATTATAAGGGTGTTCCAGTAAGCCAATGTAAATTGGTAAAAATGGTCACTAGCCTGTTAGTGACAATTTGGAAAGAAATGAGAGAGCATAACCACTGAGGTTCTGGTTAGCAGAGCCTCAGTGAGACAGTTAGGCACTACACAGGGAACACACACATATAGGCCACAAACTTATGAGCACTGGGGTCCTGACTAGCAGGGTCCCAGTGACACATAACAAACATACTGAAAACATAGGGTTTTCACTATGAGCACTGGGCCCTGGCTAGCAGGATCCCAGTGAGACATTGAAAACACCCTGGCATACACTCACAAAACAGGCCAAAAGTGGGGGTAACAAGGCTAGAAAGAGGCTACTTTCTCCCAATAGTACAAAACGCACAAAGCGCCACATGAATCATCTGGTTGCGGTAGACTAGGGTTAAGTCACAAAACCAGGCCAACTGCGATGGAGCACAGATTGGATACAGGAACCAGGTTAGTCCTGTGTGGAAAAGCTGTCTTCTAGTCCAGCACGAAGAGTTCTGTTCGAGGTGAAGGAGGCCACAAGAAGGATGCTCAGCATTGTTGACGGTAGTGGCTGCAGCGTGAAGACCATGTTGGGCAACAAGGATGGTCATTGCTGTAGCACAAACTGCCGATCAAGTGTCATGGATGATCATTGCTGTAGCTTTGCGGTTGGCAGTCATCGTGGGCTGTCACTGCTGTAGTGCTAAGTGCAGGTCCTGCATTTTGGGTTCTCAGTGGTGGTCGCTGGCAGTCCTGCTGGGGTGAAGAACAGGTCTCACCAGAACTTCTACATTGGCGGTTGTCACTGGTGGTAAAGGCTTGCAGTTAACAGGCCCATTCACGGTCACGAGGAGCTCAAACTTTAGGATTTTCACTTTTTCTTTAGGAGAAGTTAAAGCAACAGGACTGTCCTTTGGTATCAGTGTACTTCTTCTTCTGTAACTTCCAAGGGTCCTGGAGTGTTCTGATGAGAGGCTCTGGATGTTCAATATTTAGACTTTGGGACAGCCTTCGTGTGAGAGAACTTCCTGTCCTACCCCCAAAACTGCTTGTAAACATTTTTTTCCTCTGTCAAGGCTCTGAGAAGTCTATGGTGACAAAAGGCAAGGCAGGCCTGGTAGCAGGTTCCTTTATGTGTGCAGGAGGCAAATCCCTCTGAAGTGTAAGGGGGGCTGTGTACAGATTCTCCTCCATCATCTTGCCAGGATGGCCCATTCTGTCTCCAAACCTAAACTCCCCTTGTGTTACTGTCTGGAAGCAATATACAAACCTCAACAGCAGAATCATTTACAGTCATGTTACCCAGGACACTGTTGGAAAGCACAATGGGTGGTACCAGAACTAAATGGCTACTTTCTTAAAATAGCATGTACAGAATTGTAACTTAAAATGCAACTTCACCGTTATAGAGGATTTAATGTTGCAATTCATTTGAGTGTAAACAGCATATTTCTAGTTATTTGTTAAGAGGGTTTTATAAAGCGAGAACATGACCCAACAGTATCAGAGCGCTGTACATATGACTGACAAACAAAACAGATACATCAAAAGAAACAGACTCAAGTAAGATATGGTATGTTGTCACAGAGATAATATCAAACGTCCATCATTCACTTATTAGGCCATGGGATAGAATCTTTAGGATGGTTTCTGGAGTCTGTTTCCTGGAGTCTGTTCAGAAACAGCTCGGTTCCAGATACCCATGGAGCAGAGATTGAGTGGGGTTCTCCTGGGAAGGATGTGCCTCTGTCCTCTATAAATAATGCTGTCATTGTGGTGCCCATAGAGCTCAGGAGATAAAATAACCAAGAAATTATTAAAGGAATCTATTTATTATGAGAGGAATCTATTAATTAGGATCTTTTTCACCTCTTTTTTGAAAAAGTGAGTTGATGGGTTTGATTGCACCTCGAGTGGTAAGGAGTTCCAAATCCTTGGAGCAGCTCCCGAAAAGGTGTGTGTGTAGGTTTTTTGTTTTCTGAATCTTGGGGATTCAAGTCTGAGAGAGTTTTAACTTCTGAGGGCCTCTTGAGATTCAAATCTTTTCTGCCAGGTACCTTGGTTCATTAAAATGTAAGGCTTTGTGTGTGAGGCAAGCAATTTTCAGTTGAGTTCTGGCCTTGAGAGGGAGACAGTTTAGATGCCTAAGTGAGAGGGGTAATGTGGGTAAAGCATCTAATACCTGTTGCCAGTTTGCTGCTGCACTGAAAGTTGCTTTGAGTGGAGCTGTACTCACCTTGGGGAGACCTGAAAGTGTTGCAGATTCGTATTCTAGTCTGGAGACCACTAATGACTATACTGCTTTTTTGAAGTGTGAGGGAGGGAGGAATGGTGTCACTTTCTTCAATAATTTGAGTTGGAATGACGCACTGCACGTGGTTGCACTGATATGTGCTAGCACGTTCAAATTCTTGTCCAGTCTTATTCCAAAGGATTTCGTGAAATCAATAATGGTAGGTTTGCAGTTGATGGCTTCTAGGTGATTGAGCCAATCTTGGATGGGTGAGTAGGTGCTATGGGGGGAAAAAAAACAGGAATTTAGTTTTCAGAGAGTTCAGCTTGAGTTTGTTTTGAGATAGCCAGGACTGAGTTTTGACTAGTGTGTTATTATTGGATGACATCTTAAAGTATAGTTGTTTGTCATCTGCGTACATGTGGTATGGAACAGTCAATCGTTTGAGGATTTTTATTAGTGGTTTCATATACATGTTAAAAAGTGTTGGGGAAAATATCGGCCCTTCCGGTACCCTTCATCTCACTGGTGAGGTATCTGAGAATTTCTGTGTTTTTTTAAATTTTTATTTCATAACTATGACTTCCCTGTAACCTTTGTTTTTTTTCATTTAATATCTATGGTTTTTCACTACCTTCGGCCATGCGCAGTGGTGGCCTGCGGCCTGACCCTGCTACCAACCCCCCTAATCACCCAACCCCACACTACACATGGCCCTTTGGCCTTGCACAGCAGGAGTTGGCCATGGCCATGAGTGTGAGAATAGTTGTGAAATGGTGAATCAGTGGGTGAGAGTGGTTGTGAGAGTGTGTCTCTGGGTGTGAGAGTGGGTGCATCTGTGTTTTAGTGGGTGTGTCAGTTTCTATGTGGGTCTGTGAGAGGGTGTGTGAGGGTTTCAGTGGATCCGTGAGGGGGTGTGTGCAAGTTGTCAGTGGGTCTGTGAGTCGGTGAGTGAGTGTCTGAGTGAGAAAGTGGGTGCATCAGTGTCTTAATGGTTGTGTCAGTGTCTGAGTGGGTGCATGAGCATTTCAGCGGGTCACCTTTCAGTATGAACCTTAAACTTTTAATGTTTAAAAGAAATGAAAGTAGGGAAATGACCACAGACACACCTGGACTAGAATCCTCAGCTTTCAGTGTGAGGGTCTGTGACCTTAACCATTATGCCACAGATAACTGTTTCCTTTTTTTAAAGTAATTGCATGGAGAGACCATTGCAATGACTATCTCTCTCTCTCTCTCTCTCTTCCATCCTACTATGGGGTGGAAGAGAGAGAGAGTGACAGGACCACAGGGGGAACCTAAAGTCCCCGAATTCCTAGCTGGCTCCCCATGTCCTGTGGGAGACAGCATTACTCCACCAAGCAGGTTGTTGCATTTAATATCACATCCCTGATTGTGGAAGGAATGTTTTCATCTGTCTCACCCACATGCATGTTTGTGTACAGGGAAGACAGATGAGAACTCCACTTTCTGCAAGTGAAAACTCTTTGACAGCTCTAACTTGCACAAAGCAGACTTTGGGCCTAATTACAAGTGTGGCGGTCCATGGACTGCCATACTCGCTGTGGCTGTCAGACTGCCCGGTTGTGGTGGTCCAACCACCACATTACGAGGTTGACGGGCATCCCCACCAACCTACCGCCATCTCCGCCGGGATCGGAGATCCTGATGGACGTATGGCGTGCACGTTGGAATCAGCCAGGGTGGCGCTGAACTCAGCGCTGCCCTGCTAATTGCAACCTGATTTTCCGCCAGCCTTTTCATGGTAGATTCGCCACCATGAAAAGGCTGGTGGAGAACAGGTGAAGGGGGGCCCCTGCACTCTCCATGGCATGGGCAGTGCAGGGGTCCCCTTGCCCAGCACCCTCATAATGTACATTGTCTGCTGTGCAGACAATGTGCATTACGAGTGTGCTGGTGCCCCGTGTGGGCGGCAGCAGCGACAATGCTGCTGCCACTTTCTGGCTGGGCTGACTGGCAAAAACCTTGGTTTCTGTCGGTCATCTCTGCGGAAAAGTCTTAATGAGGCCAGTGGGGAGGTAGCCAACATGGTGGTAACCACCCCATCTGAAATTTGGTGGATGGGTGTTCCCGTCTGCCAAACACATAACCAGGTCCTTTGTTTGCTTGTGCTTGGTGGGAGCTGTCAGCTCCCACCAAGCAAAAACAAACAGATAAGTCCTGGTGGTGGGTACCCTGGGACATAGCAGGAGCCGGCCCTGGGGGGTGATGGTCACCAGGGCCATCTGTGGCTCCTCAAGGGTGCAAGCGGCCCCCCTCCAATGACCAATTCAGGTGATTCTGCCGCCCAAATCCATTAGCCTCATTAAGGTAATGAGACCCTACCCGACATGGCGCCACCAACGTTTGGTCAGGTAATAATTTCCAGATCCTCCTAAGTTTCTCTGTCTCACTAAAGGCTAAAGACACCTCAATATTATATACAGGGACGTCCGTGGTATTGAGGATTTCCTCCTCAGCTGAATAGGTAGTACCTAACTAACGCTGTAGATTGTTCAAACTTGAATCTTAAAAGGATTGATCCCCATCTGGTGTACTTAACTCTGAAGAAATACCTTTACCATTATTATGGCGAACCCGCAGTGGGTAGTAATGGCAGTAAACATGCGACTACCCCTTATTTCACATTTATTGGCAAATGTCCTCACAGGCCAGGGGGGTCAAGTTACACTTGTCGTTCAGGCTCATCCAGCCTACAGAACAGAAACATTTTATTCTTAGGTCACTTTTCCATCAGTTGATGGGAACACAAATATATTTCATTATTACACACATGCAAACATACCTGCACAATACAGAGCTTGTGCATATTTAGAAATACCACTATCTTATCAAGACCATAATAATTGGCCCAACCTGGCCTTTATTGGCCACATATACACCGCACACTGAAGCAGCAACCTGGCAGTAGATGAGGTTTGTTGCCTATATACAGAACTCACAGCAATATACAGACTCTTAGTACAGTTTGTAATCCAAACATCAAATACTAACCCGGCACGTACTGCCCCAGCGCAACCACATGCAGTTAGCCAGGCATTAACACTGCAACTGTCCATGCGATGCTGGGTAAAGTATCCGCCAAGTGGGAGGAAATTCCGTTTTGGTTAGCTAAAAAAAAATGCACTGGAAGCAGACTTTCTCCATAGTGGTCCTCAGGATAAACATAGAATCCTCACTATGTGCTTGTCATTTGGGATGGTTCCCACAGTAGATAACTGCAACACTTGGGGCACAGTATTTGCCACGCTCTATACTACTGTACACGGTACACCAACACTTGCCAATCTTCCAGAAGTGTTAAAAGAAATTCAAGACAAATATGAGGCTGCCCCGGCCCTAGACTTGGGGATGCAATTAATGGACAATTTTGCCACGATGTTTTCAATCATATTAAAGGGGAAGCAGTTGCACTAGCAATGCTCATGCTGCTCTGGGATGTTTCTGCACAGGATCAAGAACGTGAGCTGCCAAAAATTATCGCTGAGAACTACTTTAGTATTGGTCGAGACAGTCTGGGGGCCAGACCCATTAATCCTCAATTAGAAGGTAGATCCAATAAAGACTCTTCCAAACAAGCGCATGAGGGTTCTAAAAAGTGCTGGGGTAAAAAACAACAAACACCTAAAAAAGACAGGGAAGGATCTCTGAATTCAGAGACCCCTCCAAACAGATAGAATCTTAGAAATGGAGAGAATGTAAAACCGCCTGACAGAGATCAATATACAGATACACGCCAATCTCGTTTCTTTCAGGGCTCACTGGAAAAACGCAGTGAGAGAGATGGGCAGCAAACAGCGTATGTGAAATCGAGAAAGGACTCACAACACTCATCTGAAGGTTCTGTTAAAAAATAAGAGAAACTTTCCCAACAAAAACCCCAGTTCAAAAAGAAAAAAGTGGCAGCAGTTGCGATACGACATGCCAATCAGGAAGAGGGCTTTACTGAGGAACAGGAAGTGGGCACTGGCACTGGTAGACATTGAAGCAGAGGTCACAATAGTTCGCCAGGATCTTCAAGAGCGTCTAAAGGTGAAAGCAACTGATGATTTCTTACAAGTTGGGACTGCGGACATGCATGTCTAGACGCCCAACAGGGTGTATAAAGTAACTATACAGTTAGAAGGAGACATTGAACGCACAATCAACGGTATCTTTTGGGATTGCTTCGTCACCATTTATGAAATTTTACTGGCTGAAAATGATTGGCCACCAGGATTTGTCTGTGATCTCCCTTATGGAGAAGAGATTATTGAAAAATCTTTCTTGCCTCTTGTTCCCAGAAAGCTCATAGAAATACACATCATAGATTGGGCACTGGTGCAGGCACTGTGTTATATCGCAACCGTGTAGGTGGGATAAAGATTGCCCCTATCATATAATACCAATTAAATCCCAACCTCAACCCCAATATCCAACAAAGCATGAAGCAAAAGCACATGTGAGGGAAATCCTCACACAGTTAGAATACCAGGACATAATTGAACCCTTTGTTTCACCAATGAACAAACCATTGTTCCTCGTAGCTAAACCCAACCATTCATATGGAATAGTCTTAGACTACAGACATTTAAACAGTCACACACGCACATTTGCTATAAAAAATGCACACAGCACTCATGACAACATAGGGCGCAAAAAATACAAAACAATCCTGAACATATCCAACAGGTTTTTCTGCCAAAATATGGTGCCTGAAAGTAGGGACTTAACAAGTTTCAGCGCTCTAGGCTCTCAGACAAAATCCTGCTGACTTCCACAAAGGTACAAGAACAGTCCTGGACTGTTTTCAGCTCGTGTTACATCTATTTTACATGACTTTGACCCTGAAGCATTGTCATATGTTGATGATATCTACCTTATGAACGACAACCTCATGCAACTTATAAGACGGGTAGCTTGCATTGTTGTGGGATTTGCCGAAATAGGCTACAAATTCAATTAAAAAAATATACAGCCTTTGTTAGTGTCCTGTTCTTGGGATACAAATTATCAGATGAAGGCAAGAGCCTTGCACCCTAATGTTTGGAAAAATGTATGCAACTACAACCTCCAAACACCATCAAAAGCTCCAGTTTTTGTTGGGCTTTTAAAATTTTGGCAGAACTTATATTCCAGACTATGCACAATGCATTAAACCTTTATATGACTTGATACATCCTGACTTTTCCAGCAAATACTGGACAGTCTAACACAGTTGCATAGTCAGAGCATTACAACAAGACATGTTTGCAGCAAAACTCCTACATACAATGGACAACAAAAAAACACCTGGTCATCAGAGTAATTGCTGGTGTCATTGGTTTCACATATGTAGCGTTTAATGAGGGTGAGGCCGTCCCAATAGCATACAAATCACATTTGTACTCTACAGCAGAACAACGCCTTGCTCCCACTGAGAAAATTCTCACTGCTGTTCAGTTGGCTGTCATCAAAGAGAGACCTCTGGCTCAGGGGAAACATATCATTGTTGTATCCTCCATCCCGGGCCGTGAGGCTGTTACCAAAGCTAGCATTCCTAATGCTAAAGCATTACATCCACTGAGGATTTAATGGTCAACATCTCTGACGGCCATTGTGGTTGACCATATTTTTGACTCAAAATTACAAACTCAAGAAGTTTTGCAATACAAACTTGAATACCCAGTTCCAGCAAAGACTTTGCCTATTGAACAATATCAAACAATTATGTGCACTGATAGTTCAGCCCAACCAGCAATAGGCACAAAACACCAATATTCTGCTGCTTGCACAGATGTGGGTGGCTACATTTAGGATGATGAATTTCATCCACAACACACCTGCACGCAAACCTTAGGGGACTGCACTGCACAACTAGCAGAACTCAAGGCTCTGGTGATGGCACTGGAACATATGGATCCTGAACAGCTGACGCTGATTGTCTGTTATTTGTATTATTGTGCCAGTCCTTCAATGAATAACTGCATTACTGGAGCCAGAATGGGTTCAGAGATTCAAAAGGAAACATCATTAAACACAGACTTCTGTGGGGTAAAGTAGTGGATCTGAAGGAAACTCTACCCAATGTCCACGTTGTACATACAGTAGGTCATCTACCCACTATCCATGTTGTACATACACGTTGCAGGCAACACCTTGGCTGATGAAGAAGCCAAATCAGCATTAGCTACACTGTTGATGTAGTAACTCGCTCTGGAACAAAATTCAATGATGAAACACGGGCCACTGTGAAAGCTTCAGCTGAGGGCACGCCCTTAGCAAAACCATATCCTGGTAAATATTCCTAACGCATATCATGCCTCAATACAGCCCTAGCAGTTATACAAGGGGTGGGTAATCGTGTGATTCTCAACAAAGACCAAAGACCAGAATTGATCAAAACAGCACATGAGGGAGTTTCTTCTGTCTTCGATGGTGTGGCAGCTACAATATCATTGTTACAAGCATGTTACTGGTAGCCAGGTCTCAGCAAACAGACCAAACAATATGTCCTTTGTTGTTACATCTGCCAGCAAATAAAAGGGTCCACCATCAAACACCCACTGCAGACCCCCCCTCCTAATTTCCAACAAACCATTACAATGTGTCCACTTGGAACATTGTGGTCCCCTTACACCTGACAGTGCATACAAATACATTTTAGGTGCTTTTGACTTATGCTCCAGATTTCTATGGGTCTGGCCACAACGCTCGGCTGATGCTCTAACTGTTATTAATGATATATGACGTTTTTTATCATCTCATATGCAGCTTTCCACTCAGACCAGAGCTGTAGTTGTCTCACACACCTGTACGGAGTCCAGAGAGTACTTAATCATCTGCCCAGAAGGTCCCTGGGGGGGGGGAGTACTTCATACGAATGCCTGTTATAAACACAAATGCATGTTCCAGACCTTGACGGTCCTGGTGCAGAGGTGGAAGATATACCTTTTGACATAAATTAATGTGTTACTGTCTTTCAGGACTTACAACACTTCTGTGATGACAACGCATTTGCCAGTGCTGCCTCCTTGGGAATAGGGGATGCACCAAGAACATCTACCGGCTGGATTCCAAAAGTTGGGGATCTAGTGCATAAAAAGATTGCTGTGAAAAAGAAGTTTGGTCCTTCTTATTGTGCACTGGTTCCAGTTCTGGGAATACATGGTAACAGAACTGTCACTCTACCACCGCTGCCTGATTCTAATGAAAATTTATTTGTCTCAATCGACAATGTCAAGCTACAACATATGGCTGATCCTGCACAGCAGACCTAGAGAACTCCTGGGTAGTACCCGAACCCCTCTCACTACAGACCAGGATGCTCCACGACAGGTTTTAAGCAGCAACGCTGACACCTCTCCGAGCTTGGGGAGGGTGGAAAATGATCTTTCATTGGTTCCACTAACTTCTTCTGCTACAAGTAACATCAACAATAATGAGCGATTCTACTTAAACTCTACACAAACGGATGGCATAGTCTACTATGAACCACAGAGGGAGACTTCTGCTAGCCCTCCTCTTCCAAACACGGCTCCAGTTTTTGCACAAACTGCTTCTGGACATTTTGCCGACATCAATGACACTTTCACCGACTCATGTGCCTCTACTGCAACAGAACTGCCAAGAGCACATAAGCTGATAATTTGGCTCAAAATTAACTATTTCATTCTTCCATGGATGTATCTATGGCTTTTATTAACTGTACTTGCCTTCCTCCTTTGGATTGGGTTTGTCATTGTTTTCTTTTTACTGATACATGGTCATTACCTTCCTGAATACTCTACAGTTGAACTGGTGGATGAGGTCTTAAAACCACATTATTCCTCTCACTAAGGGGCGTATTTATACTCTGTCTGCGCCGAATGTGCGTCAAAAGTTTTGACGCATATTCAGCGCAAACCTTGCCCCATATTTAAACTTTGACGCCCGAGCCCGCGGATGTCAAAATCCCGCTGTGTGCGTCATTTTTTGGATGCGGGAACCCGCCTTGCATTAATCAAATGCAAGGTAGGGGTTCCTGTCCAAAAAATGACTTAAACAGCCATGCGTCGTATTTATGCTTCCGGGCAAAAATGCCGCACGTCCGGGAGGCGGAGGCGGAAAATGACGCACAGCCCGATTTGCGTAAAAAATTAACGCCTGGATCAGGGCAGGCGTTAAAATGGGGCAAACACACCTGTATTTAATCAGAACACACAGAAGCAACAGCAGAGCAGCAAAATGGAGACATGGAGGTGCTTCTCATCCAGCGTGCACGCAGACGCAGAGCCCAGCAACAGCAGCTACCACAACACCAGCAGGGACCCCAAAGGCAGCGCAGAAGGCAGGAGAGAATATTCCGCACCAGAACAACTCTTCATGGCCTCAGGGAACATGACATCATCCAGAGGTACAGGTTGAACTGGCAGGCCATTCAGCAGCTGCTGCACAACACAGAGCCACAGTTGGCACCCACCTTGCTGACACCCCGCACCATCCCAACAGAAACCAAGCTGCTAGCTGTACTTCACATGCTGGCAAGTGGCTCCTTTCAAAGGACTGGCGCCCTGGTTGCAGGAATATCACAGCCATCATTTTCTGCCTTCTTGCCCAAAGTACTGGACGCCATCATTGGACTCACATCCCACCACATCTGCTTCCCAAACACACTGCAGAAGCAGCAGGAGACAAAACAGGGGTTTCAACGCATTAGTGGCTTCCCACACGTCTTTGGTGCCATCAATTGCACACATGTACACCTTATGCCAACTGCTGCAACTGAACACCTCTACCGCAACAGGAAGCACACACATTCCATCAATGTGCAGGCCATTGTCGATCACCAAGGATTTTTCACCAACATCGTGGCAAAGAATCCTGGGAGTGTCCATGACTCATTCATCTTCCATCACTCTACCATCAATCAACACTTCCAGGATGGACGATATGGCAATGGACTACTTGTTGGTAAGTACAAAAACCTACTTATATACACACTGCACAGCAACCCTCTAGGAAACACAACACATACACCACGACAGCTACATGTGGACAGGAACACACTGAGGTCGTGACATCACTAGCCATGTTTCATAGGTCTGCAGTGAACCTGTCACACATCTGAAATTAGTGTACAGTCTAATGTTAAGACATCAATGATCACATCGTATGGAGAGGTTTGGCCAATTGTCACCTTGCAAAATGTAAGCGGCTCACAGATGTTTAAAATAATCCATTGCATAAGTCTGAAGGTATGGGATGTCCAGGGTACATAGATGTTAACGTGTTACCACCACTGTCAAAATGAATCTGTGTATGGAACTTTCATCTCACCCCCAGTGAAGACACAGGGACACCTGTATCACAAGTCACAATGCTAGGGAGTGCACATTACTGCAAATACCCAAACATACTGCTGACAACCGGTCAGCAGGCAAACACTTGTTCAGCCAAGGAAACAACCCAAAGCAGATGGTACATCCTACAAGGAAGGAACACAATAATACAAAAGGGTCACAGACAACACAAGACAACTACTGCCCCATGCAAGCTGATATCAATGGGGCAAGCTACATCAACATTATCCCATTCATTTTCTTTTTCAGCTGATCAGGGGTATGGGATCCAGCCATGGATTATGACACCATTTGGCAACCCAAGCACTGCAGCAGAGCGTGCCTACAATGACGCACATAGGAGGACACGCAGCATAATTGAGAGGACCTTCGGCATCCTCAAGTCGAGATTCAGGTGCCTCGACATCACTGGTGGCAGCCTCCTATATTCTCAAGAACTGGTCTGTAAGATCATTCTAACATGTGCCATCCTGCACAACATTTGCATACGAAGGAACATTCCCCTCTTAGAACCAGAGCCACACATGGCTGAAGAGAAGGAAGAGGAGGATGCTGGCCTGCAACATGAGGGGGAACAACAAAACACAGCAAAACACAAACGCTGTGGAATAGCGTAACTGGATGGACGGAATGCGGAACCAATCAAACATTCACCCGCAGTCACAGATCTGGGTTTAATCAATCCATTATTTTGCTCACCATGCCACCCCAGTTTGAACCCAGCCATATGCAAATCAGTCTTGACCCTGTTCCTCATGGGAACAGTCCAGCCCGAACTGCCAGGCCAGGTTCTCCCTGGACAGGAAACAAGCATCCTGGGACCGGTTTTGGGGTTTCACCCCTCATCAGCCAGGCTAGCTTGAATCCAGTGGCACAGTGAGCCCGGGTCCCACGTCTGGGCATACCCGGCGCACTTAGGGCGGCAAAAGCAAAGCAAAACACAAACGCTGTGGGATAGCGTAACTGGATGGACGGAATGGGGAACCAATCAAACATTCACCCCCAGTCACAGATCTGGGTTTAATCCATCCATTATTTTGCTCACCATGCCACCCCAGTTTGAACCCAGCCATATGCAAATCAGTCTTGACCCTGTTCCTCATGGGAACAGTCCAGCCCGAACTGCCAGGCCAGGTTCTCCCTGGACCGGAAACAAGCATCCTGGGACCGGTTTCGGGGTTTCACCCCTCATCAGCCAGGCTAGCTTGAATACAGTGGCACAGTGAGCCCGTGACCCACGTCTGGGCATACCTGGCGCACTTAGGGCGGCAAAAGCAAAGCAAAACACAAACGCTGTGGGATAGCGTAACTGGATGGACGGAATGCGGAACCAATCAAACATTCACCCCCAGTTACAGATCTGGGTTTAATCCATCCATTATTTTGCTCACCATGCTACCCCAGTTTGAACTCAGCCATATGCAAATCAGTCTTGACCCTGTTACTCATGGGAACAGTCCAGCCCGAACTGCCAGGCCAGGTTCTCCCTGGACCAGAAACAAGCATCCTGGAACCGGTTTCGGGGTTTCACCCCTCATCAGCCAGGCTAGATTGAATCCAGTGGCACAGTGAGCCCGGGACCGACGTCTGGGTATACACGGCGCACTTAGGGCGGCAAAAGCAAAGGAAAACACAAACGCGGTGGGATAGCGTAACTGGATGGACGGATTGCGGAACCAATCAAACATTCACCCCCAGTCACAGATCTGGGTTTAATCCATCCATTATTTTGCTCACCATGCCACCCCAGTTTGAACCCAGCCATATGCAAATCAGTCTTGACCCTGTTCCTCATGGGAACAGTCCAGCCCGAACTGCCAGGCCAGGTTCTCCCTGGACCGGAAACAAACATCCTGGGACCGGTTTCGGGGTTTCACCCCTCATCAGCCAGGCTAGCTTGAATCCAGTGGCACAGTGAGCCCGGGACCCACGTCTGGGCATACCCGGCTCACTTAGGGCGGCAAAAGCAAAGCAAAACACAAACGCTGTGGGATAGCGTAACTGGATGGATGGAATGCGGAATCAATCAAACATTCACCCCCAGTCACAGATCTGGGTTTAATCCATCCATTATTTTGCTCACCATGCCACCCCAGTTTGAACCCAGCCATGTGCAAATCAGTCTTGACCCTGTTCCTCATGGGAACAGTCCAGCCTGAACTGCCAGGCCAGGTTCTCCCTGGACCGGAACCAAGCATCCTGGGACCGGTTTCGGGGTTTCACCCCTCATCAGACAGGCTAGCTTGAATCCAGTGGCACAGTGAGTCCGGGACCCACGTCTGGGAATACCCGGTGCATTTAGGGCGGCAAAAGCAAAGCAAAACACAAACGCTGTGGGATAGCGTAACTGGATGGACGGAATGCGGAACCAATCAAACATTCACCCCCAGTCACAGATCTGGGTTTAATCCATCCATTATTTTGCTCACCATGCCACCCCAGTTTGAACCCAGCCATATGCAAATCAGTCTTGACCCTGTTCCTCATGGGAACAGTCCAGCCCGAACTGCCAGGCCAGGGTCTCCTTACCCGGAAACAGGCATCCTGGGACCGGTTTCGGGGTTTCACCCCTCATCAGCCAGGCTAGCTTGAATCCAGTGGCACAGTGAGACCGGGACCCACGTCTGGGAATACCCGCCGCATTTAGGGCGGCAAAAGCAAAGCAAAACACAAACGCTGTGGGATAGCATAACTGGATGGACGGAATGCGGAACCAATCAAACATTCACCCCCAGTCACAGATCTGGGTTTAATCCATCCATTATTTTGCTCACCATGCCACCCCAGTTTGAACCCAGCCATATGCAAATCAGTCTTGACCCTGTTCCTTATGAGAACAGTCCTGCCCGAACTGCCAGGCCAGGTTCTCCCTGGACCAGAAACAAGCATCCTGGGACCGGTTTCAGGGTTTTCCCTCTCATCAGCCAGGCTAGCTTGAATCCAGTGGCACAGTGAGACCGGGACCCACGTCTGGGAATACCCGCCGCATTTAGGGCGGCAAAAGCAAAGCAAAACACAAACGCTGTGGGATAGCATAACTGGATGGACGGAATGCGGAACCAATCAAACATTCACCCCCAGTCACAGATCTGGGTTTAATCCATCCATTATTTTGCTCAGCATGCCACCCCAGTTTGAACCCAGCCATATGCAAATCAGTCTTGACCCTGTTCCTCATGGGAACAGTCCAGCCCGAACTGCCAGGCCAAGTTCTCCCTGGACCGGAAACAAGCATCCTGGGACCGGTTTCGGGGTTTCAACCCTCATCAGAAAGGCTAGCTTGAATCCAGTGGCACAGTGAGCCCGGGACCCACGTCTGGGCATACCCGGCGCACTTAGGGCGGCAAAAGCAAAGCATAACACAAATGCTGTGGGATAGCGTAACCGGATGGAAGGAATGCGGAACCAATCAAACATTCACCCCCAGTCACAGATCTGGGTTTAATCCATCCATTATTTTGCTCACCATGCCACCCCAGGTTGAACCCAGCCATATACAAATCAGTCTTGACCCTGTTCCTCATGGGAACAGTCCAGCCAGAACTGCCAGGCCAGGTTCTACCTGGACTGGTAACAAGCATCCTGGGACCGGTTTCGGGGTTTCACCCCTCATCAGCCAGGCTAGCTAGAATCCAGTGGCGCAGTGAGCCCGGGACCCATGTCTGGGCATACCCGGCGCACTTAGGGCGGCAAAAGCAAAGCAAAACACAAACGCTGTGGGATAGCGTAACTGGATGGACGGAATGCGGAACCAATCAAACATTCACCCCCAGTCACAGATCTGGGTTTAATCCATCCATTATTTTGCTCACCATGCCACCCCAGTTTGAACCCAGCCATATGCAAATCAGTCTTGAGCCTGTTCTTCATGGGAACAGTCCAGCCCGAACTTCCAGGCCAGGTTCTCCCTGGACCGGAAACAAGCATACTGGGACCGGTTTCAGGGTTTCACCCCTCATCAGCCAGGCTAGCTTGAATCCAGTGGCACAATGAGCCTGGGATCCACGTCTGGGCATACCCGGCGCACTTAGGGCGGCAAAAGCAAAGCAAAACACAAACGCTGTGGGATAGCGTAACTGGATGGACGGAATGCAGAACCAATCAAACATTCACCCCCAGTCCGGTCACAGATCTGGGTTTAATCCATCCATTATTTTGCTCACCATGCCACCCCAGTTTGAACCCAGCCATATGCAATCAGTCTTGACCCTGTTCCTCATGGGAACAGTCCAGCCCGAACTGCCAGGCCAGGTTCTCCTTGGACCGGAAACAAGCATCCTGGGACCGGTTTCGGGGTTTCCCCTCTCATCAGCCAGGCTAGCTTGAATCCAGTGGCACAGTGAGCCCGGGACCCACGTCTGGGCATACCCGGCGCACTTAGGGCGGCAAAAGCAAAGCAAAACACAAACGCTGTGGGATAGCGTAACTGGATGGACGGAATGCGGAACCAATCAAACATTCACCCCCAGTCACAGATCTGGGTTTAATCCATCCATTATTTTGCTCACCATGCCACGCCAGTTTGAACCCAGGCATATGCAAATCAGTCTTGACCCTGTTCCTCATGGGAACAGTCCAGCCCGAACTGCCAGGCCAGGTTCTCCCTGGACCAGAAACAAGCATCCTGGGACCGGTTTCGGGGTTTCACCCCTCATCAGCCAGGCTAGCTTGAATCCAGTGGCACAGTGAGCCCGGAACCCACGTCTGGGCATACCCGGCGCACTTAGGGCGGCAAAAGCAAAGCAAAACACAAACGCGGTGGGATAGCGTAACTGGATGGACGGAATGCGGAACCAATCAAACATTCACCCCCAGTCACAGATCTGGGTTTAATCCATCCATTATTTTGCTCACCATGCCACCCCAGTTTGAACCCAGCCATATGCAAATCAGCCTTGACCCTGTTCCTCATGGGAACAGTCCAGCCCGAACTGCCAGGCCAGGTTCTCCCTGGACCGGAAACAAGCATCCTGGGACCGGTTTCGGGGTTTCAACCCTCATCAGCCAGGCTAGCTTGAATCCAGTGGCACAGTGAGCCCGGGACCCACGTCTGGGCATACCCGTCGCACTTAGGGCGGCAAAAGCAAAGCAAAACACAAACGCTGTGGGATAGCGTAACTGGATGGACGGAATGCGGAACCAATCAAACATTCACCCCCAGTCACAGATCTGGGTTTAATCCATCCATTATTTTCCTCACTATGCCACCCCACTTTGAACCCAGCCATATGCAAATCAGTCTTGATCCTGTTCCTCATGGGAACAGTCCAGCCCGAACTGGCAGGCCAGGTTCTCCCTGGACCGGAAACAAGCATCCTGGGACCGGTTTCGGGGTTTTACCCCTCATCAGCCAGGCAAGCTTGAATCCAGTGGCACAGTGAGCCCGGGACCCACGTCTGGGCATACCCGGCGCACTTAGGGCGTCAAAAGCAAAGCAAAACACAAACGCTGTGGGATAGCGTTACTGGATGGACGGAATGCGGAACCAATCAAACATTCACCCCCAGTCACAGATCTGGGTTTAATCCATCCATTATTTTGCTCACCATGCCACCCCAGTTTGAACCCAGCCATATGCAAATTAGTCTTGACCCTGTTTCTCATTGGAACAGTCCAGCCCGAACTGCCAGGCCAGATTCTCCCTGGACCGGAAACAAGCATCCTGGGACCGGTTTCGGGGTTTCACCCCTCATCAGCCAGGCTAGCTTGAATCCAGTGGCACAGTGAGTCTGGAACCCACGTCTGGGCATACCCGGCGCACTTAGGGCGGCAAAAGCAAAGCAAAACACAAACGCTGTGGGATAGCATAACTGGATGGACGGAATGCGGAACCAATCAAACATTCACCCCCAGTCCAGTGACAGATCTGGGTTTAATCCATCCATTATTTTGCTCACCATGCCACCCCAGTTTGAATCCAGCCATATGCAAATCAATCTTGACCCTGTTCCTCATGGGAACAGTCCAGCCCGAACTGCCAGGCCAGGTTCTCCCTGGACAGGAAACAAGCATCCTGGGACCGGTTTCGGGGTTTCACCCCTCATCAGCCAGGCTAGCTTGAATCCAGTGGCACAGTGAGCTCGGGACCCACGTCTGGGCATACCCGGCGCACTTAGGGCGGCAAAAGCAAAGCAAAACACAAACGCTGTGGGATAGCGTAACTGGATAGAAGGAATGCGGAACCAATCAAACATTCACCCCCAGTCACAGATCTGGGTTTAATCCATCCATTATTTTGCTCACCATGCCACCCCAGTTTGAACCCAGCCATATGCAAATCAGTCTTGACCCTGTTCCTCATGGGAACAGTCCAGCCCGAACTGCCAGGCCAGGTTCTCCCTGGACCGGAAACAAGCATCCTGGGACCGGTTACGGGATTTCACGCCTCATCAGGCAGGCTAGCTTGAATCCAGTGGCACAGTGAGCCCGGGACCCACGTCTGAGCATACACGGCGCACTTAGGGCGGCAAAAGCAAAGCAAAACACAAACGCTGTGGGATAGCGTAACTGGATGGACGGAATGCAGAACCAATCAAACATTCAACCCCAGTCACAGATCTGGGTTTAATCCATCCATTATTTTGCTCACCATGCCACCCAGTTTGAACCCAGCCATATGCAAATCAGTCTTGACCCTGTTCCTCATGAGAACAGTCCAGCCCGAGCTGCCAGGCCAGGTTCTCCCTGGACCGGAAACAAGCATCCTGGGACCGGTTTCGGGGTTTCACCCCTCATCAGCCAGGCTAGCATGAATCCAGTGGCACAGTGAGCCCGGGACCCACGTCTGGGCATACCCGGCGCACTTAGGGCTGCAAAAGCAAAGGAAAACACAAACGCTGTTGGATAGCGTAACTGGATGGACGTAATGCGGAACCAATCAAACATTCACCCCCAGTCACAGATCTGGGTTTAATCCATCCATTATTTTGCACACCATGCCACCCCAGTTTGACCCAGCCACATGCAAATCAGTCTTGACCCTGTTCCTCATGGGAACAGTCCAGCCCGAACTGCCAGGTCAGGTTCTCCCTGGACCGTAAACAAGCATCCTGGGACCGGTTTCGGGGTTTCACCCCTCATCAGCCAGGCTAGCTTGAATCCAGTGGCACAGGGAGCCCGGGACCCACGTCTGGGCATACCCGGCGCACTTAGGCCGGCAAAAGCAAAGCAAAACACAAACGCTGTGGGATAGCGTAACTGGATGGACGGAATGCGGAACCAATCAAACATTCACCCCCAGTCACAGATCTGGGTTTAATCCATCCATTATTTTGCTCACCATGCCACCCCAGTTTGAACCCAGCCATATGCAAATCAGTCTTGACCCTGTTCCTCATGGGAACAGTCCAGCCCGAACTGCCAGGCCAGGTTCTCCCTGGACCGGAAACAAGCATCCTGGGACCGGTTTCGGGGTTTCACCCCTCATCAGCCAGGCTAGCTTGAATCCAGTGGCACAATGAGCCCTGGACCCACGTCTGGGCATACCCGGCGCACTTAGGGCGGCAAAAGCAAAGCAAAACACAAACGCTGTGGGATAGCGTAACTGGATGGACGGAATGCAGAACCAATCAAACATTCACCGCCAGTCCAGTCACAGATCTGGATTTAATCCATCCATTATTTTGCTCACCATGCCACCCCAGTTTGAACCCAGCCATATGCAAATCAGTTTTGACCCTGTTCCTCATGGGAACAGTCCAGCCCGAACTGCCAGGCCAGTTTCTCCCTGGACCGGAAACAAGCATCCTGGGACCGGTTTCGGGGTTTCCCCTCTAATCAGCCAGGCTAGCTTGAATCCAGTGGCGCAGTGAGCCCGGGACCCACGTCTGGGCATACCCGGCGCACTTAGGGCGGCAAAAGCAAAGCAAAACACAAACGCTGTGGTATAGCGTAACTGGATGGATGGAATGCGGAACCAATCAAACATTCACCCCCAGTCACAGATCTGGGTTTAATCCATCCATTATTTTGCTCACCATGCCACCCCAGTTTGAACCCAGCCATATGCAAATCAGTCTTGACCCTGTTCCTCATGGGAACAGTCTAGACCGAACTGCCAGGCCAGGTTCTCCCTGGACCGGAAACAAGCATCCTGGGACCGGTTTCGGGGTTTCCCCTCTCATCAGCCAGGCTAGCTTGAATCCAGTGGCACAGTGAGCCCGGGACACACGTCTGGGCATACCCGGAGCACTTAGGGCGGCAAAAGCAAAGCAAAACACAAACGCTGTGGGATAGCGTAACTGGATGGATGGAATGCGGAACCAATCAAACATTCACCCCCAGTCACAGATCTGGGTTTAATCCATCCATTATTTTGCTCACCATGCCACCCCAGTTTGAACCCAGCCATATGCAAATCAGTCTTGACCCTGTTCCTCATGGGAACAGTCCAGCCCGAACTGCCAGGCTAGGTTCTCCCTGGACCGGAAACGAGCATCCTGGGATCGGTTTTGGGGTTTCACCCGTCATCAGCCAGGCTAGCTTGAATCCAGTGGCACAGTGAGCCCGGGACCCACGTCTGGGCATACCCGGCGCATTTAGGGCGGCCAAAGCAAAGCAAAACACAAACGCAATGGGATAGCGTAACTGGATGGACGGAAAGTGGAACCAATCAAACATTCACCCCCAGTCACAGATCTGGGTTTAAACCATCCATTATTTTGCTCACCATGCCACCCCAGTTTGAACCCAGCCATGTGCAAATCAGTCTTGACCCTGTTTCTCATGGGAACAGTCCAGCCCGAACTGCCTGGCCAGGTTCTCCCTGGACCGGTAACAAGCATCCTGGGACCGGTTTCGGGGTTTCACCCCTCATCAGCCAGGCTAGCTCGAATCCAGTGGCACAGTGAGTCCGGGACCCACGTCTGGGAATACCCGCCGCATTTAGGGCGGCAAACGCAAAGCAAAACACAAATGCTGTGGGATAGCGTAACTGGATGGACAGAATGCGGAACTAATCAAACATTCACCCCCAGTCACAGATCTGGGTTTAATCCATCCATTATTTTGCTCACCATGCCACCCCAGTTTGAATCCAGCCATATGCAAATCAGTCTTGACCCTGTTCCTCATGGGAACAGTCCAGCCCGAACTGCCAGGCCAGGTTCTCCCTGGACCGGAAACAAGCATCCTGGGACCGGTTTCGGGGTTTCACCCCTCATCAGCCAGGCTAGCTTGAATCCAGTGGCACAGTGAGCCCGGGACCCACGTCTGGGCATACCCGGTGCACTTAGGGCAGCAAAAGCAAAGCAAAACACAAACGCTGTGGGATAGCGTAACTGGATGGACGGAATGCAGAACCAATCAAACATTCACCCCCAGTGACAGATCTGGGTTTAATCCATCCATTATTTTGCTCACCATGCCACCCCAGTTTGAACCCAGCCATATGCAAATCAGTCTTGACCCTGTTCCTCATGGGAACAGTCCAGCCCGAACTGCCAGGCCAGGTTCTCCCTGGACAGGAAACAAGCATCCTGGGACCGGTTTCGGGGTTTCACCTCTCATCAGCCAGGCTAGCTTGAATCCAGTGGCACAGTGAGTCCGGAACCCACGTCTGGGCATACCCGGCGCACTTAGGGCAGCAAAAGCAAAGCAAAACACAAAGGCTGTGGGATAGCGTAACTGGATGGACGGAATGCGGAGCCAATCAAACATTCACCCCCAGTCCAGTGACAGATCTGGGTTTAATCCATCCATTATTTTGCTCACCATGCCACCCCAGTTTGAATCCAGCCATATGCAAATCAGTCGTGACCCTGTTCCTCATGGGAACAGTCCAGCCCGAACTGCCAGGCCAGGTTCTCCCTGGACAGGAAACAAGCATCCTCGGACCGGTTTCGGGGTTTCACCCCTCATCAGCCAGGCTAGCTTGAATCCAGTGGCACAGTGAGCTCGGGACCCACGTCTGGGCATACCCGGCGCACTTAGGGCGGCAAAAGCAAAGCAAAACACAAACGCTGTGGGATAGCGTAACTGGATGGAAGGAATGCGGAACCAATCAAACATTCACCCCCAGTCACAGATCTGGGTTTAATCCATCCATTATTTTGCTCACCATGCCACCCCAGTTTGAACCCAGCCATATGCAAATTAGTCTTGACCCTGTTCCTCATGGGAACAGTCCAGCCCGAACTGCCAGGCCAGGTTCTCCCTGGACCGGAAACAAGCATCCTGGGACCGGTTTCGGGATTTCACCCCTCATCAGCCAGGCTAGCTTGAATCCAGTGGCACAGTGAGCCCGGGACCCACGTCTGGGCATACACGGCGCACTTAGGGCGGCAAAAGCAAAGCAAAACACAAACGCTGTGGGATAGCGTAACTGGATGGACGGAATGCAGAACCAATCAAACATTCACCCCCAGTCACAGATCTGGGTTTAATCCATCCATTATTTTGCTCACCATGCCACCCAGTTTGAACCCAGCCAGATGCAAATCAGTCTTGACCCTGTTCCTCATGGGAACAATCCAGCCCGAACTGTAAGGCCAGGTTCTCCCTGGACCGGAAACAAGCATCCTGGGACCGGTTTCGGGGTTTCACCCCTCATCAGCCAGGCTAGCATGAATCCAGTGGCACAGTGAGCCCGGGACCCACGTCTGGGCATACCCGGCGCACTTAGGGCGGCAAAAGCAAAGGAAAACACAAACGCTGTCGGATAGCGTAACTGGATGGACGGAATGCGGAACCAATCAAACATTCACCCCCAGTCACAGATCTGGGTTTAATCCATCCATTATTTTGCACACCATGCCACCCCAGTTTGAACCCAGCCACATGCAAATCAGTCTTGACCCTGTTCCTCATGGGAACAGTCCAGCCCGAACTGCCAGGTCAGGTTCTCCCTGGACCGGAAACAAGCATCCTGGGACCAGTTTCGGGGTCTCACCCCTCATCAGCCAGGCTAGCTTGAATCCAGTGGCACAGGGAGCCCGGGACCCACGTCTGGGCATACCCGGCGCACTTAGGCCGGCAAAAGGAAAGCAAAACACAAACGCTGTGGGATAGCGTAACTGGATGGACGGAATGCGGAACCAATCAAACATTCACCCCCAGTCACAGATCTGGGTTTAATCCATCCATTATTTTGCTCACCATGCCACCCCAGTTTGAACCCAGCCATATGCAAATCAGTCTTGACCCTGTTCCTCATGGGAACAGTCCAGCCCGAACTGCCAGGCCAGGGTCTCCCTACCCGGAAACAGGCATCCTGGGACCGGTTTCGGGGTTTCACCCCTCATCAGCCAGGCTAGCTTGAATCCAGTGGCACAGTGAGACCGGGACCCACGTCTGGGAATACCCGCCGCATTTAGGGCGGCAAAAGCAAAGCAAAACACAAACGCTGTGGGATAGCGTAACTGGATGGACGGAATGCGGAACCAATCAAACATTCACCCCCAGTCACAGATCTGGGTTTAATCCATCCATTATTTTGCTCACCATGCCACCCCAGTTTGAACCCAGCCATATGCAAATCAGTCTTGACCCTGTTCCTCATGGGAACAGTCCAGCCCGAACTGCCAGGCCAGGTTCTCCCTGGACCGGAAACAAGCATCCTGGGACCGGTTTCGGGGTTTCCCCTCTCATCAGCCAGGCTAGCTTGAATCCAGTGGCACAGTGAGCCCGGGACCCACGTCTGGGCATACCCGGCGCACTTAGGGCGGCAAAAGCAAAGCAAAACACAAACGCTGTGGGATAGCGTAACTGGATGGATGGAATGCGGAACCAATCAAACATTCACCCCCAGTCACAGATCTGGGTTTAATCCATCCATTATTTTGCTCACCATGCCACCCCAGTTTGAACCCAGCCATATGCAAATCAGTCTTGACCCTGTTCCTCATGGGAACAGTCCAGCTCGACCTGCCAGGCTAGGTTCTCCCTGGACCGGAAACAAGCATCCTGGGACCGGTTTCGGGGTTTCACCCGTCATCAGCCAGGCTAGCTTGAATCCAGTGGCACAGTGAGCCCGGGACCCACGTCTGGGCATACCCGGCGCATTTAGGGCGGCAAAAGCAAAGCAAAACACAAACGCAATGGGATAGCGTAACTGGATGGACGGAAAGTGGAACCAATCAAACATTCACCCCCAGTCACAGTTCTGGGTTTATTCCATCCATTATTTTGCTCACCATGCCACCCCAGTTTGAACCCAGCCATGTGCAAATCAGTGTTGACCCTGTTTCTCATGGGAACAGTCCAGCCCGAACTGCCAGGCCAGGTTCTCCTTGGACCGGAAACAAGCATCCTGGGACCGGTTTCGGGGTTTCACCCCTCATCAGCCAGGCTAGCTTGAATCCAGTGGCACAGTGAGCCCGGGACCCACGTCTGGGCATACCCGGTGCACTTAGGGCGGCAAAAGCAAAGCAAAACACAAACGCTGTGGGATAGCGTAACTGGATGGACGGAATGCGGAACCAATCAAACATTCACCCCCAGTGACAGATCTGGGTTTAATCCATCCATTATTTTGCTCACCATGCCACCCCAGTTTGAACCCAGCCATATGCAAATCAGTCTTGACCCTGTTCCTCATGGGAACAGTCCAGCCCGAACTGCCAGGCCAGGTTCTCCCTGGACCGGAAACAAGCATCCTGGGACCGGTTTCGGGGTTTCACCCTTCATCAGCCAGGCTAGCTTGAATCCAGTGGCACAGTGAGCCCGGAACCACGTCTGGGCATACCCGGCGCACTTAGGGCGGCAAAAGCAAAGCAAAACACAAACGCGGTGGGATAGCGTAACTGGATGGACGGAATGCGGAACCAATCAAACATTCACCCCCAGTCACAGATCTGGGTTTAATCCATCCATTATTTTGCTCACCATGCCACCCCAGTTTGAACCCAGCCATATGCAAATCAGTCTTGACCCTGTTCCTCATGGGAACAGTCCAGCCCGAACTGCCAGGCCAGGTTCTCCCTGGACCGGAAACAAGCATCCTGGGACCGGTTTCGGGGTTTCACCCCTCATCCGCCAGGCTAGCTTGAATCCAGTGGCACAGTGAGCCCGGGACCCACGTCTGGGCATACCCGGCTGTAGGAGGCTGGACTGGCTTGTAGTGAGTACCTAGGGGTTTTTGCAGAATCACTGGACTGTGGGAGTCACTTGGACAGAGTTGCTGGATTCAAGGGACCTCGCTCGTCGTGCTGAGAGGAGACCCAGGGTACCGGTGATGCAGTTCTTTGGTGCCTGCGGTTGCAGGGGGACGATTCTGTCGACCCACGGGAGATTTCTTCGGAGCTTCTAGTGCAGAGAGGAGGCAGACTACCCCCACAGCATGCACCACCAGGAAAACAGTCGAGAAGGTGGCAGGATCAGCGTTACAGAGTTGCAGTAGTCGTCTTTGCTACTTTGTTGCAGTTTTGCAGCCTTCCAGCGCGGTCAGCAGTCGATTCCTTGGCAGAAGGTGAAGAGAGAGATGCAGAGGAGCTCTTGCATTCGTTATCTAAAGTTTCCCCAGAGACAGAGACCCTAAATAGCCAGAAAAGAGGGTTTGGCTACCTAGGAGAGAGGATAGGCTAGCAACACCTGAAGGAGCCTATTAGAAGGAGTCTCTGACGTCACCTGGTGGCACTGGCCACTCAGAGCAGTCCAGTGTGCCAGCAGCACCTCTGTTTCCAAGATGGCAGAGGTCTGGAGCACACTGGAGGAGCTCTGGGCACCTCCCAGGGGAGGTACAGGTCAGGGGAGTGGTCACTCCCCTTTCCTTTGTCCAGTTTCGCGCCAGAGCAGGGCTAAGGGGTCCCTGAACTGGTGTAGACTGGCTTATGCAGAAATGGGCACCAAATGTGCCCATGAAAGCATTTCCAGAGGCTGGGGGAGGCTACTCTTCCCCTGCCTTCACACCATTTTCCAAAGGGAGAGGGTGTAACACCCTCTCTCAGAGGAAGTCCTTTGTTCTGCCATCCTGGGCCAGGCCTGCCTGGACCCCAGGAGGGCAGATGCCTGTCTGAGGGGTTGGCAGCAGCAGCAGCTGCAGTGAAACCCTGGGAAAGGCAGTTTGGCAGTACCAGGGTCTGTGCTACAGACCACTGGGATCATGGGATTGTGCCAACTATGCCAGGATGGCATAGAGGGGGCAATTCCATGATCATAGACATGTTACATGGCCATATTCGGAGTTACCATTGTGAAGCTACATATAGGTAGTGACCTATATGTAGTGCACGCGTGTAATGGTGTCCCCGCACTCACAAAGTCCGGAGAATTGGCCCTGAACAATGTGGGGGCACCTTGGCTAGTGCCAGGGTGCCCTCACACTAAGAAACTTAGCACCCAACCTTTACCAGGTAAAGGTTAGACATATAGGTGACTTATAAGTTACTTAAGTGCAGTGTAAAATGGCTGTGAAATAACGTGGACGTTATTTCACTCAGGCTGCAGTGGCAGGCCTGTGTAAGAATTGTCAGAGCTCCCTATGGGTGGCAAAAGAAATGCTGCAGCCCATAGGGATCTCCTGGAACCCCAATACCCTGGGTACCTCAGTACCATATACTAGGGAATTATAAGGGTGTTCCAGTAAGCCAATGTAAATTGGTAAAATTGGTCACTAGCCTGTTAGTGACAATTTGAAAGAAATGAGAGAGCATAACTGTAGGAGGCTGGACTGGCTTGTAGTGAGTACCAAGGGGTACTTGCACCTTGCACCAGGCCCAGTTATCCCTTATTAGTGTATAGGGTGTCTAGCAGCTTAGGCTGATAGATAATGGTAGCTTAGCAGAGCAGCTTAGGCTGAACTAGGAGACGTGTGAAGCTACTACAGTACCACTTAGTGTCATATGCACAATATCATAAGAAAACACAATACACAGTTATACTAAAAATAAAGGTACTTTATTTTTATGACAATATGCCAAAGTATCTTAGAGTGTACCCTCAGTGAGAGGATAGGAAATATACACAAGATATATATACACAATAGCAAAAATATGCAGTATAGTCTTAGAAAACAGTGCAAACAATGTATAGTTACAATAGGATGCAATGGGGAAACATAGGGATAGGGGCAACACAAACCATATACTCCAAAAGTGGAATGCGAACCACGAATGGACCCCAAACCTATGTGACCTTGTAGAGGGTCGCTGGGACTATTAGAAAATAGTGAGAGTTAGAAAAATAACCCTCCCCAAGACCCTGAAAAGTGAGTGCAAAGTGCACTAAAGTTCCCCTAAGGACAAAATAGTCGTGTTAGAGGAATAATGCAGGAAAGACACAAACCAGCAATGCAACAACTGTGGATTTCCAATCTAGGGTACCTGTGGAACAAGGGGACCAAGTCCAAAAGTCACAAGCAAGTCGGAGATGGGCAGATGCCCAGGAAAAGCCAGCTTTGGGTGCAAAGAAGCTTCGACTGGACAGAAGAAGCTGAGGTTTCTGCAGGAACGAAAAGGGCTAGAGACTTACCCTTTGGTGGACGGATTTCTCTCGCCGTGGAGAGTCGTGCAGAAGTGTTTTCCCGCCGGAAGAACGCCAACAAGCCTTGCTACACGCAAATCGTGCGTTTGGCGTTTTTGGACGCTGCTGGGGCTCAGGAGGGACCAGGAGGTCGCAAATTGGACCTGAAGAGAGAGGGGACATCGCGCAAAACAAAGAGCCCTCGCTAAAGCAGGTAGCACCCGGAAAAGTGCCAGAAACAGGCACTACGAGGATGCGTGAAATGGTGCTCGCCGAAGTTGCACAAAGGAGTCCCACGTCGCCGGAGACCAACTTAGAAAGTCGTGCAATGCAGGTTAGAGTGCCGTGGACCCAGGCTTGGCTGTGCACAAAGGATTTCCGCCGGAAGTGCACAGGGGCCGGAGTAGCTGCAAAGTCGCGGTTCCCAGCAATGCAGCCCAGCGAGGTGAGGCAAGGACTTACCTCCACCAAACTTGGGCTGAAGAGTCACTGGACTGTGGGGGTCACTTGGACAGAGTCGCTGGATTCGAGGGACCTCGCTCGTCGTGCTGAGAGGAGACCCAAGGGACTGGTGATGCAGCTTTTTGGTGCCTGCGGTTGCAGGGGGAAGATTCCGTCGACCCACGGGAGATTTCTTTGGAGCTTCTGGTGCAGAGAGGAGGCAGGCTACCCCCACAGCATGCACAAGCAGGAAAACAGTCGAGAAGGCGGCAGGATCAGCGTTACAGAGTTGCAGTAGTCGTCTTTGCTACTATGTTGCAGGTTTGCAGGCTTCCAGCGCGGTCAGCGGTCGTTTCCTTATCAGAAGGTGAAGAGAGAGATGCAGAGGAACTCGGCTGAGCTCATGCATTCGTTATCTAAAGTTTCCCCAGAGACGGAGATCCTAAATAGCCAGAAAAGAGGGTTTGGCTACCTAGGAGAGAGGATAGGCTACTAACACCTGAAGGAGCCTATCAGCAGGAGTCTCTGACGTCACCTGGTGGCACTGGCCACTCAGAGCAGTCCAGTGTGCCAGCAGCACCTCTGTTTCCAAGATGGCAGAGGTCTGGAGCACACTGGAGGAGTTCTGGACACCTCCCAGGGGAGGTGCAGGTCAGGGGAGTGGTCACTCCCCTTTCCTTTGTCCAGTTTCACGCCAGAGCAGGGGCTAAGGGGTCCCTGAACCGGTGTAGACTGGCTTATGCAGAATTGGGCACATCTGTGCCCAACAAAGCATTTCCAGAGGCTGGGGGAGGCTACTCCTCCCCTGCCTTCACACCATTTTCCAAAGGGAGAGGGTGTCACACCCTCTCTCAGAGGAAGTTCTTTGTTCTGCCATGCAGGGCCAGGCCTGGCTGGACCCCAGGAGGGCAGCTGCCTGTCTGAGGGGTTGGCAGCAGCAGCAGCTGCAGTGATACCCCAGGAAGGGCAGTTTGGCAGTACCAGGGTCTGTGCTACAGACCACTGGGATCATGGGATTGTGCCAACTATGCCAGGATGGCATAGAGGGGGCAATTCCATGATCATAGACATGTTACATGGCCATATTCGGAGTTACCATTGTGAAGCTACATATAGGTAGTGACCTATATGTAGTGCACGCGTGTAATGGTGTCCCCGCACTCACAAAGTTCAGGGAATTGGCTCTGAACAATGTGGGGGCACCTTGGCTAGTGCCAGGATGCCCTCACACTAAGTAACTTTGCACCTAACCTTTACCAGGTAAAGGTTAGACATATAGGTGACTTATAAGTTACTTAAGTGCAGTGTAAAAATGGCTGTGAAATAACGTGGACGTTATTTCACTCAGGCTGCAGTGGCAGGCCTGTGTAAGAATTGTCAGAGCTCCCTATGGGTGGCAAAAGAAATGCTGCAGCCCATAGGGATCTCCTGGAACCCCAATACCCTGGGTACCTCAGTACCATATACTAGGGAATTATAAGGGTGTTCCAGTAAGCCAATGTAAATTGGTAAAATTGGTCACTAGCCTGTTAGTGACAATTTGAAAGTAATGAGAGAGCATAACCACTGAGGTTCTGGTTAGCAGAGCCTCAGTGAGACAGTTAGGCACCACACAGGGAACATATACATGCACACCTATGAGCACTGGGGCCCTGTGTGACAGGGTCCCAGTGACACATACATATAGGCCACAAACCTATGAGCACTGGGGTCCTGACCAGCAGGATCCCAGTGACACATAACAAACATACTGAAAACATAGTGTTTTCACTATGAGCACTGAGGCCTGGCTATCAGGATCCCAGTGAGACAGTGAAAACAGTGACAAACACCCTGACATACACTCACAAACAGGCCAAAAGTGGGGGTAACAAGGCTAGAAAGAGGCTACCTTCTCACACAACCCCCCCCCAAACGAAGGACAATAAGGCTAACCTTGGCCAGTTGAGACTTTATTGTCTAAGTGGTGATAAGTAGAGAGTAGCTCTGCAATAGACTGGTTACTCCCTTTATCATCCACTATATGGTTACTTCCCTGTGGGGATGTAAACCACCCTGTTTGAAGTTTTTTAGCTAAGCAACAATGTGAAGATGTATTTTCAGAGTTTCTATCAGTAAGTTTTAGTTTAGAGCAGTGGGAATTGTCCACTGAACCTATTTGTAGTGATGGAAATGCCAGACAGGGATGCTGTCTCAGAAAAGCCATAGCTGGGCAAAAACTTTGTCCATATGGCTGGAAGAGAGAACAGGGATGCTGTTTCTCTTGGGTTGGAGCAGGGCAGGGATGCTGTCCTATGAGCTCCACACTAGGGCAGGGATGCTGTCCTAAGTGTTGTGAGGCAGGGCAGATTTTCTGCACTAAAGTTTCTCTGGGAGGGTTGGAGGGATGCTCCATGTTAACTAAAATGGTGCTCTTTTTCTCACCAATGTTAGTTATCCCACAGAGAGGTACTTCCACCTCAGGGAGTACAGTTTTGCCAACTGATGATTCTCTTGGAACAGGTGCCACCCCAGGAGAGGTTTCTCCCACCACAGGAATGGTATCCTGAATGGTAGGGTGGTTAGGGGATACTGTGATACCCTTTTTACTTGTTGATGGAGAGGGTTCCTGAGTTTTCAGGCCTTCTCTCCTTTGCTTTTTCATTTCAGTAGAAATGAGAGGGAACAATTCCTCAGGGATGCCCAGCATGGCTGCATGGGCATAAAACTCTACATCAGCCCAACCTGAGGCCTCTAGGTCATTACCTAAGAGACAGTCTACAGGTAAGCTAGGTGATACCACCACCTGCTTAGGGCCAGTAACTCCACCCCAACTAAACTGAATTATAGCTAAGGGAAGAAACTTAGTGGAGTTATGGACATCAATAATCTTATACTGTTGTCCAATGATGTGTTGTTCAGGAGGCACTAGGTTTTCAGTCACCAAAGTGAAACTGGCACCTGTGTCCCTGTAGGCCAAGGCCTCAACACCATTTATTGAAACTGTCTGCCTGTACTTATCCATTGTAAGGGGACAAGCAGCCAGTGTGGCAAGGCCAGTGCCACTAGGTGTGACAGAAACTGTCTTGGGACTGACTACCCCAGTTTCTACTATGGACCCATAAGTGAACCCAACTACACCCTTTGCTTGACTGTTGCCAGCAGTCCCACCACTAGTACCACTACTGCTAGGGGCACTAGAGCTTGATGTATTAGTGGTGGTAGGCTCAGGGGGTTTACCTGGACAGGACTACTCCCCTGGCCTATGGCCTCTATTTTTACACACAAAACACCAAGGCTTTTTAATGTGTGCAGGTTGGGAAGAAGAGGAAGAATTAGTTTTATCCCCACCCTCTGAAGAGTGTTTAAGATTTGAAGTGGGATCTTTGGTTTTACCCTTATCCCCATGCTTATCTTGAGATTTTTCACCATCTTTCTTCTTATTGCCATCTTTGTCACCCCCTGTATGAACTTTTCTGTTCACCCTTGTTCTGACCCATTTGTCTGCCTTCTTTCCCAATTCTTGGGGAGAGGTCAGATCAGAGTCTACCAGGTACTGGTGCAACAAATCAGACACACAATTATTAAGTATATGCTCTCTCAGGATTGTGTTATACAGGCTTTCATAATCAGTAACTTTACTGCCATGTAACCACCCCTCCAAGGCCTTCACTGAATGGTCAATGAAATCAACCCAGTCTTGTGAAGACTCCTTTTTGGTCTCTCTGAACTTTATCCTGTACTGTTCAGTGGTTAAGCCATAACCATCCAGGAGTGCATTCTTAAGAACTTGGAAATTATTAGCATCATTTTCTTTCACAGTAAGGAGCCTATCCCTACCTTTTCCACTAAATGATAGCCATAGGATAGCAGCCCACTGCCTTTGAGGGACATCCTGTACAACACAGGCCCTCTCAAGTGCAGCAAACCACTTGTTAATGTCATCCCCCTCCTTATAAGGGGGAACTATCTTGTGCAGATTCCTGGAATCATGCTCTTTTGCAGGATGACTATGGGGAATACTGCTGCTGCCACCATGGGTATCTAAACCCAACTTCTGTCTTTCCTTCTCTAATTCAAAAGACTGTCTATCCAAATCCAGCTGTTGCTTTTTAAGCTTCAGTCTGGTTTGTTCCACCCTCAACTTATTGAGTTCCCTCTCTAACATTCTGTCATCAGGGTTGGTGGGAGGGACATTTCTAGAAACAGAGCTATGATGGGAATGAACAGAAGGAGACCTGTCCCTTACAGAAGCCAACTTAACAGCTTGGTTTACAGAAACATTACTACCAGTATGGTGAGAATAAATGCTTTTGCTATGATGTGAGACAACACTATTTATTTGGTGGGGCTCATCATCATTACCATCTATGCTAGATTGTCTAGTAATGGGCAGGCTAGGAAGTTTCTTTCCTGAATCTTTTCCTGGGGGAGTCCCTGAATCAGATTGGGAACTATTAGGTACTTTTTCAACAGATGGGGCACCTATGGCCTTATCCTGTTCTTTAAGCATGTTAATTAACAGTTCCAAGGCAGGATTCTTCCCTACACTCAAACCTCTCTCTATACAGAGACTCCTTGCTCTTTTCCAGCTAAGGTTGTCATATGCAAGTTTGGACAGATCAACACTTTGGCCTGTGCCAGACATTTTTTAGAGAGAGTTAAAGTGATAGAGAAAGAGACAAAAGTTTTCAGAACTTTTTGGAAAGACAGAAAAAAAACTTTTTAAACTTTTAAGAGCTTTTTGAAAGTTTAGGAGTACTTTTCAGCACTTAGAAAAGAGTGAAAAGAGGAAATGCAAAACTTTTTGGCTATGTGTATATACACTGACCTTGTTTTGTATATTTTTCTCTTATGAAAAGTACAATGACAAGAGTGGTAAGTAGTCTCAAGCACTTCTCCCACCACTGCACAACCAATGTAGGAGGCTGGACTGGCTTGTAGTGAGTACCAAGGGGTACTTGCACCTTGCACCAGGCCCAGTTATCCCTTATTAGTGTATAGGGTGTCTAGCAGCTTAGGCTGATAGATAATGGTAGCTTAGCAGAGCAGCTTAGGCTGAACTAGGAGACGTGTGAAGCTACTACAGTACCACTTAGTGTCATATGCACAATATCATAAGAAAACACAATACACAGTTATACTAAAAATAAAGGTACTTTATTTTTATGACAATATGCCAAAGTATCTTAGAGTGTACCCTCAGTGAGAGGATAGGAAATATACACAAGATATATATACACAATAGCAAAAATATGCAGTATAGTCTTAGAAAACAGTGCAAACAATGTATAGTTACAATAGGATGCAATGGGGAAACATAGGGATAGGGGCAACACAAACCATATACTCCAAAAGTGGAATGCGAACCACAAATGGACCCCAAACCTATGTGACCTTGTAGAGGGTCGCTGGGACTATTAGAAAATAGTGAGAGTTAGAAAAATAACCCTCCCCAAGACCCTGAAAAGTGAGTGCAAAGTGCACTAAAGTTCCCCTAAGGACAAAATAGTCGTGTTAGAGGAATAATGCAGGAAAGACACAAACCAGCAATGCAACAACTGTGGATTTCCAATCTAGGGTACCTGTGGAACAAGGGGACCAAGTCCAAAAGTCACAAGCAAGTCGGAGATGGGCAGATGCCCAGGAAATGCCAGCTGCGGGTGCAAAGAAGCTTCGACTGGACAGAAGAAGCTGAGGTTTCTGCAGGAACGAAAAGGGCTAGAGACTTCTTCTTTGGTGGACGGATCCCACTTGCCGTGGAGAGTTGTGCAAAAGTGTTTTCCCGCCGGAAGGATGCCAACAAGCCTTGATACACGCAAATCGTGCGTTTGGCGTTTTTGGACGCTGCTGGGGCCCAGGAGGGACCAGGAGGTCGCAAATTGGACCTGAAGAGAGAGGGGACGTCGAGCAAGACAAAGAGCCCTCACTGAAGCAGGTAGCACCCGGAGAAGTGCCAGAAACAGGCACTACGAGGATGCGTGAAACGGTGCTCGCCGAAGTTGCACAAAGGAGTCCCACGTCGCCGGAGACCAACTTAGAAAGTCGTGCAATGCAGGTTAGAGTGCCGTGGACCCAGGCTTGGCTGTGCACAAAGGATTTCCGCCGGAAGTGCACACGGGCCGGAGTAGCTGCAAAGTCGCGGTTCCCAGCAATGCAGCCCAGCGAGGTGAGGCAAGGACTTACCTCCACCAAACTTGGGCTGAAGAGTCACTGGACTGTGGGGGTCACTTGGACAGAGTCATTGGATTCGAGGGACCTCGCTCGTTGTGCTGAGAGGAGACCCAAGGGACCGGTGATGCAGCTTTTTGGTGCCTGCGGTTGCAGGGGGAAGATTCCGTCGACCCACGGGAGATTTCTTCGGAGCTTCTGGTGCAGAGAGGAGGCAGACTACCCCCACAGCATGCACATGCAGGAAAACAGTCGAGAAGGCGGCAGGATCAGCGTTACAGAGTTGCAGTAGTCGTCTTTGCTACTATGTTGCAGGTTTGCAGGCTTCCAGCGCGGTCAGCGGTCGTTTCCTTATCAGAAGGTGAAGAGAGAGATGCAGAGGAACTCGGCTGAGCTCATGCATTCGTTATCTAAAGTTTCCCCAGAGACAGAGACCCTAAATAGCCAGAAAAGAGGGTTTGGCTACCTAGGAGAGAGGATAGGCTACTAACACCTGAAGGAGCCTATCAGCAGGAGTCTCTGACGTCACCTGGTGGCACTGGCCACTCAGAGCAGTCCAGTGTGCCAGCAGCACCTCTGTTTCCAAGATGGCAGAGGTCTGGAGCACACTGGAGGAGTTCTGGACACCTCCCAGGGGAGGTGCAGGTCAGGGGAGTGGTCACTCCCCTTTCCTTTGTCCAGTTTCGCGCCAGAGCAGGGGCTAAGGGGTCCCTGAACCGGTGTAGACTGGCTTATGCAGAATTGGGCACATCTGCGCCCAACAAAGCATTTCCAGAGGCTGGGGGAGGCTACTCCTCCCCTGCCTTCACACCATTTTCCAAAGGGAGAGGGTGTCACACCCTCTCTCAGAGGAAGTTCTTTGTTCTGCCATGCAGGGCCAGGCCTGGCTGGACCCCAGGAGGGCAGCTGCCTGTCTGAGGGGTTGGCAGCAGCAGCAGCTGCAGTGAAACCCCAGGAAGGGCAGTTTGGCAGTACCAGGGTCTGTGCTACAGACCACTGGGATCATGGGATTGTGCCAACTATGCCAGGATGGCATAGAGGGGGCAATTCCATGATCATAGACATGTTACATGGCCATATTCGGAGTTACCATTGTGAAGCTACATATAGGTAGTGACCTATATGTAGTGCACGCGTGTAATGGTGTCCCCGCACTCACAAAGTTCAGGGAATTGGCTCTGAACAATGTGGGGGCACCTTGGCTAGTGCCAGGGTGCCCTCACACTAAGTAACTTTGCACCTAACCTTTACCAGGTAAAGGTTAGACATATAGGTGACTTATAAGTTACTTAAGTGCAGTGTAAAAATGGCTGTGAAATAACGTGGACGTTATTTCACTCAGGCTGCAGTGGCAGGCCTGTGTAAGAATTGTCAGAGCTCCCTATGGGTGGCAAAAGAAATGCTGCAGCCCATAGGGATCTCCTGGAACCCCAATACCCTGGGTACCTCAGTACCATATACTAGGGAATTATAAGGGTGTTCCAGTAAGCCAATATAAATTGGTAAAATTGGTCACTAGCCTGTTAGTGACAATTTGAAAGTAATGAGAGAGCATAACCACTGAGGTTCTGGTTAGCAGAGCCTCAGTGAGACAGTTAGGCACCACACAGGGAACATATACATGCACACCTATGAGCACTGGGGCCCTGTGTGACAGGGTCCCAGTGACACATACATATAGGCCACAAACCTATGAGCACTGGGGTCCTGACCAGCAGGATCCCAGTGACACATAACAAACATACTGAAAACATAGTGTTTTCACTATGAGCACTGAGGCCTGGCTATCAGGATCCCAGTGAGACAGTGAAAACAGTGACAAACACCCTGACATACACTCACAAACAGGCCAAAAGTGGGGGTAACAAGGCTAGAAAGAGGCTACCTTCTCACACAACCCCCCCCCAAACGAAGGAGAATAAGGCTAACCTTGGCCAGTTGAGACTTTATTGTCTAAGTGGTGATAAGTAGAGAGTAGCTCTGCAATAGACTGGTTACTCCCTTTATCATCCACTATATGGTTACTTCCCTGTGGGGATGTAAACCACCCTGTTTGAAGTTTTTTAGCTAAGCAACAATGTGAAGATGTATTTTCAGAGTTTCTATCAGTAAGTTTTAGTTTAGAGCAGTGGGAATTGTCCACTGAACCTATTTGTAGTGATGGAAATGCCAGACAGGGATGCTGTCTCAGAAAAGCCATAGCTGGGCAAAAACTTTGTCCATATGGCTGGAAGAGAGAACAGGGATGCTGTTTCTCTTGGGTTGGAGCAGGGCAGGGATGCTGTCCTATGAGCTCCACACTAGGGCAGGGATGCTGTCCTAAGTGTTGTGAGGCAGGGCAGATTTTCTGCACTAAAGTTTCTCTGGGAGGGTTGGAGGATGCTCCATGTTAACTAAAATGGTGCTCTTTTTCTCACCAATGTTAGTTATCCCACAGAGAGGTACTTCCACCTCAGGGAGTACAGTTTTGCCAACTGATGATTCTCTTGGAACAGGTGCCACCCCAGGAGAGGTTTCTCCCACCACAGGAATGGTATCCTGAATGGTAGGGTGGTTAGGGGATACTGTGATACCCTTTTTACTTGTTGATGGAGAGGGTTCCTGAGTTTTCAGGCCTTCTCTCCTTTGCTTTTTCATTTCAGTAGAAATGAGAGGGAACAATTCCTCAGGGATGCCCAGCATGGCTGCATGGGCATAAAACTCTACATCAGCCCAACCTGAGGCCTCTAGGTCATTACCTAAGAGACAGTCTACAGGTAAGCTAGGTGATACCACCACCTGCTTAGGGCCAGTAACTCCACCCCAACTAAACTGAATTATAGCTAAGGGAAGAAACTTAGTGGAGTTATGGACATCAATAATCTTATACTGTTGTCCAATGATGTGTTGTTCAGGAGGCACTAGGTTTTCAGTCACCAAAGTGAAACTGGCACCTGTGTCCCTGTAGGCCAAGGCCTCAACACCATTTATTGAAACTGTCTGCCTGTACTTATCCATTGTAAGGGGACAAGCAGCCAGTGTGGCAAGGCCAGTGCCACTAGGTGTGACAGAAACTGTCTTGGGACTGACTACCCCAGTTTCTACTATGGACCCATAAGTGAACCCAACTACACCCTTTGCTTGACTGTTGCCAGCAGTCCCACCACTAGTACCACTACTGCTAGGGGCACTAGAGCTTGATGTATTAGTGGTGGTAGGCTCAGGGGGTTTACCTGGACAGGACTACTCCCCTGGCCTATGGCCTCTATTTTTACACACAAAACACCAAGGCTTTTTAATGTGTGCAGGTTGGGAAGAAGAGGAAGAATTTGTTTTATCCCCACCCTCTGAAGAGTGTTTAAGATTTGAAGTGGGATCTTTGGTTTTACCCTTATCCCCATGCTTATCTTGAGATTTTTCACCATCTTTCTTCTTATTGCCATCTTTGTCACCCCCTGTATGAACTTTTCTGTTCACCCTTGTTCTGACCCATTTGTCTGCCTTCTTTCCCAATTCTTGGGGAGAGGTCTGTGAGAAGGTAGCCTCTTTCTAGCCTTGTTACCCCCACTTTTGGCCTGTTTGTGAGTGTATGTCAGGGTGTTTGTCACTGTTTTCACTGTCTCACTGGGATCCTGATAGCCAGGCCTCAGTGCTCATAGTGAAAACACCATGTTTTCAGTATGGTTGTTATGTGTCACTGGGATCCTGCTGGTCAGGACCCCAGTGCTCATAGGTTTGTGGCCTATATGTATGTGTCACTGGGACCCTGTCACACAGGGCCCCAGTGCTCATAGGTGTGCATGTGTATGTTCCCTGTGTGGTGCCTAACTGTCTCACTGAGGCTCTGCTAACCAGAACCTCAGTGGTTATGCTCTCTCATTACTTTCAAATTGTCACTGACAGGCTAGTGACCATTTTTACCAATTTACATTGGCTTACTCGAACACCCTTATAATTCCCTAGTATATGGTACTGAGGTACCCAGGGTATTGGGGTTCCAGGAGATCCCTATGGGCTGCAGCATTTCTTTTGCCACCCATAGGGAGCTCTGACAATTCTTACACAGGCCTGCCACTGCAGCCTGAGTGAAATAACGTCCACGTTATTTCACAGCCATTTTACACTGCACTTAAGTAACTTATAAGTCACCTATATGTCTAACCTTTACCTGGTAAAGGTTAGGTGCAAAGTTACTTAGTGTGAGGGCACCCTGGCACTAGCCAAGGTGCCCCCACATTGTTCAGAGCCAATTCACTGAACTTTGTGAGTGCGGGGACACCATTACACGCGTGCACTACATATAGGTCACTACCTATATGTAGCTTCACCATGGTAACTCCGAATATGGCCATGTAACATGTCTATGATCATGGAATTGCCCCCTCTATGCCATCCTGGCATTGTTGGTACAATTCCATGATCCCAGTGGTCTGTAGCACAGACCCTGGTACTGCCAGACTGCCCTTCCTGGGGTTTCACTGCAGCTGCTGCTGCTGCCAACCCCTCAGACAGGCAGCTGCCCTCCTGGGGTCCAGCCAGGCCTGGCCCAGGATGGCAGAACAAAGAACTTCCTCTGAGAGAGGGTGTGACACCCTCTCCCTTTGGAAAATGGTGTGAAGGCAGGGGAGGAGTAGCCTCCCCCAGCCTCTGGAAATGCTTTGTTGGGCACAGATGTGCCCAATTCTGCATAAGCCAGTCTACACCGGTTCAGGGACCCCTTAGCCCCTGCTCTGGCGCGAAACTGGACAAAGGAAAGGGGAGTGACCACTCCCCTGACCTGCACCTCCCCTGGGAGGTGTCCAGAGCTCCTCCAGTGTGCTCCAGACCTCTGCCATCTTGGAAACAGAGGTGCTGCTGGCACACTGGACTGCTCTGAGTGGCCAGTGCCACCAGGTGACGTCAGAGACTCCTGCTGATAGGCTCCTTCAGGTGTTAGTAGCCTTTCCTCTCTCCTAGGTAGCCAAACCCTCTTTTCTGGCTATTTAGGGTCTCTGTCTCTGGGGAAACTTTAGATAACGAATGCATGAGCTCAGCCGAGTTCCTCTGCATCTCCCTCTTCACCTTCTGATAAGGAATCGACCGCTGACCGCGCTGGAAGCCTGCAAACCTGCAACATAGTAGCAAAGACGACTACTGCAACTCTGTAACGCTGATCCTGCCGCCTTCTCGACTGTTTTCCTGCTTGTGCATGCTGTGGGGGTAGTCTGCCTCCTCTCTGCACCAGAAGCTCCGAAGAAATCTCCCGTGGGTCGACGGAATCTTCCCCCTGCAACCGCAGGCACCAAAAAGCTGCATTTCCGGTCCCTTGGGTCTCCTCTCAGCACGACGAGCGAGGTCCCTCGAATCCAGCGACACCGTCCAAGGGACCGCCACAGTCCAGTGACTCTTCAGCCCAAGTTTGGTGGAGGTAAGTCCTTGCCTCACCTCGCTGGGCTGCATTGCTGGGAACCGCGACTTTGCAAGCTACTCCGGCCCCTGTGCACTTCCGGCGGAAATCCTGCGTGCACAGCCAAGCCTGGGTCCACGGCACTCTAACCTGCATTGCACGACTTTCTAAGTTGGTCTCCGGCGACGTGGGACTCCTTTGTGCAACTTCGGCGAGCACCGTTTCACGCATCCTCGTAGTGCCTGTTTCTGGCACTTCTCCGGGTGCTACCTGCTTCAGTGAGGGCTCTTTGTCTTGCTCGACGTTCCCTCTCTCTGCAGGTCCAATTTGCGACCTCCTGGTCCCTCCTGGGCCCCAGCAGCGTCCAAAAACGCCAAACGCACGATTTGCATGTAGCAAGGCTTGTTGGCGTCCATCCGGCGGGAAAAACACTTCTGCACGACTCTCCAAGGCGTGGGGGATCCATCCTCCAAAGGGGAAGTCTCTAGCCCTTGTCATTCCTGCAGTATTCACAGTTCTTCAGCCTAGTAAGAGCTTCTTTGCACCAACCGCTGGCATTTCTTGGGCATCTGCCCATCTCCGAGCTGCTTGTGACTTTTGGACTTAGTCCCCTTGTTCCACAGGTACCCTCAGACAGGAATCCATCGTTGTTGCATTGCTGATTTGTGTTTTCCTTGCATTCTCCCTCTAACACGACTAGTTTGTCCTTAGGGGAACTTTGGTGCACTTTGCACTCACTTTTCAGGGTCTTGGCGAGGGTTATTTTGCTAACTCTCACTATTTTCTAATAGTCCCAGCGACCCTCTACAAGGTCACATAGGTTTGGGGTCCATTCGTGGTTCGCATTCCACTTCTGGAGTATATGGTTTGTGTTGCCCCTATCCCTATGTTTCCCCATTGCATCCTATTGTAACTATACATTGTTTGCACTGTTTTCTAAGACTATACTGCATATTTTTGCTATTGTGTATATATATCTTGTGTATATTTCCTATCCTCTCACTGAGGGTACACTCTAAGATACTTTGGCATATTGTCATAAAAATAAAGTACCTTTATTTTTAGTATAACTGTGTATTGTGTTTTCTTATGATATTGTGCATATGACACTAAGTGGTACTGTAGTAGCTTCACACGTCTCCTAGTTCAGCCTAAGCTGCTCTGCTAAGCTACCATTATCTATCAGCCTAAGCTGCTAGACACCCTATACACTAATAAGGGATACCTGGGCCTGGTGCAAGGTGTAAGTACCCCTTGGTACTCACTACAAGCCAGTCCAGCCTCCTACATTGGTTGTGCAGTGGTGGGATAAGTGCTTGAGACTGCTTACCACTCTTGTCATTGTACTTTTCATAAGAGAAAAATATACAAAACAAGGTCAGTGTATATACACATAGCCAAAAAGTTTTGCATTTCCTCTTTTCACTCTTTTCTAAGTGCTGAAAAGTACTTCTAAACTTTCAAAAAGTTCTTAAAAGTTTAAAAAGTTTTTTCTGTCTTTCCAAAAAGTTCTGAAAACTTTTTTTTCTTTTTCTATCACTTTAACTCTCTCTAAAAAATGTCTGGCACAGGCCAAAATGTTGAACTGTCCAAACTTGCATATGATCACCTTAGCTGGAAAGGAGCAAGGAGTCTCTGCATAGAGAGAGGTTTGAGTGTAGGGAAGAATCCTTCCTTAGAACTGTTAATTAACATGCTTAGAGTACAGGATAAGGCCATAAGTGCCCAATCTGGTGAAAAAGTAGCTAATGGTTCTCAATCTGATCCAGGGACTCCCCCAGGAAAAGGTTCAGGAAAGAAACTTCTCAGCCTGCCCATTACTAGACAGTCTAGCATAGTTGGTACAGAGGTTGAATCACACCATACTGATGGTGTGCTCTCACATTATACTGGTAGCCAAGCTGTTAGGGTGCCCTCTGTAAGGGACAGGTCTCCTTCTGTTCATTCCCATCATACCTCTGTATCTAGAAATGTCCCTCCCACCCACCCTGATGACAGATTGTTAGAAAGGGAGCTCAATAGATTGAGAGTGGAACAAACCAGACTGAAGCTCAAGAAGCAACAGCTGGATTTGGATAGACAGTCTTTAGAATTAGAGAAGGAAAGACAGAAGTTGGGTTTAGATACCCATGGTGGCAGCAGCAGTATTCCCCATAGTCATCCTGCAAAAGAGCATGATTCAAGGAATCTGCACAAGATAGTTCCCCCTTATAAGGAGGGGGATGACATTAACAAGTGGTTTGCTGCACTTGAGAGGGCCTGTGTTGTACAGGATGTCCCTCAAAGGCAGTGGGCTGCTATCCTATGGCTATCATTTAGTGGAAAGGGTAGGGATAGACTCCTTACTGTGAAAGAAAGTGATGCCAATAGTTTTACAGTTCTTAAGAATGCACTCCTGGATGGTTATGGCTTAACCACTGAACAGTACAGGATAAAGTTCAGAGAGACCAAAAAGGAGTCTTCACAAGACTGGGTTGATTTCATTGACCATTCAGTGAAGGCCTTGGAGGGGTGGTTACATGGCAGTAAAGTTACTGATTATGAAAGCCTGTATAACACAATCCTGAGAGAGCATATACTTAATAATTGTGTGTCTGATTTGTTGCACCAGTACCTGGTAGACTCTGATCTGACCTCTCCCCAAGAATTGGGAAAGAAGGCAGACAAATGGGTCAGAACAAGGGTGAACAGAAAAGTTCATACAGGGGGTGACAAAGATGGCAATAAGAAGAAAGATGGTGAAAAATCTCAAGATAAGCATGGGGATAAGGGTAAAACCAAAGATCCCACTTCAAATCTTAAACACTCTTCAGAGGGTGGGGATAAAACAAATTCTTCCTCTTCTTCCCAACCTGCACACATTAAAAAGCCTTGGTGCTTTGTGTGTAAAAACAGAGGCCATAGGCCAGGGGATAAGTCCTGTCCAGGTAAACCCCCTGAGCCTACCACCACTAATACATCAAGCTCTAGTGCCCCTAGCAGTAGTGGTACTAGTGGTGGGACTGCTGGCAACAGTCAAGCAAAGGGTGTAGTTGGGTTCACTTATGGGTCCATAGTGAAAACTGATGTCATCAGTCCCAAGACAGTTTCTGTCACACCTAGTGGCATTGGCCTTGCCACACTGGCTGCTTGTCCCCTTACAATGGATAAGTACAGGCAGACAGTTTCAATAAATGGTGTTGAGGCCTTGGCCTACAGGGACACAGGTGCCAGTTTTCACTTTGGTGACTGAAAACCTAGTGCCTCCTGAACAACACATCATTGGACAACAGTATAAGATTATTGATGTCCATAACTCCACTAAGTTTCTTCCCTTAGCTATAATTCAGTTTAGTTGGGGTGGAGTTACTGGCCCTAAGCAGGTGGTGGTATCACCTAGCTTACCTGTAGACTGTCTCTTAGGTAATGACCTAGAGGCCTCAGGTTGGGCTGATGTAGAGTTTTATGCCCATGCAGCCATGCTGGGCATCCCTGAGGAATTGTTCCCTCTCATTTCAAGTGAAATGAAAAAGCAAAGGAGAGAAGGCCTGAAAACTCAGGATCCCTCTCCATCAACAGGTAAAAAGGGTATCACAGTATCCCCTAACCACCCTACCATTCAGGATACTATTCCTGTGGTGGGAGAAACCTCTCCTGGGGTGGCACCTGTTCCAAGGGAATCATCAGCTGGCAAAGCTGGACTCCCTGAGGTGGAAGTACCTCTCTGTGGGATAACTAACATTGGTGAGAAAAAGAGCACCATTTTAGTTAACATGGAGCATCCCTCCAACCCTCCCAGAGAAACTTTAGTGCAGAAACCCTGCACTACCTCACAACACTTAGGACAGCATCCCTGCCCTAGTGTGGAGCTCATAGGACAGCATCCCTGCCCTGCTCCAACTCAAGAGAAACAGCATCCCTGTTCTCTCTTCCAGCCAGATGGACAAAGTTTTTGCCCAGCTATGGCTTTTCTGAGACAGCATCCCTGTCTGGCATTTCCATCACTACAAATAGGTTCAGTGGACAATTCCCACTGCTCTAACCTAAAACTTACTGATAGAAACTCTGAAAATACATCTTCACATTGTTGCTTAGCTAAAAAACTTCAAACAGGGTGGTTTACATCCCCACAGGGAAGTAACCATATAGTGGATGATAAAGGGAGTAACCAGTCTATTGCAGAGCTACTCTCTACTTATCACCACTTAGACAATAAAGTCTCAACTGGCCAAGGTTAGCCTTATTGTCCTTCGTTTGGGGGGGGGTTGTGTGAGAAGGTAGCCTCTTTCTAGCCTTGTTACCCCCACTTTTGGCCTGTTTGTGAGTGTATGTCAGGGTGTTTGTCACTGTTTTCACTGTCTCACTGGGATCCTGATAGCCAGGCCTCAGTGCTCATAGTGAAAACACCATGTTTTCAGTATGGTTGTTATGTGTCACTGGGATCCTGCTGGTCAGGACCCCAGTGCTCATAGGTTTGTGGCCTATATGTATGTGTCACTGGGACCCTGTCACACAGGGCCCCAGTGCTCATAGGTGTGCATGTGTATGTTCCCTGTGTGGTGCCTAACTGTCTCACTGAGGCTCTGCTAACCAGAACCTCAGTGGTTATGCTCTCTCATTACTTTCAAATTGTCACTGACAGGCTAGTGACCATTTTTACCAATTTACATTGGCTTACTCGAACACCCTTATAATTCCCTAGTATATGGTACTGAGGTACCCAGGGTATTGGGGTTCCAGGAGATCCCTATGGGCTGCAGCATTTCTTTTGCCACCCATAGGGAGCTCTGACAATTCTTACACAGGCCTGCCACTGCAGCCTGAGTGAAATAACGTCCACGTTATTTCACAGCCATTTTACACTGCACTTAAGTAACTTATAAGTCACCTATATGTCTAACCTTTACCTGGTAAAGGTTAGGTGCAAAGTTACTTAGTGTGAGGGCACCCTGGCACTAGCCAAGGTGCCCCCACATTGTTCAGAGCCAATTCACTGAACTTTGTGAGTGCGGGGACACCATTACACGCGTGCACTACATATAGGTCACTACCTATATGTAGCTTCACCATGGTAACTCCGAATATGGCCATGTAACATGTCTATGATCATGGAATTGCCCCCTCTATGCCATCCTGGCATTGTTGGTACAATTCCATGATCCCAGTGGTCTGTAGCACAGACCCTGGTACTGCCAGACTGCCCTTCCTGGGGTTTCACTGCAGCTGCTGCTGCTGCCAACCCCTCAGACAGGCAGCTGCCCTCCTGGGGTCCAGCCAGGCCTGGCCCAGGATGGCAGAACAAAGAACTTCCTCTGAGAGAGGGTGTGACACCCTCTCCCTTTGGAAAATGGTGTGAAGGCAGGGGAGGAGTAGCCTCCCCCAGCCTCTGGAAATGCTTTGTTGGGCACAGATGTGCCCAATTCTGCATAAGCCAGTCTACACCGGTTCAGGGACCCCTTAGCCCCTGCTCTGGCGCGAAACTGGACAAAGGAAAGGGGAGTGACCACTCCCCTGACCTGCACCTCCCCTGGGAGGTGTCCAGAGCTCCTCCAGTGTGCTCCAGACCTCTGCCATCTTGGAAACAGAGGTGCTGCTGGCACACTGGACTGCTCTGAGTGGCCAGTGCCACCAGGTGACGTCAGAGACTCCTGCTGATAGGCTCCTTCAGGTGTTAGTAGCCTTTCCTCTCTCCTAGGTAGCCAAACCCTCTTTTCTGGCTATTTAGGGTCTCTGTCTCTGGGGAAACTTTAGATAACGAATGCATGAGCTCAGCCGAGTTCCTCTGCATCTCCCTCTTCACCTTCTGATAAGGAATCGACCGCTGACCGCGCTGGAAGCCTGCAAACCTGCAACATAGTAGCAAAGACGACTACTGCAACTCTGTAACGCTGATCCTGCCGCCTTCTCGACTGTTTTCCTGCTTGTGCATGCTGTGGGGGTAGTCTGCCTCCTCTCTGCACCAGAAGCTCCGAAGAAATCTCCCGTGGGTCGACGGAATCTTCCCCCTGCAACCGCAGGCACCAAAAAGCTGCATTTCCGGTCCCTTGGGTCTCCTCTCAGCACGACGAGCGAGGTCCCTCGAATCCAGCGACACCGTCCAAGGGACCCCCACAGTCCAGTGACTCTTCAGCCCAAGTTTGGTGGAGGTAAGTCCTTGCCTCACCTCGCTGGGCTGCATTGCTGGGAACCGCGACTTTGCAAGCTACTCCGGCCCCTGTGCACTTCCGGCGGAAATCCTGCGTGCACAGCCAAGCCTGGGTCCACGGCACTCTAACCTGCATTGCACGACTTTCTAAGTTGGTCTCCGGCGACGTGGGACTCCTTTGTGCAACTTCGGCGAGCACCGTTTCACGCATCCTCGTAGTGCCTGTTTCTGGCACTTCTCCGGGTGCTACCTGCTTCAGTGAGGGCTCTTTGTCTTGCTCGACGTTCCCTCTCTCTGCAGGTCCAATTTGCGACCTCCTGGTCCCTCCTGGGCCCCAGCAGCGTCCAAAAACGCCAAACGCACGATTTGCGTGTAGCAAGGCTTGTTGGCGTCCATCCGGCGGGAAAACACTTCTGCACGACTCTCCAAGGCGTGGGGGATCCATCCTCCAAAGGGGAAGTCTCTAGCCCTTGTCATTCCTGCAGTATTCACAGTTCTTCAGCCTAGTAAGAGCTTCTTTGCACCAACCGCTGGCATTTCTTGGGCATCTGCCCATCTCCGAGCTGCTTGTGACTTTTGGACTTAGTCCCCTTGTTCCACAGGTACCCTCAGACAGGAATCCATCGTTGTTGCATTGCTGATTTGTGTTTTCCTTGCATTCTCCCTCTAACACGACTAGTTTGTCCTTAGGGGAACTTTGGTGCACTTTGCACTCACTTTTCAGGGTCTTGGCGAGGGTTATTTTGCTAACTCTCACTATTTTCTAATAGTCCCAGCGACCCTCTACAAGGTCACATAGGTTTGGGGTCCATTCGTGGTTCGCATTCCACTTCTGGAGTATATGGTTTGTGTTGCCCCTATCCCTATGTTTCCCCATTGCATCCTATTGTAACTATACATTGTTTGCACTGTTTTCTAAGACTATACTGCATATTTTTGCTATTGTGTATATATATCTTGTGTATATTTCCTATCCTCTCACTGAGGGTACACTCTAAGATACTTTGGCATATTGTCATAAAAATAAAGTACCTTTATTTTTAGTATAACTGTGTATTGTGTTTTCTTATGATATTGTGCATATGACACTAAGTGGTACTGTAGTAGCTTCACACGTCTCCTAGTTCAGCCTAAGCTGCTCTGCTAAGCTACCATTATCTATCAGCCTAAGCTGCTAGACACCCTATACACTAATAAGGGATACCTGGGCCTGGTGCAAGGTGTAAGTACCCCTTGGTACTCACTACAAGCCAGTCCAGCCTCCTACATTGGTTGTGCAGTGGTGGGATAAGTGCTTGAGACTGCTTACCACTCTTGTCATTGTACTTTTCATAAGAGAAAAATATACAAAACAAGGTCAGTGTATATACACATAGCCAAAAAGTTTTGCATTTCCTCTTTTCACTCTTTTCTAAGTGCTGAAAAGTACTTCTAAACTTTCAAAAAGTTCTTAAAAGTTTAAAAAGTTTTTTCTGTCTTTCCAAAAAGTTCTGAAAACTTTTTTTTCTTTTTCTATCACTTTAACTCTCTCTAAAAAATGTCTGGCACAGGCCAAAATGTTGAACTGTCCAAACTTGCATATGATCACCTTAGCTGGAAAGGAGCAAGGAGTCTCTGCATAGAGAGAGGTTTGAGTGTAGGGAAGAATCCTTCCTTAGAACTGTTAATTAACATGCTTAGAGTACAGGATAAGGCCATAAGTGCCCAATCTGGTGAAAAAGTAGCTAATGGTTCTCAATCTGATCCAGGGACTCCCCCAGGAAAAGGTTCAGGAAAGAAACTTCTCAGCCTGCCCATTACTAGACAGTCTAGCATAGTTGGTACAGAGGTTGAATCACACCATACTGATGGTGTGCTCTCACATTATACTGGTAGCCAAGCTGTTAGGGTGCCCTCTGTAAGGGACAGGTCTCCTTCTGTTCATTCCCATCATACCTCTGTATCTAGAAATGTCCCTCCCACCCACCCTGATGACAGATTGTTAGAAAGGGAGCTCAATAGATTGAGAGTGGAACAAACCAGACTGAAGCTCAAGAAGCAACAGCTGGATTTGGATAGACAGTCTTTAGAATTAGAGAAGGAAAGACAGAAGTTGGGTTTAGATACCCATGGTGGCAGCAGCAGTATTCCCCATAGTCATCCTGCAAAAGAGCATGATTCAAGGAATCTGCACAAGATAGTTCCCCCTTATAAGGAGGGGGATGACATTAACAAGTGGTTTGCTGCACTTGAGAGGGCCTGTGTTGTACAGGATGTCCCTCAAAGGCAGTGGGCTGCTATCCTATGGCTATCATTTAGTGGAAAGGGTAGGGATAGACTCCTTACTGTGAAAGAAAGTGATGCCAATAGTTTTACAGTTCTTAAGAATGCACTCCTGGATGGTTATGGCTTAACCACTGAACAGTACAGGATAAAGTTCAGAGAGACCAAAAAGGAGTCTTCACAAGACTGGGTTGATTTCATTGACCATTCAGTGAAGGCCTTGGAGGGGTGGTTACATGGCAGTAAAGTTACTGATTATGAAAGCCTGTATAACACAATCCTGAGAGAGCATATACTTAATAATTGTGTGTCTGATTTGTTGCACCAGTACCTGGTAGACTCTGATCTGACCTCTCCCCAAGAATTGGGAAAGAAGGCAGACAAATGGGTCAGAACAAGGGTGAACAGAAAAGTTCATACAGGGGGTGACAAAGATGGCAATAAGAAGAAAGATGGTGAAAAATCTCAAGATAAGCATGGGGATAAGGGTAAAACCAAAGATCCCACTTCAAATCTTAAACACTCTTCAGAGGGTGGGGATAAAACAAATTCTTCCTCTTCTTCCCAACCTGCACACATTAAAAAGCCTTGGTGCTTTGTGTGTAAAAACAGAGGCCATAGGCCAGGGGATAAGTCCTGTCCAGGTAAACCCCCTGAGCCTACCACCACTAATACATCAAGCTCTAGTGCCCCTAGCAGTAGTGGTACTAGTGGTGGGACTGCTGGCAACAGTCAAGCAAAGGGTGTAGTTGGGTTCACTTATGGGTCCATAGTGAAAACTGATGTCATCAGTCCCAAGACAGTTTCTGTCACACCTAGTGGCATTGGCCTTGCCACACTGGCTGCTTGTCCCCTTACAATGGATAAGTACAGGCAGACAGTTTCAATAAATGGTGTTGAGGCCTTGGCCTACAGGGACACAGGTGCCAGTTTCACTTTGGTGACTGAAAACCTAGTGCCTCCTGAACAACACATCATTGGACAACAGTATAAGATTATTGATGTCCATAACTCCACTAAGTTTCTTCCCTTAGCTATAATTCAGTTTAGTTGGGGTGGAGTTACTGGCCCTAAGCAGGTGGTGGTATCACCTAGCTTACCTGTAGACTGTCTCTTAGGTAATGACCTAGAGGCCTCAGGTTGGGCTGATGTAGAGTTTTATGCCCATGCAGCCATGCTGGGCATCCCTGAGGAATTGTTCCCTCTCATTTCAAGTGAAATGAAAAAGCAAAGGAGAGAAGGCCTGAAAACTCAGGATCCCTCTCCATCAACAGGTAAAAAGGGTATCACAGTATCCCCTAACCACCCTACCATTCAGGATACTATTCCTGTGGTGGGAGAAACCTCTCCTGGGGTGGCACCTGTTCCAAGGGAATCATCAGCTGGCAAAGCTGGACTCCCTGAGGTGGAAGTACCTCTCTGTGGGATAACTAACATTGGTGAGAAAAAGAGCACCATTTTAGTTAACATGGAGCATCCCTCCAACCCTCCCAGAGAAACTTTAGTGCAGAAACCCTGCACTACCTCACAACACTTAGGACAGCATCCCTGCCCTAGTGTGGAGCTCATAGGACAGCATCCCTGCCCTGCTCCAACTCAAGAGAAACAGCATCCCTGTTCTCTCTTCCAGCCAGATGGACAAAGTTTTTGCCCAGCTATGGCTTTTCTGAGACAGCATCCCTGTCTGGCATTTCCATCACTACAAATAGGTTCAGTGGACAATTCCCACTGCTCTAACCTAAAACTTACTGATAGAAACTCTGAAAATACATCTTCACATTGTTGCTTAGCTAAAAAACTTCAAACAGGGTGGTTTACATCCCCACAGGGAAGTAACCATATAGTGGATGATAAAGGGAGTAACCAGTCTATTGCAGAGCTACTCTCTACTTATCACCACTTAGACAATAAAGTCTCAACTGGCCAAGGTTAGCCTTATTGTCCTTCGTTTGGGGGGGGGTTGTGTGAGAAGGTAGCCTCTTTCTAGCCTTGTTACCCCCACTTTTGGCCTGTTTGTGAGTGTATGTCAGGGTGTTTGTCACTGTTTTCACTGTCTCACTGGGATCCTGATAGCCAGGCCTCAGTGCTCATAGTGAAAACACCATGTTTTCAGTATGGTTGTTATGTGTCACTGGGATCCTGCTGGTCAGGACCCCAGTGCTCATAGGTTTGTGGCCTATATGTATGTGTCACTGGGACCCTGTCACACAGGGCCCCAGTGCTCATAGGTGTGCATGTGTATGTTCCCTGTGTGGTGCCTAACTGTCTCACTGAGGCTCTGCTAACCAGAACCTCAGTGGTTATGCTCTCTCATTACTTTCAAATTGTCACTGACAGGCTAGTGACCATTTTTACCAATTTACATTGGCTTACTCGAACACCCTTATAATTCCCTAGTATATGGTACTGAGGTACCCAGGGTATTGGGGTTCCAGGAGATCCCTATGGGCTGCAGCATTTCTTTTGCCACCCATAGGGAGCTCTGACAATTCTTACACAGGCCTGCCACTGCAGCCTGAGTGAAATAACGTCCACGTTATTTCACAGCCATTTTACACTGCACTTAAGTAACTTATAAGTCACCTATATGTCTAACCTTTACCTGGTAAAGGTTAGGTGCAAAGTTACTTAGTGTGAGGGCACCCTGGCACTAGCCAAGGTGCCCCCACATTGTTCAGAGCCAATTCACTGAACTTTGTGAGTGCGGGGACACCATTACACGCGTGCACTACATATAGGTCACTACCTATATGTAGCTTCACCATGGTAACTCCGAATATGGCCATGTAACATGTCTATGATCATGGAATTGCCCCCTCTATGCCATCCTGGCATTGTTGGTACAATTCCATGATCCCAGTGGTCTGTAGCACAGACCCTGGTACTGCCAGACTGCCCTTCCTGGGGTTTCACTGCAGCTGCTGCTGCTGCCAACCCCTCAGACAGGCAGCTGCCCTCCTGGGGTCCAGCCAGGCCTGGCCCAGGATGGCAGAACAAAGAACTTCCTCTGAGAGAGGGTGTGACACCCTCTCCCTTTGGAAAATGGTGTGAAGGCAGGGGAGGAGTAGCCTCCCCCAGCCTCTGGAAATGCTTTGTTGGGCACAGATGTGCCCAATTCTGCATAAGCCAGTCTACACCGGTTCAGGGACCCCTTAGCCCCTGCTCTGGCGCGAAACTGGACAAAGGAAAGGGGAGTGACCACTCCCCTGACCTGCACCTCCCCTGGGAGGTGTCCAGAGCTCCTCCAGTGTGCTCCAGACCTCTGCCATCTTGGAAACAGAGGTGCTGCTGGCACACTGGACTGCTCTGAGTGGCCAGTGCCACCAGGTGACGTCAGAGACTCCTGCTGATAGGCTCCTTCAGGTGTTAGTAGCCTTTCCTCTCTCCTAGGTAGCCAATCCCTCTTTTCTGGCTATTTAGGGTCTCTGTCTCTGGGGAAACTTTAGATAACGAATGCATGAGCTCAGCCGAGTTCCTCTGCATCTCCCTCTTCACCTTCTGATAAGGAATCGACCGCTGACCGCGCTGGAAGCCTGCAAACCTGCAACATAGTAGCAAAGACGACTACTGCAACTCTGTAACGCTGATCCTGCCGCCTTCTCGACTGTTTTCCTGCTTGTGCATGCTGTGGGGGTAGTCTGCCTCCTCTCTGCACCAGAAGCTCCGAAGAAATCTCCCGTGGGTCGACGGAATCTTCCCCCTGCAACCGCAGGCACCAAAAAGCTGCATTTCCGGTCCCTTGGGTCTCCTCTCAGCACGACGAGCGAGGTCCCTCGAATCCAGCGACACCGTCCAAGGGACCCCCACAGTCCAGTGACTCTTCAGCCCAAGTTTGGTGGAGGTAAGTCCTTGCCTCACCTCGCTGGGCTGCATTGCTGGGAACCGCGACTTTGCAAGCTACTCCGGCCCCTGTGCACTTCCGGCGGAAATCCTGCGTGCACAGCCAAGCCTGGGTCCACGGCACTCTAACCTGCATTGCACGACTTTCTAAGTTGGTCTCCGGCGACGTGGGACTCCTTTGTGCAACTTCGGCGAGCACCGTTTCACGCATCCTCGTAGTGCCTGTTTCTGGCACTTCTCCGGGTGCTACCTGCTTCAGTGAGGGCTCTTTGTCTTGCTCGACGTTCCCTCTCTCTGCAGGTCCAATTTGCGACCTCCTGGTCCCTCCTGGGTCCCAGCAGCGTCCAAAAACGCCAAACGCACGATTTGCGTGTAGCAAGGCTTGTTGGCGTCCATCCGGCGGGAAAACACTTCTGCACGACTCTCCAAGGCGTGGGGGATCCATCCTCCAAAGGGGAAGTCTCTAGCCCTTGTCATTCCTGCAGTATTCACAGTTCTTCAGCCTAGTAAGAGCTTCTTTGCACCAACCGCTGGCATTTCTTGGGCATCTGCCCATCTCCGAGCTGCTTGTGACTTTTGGACTTAGTCCCCTTGTTCCACAGGTACCCTCAGACAGGAATCCATCGTTGTTGCATTGCTGATTTGTGTTTTCCTTGCATTCTCCCTCTAACATGACTATTTTGTCCTTAGGGGAACTTTGGTGCACTTTGCACTCACTTTTCAGGGTCTTGGGGAGGGTTATTTTGCTAACTCTCACTATTTTCTAATAGTCCCAGCGACCCTCTACAAGGTCACATAGGTTTGGGGTCCATTCGTGGTTCGCATTCCACTTCTGGAGTATATGGTTTGTGTTGCCCCTATCCCTATGTTTCCCCATTGCATCCTATTGTAACTATACATTGTTTGCACTGTTTTCTAAGACTATACTGCATATTTTTGCTATTGTGTATATATATCTTGTGTATATTTCCTATCCTCTCACTGAGGGTACACTCTAAGATACTTTGGCATATTGTCATAAAAATAAAGTACCTTTATTTTTAGTATAACTGTGTATTGTGTTTTCTTATGATATTGTGCATATGACACTAAGTGGTACTGTAGTAGCTTCACACGTCTCCTAGTTCAGCCTAAGCTGCTCTGCTAAGCTACCATTATCTATCAGCCTAAGCTGCTAGACACCCTATACACTAATAAGGGATACCTGGGCCTGGTGCAAGGTGTAAGTACCCCTTGGTACTCACTACAAGCCAGTCCAGCCTCCTACAAGGTCAGATCAGAGTCTACCAGGTACTGGTGCAACAAATCAGACACACAATTATTAAGTATATGCTCTCTCAGGATTGTGTTATACAGGCTTTCATAATCAGTAACTTTACTGCCATGTAACCACCCCTCCAAGGCCTTCACTGAATGGTCAATGAAATCAACCCAGTCTTGTGAAGACTCCTTTTTGGTCTCTCTGAACTTTATCCTGTACTGTTCAGTGGTTAAGCCATAACCATCCAGGAGTGCATTCTTAAGAACTTGGAAATTATTAGCATCATTTTCTTTCACAGTAAGGAGCCTATCCCTACCTTTTCCACTAAATGATAGCCATAGGATAGCAGCCCACTGCCTTTGAGGGACATCCTGTACAACACAGGCCCTCTCAAGTGCAGCAAACCACTTGTTAATGTCATCCCCCTCCTTATAAGGGGGAACTATCTTGTGCAGATTCCTGGAATCATGCTCTTTTGCAGGATGACTATGGGGAATACTGCTGCTGCCACCATGGGTATCTAAACCCAACTTCTGTCTTTCCTTCTCTAATTCAAAAGACTGTCTATCCAAATCCAGCTGTTGCTTTTTAAGCTTCAGTCTGGTTTGTTCCACCCTCAACTTATTGAGTTCCCTCTCTAACATTCTGTCATCAGGGTTGGTGGGAGGGACATTTCTAGAAACAGAGCTATGATGGGAATGAACAGAAGGAGACCTGTCCCTTACAGAAGCCAACTTAACAGCTTGGTTTACAGAAACATTACTACCAGTATGGTGAGAATAAATGCTTTTGCTATGATGTGAGACAACACTATTTATTTGGTGGGGCTCATCATCATTACCATCTATGCTAGATTGTCTAGTAATGGGCAGGCTAGGAAGTTTCTTTCCTGAATCTTTTCCTGGGGGAGTCCCTGAATCAGATTGGGAACTATTAGGTACTTTTTCAACAGATGGGGCACCTATGGCCTTATCCTGTTCTTTAAGCATGTTAATTAACAGTTCCAAGGCAGGATTCTTCCCTACACTCAAACCTCTCTCTATACAGAGACTCCTTGCTCTTTTCCAGCTAAGGTTGTCATATGCAAGTTTGGACAGATCAACACTTTGGCCTGTGCCAGACATTTTTTAGAGAGAGTTAAAGTGATAGAGAAAGAGACAAAAGTTTTCAGAACTTTTTGGAAAGACAGAAAAAAAACTTTTTAAACTTTTAAGAACTTTTTGAAAGTTTAGGAGTACTTTTCAGCACTTAGAAAAGAGTGAAAAGAGGAAATGCAAAACTTTTTGGCTATGTGTATATACACTGACCTTGTTTTGTATATTTTTCTCTTATGAAAAGTACAATGACAAGAGTGGTAAGTAGTCTCAAGCACTTCTCCCACCACTGCACAACCAATGTAGGAGGCTGGACTGGCTTGTAGTGAGTACCAAGGGGTACTTGCACCTTGCACCAGGCCCAGTTATCCCTTATTAGTGTATAGGGTGTCTAGCAGCTTAGGCTGATAGATAATGGTAGCTTAGCAGAGCAGCTTAGGCTGAACTAGGAGACGTGTGAAGCTACTACAGTACCACTTAGTGTCATATGCACAATATCATAAGAAAACACAATACACAGTTATACTAAAAATAAAGGTACTTTATTTTTATGACAATATGCCAAAGTATCTTAGAGTGTACCCTCAGTGAGAGGATAGGAAATATACACAAGATATATATACACAATAGCAAAAATATGCAGTATAGTCTTAGAAAACAGTGCAAACAATGTATAGTTACAATAGGATGCAATGGGGAAACATAGGGATAGGGGCAACACAAACCATATACTCCAAAAGTGGAATGCGAACCACAAATGGACCCCAAACCTATGTGACCTTGTAGAGGGTCGCTGGGACTATTAGAAAATAGTGAGAGTTAGAAAAATAACCCTCCCCAAGACCCTGAAAAGTGAGTGCAAAGTGCACTAAAGTTCCCCTAAGGACAAAATAGTTGTGTTAGAGGAATAATGCAGGAAAGACACAAACCAGCAATGCAACAACTGTGGATTTCCAATCTAGGGTACCTGTGGAACAAGGGGACCAAGTCCAAAAGTCACAAGCAAGTCGGAGATGGGCAGATGCCCAGGAAATGCCAGCTGCGGGTGCAAAGAAGCTTCAACTGGACAGAAGAAGCTGAGGTTTCTGCAGGAACGAAAAGGGCTAGAGACTTCTTCTTTGGTGGACGGATCCCTCTTGCCGTGGAGAGTCGTGCAAAAGTGTTTTCCCGCCGGAAGGATGCCAACAAGCCTTGCTACACGCAAATCGTGCGTTTGGCGTTTTTTGGACGCTGCTGGGGCCCAGGAGGGACCAGGAGGTCGCAAATTGGACCTGAAGAGAGAGGGGACGTCGAGCAAGACAAAGAGCCCTCACTGAAGCAGGTAGCACCCGGAAAAGTGCCAGAAACAGGCACTACGAGGATGCGTGAAACGGTGCTCGCCGAAGTTGCACAAAGGAGTCCCACGTCGCCGGAGACCAACTTAGAAAGTCGTGCAATGCAGGTTAGAGTGCCGTGGACCCAGGCTTGGCTGTGCACAAAGGATTTCCGCCGGAAGTGCACACGGGCCGGAGTAGCTGCAAAGTCGCGGTTCCCAGCAATGCAGCCCAGCGAGGTGAGGCAAGGACTTACCTCCACCAAACTTGGGCTGAAGAGTCACTGGACTGTGGGGGTCACTTGGACAGAGTCGTTGGATTCGAGGGACCTCGCTCGTTGTGCTGAGAGGAGACCCAAGGGACCGGTGATGCAGCTTTTTGGTGCCTGCGGTTGCAGGGGGAAGATTCCGTCGACCCACGGGAGATTTCTTCGGAGCTTCTGGTGCAGAGAGGAGGCAGACTACCCCCACAGCATGCACAAGCAGGAAAACAGTCGAGAAGGCGGCAGGATCAGCGTTACAGAGTTGCAGTAGTCGTCTTTGCTACTATGTTGCAGGTTTGCAGGCTTCCAGCGCGGTCAGCGGTCGTTTCCTTATCAGAAGGTGAAGAGAGAGATGCAGAGGAACTCGGCTGAGCTCATGCATTCGTTATCTAAAGTTTCCCCAGAGACAGAGACCCTAAATAGCCAGAAAAGAGGGTTTGGCTACCTAGGAGAGAGGATAGGCTACTAACACCTGAAGGAGCCTATCAGCAGGAGTCTCTGACGTCACCTGGTGGCACTGGCCACTCAGAGCAGTCCAGTGTGCCAGCAGCACCTCTGTTTCCAAGATGGCAGAGGTCTGGAGCACACTGGAGGAGTTCTGGACACCTCCCAGGGGAGGTGCAGGTCAGGGGAGTGGTCACTCCCCTTTCCTTTGTCCAGTTTCGCGCCAGAGCAGGGGCTAAGGGGTCCCTGAACCGGTGTAGACTGGCTTATGCAGAATTGGGCACATCTGTGCCCAACAAAGCATTTCCAGAGGCTGGGGGAGGCTACTCCTCCCCTGCCTTCACACCATTTTCCAAAGGGAGAGGGTGTCACACCCTCTCTCAGAGGAAGTTCTTTGTTCTGCCATGCAGGGCCAGGCCTGGCTGGACCCCAGGAGGGCAGCTGCCTGTCTGAGGGGTTGGCAGCAGCAGCAGCTGCAGTGAAACCCCAGGAAGGGCAGTTTGGCAGTACCAGGGTCTGTGCTACAGACCACTGGGATCATGGGATTGTGCCAACTATGCCAGGATGGCATAGAGGGGGCAATTCCATGATCATAGACATGTTACATGGCCATATTCGGAGTTACCATTGTGAAGCTACATATAGGTAGTGACCTATATGTAGTGCACGCGTGTAATGGTGTCCCCGCACTCACAAAGTTCAGGGAATTGGCTCTGAACAATGTGGGGGCACCTTGGCTAGTGCCAGGGTGCCCTCACACTAAGTAACTTTGCACCTAACCTTTACCAGGTAAAGGTTAGACATATAGGTGACTTATAAGTTACTTAAGTGCAGTGTAAAAATGGCTGTGAAATAACGTGGACGTTATTTCACTCAGGCTGCAGTGGCAGGCCTGTGTAAGAATTGTCAGAGCTCCCTATGGGTGGCAAAAGAAATGCTGCAGCCCATAGGGATCTCCTGGAACCCCAATACCCTGGGTACCTCAGTACCATATACTAGGGAATTATAAGGGTGTTCCAGTAAGCCAATATAAATTGGTAAAATTGGTCACTAGCCTGTTAGTGACAATTTGAAAGTAATGAGAGAGCATAACCACTGAGGTTCTGGTTAGCAGAGCCTCAGTGAGACAGTTAGGCACCACACAGGGAACATATACATGCACACCTATGAGCACTGGGGCCCTGTGTGACAGGGTCCCAGTGACACATACATATAGGCCACAAACCTATGAGCACTGGGGTCCTGACCAGCAGGATCCCAGTGACACATAACAAACATACTGAAAACATAGTGTTTTCACTATGAGCACTGAGGCCTGGCTATCAGGATCCCAGTGAGACAGTGAAAACAGTGACAAACACCCTGACATACACTCACAAACAGGCCAAAAGTGGGGGTAACAAGGCTAGAAAGAGGCTACCTTCTCACAATAACCACTGAGGTTCTAATTAGCAGAGCCTCAGTGAGACAGTTAGTCACTGCACAGGTAACACATTCAGGCACACTTATGAGCACTGGGGCCCTGGGTGACAGGGTCCCAGTGACACATACAACTAAAACAACATATATACAGTGAAAAATGGGGGTAACATGCCAGGCAAGATGGTACTTTCCTACACAACCCCCCCCCCCCCAAACGAAGGACAATAAGACTAGCCATGACCTGATGAGTCTTCATTGTCTAAGTGGAAATATCTGGAGAGTCCATCTGCATTGGAGTGGCTACTCCCAGGTCTATGTTCCACTGTATAGTCCATTACCTGTAGGGATATGGACCACCTCAATAATTTAGGATTTTCACCTTTCATTTGTTTTAGCCAAAGTAGAGGTTTGTGGTCTGTCTGAACAATGAAGTGAGTGCCAAACAGGTATGGCCTCAACTTCTTCAGAGCCCAGACCACAGCAAAGGCCTCCCTCTCTATGGCAGACCAACGCTTTTCTCTAGGGGTCAACCTCCTACTAATAAAAGCAACAGGTTGATCCTGGCCCTCAGAATTAAGTTGTGATAGGACTGCCCCTACTCCTAATTCAGATGCATCAGTTTGGACATAGAATTTCTTAGAGTAACAAGGGCTTTTCAGGACAGGTGCAGAGCACATGGCCTGCTTCAGCTCCTCAAAAGCTTTCTGACAGTTTGCTGTCCATAATACCTTTTTAGGCATTTTCTTGGATGTGAGGTCATTAAGAGGGGCTGCAATGGAGCCATAGTTCTTAATGAACCTCCTGTAATATCCAGTGAGGCCTAGGAAGGCTCTCACTTGAGTCTGAGTGGTAGGGGGAACCCAATCAGTAATTGTTTGGATTTTCCCCTGTAGTGGTGCAATTTGTTCCCCACCAACAAGGTGTCCCAGATAAACCACCTTACCCTGCCCTATCTGGCACTTTGAAGCCTTGATAGTGAGGCCTGCCTTTTGCAGGGCCTCTAAAGCTTTCCATAGGTGGACCAGGTGATCATCCCTGCTGGAGCTAAAGACAGCTATATCGTCCAAATATGCTGCACTGAAAGCTTCCAGCCCTTGCAGGACTGTGTTCACCAACCTCTGAAAAGTAGCAGGTGCATTTTTCAATCCAAAAGGCATTACAGTGAACTGGTAATGGCCTCCAATGGTTGAAAATGCAGTTTTAGGTTTAGCATCTTCTGATAATTTGATCTGCCAATACCGTGCAGTCAAATCAAAAGTGCTTAGATACTTGGCAGATGCCAGTGTATCTATGAGCTCATCTGCCCTGGGTATAGGGTGAGCATCAGTTTTGGGTAACTGGATGTGACCTCTGTAGTCTACACAAAACCGCATTTCCTTCTTTCCATCTTTGGAATGAGGTTTTGGTACAAGTACCACAGGAGAAGCCCATGGACTTTCAGAGTGCTCAACCACTCCCAGTTCTAGCATTTCCTGCACCTCTTGCTTTATGCAGTTCCTGACATGGTCAGGCTGCCTATAGATTTTACTTTTGACAGGTAAACTGTCTCCAGTATCTATAGTGTGCTCACACCAAGAAGTGGTACCTGGCACAGTAGAGAAGAGTTCAGGAAACTGACCCAGGAGATTTATGCAATGGTCTTTCTGCTCAGCAGTAAGACAATCAGCCAAAACTACACCTTCCACAAGAGCATCTTGTTCTGTGGAAGAGAAGAGATCAGGTAGAGGAGCACTGTCTTCTTGCTGTCCCTCATCAGTTGCCATGAGCAGGGTGAGATCAGCCCTGTCATAGTAGGGTTTCAGGCAGTTGACATGGAGCACCCTAAGGGGACTCCTGGCAGTGCCTAAGTCAACTAAATAGGTGACTTCACCCTTTTTCTCAACAATTGTGTGGGGTCCACTCCATTTATCTTGGAGTGCTCTTGGGGCCACAGGCTCCAAGACCCACACTTTCTGCCCTGGTTTGTACTTAACCAAAACAGCCTTCTGATCATGCCATTGATTCTGGAGCTCTTGGCTGGCCTGAAGGTTTTTACTGGCCTTTTTCATATACTCAGCCATCCTTGATCTGTGGCCAAGTACATAATCCACAATATCTTGTTTTGGAGCTTTTAAAGGTTGTTCCCAACCCTCCTTGACAAGTGTTAGTGGACCCCTAACAGGGTGTCCAAAGAGGATTTCAAAGGGGCTGAAGCCCACTCCTTTCTGGGGTACCTCCCTGTAGGCAAAAAGGAGGCATGGTAAGAGGATATCCCATCTCCTGCGGAGTTTTTCAGGGAGACCCATAATCATGCCTTTGAGAGTTTTGTTAAATCTCTCCACCAGTCCATTTGTTTGTGGATGATAGGGTGTAGTGAACTTGTAAGTCACACCACACTCCTTCCACATGGCCTTTAAGTATGCAGACATGAAATTGCTTCCCCTGTCTGATACTACTTCCTTTGGGAAGCCCACCCTAGAAAATATTCCTAGGAGGGCCTTTGCCACTGCAGGTGCTGTAGTGGTCCTTAAAGGAATTGCTTCAGGATATCTTGTGGCATGGTCCACTACCACCAAGATAAACCTATTGCCTGAAGCAGTAGGAGGGTCAAGGGGGCCAACTATGTCAACCCCTACCCTTTCAAAGGGAACCCCAACCACAGGCAGTGGGTTAAGGGGTGCCTTTGGAGTGCCACCTGTCTTGCCACTGGCTTGACAGGTTTCACAGGACTTACAAAATTCTTTTGTGTCCTCAGACATCCTAGGCCAATGAAACAGGGGAACAAGTCTGTCCCAAGTTTTCATTTGCCCTAGATGTCCAGCTAGGGGAATGTCGTGGGCTAGAGTTAGGAGGAACTTTCTGTACTCCTGAGGAATCACTAACCTCCTGGCAGTTCCAGGTTTAGGATCCCTTGCTTCAGTGTACAAGAGGTTGTCCTCCCAGTAAACTCTGTGAGAGTCACTGACATCCCCATTAGCCTGTTTGACAGCTTGCTGTCTTAGACCCTCTAGTGTGGGACAGGTTTGCTGTGCCACACTCAGCTCCTCCCTGGCAGGCCCCCCTTCACCCAAAAGCTCAGCTGTGTCTGCTTCCAGCTCCTCTGGTGTAGGTTCTGCACAGGGTGGAAATTCTTCTTCCTCAGAAGTAGAATCCACTGTAGAGGGAGGGATAGTAGGAAGTGTTTTACTTCTACTAGCCCTAGCTTTAGGGAGCACTTGGTCCATTGTTCCAGGATCCAAGCTTCCCTGTCCTTTTTGCTTTTTGCCCTGAGCCCTGGTTAAAGCAAAAATATGCCCTGGGAGGCCCAGCATTGCTGCATGGGCCTCCAACTCCACATCTGACCAAGCTGATGTCTCCAAATCATTTCCTAGTAGACAGTCTACGGGTAAATCTGTGGCTACCACAAAATTCTTTGGACCAGTAACCCCCCCCCCAGTTGAGGTTTACAACAGCCATGGGGTGGCTAAGTGTGTTGTTGTGAGCATCGGTTACTTGGTACTGGTGACCAAGTAGGTGTTGTTCAGGGTGGACCAGTTTCTCTATGACCATAGTCACACTGGCACCAGTGTCCCTGTAGGCCTGAACCTCAACACCATTTATTAGGGGTAGCTGCTTGTACATATCCATATTAAGAGGACAAGCAACTAAGGTGGCTAAATCAATAGCCCCCTCAGAGACTAATATAGCCTCTGTGGTCTCCCTAACAAGACCAACCCCAACTAAGTTACCAATAGTGAGCCCAGCTACTCCCTTGGATTGGCTATTAGTAGGTTTGCTCCCACCACCACTGCTATTAGTAGGGACACTAGGTGTAGCAGTAGGGGTTGTAGTGGTAGGAGGCTTGGTGCTTTTCTTTGGACAACTGGGATCTGTTGTCCAATGGCCTTTTATTTTACATAAATAGCACCATGGTTTCTTTTCCTTGTTTTGATTAGAAGAGGATTTGGGCCCACCACCCCCACCAGAGTGTTTTTGTGGGCCTGATGAAGACTCGTTTTTAGATTTGTCCCCACCCTTGTCAGAAGACTTACCATCCTTCTTCTTGTTGCCATCTTTGTCACCCCCTGTATGAACTTTTCTGTTCACCCTTGTTCTGACCCATTTGTCTGCCTTCTTTCCCAATTCTTGGGGAGAGGTCAGATCAGAGTCCACCAAGTACTGGTGCAACAAATCAGACACACAATTATTAAGAATATGCTCTCTCAGGATCAAGTTATACAGGCTGTCATAATCATTAACTTTACTGCCATGTAACCACCCCTCCAAGGCCTTCACTGAATGGTCAATGAAATCAACCCAGTCTTGTGAAGACTCCTTTTTGGACTCTCTGAACTTTATCCTGTATTGTTCAGTGGTTAAGCCATAACCATCCAGGAGTGCATTCTTAAGAACTTTGTAATCATTAGCTTCATTTTCTTTCACAGTAAGGAGCCTATCCCTACCTTTTCCACTAAATGATAGCCATAGGATAGCAGCCCACTGCCTTTGAGGGACATCCTGTACAACACAGGCCCTCTCAAGTGCAGCAAACCACTTGTTAATGTCATCCCCCTCCTTATAAGGGGGAACTATCTTGTGCAGATTCCTGGAATCATGCTCTTTTGCAGGATGACTATGGGGAATACTGCTGCTGCCACCATGGGTTTCTAAACCCAGTTTCTGTCTCTCCTTCTCTACTTCTAAAGTCTGTCTCTCCAAATCCAGCTGTTGCTTCTTGAGCTTCAGTCTGGTTTGTTCCACTCTCAATTTATTGAGCTCCCTTTCTAACAATCTGTCATCAGGGTGGGTGGGAGGGACATGTCTTGAAACAGAAGTATGATGAGAATGGACAGAAGGAGACCTGTCCCTTACAGAGGGCACCCTAACAGCTTGGCTAACAGAAACATCATTTCTACTGTGATGAGAATGAATGCTCTTGCTATGATGTGAGACAACACTATCTGTATGGTGTTGTAGGAGGCTGGACTGGCTTGTAGTGAGTACCTAGGGGTACTTACACCTTGCACCAGGCCCAGTTATCCCTTATTAGTGTATAGGGTGTCTAGCAGCTTAGGCTGATAGATAATGGTAGCTTAGCAGAGCAGCTTAGGCTGAACTAGGAGACGTGTGAAGCTACTACAGTACCACAAGTGTCACTTGCACAATATCATAAGAAAACACAATACACAGATATACTAAAAATAAAGGTACTTTATTTTTATGACAATATGCCAAAGTATCTCAGTGAGTACCCTCAGTATGAGGATAGCAATTATACACAAGTTATATGTACACAATACCAAAAATATGCAGTATAGTCTTAGAAAACAGTGCAAACAATGTATAGTTACAATAGGATGCAATGGGGAAACATAGGGATAGGGGCAACACAAACCATATACTCCAAAAGTGGAATGCGAACCACGAATGGACCCCAAACCTATGTGACCTTTTAGAGGGTCGCTGGGACTATTAGAAAATAGTGAGAGTTAGAAAATTAGCCCTCCCCAAGACCCTGAAAAGTGAGTGCAAAGTGCACTAAAGTTCCCCCAAAGACAAAGAAGTCGTGATAGAGGAATAATGCAGGAAAGACACAAACCAACAATGCAACAACTGTGGATTTCCAATCTAGGGTACCTGTGGAACAAGGGGACCAAGTCCAAAAGTCACAAGCAAGTCGGAGATGGGCATATGCCCAGGAAATGCCAGCTGTGGATGCAAAGAAGCTTCTACTGGACAGAAGAAGCTGAGGTTTCTGCAGGAACAAAAAGGGCTAGAGACTTCCCCTTTGGTGGACGGATCCCTCTCACCGTGGAGAGTCGTGCAGATGTGTTTTCCCGCCAACAAAACGCCAACAAGCCTTGATAGCTGCAAATCGTGTGGTTAGCGTTTTTGGACGCTGCTGAGGCCCAGGAGGGACCAGGAGGTCACAAATTGAACCAGGAGAGAGAGGGGACGTCTAGCAAGACAAGAAGCCCTCTCTGAAGCCGGTAGCACCCAGAGAAGTGCCAGAAACAGGCACTACGAGGATGCGTGAAACGGTGCTCGCCGAAGTTGCACAAAGGAGTCCCACGTCGCCGGAGACCCACTTACAAAGTCGTGCAATGCAGGTTAGAGTGCCGTGGACCCAGGCTTGGCTGTGCACAAAGGATTTCTGCCGGAAGAGCACAGGGGCCGGAGTAGTTGCAAAAGTCGTGGTTACCAACAATGCAGTCTGGAGTGGGGAGGCAAGGACTTACCTCCACTAAACTTGGACTGAAGAGTCACTGGACTGTGGCAGTCTCTTGGACAGAGTTGCTGGATTCAAGGGACCTCGCTCGTCATGCTGAGAGGAGAACCAAGGGACCGGTAATGCAGCTTTTTGGTGCCTGTGGTTGCAGGGGGAAGATTCCGTCGACCCACGGGAGATTTCTTCGGAGCTTCTGGTGCAGAGAGGAGGCAGACTACCCCCACAGCATGCACAAGCAGGAAAACAGTCGAGAAGGCGGCAGGATCAGCGTTACAGAGTTGCAGTAGTCGTCTTTGCTACTATGTTGCAGGTTTGCAGGCTTCCAGCGCGGTCAGCAGTCGATTCCTTGGCAGAAGGTGAAGAGAGAGATTCAGAGGAACTCGGATGAGCTCTTGCATTCGTTATCTAAAGTTTCCCCAGAGACAGAGACCCTAAATAGCCAGAAAAGAGGGTTTGGCTACTTAGGAGAGAGGATAGGCTACTAACACCTGAAGGAGCCTATCAGAAGGAGTCTCTGACGTCACCTGGTGGCACTGGCCACTCAGAGCAGTCCAGTGTGCCAGCAGCACCTCTGTTTCCAAGATGGCAGAGGTCTGGAGCACACTGGAGGAGCTCTGGACACCTCCCAGGGGAGGTGCAGGTCAGGGGAGTGGTCACTCCCCTTTCCTTTGTCCAGTTTCGCGCCAGAGCAGGGCTAAGGGGTCCCCTGAACCGGTGTAGACTGGCTTATGCAGAACTGGGCACTTCTGTGCCCAACAAAGCATTTCCAGAGGCTGGGGGAGGCTACTCCTCCCCTGCCTTCACACCATTTTCCAAAGGGAGAGGGTGTCACACCCTCTCTCAGAGGAAGTTCTTTGTTCTGCCATCCTGGGCCAGGCCTGGCTGGACCCCAGGAGGGCAGATGCCTGTCTGAGGGGTTGGCAGCAGCAGCAGCTGCAGTGAAACCCCAGGAAGGGCAGTTTGGCAGTACCAGGGTCTGTGCTACAGACCACTGGGATCATGGGATTGTGCCAACTATGCCAGGATGGCATAGAGGGGGCAATTCCATGATCATAGACATGTTACATGGCCATATTCGGAGTTACCATTGTGAAGCTACATATAGGTACTGACCTATATGTAGTGCACGCGTGTAATGGTGTCCCCGCACTCACAAAGTTCAGGGAATTGGCTCTGAACAATGTGGGGGCACCTTGGCTAGTGCCAGGGTGCCCTCACACTAAGTAACTTTGCACCTAACCTTTACCAGGTAAAGGTTAGACATATAGGTGACTTATAAGTTACTTAAGTGCAGTGTAAAATGGCTGTGAAATAACGTGGACGTTATTTCACTCAGGCTGCAGTGGCAGGCCTGTGTAAGAATTGTCAGAGCTCCCTATGGGTGGCAAAAGAAATGCTGCAGCCCATAGGGATCTCCTGGAACCCCAATACCCTGGGTACCTCAGTACCATATACTAGGGAATTATAAGGGTGTTCCAGTAAGCCAATGTAAATTGGTGAAAATGGTCACTAGCCTGTTAGTGACAATTTGGAAAGAAATGAGAGAGCATAACCACTGAGGTTCTGATTAGCAGAGCCTCAGTGAGACAGTTAGTCACTACACAGGTAACACATTCAGGCACACTTATGAGCACTGGGGCCCTGGGTTACCAGGGTCCCAGTGACACATACAACTAAAACAACATATATACAGTGAAAAATGGGGGTAACATGCCAGGCAAGATGGTACTTTCCTACACAACCCCCCCCCAAACGAAGGACAATAAGACTAGCCATGACCTGATGAGTCTTCAGTGTCTAAGTGGAAATATCTGGAGAGTCCATCTGCATTGGAGTGGCTACTCCCAGGTCTATGTTCCACTGTATAGTCCATTCCCTGTAGGGATATGGACCACCTCAACAATTTAGGATTTTCACCTTTCATTTGTTTTAGCCAAAGTAGAGGTTTGTGGTCTGTCTGAACAATGAAGTGAGTGCCAAACAGGTATGGCCTCAACTTCTTCAGTGCCCAGACCACAGCAAAGGCCTCCCTCTCAATGGCAGACCAACGCTTTTCTCTAGGGGTCAACCTCCTACTAATAAAAGCAACAGGTTGATCCTGGCCCTCAGAATTAAGTTGTGATAGGACTGCCCCTACTCCTAATTCAGATGCATCAGTCTGGACATATAATTTTTTAGAGTAACAAGGGCTTTTCAGGACAGGTGCAGAGCACATGGCCTGCTTCAGCTCCTCAAAAGCTTTCTGACAGATTGCTGTCCATAATACCTTTTTAGGCATTTTCTTGGATGTGAGGTCATTAAGAGGGGCTGCAATGGAGCCATAGTTCTTAATGAACCTCCTGTAATACCCAGTGAGGCCTAGGAAGGCTCTCACCTGAGTCTGAGTGGTAGGGGGAACCCAATTCATAATTGTTTGGATTTTCCCCTGAAGTGGTGCAATCTGTTCCCCACCAACAAGGTGTCCCAGATAAACCACCTTACCCTGCCCTATCTGGCACTTTGAAGCCTTGATAGTGAGGCCTGCCTTTTGCAGGGCCTCCAAAACTTTCAGGGTGGACCAGGTGATCATCCCAGCTGGAGCTAAAGACAGCTATATCGTCCAAATATGCTGCACTGAAAGCTTCCAGCCCTTGCAGGACTGTGTTCACCAACCTCTGAAAAGTGGCAGGTGCATTTTTCAAACCAAAAGGCATTACAGTAAACTGGTAATGTCCTCCAATGGTAGAAAATGCAGTCTTAGGTTTAGCATCTTCTGACAATTTGATCTGCCAATACCCTGCAGTCAAATCAAAAGTGCTTAGATACTTGGCAGATGCCAGTGTATCTATGAGCTCATCTGCCCTGGGTATAGGGTGAGCATCAGTTTTGGTTACCAAGTTGAGACCTCTATAGTCTACACAAAACCGCATTTCCTTCTTTCCATCTTTGGAATGGGGTTTTGGTACCAGTACCACAGGAGAAGCCCATGGACTGTCAGAGTGCTCAACTACTCCTAGTTCTAACATTTTCTGGACCTCTTGCTTTATGCAGTCCCTGACATGGTCAGGCTGCCTGTAGATCTTACTTTTGACAGGTAAACTGTCTCCAGTATCTATAGTGTGCTCACACCAAGAAGTGGTACCTGGCACAGTAGAGAAGAGTTCAGAGAATTGATCTAGGAGATTTATGCAATTATCTTTCTGCTCAGCAGTAAGACAATCAGCCAAAACTACACCTTCCACAAGAGCATCTTGTTCTGTGGAAGAGAAGAGATCAGGTAGAGGATCACTGTCTTCTTCCTGTCCCTCATCAGTTGCCATGAGCAGGGTGAGATCAGCCCTGTCATAGTAGGGTTTCAGGCGGTTGACATGGAGCACCCTAAGGGGACTCCTGGCAGTGCCTAAGTCAACTAAATAGGTGACTTCTACATTTTTTTCAACAATTGTGTGGGGACCACTCCATTTATCTTGGAGTGCTCTTGGGGCCACAGGCTCCAAGACCCACACTTTCTGCCCTGGTTGGTACTGAACCAAAACAGCCTTCTGATCATGCCATTGCTTCTGGAGCTCTTGGCTGGCCTGAAGGTTTTTACTGGCCTTTTTCATGTACTCAGCCATCCTTGATCTGAGGCCAAGTACATAATCCACAATATCCTGCTTAGTAGCTTTTAAAGGTTGTTCCCAACCCTCCTTTACAAGTGTGAGTGGACCCCTAACAGGGTGTCCAAAAAGAAGTTCAAAGGGGCTGAAGCCCACTCCTTTCTGGGGTACCTCCCTGTAGGCAAAAAGGAGGCATGGTAGAAGGACATCCCATCTCCTGTGGAGTTTTTCAGGGAGACCCATAATCATGCCTTTGAGAGTTTTAGTAAATCTCTCCACCAGTCCATTTGTTTGTGGATGATAGGGTGTTGTGAACTTGTAAGTTACACCACACTCCTTCCACATGGCCTTTAAGTATGCAGACATGAAATTGCTTCCCCTGTCTGATAATACTTCCTTTGGGAAGCCCACCCTGGAAAATATTCCCAGGAGGGCCTTTGCCACTGCAGGAGCTGTAGTGGTCCTTAAAGGAATAGCTTCAGGATATCTTGTGGCATGGTCCACTACCACCAAGATAAACCTATTGCCTGAAGCAGTAGGAGGGTCAAGGGGGCCAACTATGTCAACCCCTACCCTTTCAAAGGGAACCCCAACCACAGGCAGTGGAATAAGGGGTGCCTTTGGGGTGCCACCTGTCTTGCCACTGGCTTGACAGGTTTCACAGGACTTACAAAATTCCTTTGTGTCCTCAGACATTCTAGGCCAATGAAACAGGGGAACAAGCCTGTCCCAAGTTTTCATTTGTCCTAGATGCCCAGCTAAGGGAATGTCATGTGCCAGTGTTAGGAGGAACTTTCTGTACTCCTGAGGAATCACTAATCTCCTGGCAGCTCCAGGTTTAGGATCCCTATGCTCAGTGTACAAGAGGTTGTCCTCCCAGTAAACTCTGTGAGAGTCACTGACATCCCCATTAGCCTGTTTGACAGCTTGCTGTCTGAGACCCTTTAATGTGGGACAGGTTTGCTGTGCCACACTCAGCTCCTCTCTGGCAGGCCCCCCTTCACCCAAAAGCTCAGCAGTGTCTGCTTCCAGCTCCTCTGGTGTAGGTTCTGCACAGGGAGGGAATTCTTCTTCCTCAGAAGTAGAATCCACTGTAGAGGGAGGGATAGTAGGAAGTGGTTTGCTTCTACTAGCCCTAGCTTTAGGAAGCACTTGGTCCATTGTTCCAGGATCCAAGCTTCCCTGTCCTTTTTGCTTTTTGGCCTGAGCCCTTGTTAAAGCAAAAATATGCCCTGGGATGCCCAGCATTGCTGCATGGGCCTCCAACTCCACATCTGACCAAGCTGATGTCTCCAAATCATTCCCTAATAGACAGTCTACAGGTAAATCTGAAGCTACCACAACTTTCTTTGGACCAGTAACCCCCCCCCCAGTTGAGATTAACAACAGCCATGGGGTGGCTAAGTGTGTTGTTGTGAGCATCGGTTACTTGGTACTGGTGACCAAGTAGGTGTTGTTCAGGGTGGACCAGTTTCTCTATGACCATAGTCACACTGGCTCCAGTGTCCCTGTAGGCCTGAACCTCAACACCATTTATTAGGGGTAGCTGCTTGTACTTATCCATATTAAGGGGACAAGCAACTAAGGTGGCTAAATCAATAGCCCCCTCAGAGACTAACACAGCCTCTGTGGCCTCCCTAACAAGGCCAACCCCAACTAAGTTACCAATAGTGAGCCCAGCTACTCCCTTGGATTGGCTATTAGTAGGTTTGCTCCCACCACAACTGCTCTTAGTAGGGACACTAGGTGTAGCAGTAGGGGTTGTAGTGGTAGGAGGCTTGGTGCCTTTCTTTGGACAACTGGGATCTGTTGTCCAATGGCCTTTTATTTTACATAAATAGCACCATGGTTTCTTTTCCTTGTTCTGATTAAAAGAGGATTTGGGCCCACCACCCCCACCAGAGTGTTTTTGTGGGCCTGATGAAGACTCATTTTTAGATTTGTCCCCACCCTTGTCAGAAGACTTACCATCCTTCTTTTTGTTGCCATCTTTGTCACCCCCTGTATGAACTTTTCTGTTCACTCTTGTTCTGACCCATTTGTCTGCCTTCTTTCCCAATTCTTGGGGAGAGGTCAGATCAGAGTCCACCAAGTACTGGTGCAACAAATCAGACACACAATTATTAAGAATATGCTCTCTCAGGATCAAGTTATACAGGCTGTCATAATCAGTAACTGTACTGCCATGTAACCACCCCTCCAAGGCCTTCACTGAATGGTCAATGAAATCAACCCAGTCTTGTGAAGACTCCTTTTTGGTCTCTCTGAACTTTATCCTGTACTGTTCAGTGGTTAAGCCATAACCATCCAGGAGTGCATTCTTAAGAACTTGGAAATTATTAGCATCATTTTCTTTCACAGTAAGGAGCCTATCCCTACCTTTTCCACTAAATGATAGCCATAGGATAGCAGCCCACTGCCTTTGAGGGACATCCTGTACAACACAGGCCCTCTCAAGTGCAGCAAACCACTTGTTAATGTCATCCCCCTCCTTGTAAGGGGGAACTATCTTGTGCAGATTCCTGGAATCATGCTCTTTTACAGGATGACTATGGGGAATACTGCTGCTGCCACCATGGGTTTCTAAACCCAGTTTCTGTCTCTCCTTCTCTACTTCTAAAGTCTGTCTATCCAAATCCAGCTGTTGCTTCTTGAGCTTCAGTCTGGTTTGTTCCACTCTCAATCTATTGAGCTCCCTTTCTAACAATCTGTCATCAGGGTGGGTGGGAGGGACATGTCTTGAAACAGAAGTATGGTGAGAATGGACAGAAGGAGACCTGTCCCTTACAGAAGCCACCCTAACAGCTTGGCTAACAGAAACATCACTACCAGTATGGTGAGAATAAATGCTTTTGCTATGATGTGAGACAACACTATTTATATGGTGTGGCTCATCATCATTACCAACTATGCTAGACTGTCTAGTAATGGGGAGGCTAGGAAGTTTCTTTCCTGAATCTTTTCCTGGGGGAGTCCCTGGATCAGATTGAGAACCATTAGCTACTTTTTCAACAGATGGGGCACTTATGGCCTTATCTTGTACTCTAAGCATGTTAATTAACAGTTCAAAGGAAGGATTCTTCCCTACACTCAAACCTCTCTCTATGCAGAGATTCCTTGCTCCTTTCCAGCTAAGGTGATCATATACAAGTTTGGACAGATCAACATTTTGGCCTGTGCCAGACATTTTTTAGAGAGAGTTAAAGTGATAGTAAAAGATAAAAAGTTTGTCAGAGCTTTTAGAAAGACAGAGAAAAAAAACTTTTTAAACTTTTTAGAACGTTTTAGAAAGTTAGAAGTACTTTTCAGCACTTAGAAAAGAGTGAAAAGAGGAAATGCAAAACTTTTTGGCTATGTGTATATACACTGACCTTGTTTTGTATATTTTTCTCTTATGAAAAGTACAATGACAAGAGTGGTAAGTAGTCTCAAAGCACTTATCCCACCGCTGCACAACCAATGTAGGAGGCTGGACTGGCTTGTAGTGAGTACCTAGGGGTACTTGCACCTTGCACCAGGCCCAGTTATCCCTTATTAGTGTATAGGGTGTCTAGCAGCTTAGGCTGATAGATAATGGTAGCTTAGCAGAGCAGCTTAGGCTGAACTAGGAGACGTGTGAAGCTACTACAGTACCACAAGTGTCACTTGCACAATATCATAAGAAAACACAATACACAGATATACTAAAAATAAAGGTACTTTATTTTTATGACAATATGCCAAAGTATCTCAGTGAGTACCCTCAGTATGAGGATAGCAATTATACACAAGTTATATGTACACAATACCAAAAATATGCAGTATAGTCTTAGAAAACAGTGCAAACAATGTATAGTTACAATAGGATGCAATGGGGAAACATAGGGATAGGGGCAACACAAACCATATATTCCAAAAGTGGAATGCGAACCACGAATGGACCCCAAACCTATGTGACCTTGTAGAGGGTCGCTGGGACTATTAGAAAATAGTGAGAGTTAGAAAATTAGCCCTCCCCAAGACCCTGAAAAGTGAGTGCAAAGTGCACTAAAGTTCCCCCAAAGACAAAGAAGTCGTGATAGAGGAATAATGCAGGAAAGACACAAACCAACAATGCAACAACTGTGGATTTCCAATCTAGGGTACCTGTGGAACAAGGGGACCAAGTCCAAAAGTCACAAGCAAGTCGGAGATGGGCATATGCCCAGGAAATGCCAGATGTGGATGCAAAGAAGCTTCTACTGGACAGAAGAAGCTGAGGTTTCTGCAGGAACGAAAAGGGCTAGAGACTTTCCCTTCGGTAGACATATCCCCCTTGCCGTGGAGAGTTGTGCAGAAGTGTTTTCCCGCCGAAAGAACGCCAACAAGCCTTGCTAGCTGCAAATCGTGTGGTTAGCGTTTTTGGACGCTGCTGAGGCCCAGGAGGGAGCAGGAGGTCACATATTAGACCAGGAGAGAGAGGGGACGTCGAGCAAGACAAGGAGCCCTCTCTGAAGCCGGTAGCTCCCGGAGAAGTGCCAGAAACAGGCACTACAAGGATGTGTGAAACGGTGCTCGCCGAAGTTGCACAAAGGAGTCCCACGTCGCCGGAGACCCACTTAGAAAGTCGTGCAATGCAGGTTAGAGTGCCGTGGACCCAGGCTTGGCTGTGCACAAAGGATTTCCACCGGAAGTGCACAGGGGCCGGAGTAGTTGCAAAAGTCGCGGTTACCAACAATGCAGTCTGGAGTGGGGAGGCAAGGACTTACCTCCACCAAACTTGGACTGAAGAGTCACTGGACTGTGGCAGTTTCTTGGACAGAGTTGCTGGATTCAAGGGACCTCGCTCGTCGTGCTGAGAGGAGACCCAAGGGACCGGTAATGCAGCTTTTTGGTGCCTGCGGTTGCAGGGGGAAGATTCCGTCGACCCACGGGAGATTTCTTCGGAGCTTCTGGTGCAGAGAGGAGGCAGACTACCCCCACAGCATGCACAAGCAGGAAAACAGTCGAGAAGGCGGCAGGATCAGCGTTACAGAGTTGCAGTAGTCGTCTTTGCTACTATGTTGCAGGTTTGCAGGCCTCCAGCGCGGTCAGCAGTCGATTCCTTATCAGAAGGTGAAGAGAGAGATGCAGAGGAACTCGGATGAGCTCTTGCATTCGTTATCTAAAGTTTCCCCAGAGACAGAGACCCTAAATAGCCAGGAAAGAGGGTTTGGCTACTTAGGAGAGAGGATAGGCTACTAACACCTGAAGGAGCCTATCAGAAGGAGTCTCTGACGTCACCTGGTGCCACTGGCCACTCAGAGCAGTCCAGTGTGCCAGCAGCACCTCTGTTTCCAAGATGGCAGAGGTCTGGAGCACACTGGAGGAGCTCTGGACACCTCCCAGGGGAGGTGCAGGTCAGGGGAGTGGTCACTCCCCTTTCCTTTGTCCAGTTTCGCGCCAGAGCAGGGCTAAGGGGTCCCCTGAACCGGTGTAGACTGGCTTATGCAGAATTGGGCACTTCTGTGCCCAACAAAGCATTTCCAGAGGCTGGGGGAGGCTACTCCTCCCCTGCCTTCACACCATTTTCCAAAGGGAGAGGGTGTCACACCCTCTCTCAGAGGAAGTTCTTTGTTCTGCCATCCTGGGCCAGGCCTGGCTGGACCCCAGGAGGGCAGATGCCTGTCTGAGGGGTTGGCAGCAGCAGCAGCTGCAGTGAAACCCCAGGAAGGGCAGTTTGGCAGTACCAGGGTCTGTGCTACAGACCACTGGGATCATGGGATTGTGCCAACTATGCCAGGATGGCATAGAGGGGGCAATTCCATGATCATAGACATGTTACATGGCCATATTCGGAGTTACCATTGTGAAGCTACATATAGGTAGTGACCTATTTGTAGTGCACGCGTGTAATGGTGTCCCCGCACTCACAAAGTTCAGGGAATTGGCTCTGAACAATGTGGGGGCACCTTGGCTAGTGCCAGGGTGCCCTCACACTAAGTAACTTTGCACCTAACCTTTACCAGGTAAAGGTTAGACATATAGGTGACTTATAAGTTACTTAAGTGCAGTGTAAAATGGCTGTGAAATAACGTGGACGTTATTTCACTCAGGCTGCAGTGGCAGGCCTGTGTAAGAATTGTCAGAGCTCCCTATGGGTGGCAAAAGAAATGCTGCAGCCCATAGGGATCTCCTGGAACCCCAATACCCTGGGTACCTCAGTACCATATACTAGGGAATTATAAGGGTGTTCCAGTAAGCCAATGTAAATTGGTAAAAATGGTTACTAGCCTGTTAGTAACAATTTGGAAAGAAATGAGAGAGCATAACCACTGAGGTTCTGATTAGCAGAGCCTCAGTGAGACAGTTAGTCACTACACAGGTAACACATTCAGGCACACTTATGAGCACTGGGGCCCTGGGTTACCAGGGTCCCAGTGACACATACAACTAAAACAACATATATACAGTGAAAAATGGGGGTAACATGCCAGGCAAGATGGTACTTTCCTACAGGTGTGACTCAACATCAGTACCAACTATGCTAGACTGTCTAGTAATGGGCAGGCTTGGAAGTTTCTTTCCTGAATCTTTTCCTGGGGGAGTCCCTGGATCAGATTGGGAACCATTAGCTACTTTTTCAACAGATGGGGCACTTTTAGCCTTATCTTGTTCTCTAAGCATGTTAAGGAACAATTCCAAGGAAGGATTCTTCCCTACACTCAAACCTCTTTCTACACAGAGACTCCTTGCTCCTTTCCAGCTAAGGTGGTCATATGCAAGTTTGGACAGATCAACATTTTGGCCTGTGCCAGACATTTTTAGAAAGAGTTAAAGTGATAGAAAAAGGATAAAAAGTTTGTCAGAGCTTTTTAGAAAGACAGAGGAAAAAACTTTTTAAACTTTTAAGAACTTTTTAGAAAGTTAGAAGTACTTTTCAGCACTTAGAAAAGAGTGAAAAGAGGAAATGCAAAACTTTTTGGTTATGTGTATATACACTGAACTTGTTTTGTATATTTTTCTCTTATGAAAAGTACAATGACAAGAGTGGTAAGTAGTCTCAAAGCACTTATCCCACCGCTGCACAACCAATGTAGGAGGCTGGACTGGCTTGTAGTGAGTACCTAGGGGTACTTGCACCTTGCACCAGGCCCAGTTATCCCTTATTAGTGTATAGGGTTGTCTAGCAGCATAGGCTGATAGATAATGGTAGCTTAGCAGAGCAGCTTAGGCTGAACTAGGAGACGAGTGAAGCTCCTACAGTACCACTTAGTGTCATATGCACAATATCATAAGTAAACACAATACACAGTTATACTAAAAATAAAGGTACTTTATTTTTATGACAATATGCCAAAGTATCTCAGAGTGTACCCTCAGTGAGAGGATAGGAAATATACACAAGATATATATACACAATACCAAAATATGCAGTAATAGTCTTAGAAAACAGTGCAAACAATGTATAGTTACAATAGGATGCAATGGGGACACATAGGGATAGGGGAAACACAAACCATATACTCCAAAAGTGGAATGCGAACCACGAATGGACCCCAAACCTATGTGACCTTGTAGAGGGTCACTGGGACTATTAGAAAATAGTAAGGGTTAGAAAAATAGCCCACCCCAAGACCCTGAAAAGTGAGAGCAAAGTGCACTAAAGTTCCCCAAAGGACATAGAAGTCGTGATAGGGGAATTCTGCAGGAAAGACACAAACCAGCAATGCAACAATGATGGATTTCCAGTCGAGGGTACCTGTGGAACAAGGGGACCAAGTCCAAAAGTCACAAGCAAGTCGGAGATGGGCAGATGCCCAGGAAATGCCAGCTGCGGGTGCAAAGAAGCTGCTACTGGACTGTAGAAGCTTAGGTTTCTGCAGCAACAACAAGGGCTAGAGACTTCCCCTTTGGAGGACGGATCCCTCACGCCGTGGAGAGTCGTGAAGAAGTATTTTCCCGCCGAAAGACCGCCAACAAGCCTTGCTAGATGCAAATTGTGCGGTAAACGTTTTTGGATGCTGCTGTGGCCCAGGAGGGACCAGGATGTCGCAAATTGCATCAGAAGAGAGAGGGGACGTCGAGTAAGAAAAGGAGCCCTCTCAACAGCAGGTAGCACCCAGAGAAGTGCCAGAAACAGGCACTACAAGGATGCGTGAAACGGAGCTCACCCGAAGTCGCACAAAGAAGTCCCACGTCGCCGGAGAACAACTTAGGAGGTCGTGCAATGCAGGTTAGAGTGCCGTGGACGCAGGCTGGACTGTGCACAAAGGATTTCCGCCGGAAGTGCACGGAGGCCGGAGTAGCTGCAAAAGTCGCGGTTCCCAGCAATGCAGTCTGGCGTCGGGAGGCAAGGACTTACCTCCACCAAACTTGGACTGAAGAGTCACTGGACTGTGGGAGTCACTTGGACAGAGTTGCTGGATTCAAGGAAACTCGCTCGTCGTGCTGAGAGGAGACCCAGGGTACCGGTGATGCAGTTCTTTGGTGCCTGCGGTTGCAGGGGGACGATTCCGTCGACCCACGGGAGATTTCTTTGGAGCTTCTAGTGCAGAGAGGAGGCAGACTACCCCCACAGCATGCACCACCAGGAAAACAGTTGAGAAGGCGGCAGGATCAGCGTTACAGAGTTGCAGTAGTCGTCTTTGCTACTTTGTTGCAGTTTTGCAGGCTTCCAGCGCGGTCAGCAGTCGATTCCTTGGCAGAAGGTGAAGAGAGAGATGCAGAGGAACTCGGATGAGCTCTTGCATTCGTTATCTAAAGTTTCCCCAGAGACAGAGACCCTAAATAGCCAGAAAAGAGGGTTTGGCTACTTAGGAGAGAGGATAGGCTACTAACACCTGAAGGAGCCTATCAGAAGGAGTCTCTGACGTCACCTGGTGGCACTGGCTACTCAGAGCAGTCCTGTGTGCCAGCAGCACCTCTGTTTCCAAGATGGCAGAGGTCTGGAGCACACTGGAGGAGCTCTGGGCACCTCCCAGGGGAGGTACTGGTCAGGGGAGTGGTCACTCTCCTTTCCTTTGTCCAGTTTCACGCCAGAGCAGGGCTAAGGGGTCCCTGAACTGGTGTAGACTGGCTTATGCAGAAATGGGCGCCAAATGTGCCCATGAAAGCATTTCCAGAGGCTGGGGGAGGCTACTCCTCCCCTGCCTTCACACCATTTTCCAAAGGGAAAGGGTGTAACACCCTCTCTCAGAGGAAGTCCTTTGTTCTGCCATCCTGGGCCAGGCCTGGCTGGACCCCAGGAGGGCAGATGCCTGTCTGAGGGGTTGGCAGCAGCAGCAGCTGCAGTGAAACCCCGGGAAAGGCAGTTTGGCAGTACCAGGGTCTGTGCTACAGACCACTGGGATCATGGGATTGTGCCAACTATGCCAGGATGGCATAGAGGGGGCAATTCCATGATCATAGACATGTTACATGGCCATATTCGGAGTTACCATTGTGAAGCTACATATAGGTAGTGACCTATATGTAGTGCACGCGTGTAATGGTGTCCCCGCACTCACAAAGTCAGGGGAATTGGCCCTGAACAATGTGGGGGCACCTTGGCTAGTGCCAGGGTGCCCTCACACTAAGTAACTTAGCACCCAACCTTTACCAGGTAAAGGTTAGACATATAGGTGACTTATAAGTTACTTAAGTGCAGTGTAAAATGGCTGTGAAATAACGTGGACATTATTTCACTCAGGCTGCAGTGGCAGGCCTGTGTAAGAATTGTCAGAGCTCCCTATGGGTGGCAAAAGAAATGCTGCAGCCCATAGGGATCTCCTGGAACCCCAATACCCTGGGTACCTCAGTACCATATACTAGGGAATTATAAGGGTGTTCCAGTAAGCCAATGTAAATTGGTAAAATTGGTCACTAGCCTATTAGTGACAATTTGAAAGAAATGAGAGAGCATAACCACTGAGGTTCTGATTAGCAGAGCCTCAGTGAGACAGTTAGTCACTACACAGGTAACACATTCAGGCACACTTATGAGCACTGGGGCCCTGGGTGACAGGGTCCCAGTGACACATACAGCTAAAACAACATATATACAGTGAAAAATGGGGGTAACATGCCAGGCAAGATGGTACTTTCCTACACAACCCCCCCCCAAACGAAGGACAATAAGACTAGCCATGACCTGATGAGTCTTCATTGTCTAAGTGGAAATATCTGGAGAGTCCATCTGCATTGGAGTGGCTACTCCCAGGTCTATGTTCCACTGTATAGTCCATTACCTGTAGGGATATGGACCACCTCAATAATTTAGGATTTTCACCTTTCATTTGTTTTAGCCAAAGTAGAGGTTTGTGGTCTGTCTGAACAATGAAGTGAGTGCCAAACAGGTATGGCCTCAACTTCTTCAGAGCCCAGACCACAGCAAAGGCCTCCCTCTCTATGGCAGACCAACGCTTTTCTCTAGGGGTCAACCTCCTACTAATAAAAGCAACAGGTTGATCCTGGCCCTCAGAATTAAGTTGTGATAGGACTGCCCCTACTCCTAATTCAGATGCATCAGTTTGGACATAGAATTTCTTAGAGTAACAAGGGCTTTTCAGGACAGGTGCAGAGCACATGGCCTGCTTCAGCTCCTCAAAAGCTTTCTGACAGTTTGCTGTCCATAATACCTTTTTAGGCATTTTCTTGGATGTGAGGTCATTAAGAGGGGCTGCAATGGAGCCATAGTTCTTAATGAACCTCCTGTAATATCCAGTGAGGCCTAGGAAGGCTCTCACTTGAGTCTGAGTGGTAGGGGGAACCCAATCAATAATTGTTTGGATTTTCCCCTGTAGTGGTGCAATTTGTTCCCCACCAACAAGGTGTCCCAGATAAACCACCTTATCCTGCCCTATCTGGCAATTTAAAGCCTTGATAGTGAGGCCTGCCTTTTGCAGGGCCTCTAAAACTTTCCATAGGTGGACCAGGTGATCATCCCAGCTGGAGCTAAAGACAGCTATATCGTCCAAATATGCTGCACTGAAAGCTTCCAGCCCTTGCAGGACTGTGTTCACCAACCTCTGAAAAGTGGCAGGTGCATTTTTCAATCCAAAAGGCATTACAGTGAACTGGTAATGGCCTCCAATGGTTGAAAATGCAGTTTTAGGTTTAGCATCTTCTGATAATTTGATCTGACAATACCCTGCAGTCAAATCAAAAGTGCTTAGATACTTGGCAGATGCCAGTGTATCTATGAGCTCATCTGCCCTGGGTATAGGGTGAGCATCAGTTTTGGTTACCTGGTTGAGACCTCTGTAGTCTACACAAAACCGCATTTCCTTCTTTCCATCTTTGGAATGAGGTTTTGGTACAAGTACCACAGGAGAAGCCCATGGATTTTCAGAGTGCTCAACCACTCCCAGTTCTAGCATTTTCTGCACCTCTTGCTTTATGCAGTCCCTGACATGGTCAGGCTGCCTATAGATTTTTCTTTTGACAGGTAAACTGTCTCCAGTATCTATAGTGTGCTCACACCAAGAAGTGGTACCTGGCACAGTAGAGAAGAGTTCAGAAAACTGACCCAGGAGATTTATGCAATGGTCTTTCTGCTCAGCAGTAAGACAATCAGCCAAAACTACACCTTCCACAAGAGCATCTTGTTCTGTGGAAGAGAAGAGATCAGGTAGAGGATCACTGTCTTCTTCCTGTCCCTCATCAGTTGCCATGAGCAGGGTGAGATCAGCCCTGTCATAGTAGGGTTTCAGGCGGTTGACATGGAGCACCCTAAGGGGACTCCTGGCAGTGCCTAAGTCAACTAAATAGGTGACTTCACCCTTTTTCTCAACAATTGTGTGGGGTCCACTCCATTTATCTTGGAGTGCTCTTGGGGCCACAGGCTCCAAGACCCACACTTTCTGCCCTGGTCTGTACTGAACCAAAACAGCCTTCTGATCATGCCATTGCTTCTGGAGCTCTTGGCTGGCCTGAAGGTTTTTACTGGCCTTTTTCATATACTCAGCCATCCTTGATCTGAGGCCAAGTACATAATCCACAATATCTTGTTTTGGAGCTTTTAAAGGTTGTTCCCAACCCTCCTTGACAAGTGTTAGTGGACCCCTAACAGGGTGTCCAAAGAGGATTTCAAAGGGGCTGAAGCCCACTCCTTTCTGGGGTACCTCCCTGTAGGCAAAAAGGAGGCATGGTAAGAGGATATCCCATCTCCTGCGGAGTTTTTCAGGGAGACCCATAATCATGCCTTTGAGAGTTTTGTTAAATCTCTCCACCAGCCCATTTGTTTGTGGATGATAGGGTGTAGTGAACTTGTAAGTCACACCACACTCCTTCCACATGGCCTTTAAGTATGCAGACATGAAATTGCTTCCCCTGTCTGATACTACTTCCTTTGGGAAGCCCACCCTAGAAAATATATTCCTAGGAGGGCCTTTGCCACTGCAGGTGCTGTAGTGGTCCTTAAAGGAATTGCTTCAGGATATCTTGTGGCATGGTCCACTACCACCAAGATAAACCTATTGCCTGAAGCAGTAGGAGGGTCAAGGGGGCCAACTATGTCAACCCCTACCCTTTCAAAGGGAACCCCAACCACAGGCAGTGGGATAAGGGGTGCCTTTGGAGTGCCACCTGTCTTGCCACTGGCTTGACAGGTTTCACAGGACTTACAAAATTCTTTTGTGTCCTCAGACATCCTAGGCCAATGAAACAGGGGAACAAGTCTGTCCCAAGTTTTCATTTGCCCTAGATGTCCAGCTAGGGGAATGTCGTGGGCTAGAGTTAGGAGGAACTTTCTGTACTCCTGAGGAATCACTAACCTCCTGGCAGTTCCAGGTTTAGGATCCCTTGCTTCAGTGTACAAGAGGTTGTCCTCCCAGTAAACTATGTGAGAGTCACTGACATCCCCATTAGCCTGTTTGACAGCTTGCTGTCTTAGACCCTCTAGTGTGGGACAGGTTTGCTGTGCCACACTCAGCTCCTCCCTGGCAGGCCCCCCTTCACCCAAAAGCTCAGCAGTGTCTGCTTCCAGCTCCTCTGGTGTAGGTTCTGCACAGGGTGGAAATTCTTCTTCCTCAGAAGTAGAATCCACTGTAGAGGGAGGGATAGTAGGAAGTGTTTTACTTCTAATAGCCCTAGCTTTAGGGAGCACTTGGTCCATTGTTCCAGGATCCAAGCTTCCCTATCCTTTTTGCTTTTTGGCCTGAGCCCTGGTTAAAGCAAAAATATGCCCTGGGATGCCCAGCATTGCTGCATGGGCCTCCAACTCCACATCTGACCAAGCTGATGTCTCCAAATCATTTCCTAGTAGACAGTCTACGGGTAAATCTGTGGCTACCACAACTTTCTTTGGACCAGTAAACCCCCCCCCAGTTGAGATTTACAACAGCCATGGGGAGGCTAAGTGTGTTGTTGTGAGCATCGGTTACTTGGTACTGGTGACCAAGTAGGTGTTGTTCAGGGTGGACCAGTTTATCTATGACCATAGTCACACTGGCACCAGTGTCCCTGTAGGCCTTATCCTCAACACCATTTATTAGGGGTAGCTGCTTGTACTTATCCATATTAAGGGGACAAGCAACTAAGGTGGCTAAATCAATAGCCCCCTCAGAGACTAATATAGCCTCTGTGGTCTCCCTAACCAGACCAACCCCAAATAAGTTACCAATAGTGAGCCCAGCTACTCCCTTGGATTGGCTATTAGTAGGTTTGCTCCCACCACCACTGCTATTAGTAGGGACACTAGGTGTAGCAGTAGGGGTTGTAGTGGTAGGAGGCTTGGTGCTTTTCTTTGGACAACTGGGATCTGTTGTCCAATGGCCTTTTATTTTACATAAATAGCACCATGGTTTCTTTTCCTTGTTTTGATTAGAAGAGGATTTGGGCCCACCACCCCCACCAGAGTGTTTTTGTGGGCCTGATGAAGACTCATTTTTAGATTTGTCCCCACCCTTGTCAGAAGACTTACCATCCTTCTTCTTGTTGCCATCTTTGTCACCCCCTGTATGAACTTTTCTGTTCACCCTTGTTCTGACCCATTTGTATGCCTTCTTTCCCAATTCTTGGGGAGAGGTCAGATCAGAGTCCACCAAGTACTGGTGCAACAAATCAGACACACACTTATTAAGAATATGCTCTCTCAGGATCAAGTTATACAGGCTGTCATAATCAGTAACTTTACTGCCATGTAACCACCCCTCCAAGGCCTTCACTGAATGGTCAATGAAATCAACCCAGTCTTGTGAAGACTCCTTTTTGGTCTCTCTGAACTTTATCCTGTATTGTTCAGTGGTTAAGCCATAACCATCCAGGAGTGCATTCTTAAGAACTTTGTAATCATTAGCTTCATTTTCTTTCACAGTAAGGAGCCTATCCCTACCTTTTCCACTAAATGATAGCCATAGGATTGCTATCCTATCAGCCTTTGAGGGACATCCTGTACAGCACAGGCCCTCTCAAGTGCAGCAAACCACTTGTTAATGTCATCCCCCTCCTTATAAGGGGGAACTATCTTGTGCAGATTCCTGGAATCATGCTCTTTTGCAGCATGACTATGGGGAATACTGCTGCTGCCACCATGGGTTTCTAAACCCAGTTTCTGTCTCTCCTTCTCTACTTCTAAAGTCTGTCTATCCAAATCCAGCTGTTGCTTCTTGAGCTTCAGTCTGGTTTGTTCCACTCTCAATCTATTGAGCTCCCTTTCTAACAATCTGTCATCAGGGTGGGTTGGAGGGACATGTCTTGAAACAGAAGTATGATGAGAATGGACAGAAGGAGACCTGTCCCTTACAGAGGGCACCCTAACAGCTTGGCTAACAGAAACATCATTTCCACTGTGATGAGAATGAATGCTCTTGCTATGATGTGAGACAACACTATCTGTATGGTGTGACTCAACATCAGTACCAACTATGCTAGACTGTCTAGTAATGGGCAGGCTTGGAAGTTTCTTTCCTGAATCTTTTCCTGGGGGAGTCCCTGGATCAGATTGGGAACCATTAGCTACTTTTTCAACAGATGGGGCACTTTTAGCCTTATCTTGTTCTCTAAGCATGTTAAGTAACAATTCCAAGGAAGGATTCTTCCCTACACTCAAACCTCTTTCTACACAGAGACTCCTTGCTCCTTTCCAGCTAAGGTGGTCATATGCAAGTTTGGACAGATCAACATTTTGGCCTGTGCCAGACATTTTTAGAAAGAGTTACAGTGATAGAAAAAGGATAAAAAGTTTGTCAGAGCTTTTTAGAAAGACAGAAAAAAAAACTTTTTAAACTTTTAAGAACTTTTTAGAAAGTTAGAAGTACTTTTCAGCACTTAGAAAAGAGTGAAAAGAGGAAATGCAAAACTTTTTGGTTATGTGTATATACACTGAACTTGTTTTGTATATTTTTCTCTTATAAAAAGTACAATGACAAGAGTGGTAAGTAGTCTCAAAGCACTTATCCCACCGCTGCACAACCAATGTAGGAGGCTGGACTGGCTTGTAGTGAGTACCTAGGGGTACTTGCACCTTGCAACAGGCCCAGTTATCCCTTATTAGTGTATAGGGTGTCTAGCAGCATAGGCTGATAGATAATGGTAGCTTAGCAGAGCAGCTTAGGCTGAACTAGGAGACGAGTGAAGCTCCTACAGTACCACTTAGTGTCATATGCACAATATCATAAGAAAACATAATACACAGTTATACTAAAAATAAAGGTACTTTATTTTTATGACAATATGCCAAAGTATCTCAGAGTGTACCCTCAGTGAGAGGATAGGAAATATACATAAGATATATATACACAATACCAAAATATGCAGTAATAGTCTTAGAAAACAGTGCAAACAATGTATAGTTACAATAGGATGCAATGGGGAAACATAGGGATAGGGGCAACACAAACCATATACTCCAAAAGTGGAATGCGAACCACGAATGGACCCCAAACCTATGTGACCTTGTAGAGGGTCGCTGGGACTATTAGAAAATAGTAAGGGTTAGAAAAATAGCCCACCCCAAGACCCTGAAAAGTGAGTGCAAAGTGCAATAAAGTTCCCCAAAGGACATAGAAGTCGTGATAGGGGAATTCTGCAGGAAAGACACAAACCAGCAATGCAACAACGATGGATTTCCAGTCGAGGGTACCTGTGGAACAAGGGGACCAGGTCCAAAAGTCACAAGCAAGTCGGAGATGGGCAGATGCCCAGGAAATGCCAGCTGCGGGTGCAAAGAAGCTGCTACTGGACTGTAGAAGCTTAGGTTTCTGCAGGAACGACAAGGGCTAGAGACTTCCCCTTTGGAGGACTGATCCCAGACGCCGTGGAGAATCGTACAGAAGTGTTTTCCCGCCGAAAGACGGCCAACAAGCCTTGCTAGCGGCAAATTGTGCGGTAAGCACTTTGGATGCTGCTGTGGCCCAGGAGGGACCAGGATGTCGCAAATTGCGTCAGGAGAGAGAGGGGACGTCGAGCAAGACGAGGAGCCCTCTCAGCAGCAGGTAGCACCCGGAGAAGTGCCAGACACAGGCACTACGAGGATGCGTGAAACAGTGCTCACCCGAAGTCGCACAAAGAAGTCCCACGTCGCCGGAGAACAACTTAGGAGGTCGTGCAATGCAGGTTAGAGTGCCGTGGACGCAGGCTGGACTGTGCACAAAGGATTTCCGCCGGAAGTGCACGGAGGCCGGAGTAGCTGCAAAAGTCGTGGTTCCCAGCAATGCAGTCTGGCGTGGGGAGGCAAGGACTTACCTCCACCAAACTTGGACTGAAGAGTCACTGGACTGTGGGAGTCACTTGGACAGAGTTTCTGGATTCAAGGGACCTCGCTCGTCATGCTGAGAGGAGACCCAGGGTACCGGTGATGCAGTTCTTTGGTGCCTGCGGTTGCAGGGGGACGATTCCGTCGACCCACGGGTGATTTCTTCGGAGCTTCTAGTGCAGAGAGGAGGCCGACTACCCCCACAGCATGCACCACCAGGAAAACAGTCGAGAAGGCGGAGGATCAGCGTTACAGAGTTGCAGTAGTCGTCTTTGCTACTTTGTTGCAGTTTTTCAGGCTTCCAGCGCGGTCAGCAGTCGATTCCTTGGCAGAAGGTGAAGAGAGAGATGCAGAGGAACTCGGATGAGCTCTTGCATTCGTTATCTAAAGTTTCCCCAGAGACAGAGACCCTAAATAGCCAGAAAAGAGGGTTTGGCTACCTAGGAGAGAGGATAGGCTAGCAACACCTGAAGGAGCCTATTAGAAGGAGTCTCTGACGTCACCTGGTGGCACTGGCCACTCAGAGCAGTCCAGTGTGCCAGCAGCACCTCTGTTTCCAAGATGGCAGAGATCTGGAGCACACTGGAGGAGCTCTGGGCACCTCCCAGGGGAGGTACAGGTCAGGGGAGTGGTCACTCCCCTTTCCTTTGTCCAGTTTCGCGCCAGAGCAGGGCTAAGGGGTCCCTGAACCGGTGTAGACTGGCTTATGCAGAAATGGGCACCAAATGTGCCCATGAAAGCATTTCCAGAGGCTGGGGGAGGCTACTCCTCCCCTGCCTTCACACCATTTTCCAAAGGGAGAGGGTGTAACACCCTCTCTCAGAGGAAGTCCTTTGTTCTGCCATCCTGGGCCAGGCCTGGCTGGACCCCAGGAGGGCAGATGCCTGTCTGAGGGGTTGGCAGCAGCAGCAGCTGCAGTGAAACCCCGGGAAAGGCAGTTTGGCAGTACCAGGGTCTGTGCTACAGACCACTGGGATCATGGGATTGTGCCAACTATGCCAGGATGGCATAGAGGGGGCAATTCCATGATCATAGACATGTTACATGGCCATATTCGGAGTTACCATTGTGAAGCTACATATAGGTAGTGACCTATATGTAGTGCACGCGTGTAATGGTGTCCCCGCACTCACAATGTCCGGGGAATTGGCCCTGAACAATGTGGGGGCACCTTGGCTAGTGCCAGGGTGCCCTCACACTAAGTAACTTAGCACCCAACCTTTACCAGGTAAAGGTTAGACATATAGGTGACTTATAAGTTACTTAAGTGCAGTGTAAAATGGCTGTGAAATAACGTGGACGTTATTTCACTCAGGCTGCAGTGGCAGGCATGTGTAAGAATTGTCAAAGCTCCCTATGGGTGGCAAAATAAATACTGCAGCCCATAGGGATCTCCTGGAACCCCAATACCCTGGGTACCTCAGTACCATATACTAGGGAATTATAAGGGTGTTCCAGTAAGCCAATGTAAATTGGTAAAATTGGTCACTAGCCTGTTAGTGACAATTTGAAAGAAATGAGAGAGCATAACCACTGAGGTTCTGATTAGCAGTGCCTCAGTGAGACAGTTAGTCACTACACAGGTAACACATTCAGGCACACTTATGAGCACTGGGGCCCTGGGTGACAGGGTCCCAGTGACACATACAACTAAAACAACATATATACAGTGAAAAATGGGGGTAACATGCCAGGCAAGATGGTACTTTCCTACACCGGCGCACTTAGGCCGGCAAAAGCAAAGCAAAACACAAACGCTGTGGGATAGCGTAACTGGATGGAAGGAATGCGGAACCAATCAAACATTAACCCCAAGTTACAGATCTGGGTTTAATCCATCCATTATTTTGCTCACCATGCCACCCCAGTTTGAACCCAGCCATATACAAATCAGTCTTGACCCTGTTCCTCATGGGAACAGTCCAGCCCGAACTGCCAGGCCAGGTTCTCCCTGGACCGGAAACAAGCATCCTGGGACCGGTTTCGGGTTCTCACCCCTCATCAGCCAGGCAAGCTAGAATCCAGTGGCGCAGTGAGCCCGGGACCCACATCTGGGCATACCCGGCGCACTTAGGGCGGCAAAAGCAAAGCAAAATACAAACGCTGTGGGATAGCGTAACTGGATGGACGGAATGTGGAACCAATCAAACATTCACCCCCAGTCACAGATCTGGGTTTAATCCATCCATTATTTTGCTCACCATGCCACCCCAGTTTGAACCCAGCCATGTGCAAATCAGTCTTGACCCTGTTCCTCATGGGAACAGTCCAGCCCGAATTGCCAGGCCAGGTTCTCCCTGGACTGGAAACAAGCATCCTGGGACCGGTTTCGGGGTTTCACCCCTCATCAGCCAGGCTAGCTTGAATCCAGTGGCACAGTGAGTCCGGGACCCACGTCTGGGAATACCCGCCGCATTTAGGGCAGCAAAAGCAAAGCAAAACACAAATGCTGTGGGATAGCGTAACTGGATGGACGGAATGCGGAACCAATCAAACATTCACCCCCAGTCACAGATCTGGGTTTAATCCATCCATTATTTTGCTCACCATGCCACCCCAGTTTGAACCCAGCCATATACAAATCAGTCTTGACCCTGTTCCTCATGGGAACAATCCAGCCCGAACTGCCAGACCAGGTTCTCCCTGGACCGGAAACAAGCATCCTGGGACTGGTTTCGGGGTTTCCCCTCTCATCAGTCAGGCTAGCTTGAATCCAGTGGCACAGTGAGCCCGGGACCCACGTCTGGGCATGCCCGGCGCACTTAGGGCGGCAAAAGCAAAGCAAAACACAAACGCTGTGGGATAGCGTAACTGGATGGATGGAATGCGGAACCAATCAAACATTCACACCCAGTCACAGATCTGGGTTTAATCCATCCATTATTTTGCTCACCATGCCACCCCAGTTTGAACCCAGCCATATGCAAATCAGTCTTGACCCTGTTCCTCATGGGAACAGTCCAGCCCAAACTGCCAGGCCAGGTTCTCCCTGGACCGGAAACAAGCATCCTGGGACCGGTTTCGGGTTTTCACCCCTCATCAGCCAGGCTAGCTTGAATCCAGTGGCACAGTGAGCCCGGGACCCATGTCTGGGCATACCCGGCGCACTTAGGGCGGCAAAAGCAAAGCAAAACACAAACGCTGTGGGATAACGTAACTGGATGGACGGAATGTGGAACCAATCAAACATTCACCCCCAGTCACAGATCTGGGTTTAATCCATCCATTATTTTGCTCACCATGCCACCCCAGTTTGAACCCAGCCATGTGCAAATCAGTCTTGACCCTGTTCCTCATGGAACAGTCCAGCCCGGATTGCCAGGCCAGGTTCTCCCTGGACTGGAAACAAGCATCCTGGGACCGGTTTCGGGGTTTCACCCCTCATCAGCCAGGCTAGCATGAATCCAGTGGCACAGTGAGTCCGGGACCCACGTCTGGGAATACCCGCCGCATTTAGGGCGGCAAAAGCAAAACACAAACGCTGTGGGATAGCGTAACTGGATGGACGGAATGCGGAACCAATCAAACATTCACCACCAGTCACAGATCTGGGTTTAATCCATCCATTATTTTGCTCACCATGCCACCCCAGTTTGAACCCAGCCATATGCAAATCAGTCTTGACCCTGTTCCTCATGGGAACAGTCCAGCCCGAACTGCCAGGCCAGGTTCTCCCTGGACCGGAAACAAGCATCCTGGGACCGGTTTCGGGGTTTCACCCCTCATCAGCCAGGCTAGCTTGAATCCAGTGGCACAATGAGCCCGGGACCTACGTCTGGGCATACCCGGCGCACTTAGGGCGGCAAAAGCAAAGCAAAACACAAACGCTGTGGGATAGCGTAACTGGATGGACGGAATGCAGAAGCAATCAAACATTCACCCCCAGTCCAGTCACAGATCTGGGTTTAATCCATCCATTATTTTGCTCACCATGCCACCCCAGTTTGAACCCAGCCATATGCAAATCAGTCTTGACCCTGTTCCTCATGGGAACAGTCCAGCCCGAACTGCCAGGCCAGGTTCTCCCTGGACCGGAAACAAGCATCCAGGGACCGGTTTCGGGGTTTCTCCTCTCATCAGCCAGGCTAGCTTGAATCCAGTGGCACAGTGAGCCCGGGACCCACATCTGGGCATACCCGGCGCACTTAGGGCGGCAAAAGCAAAGCAAAACACAAACGCTATGGGATAGCGTAACTGGATGGATGGAATGCGGAACCAATCAAACATTCACCCCCAGTCACAGATCTGGGTTTAATCCATCCATTATTTTGCTCACCATGCCACCCCAGTTTGAACCCAGCCATATGCAAATCAGTCTTGACCCTGTTCCTCATGGGAACATTCCAGCCCGAACTGCCAGGCCAGGTTCTCCCTGGACCGGAAACAAGCATCCTGGGACCGGTTTCGGGGTTTCACCCCTCATCAGCCAGGCTAGCTTGAATCCAGTGGCACAGTGAGCCCGGGACCCACGTCTGGGCATACCCGGCGCACTTAGGGCGGCAAAAGCAAAGCAAACCACAAACGCTGTGGGATAGAGTAACTGGATGGACGGAAAGTGGAACCAATCAAACATTCACCCCCAGTCACAGATCTGGGTTTTATCCATCCATTATTTTGCTCACCATGCCACCCCAGTTTGAACCCAGCCATGTGCAAATCAGTCTTGACCCTGTTCCTCATGGGAACAGTCCAGCCCGAACTGCCAGGCCAGGTTCTCCCTGGACCGGAAACAAGCATCCTGGGACCGGTTTCGTGGTTTCACCCCTCATCAGCCAGGCTAGCTTGAATCCAGTGGCACAGTGAGTCCGGGACCCACGTCTTGGAATACCCGCCGCATTTAGGGCGGCAAAAGCAAAGCAAAACACAAACGCGGAATGCGGAACCAATCAAACATTCACCCCCAGTCACAGATCTGTGTTTAATCCATCCATTATTTTGCTCACCATGCCACCCCAGTTTGAATCCAGCCATATGCAAATCAGGCTTGACCCTGTTCCTCATGGGAACAGTCCAGCCCGAACTGCCAGGCCAGGTTCTCCCTGGACCGGAAACAAGCATCCTGGGACCGGTTTCGGCGTTTCACCCCTCATCAGCCAGGCTAGCTTGAATCCAGTGGCACAGTGAGCCCGGACCCACGTCTGGGCATACCCGGCGCACTTAGGGCGGCAAAAGCAAAGCAAAACACAAACGCTGTGGGATAGCGTAACTGGATGGACGGAATGCGGAACCAATCAAACATTCACCCCCAGTCACAGATCTGGGTTTAATCCATCCATTATTTTGCTCACCATGCCACCCCAGTTTGAACCCAGCCATATGCAAATCAGTCTTGACCCTGTTCCTCATGGGAACAGTCCAGCCCGAACTGCCAGGCCAGGTTCTCCCTGGACCGGAAACAAGCATCCTGGGACCGGTTTCGGGGTTTCACCCCTCATCAGCCAGGCTAGCTTGAATCCAGTGGCACAGTGAGCCCGGGACCCACGTCTGGGCATACCCGGCGCACTTAGGGCGGCAAAAGCAAAGCAAAACACAAACGCTGTGGGATAGCGTAACTGGATGGAAGGAATGCGGAACCAATCAAACATTCACCCCCAGTCACATATCTGGGTTTAATCCATCCATTATTTTGCTCACCATGCCACCCCAGTTTGAACCCTGCCATATGCAAATCAGTTTTGACCCTGTTCCTCATGGGAACAGTCCAGCCCGAACTGCCAGTCCAGGTTCTCCCTGGACCGGAAACAAGCATCCTGGGACCGGTTTCGGGGTTTCACCCCTCATCAGCCAGGCTTTCTTGAATCCAGTGGCACAGTGAGCCCGGGACCCACTGTAGGAGGCTGGACTGGCTTGTAGTGAGTACCAAGGGGTACTTGCACCTTGCACCAGGCCCAGTTATCCCTTATTAGTGTATAGGGTGTCTAGCAGCTTAGGCTGATAGATAATGGTAGCTTAGCAGAGCAGCTTAGGCTGAACTAGGAGACGTGTGAAGCTACTACAGTACCACTTAGTGTCATATGCACAATATCATAAGAAAACACAATACACAGTTATACTAAAAATAAAGGTACTTTATTTTTATGACAATATGCCAAAGTATCTTAGAGTGTACCCTCAGTGAGAGGATAGGAAATATACACAAGATATATATACACAATAGCAAAAATATGCAGTATAGTCTTAGAAAACAGTGCAAACAATGTATAGTTACAATAGGATGCAATGGGGAAACATAGGGATAGGGGCAACACAAACCATATACTCCAAAAGTGGAATGCGAACCACGAATGGACCCCAAACCTATGTGACCTTGTAGAGGGTCGCTGGGACTATTAGAAAATAGTGAGAGTTAGCAAAATAACCCTCCCCAAGACCCTGAAAAGTGAGTGCAAGGTGCACTAAAGTTCCCCTAAGGACAAAGAAGTCGTGTTAGAGGAATAATGCAGGAAAGACACAAACCAACAATGCAACAACTGTGGATTTCCAATCTAGGGTACCTGTGGAACAAGGGGACCAAGTCCAAAAGTCACAAGCAAGTCGGAGATGGGCATATGCCCAGGAAATGCCAGCTGTGGGTGCAAAGAAGCTTCGACTGGACAGAAGAAGCTGTGGTTTCTGTAGGAACGAAAAGGGCTAGAGACTTCCCCTTTGGTGGACGGATCCCTCTCGCCGTGGAAAGTCGTGCAGAAGTGTTTTCCCGCCGAAAGAACGCCAACAAGCCTTGCTAGCTGCAAATCGTGCGGTTAGCGTTTTTGGACGCTGCTGTAGCCCTGGAGGGACCAGGAGTTTGTAAATTGGACCAGGAGAGAGAGGGGACGTCGAGCAAGACAAGGAGCTCTCTCAGCAGCAGGTAGCACCCGGAGAAGTGCCAGAAACAGGCACTACGAGGATGCGTGAAACGGTGCTCACCCGAAGTCGCACAAAGGAGTCCCACGTCGCCGGAGACCAACTTAGAAAGTCGTGCAATGCAGGTTAGAGTGCCGTGGACCCAGGCTTGGCTGTGCACAAAGGATTTCCGCCGGAAGTGCACAGGGGCCGGAGTAGTTGCAAAAGTCGCGGCTCCCAGCAATGCAGCCCAGCGAGGTGAGGCAAGGACTTACCTCCACCAAACTTGGACTGAAGAGTCACTGGACTGTGGGGGTCACTTGGACAGAGTCGCTGGATTCGAGGGACCTCGCTCGTCGTGCTGAGAGGAGACCCAAGGGACCGGTAATGCAGCTTTTTGGTGCCTGCGGTTGCAGGGGGAAGATTCCGTCGACCCACGGGAGATTTCTTCGGAGCTTCTGGTGCAGAGAGGAGGCAGACTACCCCCACAGCATGCACAAGCAGGAAAACAGTCAAGAAGGCGGCAGGATCAGCGTTACAGAGTTGCAGTAGTCGTCTTTGCTACTATGTTGCAGGTTTGCAGGCTTCCAGCGCGGTCAGCAGTCGATTCCTTGGCAGAAGGTGAAGAGAGAGATGCAGAGGAACTCGGATGAGCTCTTGCATTCGTTATCTAAAGTTTCCCCAGAGACAGAGACCGTAAATAGCCAGAAAAGAGGGTTTGGCTACCTAGGAGAGAGGATAGGCTAGTAACACCTGAAGGAGCCTATCACAAGGAGTCTCTGACGTCACCTGGTGGCACTGGCCACTCAGAGCAGTCCAGTGTGCCAGCAGCACCTCTGTTTCCAAGATGGCAGAGGTCTGGAGCACACTGGAGGAGCTCTTGACACCTCCCAGGGGAGGTGCAGGTCAGGGGAGTGGTCACTCCCCTTTCCTTTGTCCAGTTTCGCGCCAGAGCTGGGCTAAGGGGTCCCCTGAACCGGTGTAGACTGGCTTATGCAGAATTGGGCACCTCTGTGCCCAACAAAGGATTTCCAGAGGCTGGGGGAGGCTACTCCTCCCCTGCCTTCACACCATTTTCCAAAGGGAGAGGGTGTCACACCCTCTCTCAGAGGAAGTTCTTTGTTCTGCCATCCTGGGCCAGGCCTGGCTGGACCCCAGGAGGGCAGATGCCTGTCTGAGGGGTTGGCAGCAGCAGCAGCTGCAGTGAAACCCCAGGAAGGGCAGTTTGGCAGTACCAGGGTGTGAGAAAGTAGCCTCTTTCTAGACTTGTTACCCCCACTTTTGGCCTGTTTGTGAGTGTATGCCAGGGTGTTTTTACTGTCTCACTGGGATCCTGCTAGCCAGGACCCAGTGCTCATAGTGAAAACCCTATGTTTTCAGTATGTTTGTTATGTGTCACTGGGACCCTGCTAGTCAGGACCCCAGTGCTCATAAGTTTGTGGCCTATATGTATGTGTTCCCTGTGTGGTGCCTAACTGTCTCACTGAGGCTCTGCTAACCAGAACCTCAGTGGTTATGCTCTCTCATTTCTTTCCAAATTGTCACTAACAGGCTAGTGACCATTTTTACCAATTTACATTGGCTTACTGGAACACCCTTATAATTCCCTAGTATATGGTACTAAGGTACCCAGGGTATTGGGGTTCCAGGAGATCCCTATGGGCTGCAGCATTTCTTTTGCCACCCATAGGGAGCTCTGACAATTCTTACACAGGCCTGCCACTGCAGCCTGAGTGAAATAACGTCCACGTTATTTCACAGCCATTTTACACTGCACTTAAGTAACTTATAAGTCACCTATATGTCTAACCTTTACCTGGTAAAGGTTAGGTGCAAAGTTACTTAGTGTGAGGGCACCCTGGCACTAGCCAAGGTGCCCCCACATTGTTCAGAGCCAATTCCCTGAACTTTGTGAGTGCGGGGACACCATTACACGCGTGCACTACATATAGGTCACTACCTATATGTAGCTTCACAATGGTAACTCCGAATATGGCCATGTAACATGTCTATGATCATGGAATTGCCCCCTCTATGCCATCCTGGCATAGTTGGCACAATCCCATGATCCCAGTGGTCTGTAGCACAGACCCTGGTACTGCCAAACTGCCCTTCCTGGGGTTTCACTGCAGCTGCTGCTGCTGCCAACCCCTCAGACAGGCATCTGCCCTCCTGGGGTCCAGCCAGGCCTGGCCCAGGATGGCAGAACAAAGAACTTCCTCTGAGAGAGGGTGTGACACCCTCTCCCTGTGGAAAATGGTGTGAAGGCAGGGGAGGAGTAGCCTCCCCCAGCCTCTGGAAATGCTTTGTTGGGCACAGATGTGCCCAATTCTGCATAAGCCAGTCTACACCGGTTCAGGGGACCCCTTAGCCCTGCTCTGGCGCGAAACTGGACAAAGGAAAGGGGAGTGGCCACTCCCCTGACCTGCACGTCCCCTGGGAGGTGTCCAGAGCTCCTCCAGTGTGCTCCAGACCTCTGCCATCTTGGAAACAGAGGTGCTGCTGGCACACTGGACTGCTCTGAGTGGCCAGTGCCACCAGGTGACGTCAGAGACTCCTTGTGATAGGCTCCTTCAGGTGTTGCTAGCCTATCCTCTCTCCTAGGTAGCCAAACCCTCTTTTCTGGCTATTTAGGGTCTCTGTCTCTGGGGAAACTCTAGATAACGAATGCAAGAGCTCATCAGAGTTCCTCTGCATCTCTCTCTTCACCTTCTGATAAGGAATCGACTGCTGACCGCGCTGGAAGCCTGCAAACCTGCAACATAGTAGCAAAGACGACTACTGCAACTCTGTAACGCTGATCCTGCCGCCTTCTCGACTGTTTTCCTGCTTGTGCATGCTGTGGGGGTAGTCTGCCTCCTCTCTGCACCAGAAGCTCCGAAGAAATCTCCCGTGGGTCGACGGAATCTTCCCCCTGCAACCGCAGGCACCAAAAAGCTGCATTACCGGTCCCTTGGGTCTCCTCTCAGCACGACGAGCGAGGTCCCTCGAATCCAGCGACTCTGACCAAGTGACCCCCACAGTCCAGTGACTCTTCAGTCCAAGTTTGGTGGAGGTAAGTCCTTGCCTCACCTCGCTGGGCTGCATTGCTGGGAACCGCGACTTTGCAGCTACTCCGGCCCCTGTGCACTTTCGGCAGAAATCCTTTGTGCACAGCCTAGCCTGGGTCCACGGCACTCTAACCTGCATTGCACGACTTTCTAAGTTGGTCTCCGGCGACGTGGGACTCCTTTGTGCAACTTCGGCGAGCACCGTTTCACGCATCCTCGTAGTGCCTGTTTCTGGCACTTCTCCGGGTGCTACCTGCTTCAGATAGGGATCCTTGTCTTGCTCGACGTCCCCTCTCTCTGCTGGTCCAATTTGCGACCTCCTGGTCCCTCCTGGGCCCCAGCAGCGTCCAAAAACGCCAAACGCACGATTTGCGACTAGCAAGGCTTGTTGGCATCCTTTCGGCGGGAAAACACTTCTGCACGACTCTCCAAGGCGAGAGGGATTTGTCCACCAAAGGGAAAGTCTCTAGCCCTTTTCGTTCCTGCAGAAACCTCAGCTTCTTCTGTCCAGTAGAAGCTTCTTTGCACCCGCAGCTGGCATTTCCTGGGCATCTGCCCATCTCCAACTTGCTTGTGACTTTTGGACTTGGTCCCCTTGTTCCACAGGTACCCTAGATTGGAAATCCACAGTTGTTGCATTGTTGGTTTGTGTCTTTCCTGCATTATTCCTCTAACACGACTTCTTTGTCCTTAGGGGAACTTTAGTGCACTTTGCACTTACTTTTCAGGGGCTTGGGGAGGGTTATTTTTCTAACTCTCACTATTTTCTAATAGTCCCAGCGACCCTCTACAAGGTCACGTAGGTTTGGGGTCCATTCGTGGTTCGCATTCCACTTTTGGAGTAAATGGTTTGTGTTGCCCCTATCCCTATGTTTCCCCATTGCATCCTATTGTAACTATACATTGTTTGCACTGTTTTCTAAGACTATACTGCATATTTTTGCTATTGTGTATATATATCTTGTGTATATTTCCTATCCTCTCACTGAGGGTACACTCTAAGATACCTTGGCATATTGTCATAAAAATAAAGTACCTTTATTTTTAGTATAACTGTGTATTGTGTTTTCTTATGATATTGTGCATATGACACTAAGTGGTACTGTAGTAGCTTCACACGTCTCCTAGTTCAGCCTAAGCTGCTCTGCTAAGCTACCATTATCTATCAGCCTAAGCTGCTAGACACCCTATACACTAATAAGGGATAACTGGGCCTGGTGCAAGGTGCACGTACCCCTTGGTACTCACTACAAGCCAGTCCAGCCTCCTACATTGGTTGTGCAGTGGTGGGATAAGTGCTTTGAGACTACTTACCACTCTTGTCATTGTACTTTTCATAAGAGAAAAATATACAAAACAAGGTCAGTGTATATACACATAGCCAAAAAGTTTTGCATTTCCTCTTTTCATTTTTTTCTAAGTGCTGAAAAGTACTTCTAACTTTCTAAAAAGTTCTAAAAAGTTTTAAAAGTTTTTTTCTCTGTCTTTCTAAAAGCTCTGACAAACTTTTTATCTTTTTCTATCACTTTAACTCTCTCTAAAAATGTCTGGCACAGGCCAAAATGTTGATCTGTCCAAACTTGCATATGATCACCTTAGCTGGAAAGGAGCAAGGAGTCTCTGCATAGAGAGAGGTTTGAGTGTAGGGAAGAATCCTTCCTTAGAACTGTTAATTAACATGCTTAGAGTACAGGATAAGGCCATAAGTGCCCAATCTGTTGAAAAAGTAGCTAATGGTTCTCAATCTGATCCAGGGACTCCCCCAGGAAAAGATGCAGGAAAGAAACTTCTCAGCCTGCCCATTACTAGACAGTCTAGCATAGTTGGTACAGAGGTTGAATCACACCATACTGATGGTGTGCTCTCACATTATACTGTTAGCCAAGCTGTTAGGGTGCCCTCTGTAAGGGACAGGTCTCCTTCTGTTCATTCCCATCATACCTCTGTATCTAGAAATGTCCCTCCCACCCACCCTGATGACAGATTGTTAGAAAGGGAGCTCAATAGATTGAGAGTGGAACAAACCAGACTGAAGCTTAAAAAGCAACAGCTGGATTTGGATAGACAGTCTTTAGAATTAGAGAAGGAAAGACAGAAGTTGGGTTTAGAAACCCATGGTGGCAGCAGCAGTATTCCCCATAGTTATCCTGCAAAAGAGCATGATTCCAGGAATCTGCACAAGATAGTTCCCCCTTATAAGGAGGGGGATGACATTAACAAGTGGTTTGCTGCACTTGAGAGGGCCTGTGTTGTACAGGATGTCCCTCAAAGGCAGTGGGCTGCTATCCTATGGCTATCATTTAGTGGAAAAGGTAGGGATAGGCTCCTTACTGTGAAAGAAAATGATGCTAATAATTTCCAAGTTCTTAAGAATGCACTCCTGGATGGTTATGGCTTAACCACTGAACAATACAGGATAAAGTTCAGAGAGACCAAAAAGGAGTCTTCACAAGACTGGGTTGATTTCATTGACCATTCAGTGAAGGCCTTGGAGGGGTGGTTACATGGCAGTAAAGTTACTGATTATGAAAGCCTGTATAACACAATCCTGAGAGAGCATATACTTAATAATTGTGTGTCTGATTTGTTGCACCAGTACCTGGTAGACTCTGATCTGACCTCTCCCCAAGAATTAGGAAAGAAGGCAGACAAATGGGTCAGAACAAGGGTGAACAGAAAAGTTCATACAGGGGGTGACAAAGAGAACACTAAGAAGAAAGATGGTGAAAAATCTCAAGATAAGCATGGGGATAAGGGTAAAACCAAAGATCCCACTTCAAATCTTAAACACTCTTCAGAGGGTGGGGATAAAACTAATTCTTCCTCTTCTTCTCAACCTGCACACATTAAAAAGCCTTGGTGCTTTGTGTGTAAAAACAGAGGCCATAGGCCAGGGGATAAGTCCTGTCCAGGTAAACCCCCTGAGCCTACCACCACTAATACATCAAGCTCTAGTGCCCCTAGCAGTAGTGGTCCTAGTCGTGGGACTGCTGGCAACAGTCAAGTTAAGGGTGTAGTTGGGTTCACTTTTGGGTTCATACTAGAAATTGGGGTAGTCAGTCCCAAGACAGTTTCTGTCACACCTAGTGGCATTGGCCTTGCCACACTGGCTGCTTGTCCCCTTACAATGGATAAGTACAGGCAGACAGTTTCAATAAATGGTGTTGAGGCCTTGGCCTACAGGGACACAGGTGCCAGTATCACTTTGGTGACTGAAAACCTAGTGCATCCTGATCAACATATCATTGGACAACAGTATAAGATTATTGATGTCCATAACTCCACTAAGTTTCTCCCCTTAGCTATAATTCAGTTTAGTTGGGGTGGAGTTACTGGCCCTAAGCAGGTGGTGGTATCACCTAGCTTACCTGTAGACTGTCTCTTAGGTAATGACCTAGAGGCCTCAGGTTGGGCTGATGTAGAGTTTTATGCCCATGCAGCCATGCTGGGCATCCCTGAGGAATTGTTCCCTCTCATTTCTACTGAAATGAAAAAGCAAAGGAGAGAAGGCCTGAAAACTCAGGATCCCTCTCCATCAACAGGTAAAAAGGGTATCACAGTATCCCCTAACCACCCTACCATTCAGGATACCATTCCTGTGGTGGGAGAAACCTCTCCTGGGGTGGCACCTGTTCCAAGGGAAGCATCAGCTGGCAAACCTGGACTCCCTGAGGTAGAAGTACCTCTCTGTGGGATAACTAACATTGGTGAGAAAAAGAGCACCATTTTAGTTAACATGGAGCATCCCTCCAACCCTCCCAGAGAAACTTTAGTGCAGAAACTCTGCACTGCCTCACAACACTTAGGACAGCATCCCTGCCCTAGTGTGGAGCTCATAGGACAGCATCCCTGCCCTGCTCCAACTCAAGAGAAACAGCATCCCTGTTCTCTCTTCCAGCCATATGGACAAAGTTTTTGCCCAGCTATGGCTTTACTGAGACAGCATCCCTGTCTGGCATTTCCATCATTACAGATAGGTTCAGTGGATAATTCCCACTGCTCTAAACTAAAACTTACTGACAGAAACTCTGAAAATACATCTTCACATTGTTGGTTAGCTAAAAAACTTCAAACAGGGTGGTTTACATCCCCACAGGGAAGTAACCATATAGTGGATGATAAAGGAAGTAACCAGTCTATTGCAGAGCTACTCTCTACTTATCACCACTTAGACAATAAAGTCTCAACTGGCCAAGGTTAGCCTTATTGTCCTTCGTTTGGGGGGGGGTTGTGTGAGAAAGTAGCCTCTTTCTAGCCTTGTTACCCCCACTTTTGGCCTGTTTGTGAGTGTATGCCAGGGTGTTTTTACTGTCTCACTGGGATCCTGCTAGCCAGGACCCAGTGCTCATAGTGAAAACCCTATGTTTTCAGTATGTTTGTTATGTGTCACTGGGACCCTGCTAGTCAGGACCCCAGTGCTCATAAGTTTGTGGCCTATATGTATGTGTTCCCTGTGTGGTGCCTAACTGTCTCACTGAGGCTCTGCTAACCAGAACCTCAGTGGTTATGCTCTCTCATTTCTTTCCAAATTGTCACTCACAGGCTAGTGACCATTTTTACCAATTTACATTGGCTTACTGGAACACCCTTATAATTCCCTAGTATATGGTACTAAGGTACCCAGGGTATTGGGGTTCCAGGAGATCCCTATGGGCTGCAGCATTTCTTTTGCCACCCATAGGGAGCTCTGACAATTCTTACACAGGCCTGCCACTGCAGCCTGAGTGAAATAACGTCCACGTTATTTCACAGCCATTTTACACTGCACTTAAGTAACTTATAACTCACCTATATGTCTAACCTTTACCTGGTAAAGGTTAGGTGCAAAGTTACTTAGTGTGAGGGCACCCTGGCACTAGCCAAGGTGCCCCCACATTGTTCAGAGCCAATTCCCTGAACTTTGTGAGTGCGGGGACACCATTACACGCGTGCACTACATATAGGTCACTACCTATATGTAGCTTCACAATGGTAACTCCGAATATGGCCATGTAACATGTCTATGATCATGGAATTGCCCCCTCTATGCCATCCTGGCATAGTTGGCACAATCCCATGATCCCAGTGGTCTGTAGCACAGACCCTGGTACTGCCAAACTGCCCTTCCTGGGGTTTCACTGCAGCTGCTGCTGCTGCCAACCCCTCAGACAGGCATCTGCCCTCCTGGGGTCCAGCCAGGCCTGGCCCAGGATGGCAGAACAAAGAACTTCCTCTGAGAGAGGGTGTGACACCCTCTCCCTTTGGAAAATGGTGTGAAGGCAGGGGAGGAGTAGCCTCCCCCAGCCTCTGGAAATGCTTTGTTGGGCACAGATGTGCCCAATTCTGCATAAGCCAGTCTACACCGGTTCAGGGGACCCCTTAGCCCTGCTCTGGCGCGAAACTGGACAAAGGAAAGGGGAGTGACCACTCCCCTGACCTGCACCTCCCCTGGGAGGTGTCCAGAGCTCCTCCAGTGTGCTCCAGACCTCTGCCATCTTGGAAACAGAGGTGCTGCTGGCACACTGGACTGCTCTGAGTGGCCAGTGCCACCAGGTGACGTCAGAGACTCCTTGTGATAGGCTCCTTCAGGTGTTGCTAGCCTATCCTCTCTCCTAGGTAGCCAAACCCTCTTTTCTGGCTATTTAGGGTCTCTGTCTCTGGGGAAACTCTAGATAACGAATGCAAGAGCTCATCAGAGTTCCTCTGCATCTCTCTCTTCACCTTCTGATAAGGAATCGACTGCTGACCGCGCTGGAAGCCTGCAAACCTGCAACATAGTAGCAAAGACGACTACTGCAACTCTGTAACGCTGATCCTGCCGCCTTCTCGACTGTTTTCCTGCTTGTGCATGCTGTGGGGGTAGTCTGCCTCCTCTCTGCACCAGAAGCTCCGAAGAAATCTCCCGTGGGTCGACGGAATCTTCCCCCTGCAACCGCAGGCACCAAAAAGCTGCATTACCGGTCCCTTGGGTCTCCTCTCAGCACAACGAGCGAGGTCCCTCGAATCCAGCGACTCTGTCCAAGTGACCCCCACATTCCAGTGACTCTTCAGTCCAAGTTTGGTGGAGGTAAGTCCTTGCCTCACCTCGCTGGGCTCCATTGCTGGGAACCGCGACTTTGCAGCTGCTCCGGCTTCTGTGCACTTCCGGCAGAAATCCTTTGTGCACAGCCAAGCCTGGGTCCACGGCACTCTAACCTGCATTGCACGACTTTCTAAGTTGGTCTCCGGCGACGTGAGACTCCTTTGTGCAACCTCGGCGAGCACCGTTTCACGCATCCTTGTAGGGCCTGTTTCTGGCACTTCTCCGGGTGCTACCTGCTTCAGTGAGGGCTCTTTGTCTTGCTCCACGTCCCGTCTCTCTTCAGGTCCAATTTGCCACCTCCTGGTCCCTCCTGGGCCCCAGCAGCGTCCAAAAACGTCAAACGCACGATTTGCGACTAGCAAGGCTTGTTGGCGTCCTTTCGGCGGAAAAACACTTCTGCACGACTCTCCAAGGCAATATGGATCCGTCCACCAAAGGGGAAGTCTCTAGCCCTTTTCGTTCCTGCAGAAACCTCAGCTTCTTCTGTCCAGTAGAAGCTTCTTTGCACCCGCAGCTGGCATTTCCTGGGCATCTCCGACTTGCTTGTGACTTTTGGACTTGGTCCCCTTGTTCCACAGGTACCCTAGATTGGAAATCCACAGTTGTTGCATTGTTGGTTTGTGTCTTTCCTGCATTATTCCTCTAACACGACTTCTTTGTCCTTAGGGGAACTTTAGTGCACTTTGCACTCACTTTTCAGGGTCTTGGGGAGGGTTATTTTTCTAACTCTCACTATTTTCTAATAGTCCCAGCGACCCTCTACAAGGTCACATAGGTTTGGGGTCCATTCGTGGTTCGCATTCCACTTTTGGAGTATATGGTTTGTGTTGCCCCTATCCCTATGTTTCCCCATTGCATCCTATTGTAACTATACATTGTTTGCACTGTTTTCTAAGACTATACTGCATATTTTTGCTATTGTGTATATATATCTTGTGTATATTTCCTATCCTCTCACTGAGGGTACACTCTAAGATACCTTGGCATATTGTCATAAAAATAAAGTACCTTTATTTTTAGTATAACTGTGTATTGTGTTTTCTTATGATATTGTGCATATGACACTAAGTGGTACTGTAGTAGCTTCACACGTCTCCTAGTTCAGCCTAAGCTGCTCTGCTAAGCTACCATTATCTATCAGCCTAAGCTGCTAGACACCCTATACACTAATAAGGGATAACTGGGCCTGGTGCAAGGTGCAAGTACCCCTTGGTACTCACTACAAGCCAGTCCAGCCTCCTACACAGGGTCTGTGCTACAGACCACTGGGATCATGGGATTGTGCCAACTATGCCAGGATGGCATAGAGGGGGCAATTCCATGATCATAGACATGTTACATGGCCATATTCGGAGTTACCATTGTGAAGGCACATATAGGTAGTGACCTATATGTAGTGCACGCGTGTAATGGTGTCCCCGCACTCACAAAGTTCAGGGAATTGGCTCTGAACAATGTGGGGGCACCTTGGCTAGTGCCAGGGTGCCCTCACACTAAGTAACTTTGCACCTAACCTTTACCAGGTAAAGGTTAGACATATAGGTGACTTATAAGTTACTTAAGTGCAGTGTAAAATGGCTGTGAAATAACGTGGACGTTATTTCACTCAGGCTGCAGTGGCAGGCCTGTGTAAGAATTGTCAGAGCTCCCTATGGGTGGCAAAAGAAATGCTGCAGCCCATAGGGATCTAGTGGAACCCCAATAACCTGGGTACCTCAGTACCATATACTAGGGAATTATAAGGGTGTTCCAGTAAGCCAATGTAAATTGGTAAAAATGGTCACTAGCCTGTTAGTGACAATTTGGAAAGAAATGAGAGAGCATAACCACTGAGGTTCTGATTAGCAGAGCCTCAGTGAGACAGTTAGTCACTACACAGGTAACACATTCAGGCACACTTATGAGCACTGGGGCCCTGGGTTACCAGGGTCCCAGTGACACATACAACTAAAACAACATATATACAGTGAAAATTGGGGGTAATAGGCCAGGCAAGATGGTACTTTCCTACACAACCCCCCCGCAAACGAAGGACAATAAGACTAGCCATGACCTGATGAGTCTTCATTGTCTAAGTGGAAATATCTGGAGAGTCCATCTGCATTGGAGTGGCTACTCCCAGGTCTATGTTCCACTGTATAGTCCATTCCCTGTAGGGATATGGACCACATCAACAATTTAGGATTTTCACCTTTCATTTGTTTTAGCCAAATAAAGGTTTGTGGTCTGTCTGAACAATGAAGTGAGTGCCAAACAGGTATGGCCTCAACTTCTTCAGAGCCCAGACCACAGCAAAGGCCTCCCTCTCAATGGAAGACCAACGCTTTTCTCCAGGGGTCAACCTCCTACTAATAAAAGCAACAGGTTGATCCTGGCCCTCAGAATTAAGTTGTGATAGGACTGCCCCTACTCCTAATTCAGATGCATCAGTTTGGACATAGAATTTTTTAGAGTAACAAGGGCTTTTCAGGACAGGTGCAGAGCACATGGCCTGCTTCAGCTCCTCAAAAGCTTTCTGACAGTTTGCTGTCCATAATACCTTTTTTGGCATTTTCTTGGATGTGAGGTCATTAAGAGGGGCTGCAATGGAGCCATAGTTCTTAATGAACCTCCTGTAATACCCAGTGAGGCCTAGGAAGGCTCTCACCTGAGTCTGAGTGGTAGGGGGAACCCAATCAATAATTGTTTGGATTTTCCCCTGAAGTGGTGCAATCTGTTCCCCACCAACAAGGTGTGCCAGATAAACCACCTTACCCTTCCCTATCTGGCACTTTGAAGCCTTGATAGTGAGGCCTGCCTTTTGCAGGGCCTCCAAAACTTTCCATAGGTGGACCAGGTGATCATCCCAGCTGGAGCTAAAGACAGCTATATCGTCCAAATATGCTGCACTGAAAGCTTCCAGCCCTTGCAGGACTGTGTTCACCAACCTCTGAAAAGTGGCAGGTGCATTTTTCAAACCAAAAGGCATTACAGTAAACTGGTAATGTCCTCCAATGGTAGAAAATGCAGTTTTAGGTTTAGCATCTTCTGACAATTTGATCTGCCAATACCCTGCAGTCAAATCAAAAGTGCTTAGACACTTGGCAGATGCCAGTGTATCTATGAGCTCATCTGCCCTGGGTATAGGGTGAGCATCAGTTTTGGTTACCAAGTTGAGACCTCTATAGTCTACACAAAACCGCATTTCCTTCTTTCCATCTTTGGAATGGGGTTTTGGTACCAGTACCACAGGAGAAGCCCATGGACTGTCAGAGTGCTCAACCACTCCTAGTTCTAACATTTTCTGGACCTCTTGCTTTATGCAGTCCCTGACATGGTCAGGCTGCCTATAGATCTTACTTTTGACAGGCAAGCTGTCTCCAGTATCTATAGTGTGCTCACACCAAGAAGTGGTACCTGGCACAGTAGAGAAGAGTTCAGAGAATTGATCTAGGAGATTTATGCAATTGTCTTTCTGCTCAGCAGTAAGGCAATCAGCCAAAACTACACCTTCCACCAGAGCATCTTCTTCTGTGGAAGAGAAGAGATCAGGTAGAGGATCACTGTCTTCTTCCTGTCCCTCATCTGTTGCCATGAGCAGGGTGAGATCAGCCCTGTCATAGTAGGGTTTCAGGCGGTTGACATGGAGCACCCTAAGGGGACTCCTGGCAGTGCCTAAGTCAACTAAATAGGTGACTTCTCCCTTCTTTTCAACAATTGTGTGGGGTCCACTCCATTTATCTTGGAGTGCTCTTGGGGCCACAGGCTCCAAGACCCACACTTTCTGCTCTGGTTGGTACTGAACCAAAACAGCCTTCTGATCATGCCATTGCTTCTGGATCTCTTGGCTGGCCTGAAGGTTTTTACTGGCCTTTTTCATGTACTCAGCCATCCTTGATCTGAGGCCAAGTACATAATCCACAATATCCTGCTTAGGAGCTTTTAAAGGTTGTTCCCAACCCTCCTTTACAAGTGTGAGGGGACCCCTAACAGGGTGTCCAAAAAGAAGTTCAAAGGGGCTATAGCCCACTCCTTTCTGGGGTACCTCCCTGTAGGCAAAAAGGAGGCATGGTAGAAGGATATCCCATCTCCTGCGGAGTTTTTCAGGGAGACCCATAATCATGCCTTTGAGAGTTTTATTAAATCACTCCACCAGTCCATTTGTTTGTGGATGATAGGGTGTTGTGAACTTGTACGTTACACCACACTCCTTCCACATGGCCTTTAAGTATGCAGACATGAAATTGCTTCCCCTGTCTGATACTACTTCCTTTGGGAAGCCCACCCTAGAAAATATTCCCAGGAGGGCCTTTGCCACTGCAGGTGCTGTAGTGGTCCTTAAAGGAATTGCTTCAGGATATCTTGTGGCATGGTCCACTACCACCAAGATAAACCTATTGCCTGAAGCAGTAGGAGGGTCAAGGGGGCCAACTATGTCAACCCCTACCCTTTCAAAGGGAACCCCAACCACAGGCAGTGGGATAAGGGGTGCCTTTGGGGTGCCACCTGTCTTGCCACTGGCTTGACAGGTTTCACAGGACTTACAAAATTCCTTTGTGTCCTCAGACATCCTAGGCCAATGAAACAATGGAACCAGTCTGTCCCAAGTTTTCATTTGACCTAGGTGTCCAGCTAGGGGAATGTCATGTGCCAGGGTTAGGAGGAACTTTCTGTACTCCTGAGGAATCACTAATCTCCTGGCAGCTCCAGGTTTAGGATCCCTATGCTCAGTGTACAAGAGGTTGTCCTCCCAGTAAACTCTGTGAGAGTCACTGACATCCCCATTAGCCTGTTTGACAGCTTGCTGTCTGAGACCCTCTAATGTGGGACAGGTTTGCTGTGCCACACTCAGCTCCTCTCTGGCAGGCCCCCCTTCACCCAAAAGCTCAGCAGTGTCTGCTTCCAGCTCCTCTGGTGTAGGTTCTGCACAGGGAGGGAATTCTTCTTCCTCAGAAGTAGAATCCACTGTAGAGGGAGGGATAGTAGGAAGTGGTTTGCTTCTACTAGCCCTAGCTTTAGGGAGCACTTGGTCCATTGTTCCAGGATCCAAGCTTCCCTGTCCTTTTTGCTTTTTGGCCTGAGCCCTTGTCAAAGCAAAAATATGCCCTGGGATGCCCAGCATTGCTGCATGGGCCTCCAACTCCACATCTGACCAAGCTGATGTCTCCAAATCATTCCCTAATAGACAGTCTACAGGTAAATCTGAAGCTACCACAACTTTCTTTGGACCAGTAACCCCCCCCCAGTTGAGATTTACAACAGCCATGGGGTGGCTAAGTGTGTTGTTGTGAGCATCGGTTACTTGGTACTGGTGACCAAGTAGGTGTTGTTCAGGGTGGACCAGTTTCTCTATGACCATAGTCACACTGGCTCCAGTGTCCCTGTAGGCCTGAACCTCAACACCATTTATTAGGGGTAGCTGCTTGTACTTATCCATATTAAGGGGACAAGCAACTAAGGTGGCTAGATCAATAGCCCCCTCAGAGACTAACACAGCCTCTGTGGCCTCCCTAACAAGGCCAACCCCAACTAAGTTACCAATAGTGAGCCCAGCTACTCCCTTGGATTGGCTATTAGTAGGTTTGCTCCCACCACCACTGCTATTAGTAGGGACACTAGGTGTAGCAGTAGGGGTTGTAGTGGTAGGAGGCTTGGTGCCTTTCTTTGGACAACTGGGATCTGTTGTCCAATGGCCTTTTATTTTACATAAATAGCACCATGGTTTCTTTTCCTTGTTCTGATTAAAAGAGGATTTTGGCCCACCACCCCCACCAGAGTGTTTTTGTGGGCCTGATGAAGACTCATTTTTAGATTTGTCCCCACCCTTGTCAGAAGACTTACCATCCTTCTTTTTTTTGCCATCTTTGTCACCCCCTGTATGAACTTTTCTGTTCACCCTTGTTCTGACCCATTTGTCTGCCTTCTTTCCCAATTCTTGGGGAGAGGTCAGATCAGAGTCCACCAAGTACTGGTGCAACAAATCAGACACACAATTATTAAGAATATGCTCTCTCAGGATCAAGTTATACAGGCTGTCATAATCAGTAACTTTACTGCCATGTAACCACCCCTCCAAGGCCTTCACTGAATGGTCAATGAAATCAACCCAGTCTTGTGAAGACTCCTTTTTGGTCTCTCTGAACTTTATCCTGTATTGTTCAGTGGTTAAGCCATAACCATCCAGGAGTGCATTCTTAAGAACTTGGAAATTATTAGCATCATTTTCTTTCACAGTAAGGAGCCTATCCCTACCTTTTCCACTAAATGATAGCCATAGGATAGCAGCCCACTGCCTTTGAGGGACATCCTGTACAACACAGGCCCTCTCAAGTGCAGCAAACCACTTGTTAATGTCATCCCCCTCCTTGTAAGGGGGAACTATCTTGTGCAGATTCCTGGAATCATGCTCTTTTGCAGGATGACTATGGGGAATACTGCTGCTGCCACCATGGGTTTCTAAACCCAGTTTCTGCCTCTCCTTCTCTACTTCTAAAGTCTGTCTATCCAAATCCAGCTGTTGCTTCTTGAGCTTCAGTCTGGTTTGTTCCACTCTCAATCTATTGAGCTCCCTTTCTAACAATCTGTCATCAGGGTGGGTGGGAGGGACATGCCTTGAAACAGAAGTATGGTGAGAATGGACAGAAGGAGACCTGTCCCTTACAGAAGCCACCCTAACAGCTTGGCTAACAGAAACATCACTACCAGTATGGTGAGAATAAATGCTTTTGCTATGATGTGAGACAACACTATTTATATGGTGTGGCTCATCATCATTACCAACTATGCTAGACTGTCTAGTAATGGGCAGGCTAGGAAGTTTCTTTCCTGAATCTTTTCCTGGGGGAGTCCCTGGATCAGATTGAGAACCATTAGCTACTTTTTCAACAGATGGGGCACTTCTTGCCTTATCCTGTTCTCTAAGCATGTTAAGTAACAGTTCTAAGGAAGGATTCTTCCCTACACTCAAACCTCTCTCTATGCAGAGACTCCTTGCTCCTTTCCAGCTAAGGTGATCATATGCAAGTTTGGACAGATCAACATTTTGGCCTGTGCCAGACATTTTTAGAGAGAGTTAAAGTGATAGTAAAAGATAAAAAGTTTGTCAGAGCTTTTAGAAAGACAGAGAAAAAAAACTTTTAAAACTTTTTAGAACTTTTTAGAAAGTTAGAAGTACTTTTCAGCACTTAGAAAAGAGTGAAAAGAGGAAATGCAAAACCTTTTGGCTATGTGTATATACACTGACCTTGTTTTGTATATTTTTCTCTTATGAAAAGTACAATGACAAGAGTGGTAAGTAGTCTCAAAGCACTTATCCCACCGCTGCACAACCAATGTAGGAGGCTGGACTGGCTTGTAGTGAGTACCAAGGGGTACTTGCACCTTGCACCAGGCCCATTTATCCCTTATTAGTGTATAGGGTGTCTAGCAGCTTAGGCTGATAGATAATGGTAGCTTAGCAGAGCAGCTTAGGCTGAACTAGGAGACGTGTGAAGCTACTACAGTACCACTTAGTGTCATATGCACAATATCATAAGAAAACACAATACACAGTTATACTAAAAATAAAGGTACTTTATTTTTATGACAATATGCCAAAGTATCTTAGAGTGTACCCTCAGTGAGAGGATAGGAAATATACACAAGATATATTTACACAATAGCAAAAATATGCAGTATAGTCTTAGAAAACAGTGCAAACAATGTATAGTTATAATAGGATGCAATGGGGAAACATAGGGATAGGGGGAACACAAACCATATACTCCAAAAGTGGAATGCGAACAACGAATGGACCCCAAACCTATGTGACCTTGTAGAGGGTCGCTGGGACTATTAGAAAATAGTGAGAGTTAGCAAAATAACCCTCCCCAAGACCCTGAAAAGTGAGTGCAAGGTGCACTAAAGTTCCCCTAAGGACAAAGAAGTCGTGTTAGAGGAATAATGCAGGAAAGACACAAACCAACAATGCAACAACTGTGGATTTCCAATCTAGGGTACCTGTGGAACAAGGGGACCAAGTCCAAAAGTCACAAGCAAGTCGGAGATGGGCATATGCCCAGGAAATGCCAGCTGCGGGTGCAAAGAAGCTTCGACTGGACAGAAGAAGCTGCGGTTTCTGCAGGAACGAAAAGGGCTAGAGACTTTCCCTTTGGTGGACGAATCCCTCTCGTCGTGGAGAGTCGTGCAGAAGTGTTTTCCCGCCGAAAGAACGCCAACAAGCCTTGCTAGCTGCAAATCGTGCGGTTAGCGTTTTTGGACGCTGCTGTGGCCCTGGAGGGACCAGGAGGTCGCAAATTGGACCAAGAGAGAGAGGGGACGTCGTGCAAGACAAGGAGCACTCTCAGCAGCAGGTAGCACCCGGAGAAGTGCCAGAAACAGGCACTACGAGGATGCGTGAAACAGTAATCACCCGAAGTCGCACAAAGGAGTCCCACGTCGCCGGAGACCAACTTAGAAAGTCGTGCAATGCAGGTTAGAGTGCCGTGGACCCAGGCTTGGCTGTGCACAAAGGATTTCCACCGGAAGTGCACAGGGGCCAGAGTAGCTGCAAAAGTCGCGGTTCCCAGCAATGCAGCCCAGCGAGGTGAGGCAAGGACTTACCTCCACCAAACTTGGACTGAAGAGTCACTGGACTGTGGGGGTCACTTGGACAGAGTCGCTGGATTCGAGGGACCTCGCTCGTTGTGCTGAGAGGAGACCCAAGGGACCGGTAATGCCGCTTTTTGGTGCCTGCGGTTGCAGGGGGAAGATTCCGTCGACCCACGGGAGATTTCTTCGGAGCTTCTGGTGCAGAGAGGAGGCAGACTACCCCCACAGCATGTACAAGCAGGAAAACAGTCGAGAAGGCGGCAGGATCAGCGTTACAGAGTTGCAGTAGTCGTCTTTGCTACTATGTTGCAGGTTTGCAGGCTTCCAGCGCGGTCAGCAGTCGATTCCTTGGCAGAAGGTGAAGAGAGAGATGCAGAGGAACTCGGATGAGCTCTTGCATTCGTTATCTAAAGTTTCCCCAGAGACAGAGACCCTAAATAGCCAGAAAAGAGGGTTTGGCTACCTAGGAGAGAGGATAGGCTAGTAACACCTGAAGGAGCCTATCACAAGGAGTCTCTGACGTCACTTGGTGGCACTGGCCACTCAGAGCAGTCCAGTGTGCCAGCAGCACCTCTGTTTCCAAGATGGCAGAGGTCTGGAGCACACTGGAGGAGCTCTGGACACCTCCCAGGGGAGGTGCAGGTCAGGGGAGTGGTCACTCCCCTTTCCTTTGTCCAGTTTCGCGCCAGAGCAGGGCTAAGGGGTCCCCTGAACCGGTGTAGACTGGCTTATGCAGAATTGGGCACCTCTGTGCCCAACAAAGCATTTCCAGAGGCTGGGGGAGGCTACTCCTCCCCTGCCTTCACACCATTTTCCAAAGGGAGAGGGTGTCACACCCTCTCTCAGAGGAAGTTCTTTGTTCTGCCATCCTGGGCCAGGCCTGGCTAGACCCCAGGAGGGCAGATGCCTGTCTGAGGGGTTGGCAGCAGCTGCAGTGAAACCCCAGGAAGGGCAGTTTGGCAGTACCAGGGTCTGTGCTACAGACCACTGGGATCATGGGATTGTGCCAACTATGCCAGGATGGCATAGAGGGGGCAATTCCATGATCATAGACATGTTACATGGCCATATTCGGAGTTACCATTGTGAAGCTACATATAGGTAGTGACCTATATGTAGTGTACGCGTGTAATGGTGTCCCCGCACTCACAAAGTTCAGGGAATTGGCTCTGAACAATGTGGGGGCACCTTGGCTAGTGCCAGGGTGCCCTCACACTAAGTAACTTTGCACCTAACCTTTACCAGGTAAAGGTTAGACATATAGGTGACTTATAAGTTACTTAAGTGCAGTGTAAAATGGCTGTGAAATAACGTGGACGTTATTTCACTCAGGCTGCAGTGGCAGGCATGTGTAAGAATTGCCAGAGCTCCCTATGGGTGGCAAAAGAAATGCTGCAGCCCATAGGGATCTCCTGGAACCCCAATACCCTGGGTACCTCAGTACCATATACAAGGGAATTATAAGGGTGTTCCAGTAAGCCAATGTAAATTGGTAAAAATGGTCACTAGCCTGTTAGTGACAATTTGGAAAGAAATGAGAGAGCATAACCACTGAGGTTCTGATTAGCAGAGCCTCAGTGAGACAGTTAGTCACTACACAGGTAACACATTCAGGCACACTTATGATCCCTGGGGCCCTGGGATACCAGGGTCCCAGTGACACATACAACTAAAACAACATATATACAGTGAAAATTGGGGGCAACATGCCAGGCAAGATGGTACTTTCCTACACCCACGTCTGGGCATACCCGGCGCACTTAGGGCGGCAAAAGCAAAGCAAAACACAAACGCTGTGGGATAGCGTAACTGGATGGACGGAATGCGGAACCAATCAAACATTCACCCCCAGTCACAGATCTGGGTTTAATCCATCCATTATTTTGCTCACCATGCCACCCCTGTTTGAACTCAGCCATATGCAAATCAGTCTTGACCCTGTTCCTCATGGGAACAGTCCAGCCCGAACTGCCAGGCCAGGTTCTCCCTGGACCGGAAACAAGCATCCAGGGACCGGTTTCGGGGTTTCACCCCTCATCAGACAGGCTAGCTTGAATCCAGTGGCACAGTGAGCCCGGGACCCACGTCTGGGCATACCCGGCGCACTTAGGGCGGCAAAAGCAAAGCAAAACACAAACGCTGTGGGATAGCGTAACTGGATGGAAGGAATGCGGAACCAATCAAACATTCACCCCCAGTCACAGATCTGGGTTTAAGCCATCCATTATTTTGCTCACCATGCCACCCCAGTTTGAACCCAGCCATATGCAAATCAGTCTTGACCCTGTTCCTCATGGGAACAGTCCAGCCCGAACTGCCAGGCCAGGTTCTCCCTGGACCGGAAACAAGCATCCTGGGACCGGTTTCGGGTTTTCACCCCTCATCAGCCAGGCTAGCTTGAATCCAGTGGCACAGTGAGCCCGGGACACACGTCTGGGCATACCCGGCGCACTTAGGGTGGCAAAAGCAAAGCAAAACACAAACGCTGTGGGATAGCGTAACTGGATGGACGGAATGCAGAACCAATCAAACATTCACCCCCAGTCACAGATCTGGGTTTAATCCACCCATTATTTTGCTCACCATGCCACCCCAGTTTGAACCCAGCCATATGCAAATCAGTCTTGACCCTGTTCCTCATGGGAACAGTCCAGCCCGAACTGCCAGGCCATGTTCTCCCTGGACCGGAAACAAGCATCCTGGGACCGGTTTCGGGGTTTCACCCCTCATCAACCAGGCTAGCTTGAATCCAGTGGCACAATGAGCCCGGGACCCACGTCTGGGCATACCCGGCGCACTTAGGGCGGCAAAAGCAAAGCAAAACACAAACGCTGTGGGATAGCGTAACTGGATGGACGGAATGAAGAACCAATCAAACATTCAACCCCAGTCACAGATCTGAGTTTAATCCATCCATTATTTTGCTCACCATGCCACCCCAGTTTGAACCCAGCCATATGCAAATCAGTCTTGACCCTGTTCCTCATGGGAACAGTCCAGCCCAAATTACCAGGCCAGGTTCTCCCTGGACCGGAAACAAGCATCCTGGGACCGGTTTCGCGGTTTCACCCCTCATCAGCCAGGCTAGCTTGAATCCAGTGGCACAATGAGCCCGGGACCCACGTCTGGGCATACCCGGCGCACTTAGGGCGGCAAAAGCAAAGCAAAACACAAACGCTGTGGGATAGCGTAACTGGATGGACGGAATGCGGAACCAATCAAACATTCACCCCCAGTCACAGATCTGGGTTTAATCCATCCATTATTTTGCTCACCATGCCACTCCAGTTTGAACCCAGCCATATGCAAATCAGTCTTGACCCTGTTCCTCATGGGAACAGTCCAGCCCGAACTGCCAGGCCAGGTTCTCCCTGGACCGGAAACAAGCATCCTGGGACCGGTTTCGGGTTTTCACCCCTCATCAGCCAGGCTAGCTTGAATCCAGTGGTGCAGTGAGCCCGGGACCCACGTCTGGGCATACCCGGCGCACTTAGGGCGGCAAAAGCAAAGCAAAACACAAACGCTGTGGGATAGCGTAACTGGATGGACGGAATGCGGAACCAATTAAAGATTCACCACTAGTCACAGATCTGGGTTTAGTCCATCCATTATTTTGCTCACCATGCCACCCCAGTTTGAACCCAGTCATATGCAAATCAGTCTTGACCCTGTTCCTCATGGGAACAGTCCAGCCGGAACTGCCAGGCCAGGTTCTCCCTGGACCGGAAACAAGCATTCTGGGACCGGTTTCGGGGTTTCACCCCTCATCAGCCAGGCTAGCTTGAATCCAGTGGCACATTGAGCCCGGGACCCACGTCTGGGAATACCCGGCGCATTTAAGGCGGCAAAAGCACAGCAAAACACAAACGCTGTGGGATAGCGTAACTGGATGGACGGAATGCGGAACCAATCAAACATTCACTCCCAGTACAGATCTGTGTTTAATCCATCCATTATTTTGCTCACCATGCCACCCCAGTTTGAACCCAGCCATATGCAAATCAGTCTTGACCCTGTTCCTCATGGGAACAGTCCAGCCCGAACTGCCAGGCCAGGTTCTCCCTGGACCCGGAAACAAGCATCCTGGGACCGGTTTCGGGGTTTCACCCCTCATCAGCCAGGCTAGCTTGAATCCAGTGGCACAGTGAGCCCGGGACCCACGTCTGGGAATACCCGGCGCATTTAAGGCGGCAAAAGCAAAGCAAAACACAAACGCTGTGGGACAGCGTAACTGGATGGACGGAATGCAGAACCAATCAAACATTCACCCCCAGTACAGATCTGTGTTTAATCCATTCATTATTTTGCTCACCATGCCACCCCAGTTTGAACCCAGCCATATGCAAATCAGTCTTGACCCTGTTCCTCATGGGAACAGTCCAGCCCGAACTGCAAGGCCAGGGTCTCCCTGGACCGAAAACAGGCATCCTGGGACCGGTTTCGGGGTTTCACCCCTCATCAGCCAGGCTAGCTTGAATCCAGTGGCACAGTGAGCCCGGGACCCACGTCTGGGCATACCCGGCGCACTTAGGGCGGCAAAAGCAAAGCAAAACACAAACGCTGTGGGATAGCATAACTGGATGGAAGGAATGCGGAACCAATCAAACATTCACCCCCAGTCACAGATCTGTGTTTAATCCATCCATTATTTTGCTCACCATGCCACCCCAGTTTGAACCCAGCCATATGCAAATCAGACTTGACCCTGTTCCTCATGGGAACAGTCCAGCCCGAACTGCCAGGCCAGGTTCTCCCCGGACCGGAAACAAGCATCCTGGGACCGGTTTCGGGGTTTCACCCCTCATCAGCCAGGCTAGCTTGAATCCAGTGGCGCAGTGAGCCCGGGACCCACGTCTGGGCATACCCGGCGCACTTAGGGCGGCAAAAGCAAAGCAAAACACAAACGCTGTGGGATAGCGTAACTGGATGGACGGAATGCGGAACCAATTAAACATTCACCCCTAGTCACAGATCTGGGTTTAATCCATCCATTATTTTGCTCACCATGCCACCCCAGTTTGAACCCAGCCATATGCAAATCAGTCTTGACCCTGTTCCTCATGGGAACAGTCCAGCCCGAACTGCCAGGCCAGGTTCTCCCTGGACTGGAAACAAGCATCCTGGGACTGGTTTCGGGGTTTCACCCCTCATCAGCCAGGCTAGCTTGAATCCAGTGGCACAGTGAGCCCGGGACCCACGTCTGGGAATACCCGGCGCATTTAAGGCGGCAAAAGCAAAGCAAAACACAAACTCTGTGGGATAGCGTAACTGGATGGACGGAATGCGGAACCAATCAAACATTCACCCCCAGTACAGATCTGTGTTTAATCCATCCATTATTTTGCTCACCATGCCACCCCAGTTTGAACCCAGCCATATGCAAATCAGTCTTGACCCTGTTCCTCATGGGAACAGTCCAGCCCGAACTGCCAGGCTAGGTTCTCCCTGTACCCGGAAACAAGCATCCTGGGACCGGTTTCGGGGTTTCACCCCTCATTAGCCAGGCTAGCTTGAATCCAGTGGCACAGTGAGCCCGGGACCCACGTCTGGGAATACCCGGCGCATTTAAGGCAGCAAAAGCAAAGCAAAACACAAACGCTGTGGGATAGCGTAACTGGATGGACGGAATGCGGAACCAATCAAACATTCACCCCCAGTACAGATCTGTGTTTAATCCATCCATTATTTTGCTCACCATGCCACCCCAGTTTGAACCCAGCCATATGCAAATCAGTCTTGACCCTGTTCCTCATGGGAACAGTCCAGCCCGAACTGCCAGGCCAGGGTCTCCCTGGACCGAAAACAGGCATCCTGGGACCGGTTTCAGGGTTTCACCCCTCATCAGCCAGGCTAGCTTGAATCCATTGGCACAGTGAGCCCGGGACCCACGTCTGGGCATACCCGGCGCACTTAGGGCGGCAAAAGCAAAGCAAAACACAAACGCTGTGGGATAGCATAACTGGATGGAAGGAATGTGGAACCAATCAAACATTCACCCCCAGTCACAGATCTGGGTTTAATCCATCCATTATTTTGCTCACCATGCCACCCCAGTTTGAACCCAGCCATATGCAAATCAGTCTTGACCCTGTTCCTCATGGGAACAGTCCAGCCCGAACTGCCAGGCCAGGTTCTCCCTGGACCGGAAACAAGCATCCTGGGACCGGTTTTGGGGTTTCACCCCTCATCAGCCAGGCTAGCTTGAATCCAGTGGCACAGTGAGCCCGGAACCTACGTCTGGGCATACCCGGCGTACTTAGGGCGGCAAAAGCAAAGCAAAACACAAACGCTGTGGGATAGCGTAACTGGATGGACGGAATGCGGAACCAATCAAACATTCACCCCCAGTCACAGATCTGGGTTTAATCCATCCATTATTTTGCTCACCATGCCACCCCAGTTTGAAACCAGCCATATGCAAATCAGTCTTGACCCTGTTCCTCATGGGAACAGTCCAGCCCGAACTGCCAGGCCAGGTTCTCCCTGGACCGGAAACAAGCATCCTGGGACCGGTTTCGGGGTTTCACCCCTCATCAGCCAGGCTAGCTTGAATCCAGTGGCACAGTGAGCCCGGGACCCACGTCTGGGCATACCCGGCGCACTTAGGGCGGCAAAAGCAAAGCAAAACACAAACGCTGTGGGATAGCGTAACTGGATGGAAGGAATGCGGAACCAATGAAACATTCACCCCCAGTCACAGATCTGGGTTTAATCCAACCATTATTTTGCTCACCATGCCACCCCAGTTTGAACCCAGCCATATGCAAATCAGTCTTGACCCTGTTCCTCATGGGAACAGTCCAGCCCGAACTGCCAGGCCAGGTTCTCCCTGGACCGGAAACAAGCATCCTGGGATCGGTTTCGGGTTTTCACCCCTCATCAGCCAGGCTAGCTTGAATCCAGTGGCGCAGTGAGCCCGGGACCCACGTCTGGGCATACCCGGCGCACTTAGGGCGGCAAAAGCAAAGAAAAACACAAACGCTGTGGGATAGCGTAACTGGATGGACGGAATGCGGAACCAATTAAACATTCACCCCTAGTCACAGATCTGGGTTTAATCCATCCATTATTTTGCTCACCATGCCACCCCAGTTTGAACCCGGCCATATGCAAATCAGTCTTGACCCTGTTCCTCATGGGAACAGTCCAGCCCGAACTGCCAGGCCAGGTTCTCCCTGGACCGGAAACAAGCATCCTGGGACCGGTTTCGGGGTTTCACCCCTCATCAGCCAGGCTAGCTTGAATCCAGTGGCACAGTGAGCCCGGGACCCACGTCTGGGAATACCCGGCGCATTTAAGGCGGCAAAAGCAAAGCAAAACACAAACGCTGTGGGATAGCGTAACTGGATGGACGGAATGCGGAACCAATCAAACATTCACCCCCAGTACAGATCTGTGTTTAATCCATCCATTATTTTGCTCACCATGCCACCCCAGTTTGAACCCAGCCATATGCAAATCAGTCTTGACCCTGTTCCTCATGGGAACAGTCCAGCCCGAACTGCCAGGCCAGGGTCTCCCTGGACTGAAAACAGGCATCCTGGGACTGGTTTCGGGGTTTCACCCCTCATCAGCCAGGCTAGCTTGAATCCAGTGGCACAGTGAGCCCGGGACCCACGTCTGGGCATACCCGGCGCACTTAGGGCGGCAAAAGCAAAGCAAAACACAAACGCTGTGGGATAGCGTAAATGGATGGAAGGAATGCGGAACCAATCAAACATTCACCCCCAGTCACAGATCTGGGTTTAATCCATCCATTATTTTGCTCACCATGCCACCCCAGTTTGAACCCAGCCATATGCAAATCCGTCTTGACCCTGTTCCTCATTGGAACAGTCCAGCCCGAACTGCCAGGCCAGGTTCTCCCTGGACCGGAAACAAGCATCCTGGGACCGGTTTCGGGTTTTCACCCCTCATCAGCAAGGCTAGCTTGAATCCAGTGGCGCAGTGAGCCCGGGACCCACGTCTGGGCATACCCGGCGCACTTAGGGCGGCAAAAGCAAAGCAAAACACAAACGCTGTGGGATAGCGTAACTGGATGGACAGAATGTGGAACCAATTAAACATTCACCCCTAGTCACAGATCTGGGTTTAATCCATCCATTATTTTGCTCACCATGCCACCCCAGTTTGAACCCAGCCATATGCAAATCAGTCTTGACCCTGTTCCTCATGGGAACAGTCCAGCCCGAACTGCCAGGCCAGGGTCTCCCTAGACCGAAAACAGGCATTCTTGGGACCGGTTTCGGGGTTTCACCCCTCATCAGCCAGGCTAGCTTGAATCCAGTGGCACAGTGAGCCCGGGACCCACGTCTGGGCATACCCGGCGCACTTAGGGCGGCAAAAGGAAAGCAAAACACAAACGCTGTGGGATAGCGTAACTGGATGGACGGAATGCGGATCCAATCAAACATTCACCCCCAGTCACAGATCTGGGTTTAATCCATCCATTATTTTGCTCACCATGCCACCCCAGTTTGAACCCAGCCATATGCAAATCAGTCTTGACCCTGTTCCTTATGGGAACAGTCCAGCCCGAAATGCAAGGCCAGGTTCTCCCTGGACCGGAAACAAGCATCCTGGGACCGGTTTCGGGGTTTCACCCCTCATCAGCCAGGCTAGCTTGAATCCAGTGGCACAGTGAGCCCGGGACCTACGTCTGGGCATACCCGGCGCACTTAGGGCGGCAAAAGCAAAGCAAAACACAAACGATGTGGGATAGCGTAACTGGATGGACGGAATGCGGAACCAATCAGACATTAACCCCCAGTCACAGATCTGGGTTTAATCCATCCATTATTTTGCTCACCATGCCACCCCAGTTTGAACCCAGCCATATGCAAACCATTCTTGACCCTGTTCCTCATGGAACAGTCCAGCCCGAACTGCCAGGCCAGGTTCTCCCTGGACCGGAAACAAGCATCCTGGGACCGGTTTCGGGGTTTCCCCTCTCATCAGCCAGGCTAGCTTGAATCCAGTGGCACAGTGAGCCCGGGACCCACGTCTGGGCATACCCGGCGCACTTAGGGCGGCAAAAGGAAAGCAAAACACAAACGCTGTGGGATAGCGTAACTGGATGGATGGAATGCAGAACCAATCAAACATTCACCCCCAGTCACAGATCTGGGTTTAATCCATCCATTATTTTCCTCACCATGCCACCCCAGTTTGAACCCAGCCATATGCAAATCAGTCTTGACCCTGTTCCTTATGGGAACAGTCCAGCCCGAAATGCAAGGCCAGGTTCTCCCTGGACCGGAAACAAGCATCCTGGGACCGGTTTCGGGGTTTCACCCCTCATCAGCCAGGCTAGCTTGAATCCAGTGGCACAGTGAGCCCGCGACCCACGTCTGGGCATACCCGGCGCACTTAGGGCGGCAAAAGCAAAGCAAAACACAAACGATGTGGGATAGCGTAACTGGATGGACGGAATGCGGAACCAATCAGACATTAACCCCCAGTCACAGATCTGGGTTTAATCCATCCATTATTTTGCTCACCATGCCACCCCAGTTTGAACCCAGCCATATGCAAACCATTCTTGACCCTGTTCCTCATGGAAACAGTCCAGCCCGAACTGCCAGGCCAGGTTCTCCCTGGACCGGAAACAAGCATCCTGGGACCGGTTTCGGGGTTTCACCTCTCATCAGCCAGGCTAGCTTGAATCCAGTGGCACAGTGAGCCCGGGACCCACGTCTGGGCATACCCGGCGCACTTAGGGGGGCAAAAGCAAAGCAAAACACAATCGCTGTGGGATAGCGTAACTGGATGGACGGAATGCGGAACCAATCAAACATTCACCCCCAATCACAGATCTGGGTTTAATCCATCCATTATTTTTCTCACCATGCCACCCCAGTTTGAACCCAGCCATATGCAAATCAGTCTTGACCCTGTTCCTCATGGGAACAGTCCAGCCCGAACTGCCAGGCCAGGTTCTCCCAGCTGCTGGAGTGCGTAGGCGCCAACATATTGTGAACAATTTATTTTAAACCAACTCACCATCACCACTGTATTAACTAATGTAAATAAACACCGATAATAATCACCATATCATGGTCTGGCTAATCATTTTTGCTCACTTTTATCTCTAACTATCAGATTAATAGTGTAGCCTCATGGAGCATTGCTGATATACCGATCATGACACAGAAATTTCCTGAGCAATTGTGATGCGTATCATAAAATAGTCACATACACACACACTGTAAATGACATATATCCTGTACATTTCACCTTTGAAGGGCAATAGCAGAGTACCACACCTATTTCACACATACATGTTGGCAACATGGTTCATCACAGGATATGGCACACAACTAAGACACCATCACTCAATAAGGGGAAAACAAGCCTCATACATGAGGCAGTGGATGTGCTATTGCCTTGGTGTAGGAAAGTACCATCTTGCCTGGCATGTTACCCCCATTTTTCACTGTATATATGTTGTTTTAGTTGTATGTGTCACTGGGACCCTGGTAACCCAGGGCCCCAGTGCTCATAAGTGTGCCTGAATGTGTTACCTGTGTAGTGACTAACTGTCTCACTGAGGCTCTGCTAACCAGAACCTCAGTGGTTATGCTCTCTCATGTCTTTCCAAATTGTCACTGACAGGCTAGTGACCATTTTTACCAATTTACATTGGCTTACTGGAACACCCTTATAATTCCCTAGTATATGGTACTGAGGTACCCAGGGTATTGGGGTTCCAGGAGATCCCTATGGGCTGCAGCATTTCCTTTGCCACCCATAGGGAGCTCTGACAATTCTTACACAGGCCTGCCACTGCAGCCTGAGTGAAATAACGTCCACGTTATTTCACAGCCATTTTACACTGCACTTAAGTAACTTATAAGTCACCTATATGTCTAACCTTTACCTGGTAAAGGTTAGGTGCAAAGTTACTTAGTGTGAGGGCACCCTGGCACTAGCCAAGGTGCCCCCACATTGTTCAGACCCAATTCCCTGAACTTTGTGAGTGCGGGGACACCATTACACGCGTGCACTACATATAGGTCACTACCTATATGTAGCTTCACAATGGTAACTCCGAATATGGCCATGTAACATGTCTATGATCATGGAATTGCCCCCTCTATGCCATCCTGGCATAGTTGGCACAATCCCATGATCCCAGTGGTCTGTAGCACAGACCCTGGTACTGCCAAACTGCCCTTCCTGGGGTTTCACTGCAGCTGCTGCTGCTGCCAACCCCTCAGACAGGCAGCTGCCCTGCTGGGGTCCAGCCAGGCCTGGCCCAGGATGGCAGAACAAAGAACTTCCTCTGAGAGAGGGTGTGACACCCTCTCCCTTCGGAAAATGGTGTGAAGGCAGGGGAGGAGTAGCCTCCCCCAGCCTCTGGAAATGCTTTGTTGGGCACAGAGGTGCCCAATTCTGCATAAGCCAGTCTACACCGGTTCAGGGGCCCCTTAGCCCCTGCTCTGGCGCGAAACTGGACAAAGGAAAGGGGAGTGACCACTCCCCTGACATGCACCTCTCCTGGGAGGTGTCCAGAGCTCCTCCAGTGTGCTCCAGACCTCTGCCATCTTGGAAACAGAGGTGCTGCTGGCACACTGGACTGCTCTGAGTGGCCAGTGCCACCAGGTGACGTCAGAGACTCCTGCTGATAGGCTCCTTCAGGTGTTAGTAGCCTATCCTCTCTCCTAGGTAGCCAAACTCTCTTTTCTGGCTATTTAGGGTCTCTGTCTCTGGGGAAACTTTAGATAACGAATGCATGAGCTCAGCCGAGTTCCTCTGCATCTCTCTCTTCACCTTCTGATAAGGAATCGACTGCTGACCGCGCTGGAAGCCTGCAAACCTGCAACATAGTAGCAAAGACGACTACTGCAACTCTGTAACGCTGATCCTGCCGCCTTCTCGACTGTTTTCCTGCTTGTGCATGCTGTGGGGGTAGTCTGCCTCCTCTCTGCACCAGAAGCTCCGAAGAAATCTCCCGTGGGTCGACGGAATCTTCCCCCTGCAACCGCAGGCACCAAAAAGCTGCATTACCGGTCCCTTGGGTCTCCTCTCAGCACGACGAGCGAGGTCCCTCGAATCCAGCGACTCTGTCCAAGTGACCCCCACAGTCCAGTGACTCTTCAGTCTAAGTTTGGTGGAGGTAAGTCCTTGCCTCACCTCGCTGGGCTGCATTGCTGGGAACCACGACTTTGCAGCTACTCCGGCTCCTGTGCACTTACGGCGGAAATCCTTTGTGCACAGCCAAGCCTGGGTCCACAGAACTCTAACCTGCATTGCACGACTTTCTAAGTTGGTCTCCGGCGACGTGGGACTCCTTTGTGCAACTTCGGCGAGCACCATTTCACGCATCCTTGTAGTGCCTGTTTCTGGCACTTTTCCGGGTGCTACCTGCTTCAGTGAGGGCGCTTTGTCTTGCTCGCCGTCCCCTCTCTCTTCAGGTCCAATTTACGACCTCCTGGTTCCTCCTGGGCCCCAGCAGCGTCCAAAAACGCCAAACGCACAATTTGCAACTCGCAAGGCTTGTTGGCGTCCTTTCGGCAGGAAAACACTTCTGCACGACTCTCCAAGGCGAGTGGGATCCGTCGACCAAAGGGGAAGTCTCTAGCCCTTTTCGTTCCTGCAGAAACCTCAGCTTCTTCTGTCCAGTAGAAGCTTCTTTGCACCCGCAGCTGGCATTTCCTGGGCATCTGCCCATCTCCGACTTGCTTGTGACTTTTGGACTTGGTCCCCTTGTTCCACAGGTACCCTAGATTGGAAATCCACAGTTGTTGCATTGCTGGTTTGTGTCTTTCCTGCATTATTCCTCTAACACGACTTCTTTGTCCTTAGGGGAACTTTAGTGCACTTTGCACTCACTTTTCAGGGTCTTGGGGAGGGTTATTTTTCTAACTCTCACTATTTTCTAATAGTCCCAGCGACCCTCTACAAGGTCACATAGGTTTGGGGTCCATTCGTGGTTTGCATTCCACTTTTGGAGTATATGGTTTGTGTTGCCCCTATCCCTATGTTTCCCCATTGCATCCTATTGTAACTATACATTGTTTGCACTGTTTTCTAAGACTATACTGCATATTTTTGCTATTGTGTATATATATCTTGTGTATATTTCCTATCCTCTCACTGAGGGTACACTCTAAGATACTTTGGCATATTGTCATAAAAATAAAGTACCTTTATTTTTAGTATAACTGTGTATTGTGTTTTCTTATGATATTGTGCATATGACACTAAGTGGTACTGTAGTAGCTTCACACGTCTCCTAGTTCAGCCTAAGCTGCTCTGCTAAGCTACCATTATCTATCAGCCTAAGCTGCTAGACACCCTATACACTAATAAGGGATAACTGGGCCTGGTGCAAGGTGCAAGTACCCCTTGGTACTCACTACAAGCCAGTCCAGCCTCCTACATTGGTTGTGCAGTGGTGGGATAAGTGCTTGAGACTACTTACCACTCTTGTCATTGTACTTTTCATAAGAGAAAAATATACAAAACAAGGTCAGAGTATATACACATAGCCAAAAAGTTTTGCATTTCCTCTTTTCACTCTTTTCTAGGTGCTGAAAAGTACTTCTAAACTTTCTAAAAAGTTCTAAAAAGTTAAAAAAGTTTTTTTTCTCTGTCTTTCTAAAAGCTCTGACAAACTTTTTATCTTTTACTATCACTTTAACTCTCTCTAAAAAGGTCTGGCACAGGCCAAAATGTTGATCTGTCCAAACTTGCATATGACAACCTTAGCTGGAAAAGAGCAAGGAGTCTCTGTATAGAGAGAGGTTTGAGTGTAGGGAAAAATCCTTCCTTGGAACTGTTACTTAACATGCTTAGAGAACAGGATAAGGCCATAGGTGCCTCATCTGTTGAAAAAGTACCTAATAGTTCCCAATCTGATTCAGGGACTCCCCCAGGAAAAGATTCAGGAAAGAAACTCCCTAGCCTGCCCATTACTAGACAGTCTAGCATAGTTGGTAATGATGATGAGCCACACCATACAAATAGTGTTGTCTCACATCATAGCAAAAGCATTTATTCTCACCATACTGGTAGTAATGTTTCTGTTAACCAAGCTGTTAGGGTGGCTTCTGTAAGGGACAGGTCTCCTTCTGTTCATTCCCATCATAGCTCTGCTTCTAGGAATGTCCCTCCCACCAACCCTGATGACAGAATGTTAGAGAGGGAACTCATAAGTTGAGGGTGGAACAAACCAGACTGAAGCTTAAAAAGCAACAGCTGGATTTGGATAGACAGTCTTTTGAATTAGAGAAGGAAAGACAGAAGTTGGGTTTAGATACCCATGGTGGCAGCAGCAGTATTCCCCATAGTCATCCTGCAAAAGAGCATGATTCCAGGAATCTGCACAAGATAGTTCCCCCTTATAAGGAGGGGGATGACATTAACAAGTGGTTTGCTGCACTTGAGAGGGCCTGTGTTGTACAGGATGTCCCTCAAAGGCAGTGGGCTGCTATCCTATGGCTATCATTTAGTAGAAAAGGTAGGGATAGGCTCCTTACTGTGAAAGAAAATGATGCTAATAATTTCCAAGTTCTTAAGAATGCACTCCTGGATGGTTATGGCTTAACCACTGAACAGTACAGGATAAAGTTCAGAGAGACCAAAAAGGAGTCTTCACAAGACTGGGTTGATTTCATTGACCATTCAGTGAAGGCCTTGGAGGGGTGGTTACATGGCAGTAAAGTTACTGATTATGACAGCCTGTATAACTTAATCCTGAGAGAGCATATTCTTAATAATTGTGTGTCTGATTTGTTGCACCAGTACTTGGTGGACTCTGATCTGACCTCTCCCCAAGAATTGGGAAAGAAGGCAGACAAATGGGTCAGAACAAGAGTGAACAGAAAAGTTCATACAGGGGGTGACAAAGATGGCAACAAAAAGAAGGATGGTAAGTCTTCAGACAAGGGTGGGGACAAATCTAAAAATGAGTCTTCATCAGGCCCACAAAAACACTCTTCCAAATCCTCCTTTAATCAGAACAAGGAAAAGAAATCATGGTGCTATTTATGTAAAATAAAAGGCCATTGGACAACAGATCCCAGTTGTCCAAAGAAAGGCACCACTGCTCCTACCACTACAACCCCTACTGCTACACCTAGTGTCCCTACTAATAGCAGTGGTGGTGGGAGGAAACCTACTAATAGCCAATCTAAGGGAGTAGCTGGGCTCACTTTTGGTAATTTAGTTGGGGTTGGCCTTGTTAGGGAGGCCACAGAGGCTGTGTTAGTCTCTGAGGGGGCTATTGATTTAGCCACCTTAGTTGCTTGTCCCCTTAATATGGATAAGTACAAGCAGCTACCCCTAATAAATGGTGTTGAGGTTCAGGCCTACAGGGACACTGGTGCCAGTGTGACTATGGTCATAGAGAAACTGGTCCACCCTGAACAACACCTACTTGGTCACCAGTACCAAGTAACCGATGCTCACAACAACACACTTAGCCACCCCATGGCTGTTGTAAATCTCAACTGGGGGGGGGTTACTGGTCCAAAGAAAGTTGTGGTAGCTTCAGATTTACCTGTAGACTGTCTATTAGGGAATGATTTGGAGACATCAGCTTGGTCAGATGTGGAGTTGGAGGCCCATGCAGCAATGCTGGGCATCCCAGGGCATATTTTTGCTTTGACAAGGGCTCAGGCCAAAAAGCAAAAAGGACAGGGAAGCATGGATCCTGGAACAATGGACCAAGTGCTCCCTAAAGCTAGGGCTAGTAGAAGCAAACCACTTCCTACTATCCCTCCCTCTACAGTGGATTCAACTTCTGAGGAAGAAGAATTCCCTCCCTGTGCAGAACCTACACCAGAGGAGCTGGAAGCAGACACTGCTGAGCTTTTGGGTGAAGGGGGGCCTGCCAGAGAGGAGCTGAATGTGGCACAGCAAACCTGTCCCACATTAGAGGGTCTCAGACAGCAAGCTGTCAAACAGGCTAATGGGGATGTCAGTGACTCTCACAGAGTTTACTGGGAGGACAACCTCTTGTACACTGAGCATAGGGATCCTAAACCTGGAGCTGCCAGGAGATTAGTGATCCCTCAGGAGTACAGAAAGTTCCTCCTAACACTGGCACATGACATTCCCTTAGCTGGGCATCTAGGACAAATGAAAACTTGGGACAGGCTTGTTCCCCTGTTTCATTGGCCTAGAATGTCTGAGGACACAAAGGAATTTTGTAAGTCCTGTGAAACCTGTCAAGCCAGTGGCAAGACAGGTGGCACCCCAAAGGCACCCCTTATCCCACTGCCTGTGGTTGGGGTTCCCTTTGAAAGGGTAGGGGTTGACATACTTGGCCCCCTTGACCCTCCTACTGCTTCAGGCAATAGGTTTATCTTGGTGGCAGTGGACCATGCCACAAGATATCCTGAAGCTATTCCTTTAAGGACCACTACAGCACCTGCAGTGGCAAAGGCCCTCCTGGGAATATTTTCCAGGGTGGGCTTCCCAAAGGAAGTGGTATCAGACAGGGGAAGCAATTTCATGTCTGCATACTTAAAGGCCATGTGGAAGGAGTGTGGTGTAACGTACAAGTTCACAACACCCTATCATCCACAAACAAATGGACTGGTGGAGAGATTTAATAAAACTCTCAAAGGCATGATTATGGGTCTCCCTGAAAAACTCCGCAGGAGATGGGATATCCTTCTACCATGCCTCCTTTTTGCCTACAGGGAGGTACGCCAGAAAGGAGTGGGCTTCAGCCCCTTTGAACTTCTTTTTGGACACCCTGTTAGGGGTCCACTCACACTTGTAAAGGAGGGTTGGGAACAACCTTTAAAAGCTCCTAAGCAGGATATTGTGGATTATGTACAAAAACAAGGTATACACAGTTCCACAACGTAAGTATAATCAGGAAAACCACATTGGGTCCTGATCTAAGGAAAAGATCGTAAAAAAGAGAGAAGAAAGAAGAAAGAAAGCCAGGTCCCTGGAAAATTAATTATTTTGGAACAAGAGCCCTCACTCACCAAAGGTGACATGCTTCATCCTCGGGCTTTGCTCCCCGTCCAGGCATTGCAGCGCCGGCCTGACGTGGAGCAAAGCCCGAGGATGAAGCATGTCACCTTTGGTGAGTGAGGGCTCTTGTTCCAAAATAATTAATTTTCCAGGGACCTGGCTTTCTTTCTTCTTTCTTCTCTCTTTTTTACGATCTTTTCCTTAGATCAGGACCCAATGTGGTTTTCCTGATTATACTTACGTTGTGGAACTGTGTATACCTTGTTTTTGTACATGTATTGGGAGCTCTATACACAGGACCAGGATTTTTCTATCCAAATCTCCCTTTTTCCAAACCCCTCTTTTAGTTGGTTTTTGAATATTGTGGATTATGTACTTGGCCTCAGAGCAAGGATGGCTGAGTACATGAAAAAGGCCAGTAAAAACCTTCAGGCCAGCCAAGAGCTCCAGAAGCAATGGCATGATCAGAAGGCTGTTTTGGTTCAGTACCAACCAGGGCAGAAAGTGTGGGTCTTAGAGCCTGTGGCCCCAAGAGCACTCCAAGATAAATGGAGTGGACCCCACACAATTGTTGAAAAGAAGGGAGAAGTCACCTATTTAGTTGACTTAGGCACTGCCAGGAGTCCCCTTAGGGTGCTCCATGTCAACCGCCTGAAACCCTACTATGACAGGGCTGATCTCACCCTGCTCATGGCAACTGATGAGGGACAGGAAGAAGACAGTGATCCTCTACCTGATCTCTTCTCTTCCACAGAACAAGATGCTCTTGTGGAAGGTGTAGTTTTGGCTGATTGTCTTACTGCTGAGCAGAAAGATAATTGCATAAATCTCCTAGATCAATTCTCTGAACTCTTCTCTACTGTGCCAGGTACCACTTCTTGGTGTGAGCACACTATAGATACTGGAGACAGTTTACCTGTCAAAAGTAAGATCTATAGGCAGCCTGACCATGTCAGGGACTGCATAAAGCAAGAGGTCCAGAAAATGTTAGAATTAGGAGTAGTTGAGCACTCTGACAGTCCATGGGCTTCTCCTGTGGTACTGGTACCAAAACCCCCTTCCAAAGATGGAAAGAAGGAAATGCGGTTTTGTGTAGACTATAGAGGTCTCAACTTGGTAACCAAAACTGATGCTCACCCTATACCCAGGGCAGATGAGCTCATAGATACACTGGCATCTGCCAAGTATCTAAGCACTTTTGATTTGACTGCAGGGTATTGGCAGATCAAATTGTCAGAAGATGCTAAACCTAAGACTGCATTTTCTACCATTGGAGGACATTACCAGTTTACTGTAATGCCTTTTGGTTTGAAAAATGCACCTGCCACTTTTCAGAGGTTGGTGAACACAGTCCTGCAAGGGCTGGAAGCTTTCAGTGCAGCATATTTGGACGATATAGCTGTCTTTAGCTCCAGCTGGGATGATCACCTGGTCCACCTATGGAAAGTTTTGGAGGCCCTGCAAAAGGCAGGCCTCACTATCAAGGCTTCAAAGTGCCAGATAGGGCAGGGTAAGGTGGTTTATCTGGGACACCTTGTTGGTGGGGAACAGATTGCACCACTTCAGGGGAAAATCCAAACTATTATTGATTGGGTTCCCCCTACCACTCAGACTCAGGTAAGAGCCTTCCTTGGCCTCACTGGGTATTACAGGAGGTTCATTAAGAACTATGGCTCCATTGCAGCCCCTCTTAATGACCTCACATCCAAGAAAATGCCTAAAAAGGTATTATGGACAGCAAACTGTCAGAAAGCTTTTGAGGAGCTGAAGCAGGCCATGTGCTCTGCACCTGTCCTGAAAAGCCCTTGTTACTCAAAAAAATTCTATGTCCAAACTGATGCATCTGAATTAGGAGTAGGGGCAGTCCTATCACAACTTAATTCTGAGGGCCAGGATCAACCTGTTGCTTTTATTAGTAGAAGGTTGACCCCTAGAGAAAAGCGTTGGTCTGCCATTGAGAGGGAGGCCTTTGCTGTGGTCTGGGCTCTGAAGAAGTTGAGGCCATACCTGTTTGGCACTCACTTCATTGTTCAGACAGACCACAAACCTCTACTTTGGCTAAAACAAATGAAAGGTGAAAACCCTAAATTGTTGAGGTGGTCCATATCCCTACAGGGAATGGACTATACAGTGGAACATAGACCTGGGAGTAGCCACTCCAATGCAGATGGACTCTCCAGATATTTCCACTTAGACAATGAAGACTCATCAGGTCATGGCTAGTCTTATTGTCCTTCGTTTGGGGGGGGGTTGTGTAGGAAAGTACCATCTTGCCTGGCATGTTACCCCCATTTTTCACTGTATATATGTTGTTTTAGTTGTATGTGTCACTGGGACCCTGGTAACCCAGGGCCCCAGTGCTCATAAGTGTGCCTGAATGTGTTACCTGTGTAGTGACTAACTGTCTCACTGAGGCTCTGCTAATCAGAACCTCAGTGGTTATGCTCTCTCATTTCTTTCCAAATTGTCACTAACAGGCTAGTGACCATTTTTACCAATTTACATTGGCTTACTGGAACACCCTTATAATTCCCTAGTATATGGTACTGAGGTACCCAGGGTATTGGGGTTCCAGGAGATCCCTATGGGCTGCAGCATTTCTTTTGCCACCCATAGGGAACTCTGACAATTCTTACACAGGCCTACCACTGCAGCCTGAGTGAAATAACGTCCACGTTATTTCACAGCCATTTTACACTGCACTTAAGTAACTTATAAGTCACCTATATGTCTAACCTTTACCTGGTAAAGGTTAGGTGCAAAGTTACTTAGTGTGAGGGCACCCTGGCACTAGCCAAGGTGCCCCCACATTGTTCAGAGCCAATTCCCTGAACTTTGTGAGTGCGGGGACACCATTACACGCGTGCACTACATATAGGTCACTACCTATATGTAGCTTCACAATGGTAACTCCGAATATGGCCATGTAACATGTCTATGATCATGGAATTGCCCCCTCTATGCCATCCTGGCATAGTTGGCACAATCCCATGATCCCAGTGGTCTGTAGCACAGACCCTGGTACTGCCAAACTGCCCTTCCTGGGGTTTCACTGCAGCTGCTGCTGCTGCCAACCCCTCAGACAGGCATCTGCCCTCCTGGGGTCCAGCCAGGCCTGGCCCAGGATGGCAGAACAAAGAACTTCCTCTGAGAGAGGGTGTGACACCCTCTCCCTTTGGAAAATGGTGTGAAGGCAGGGGAGGAGTAGCCTCCCCCAGCCTCTGGAAATGCTTTCTTGGGCACAGATGTGCCCAGTTCTGCATAAGCCAGTCTACACCGGTTCAGGGACCCCTTAGCCCCTGCTCTGGCGCGAAACTGGACAAAGGAAAGGGGAGTGACCACTCCCCTGACCTGCACCTCCACTGGGAGGTGTCCAGAGCTCCTCCAGTGTGCTCCAGACCTCTGCCATCTTGGAAACAGAGGTGCTGCTGGCACACTGGGCTGCTCTGAGTGGCCAGTGCCACCAGGTGACGTCAGAGACTCCTGCTGATAGGCTCCTTCAGGTGTTAGTAGCCTATCCTCTCTCCTAGGTAGCCAAACCCTCTTTTCTGGCTATTTAGGGTCTCTGTCTCTGGGGAAACTTTAGATAACGAATGCATGAGCTCAGCCGAGTTCCTCTGCATCTCTCTCTTCACCTTCTGATAAGGAATCGACTGCTGACCGCGCTGGAAGCCTGCAAACCTGCAACATAGTAGCAAAGACGACTACTGCAACTCTGTAACGCTGATCCTGCCGCCTTCTCGACTGTTTTCCTGCTTGTGCATGCTGTGGGGGTAGTCTGCCTCCTCTCTGCACCAGAAGCTCCGAAGAAATCTCCCGTGGGTCGACGGAATCTTCCCCCTGCAACCGCAGGCACCAAAAAGCTGCATTACCGGTCCCTTGAGTCTCCTCTCAGCACGACGAGCGAGGTTGCTCGAATCCAGCGACTCTGTCCAAGTGACCCCCACAGTCCAGTGACTCTTCAGCCCAAGTTTGGTGGAGGTAAGTCCTTGCCTCACCATGCTGGGCTGCATAGCTGGGAACCGCGACTTTGCAGCTACTCCAGCCCCTGTGCACTTCCGGCGGAAATCCTTTGTGCACAGCCAAGCCTGGGTCCACGGCACTCTAACCTGCATTGCACGACTTTCTAAGTTGGTCTCCGGCGACGTGGGACTCCTTTGTGCAACTTCGGCAAGCACCGTTTCACACATCTTTGTAGTGCCTTTTTCTGGCACTTCTCTGGGTGCTACCTGCTTCAGTGAGGTCTCTTTGTCTTGCTCGACGTCCCGTCTCTCTTCAGGTCCAATTTGCGACCTCCTGGTCCCTCCTGGGCCCCAGCAGCGTCCAAAAACGCCAAACGCACGATTTGCGACTAGCAAGGCTTGTTGGCGTTTTTTCGGCGGGAAAATACTTCTGCACAACTCTCCAAGGCAAGTGTAATCTTTCTACCAAAGGGGAAGTCTCTAGCCCTTTTCGTTCCTGCAGAAACCTCAGCTTCTTCTGTCCAGTAGAAGCTTCTTTGCACACGCAGCTGGCATTTCCTGGGCATCTGCCCATCTCCGACTTGCTTGTGACTTTTGGACTTGGTCCCCTTGTTCCACAGGTACCCTAGATTGGAAATCCACAGTTGTTGCATTGCTGGTTTGTGTCTTTCCTGCATTATTCCTCTAACACGACTTCTTTGTCCTTAGGGGAACTTTAGTGCACTTGGCACTCACTTTTCAGGGTCTTGGGGAGGGTTATTTTTCTAACTCTCACTATTTTCTAATAGTCCCAGCGACCCTCTACAAGGTCACATAGGTTTGGGGTCCATTCGTGGTTCGCATTCCACTTTTGGAGTATATGGTTTGTGTTGCCCCTATCCCTATGTTTCCCCATTGCATCCTATTGTAACTATACATTGTTTGCACTGTTTTCTAAGACTATACTGCATATTTTTGCTATTGTGTATATATATCTTGTGTATATTTCCTATCCTCTCACTGAGGGTACACTCTAAGATACTTTGGCATATTGTCATAAAAATAAAGTACCTTTATTTTTAGTATAACTGTGTATTGTGTTTTCTTATGATATTGTGCATATGACACTAAGTGGTACTGTAGTAGCTTCACACGTCTCCTAGTTCAGCCTAAGCTGCTCTGCTAAGCTACCATTATCTATCAGCCTAAGCTGCTAGACACCCTATACACTAATAAGGGATAACTGGGCCTGGTGCAAGGTGCAAGTACCCCTTGGTACTCACTACAAGCCAGTCCAGCCTCCTACATTGGTTGTGCAGTGGTGGGATAAGTGCTTGAGACTACTTACCACTCTTGTCATTGTACTTTTCATAAGAGAAAAATATACAAAACAAGGTCAGTGTATATACACATAGCCAAAAAGTTTTGCATTTCCTCTTTTCACTCTTTTCTAAGTGCTGAAAAGTACTCCTAAACTTTCAAAAAGTTCTTAAAAGTTTAAAAAAGTTTTTTCTGTCTTTCCAAGAAGTTCTGAATTTTTTTTTCTCTTTTTCTATCACTTTAACTCTCTTTAAAAATGTCTGGCACAGGCCAAAGTGTTGATCTGTCCAAACTTGCATATGACAACCTTAGCTGGAAAAGAGCAAGGAGTCTCTGTATAGAGAGAGGTTTGAGTGTAGGGAAGAATCCTTCCTTGGAACTGTTACTTAACATGCTTAGAGAACAGGATAAGGCCATAGGTGCCCCATCTGTTGAAAAAGTACCTAATAGTTCCCAATCTGATTCAGGGACTCCCCCAGGAAAAGATTCAGGAAAGAAACTTCCTAGCCTGCCCATTACTAGACAATCTAGCATAGATGGTAATGATGATGAGCCACACCAAATAAATAGTGTTGTCTCACATCATAGCAAAAGCATTTATTCTCACCATACTGGTAGTAATGTTTCTGTAAACCAAGCTGTTAGGGTGGCTTCTGTAAGGGACAGGTCTCCTTCTGTTCATTCCCATCATAGCTCTGTTTCTAGAAATGTCCCTCCCACCAACCCTGATGACAGAATGTTAGAGAGGGAACTCAATAAGTTGAGGGTGGAACAAACCAGACTGAAGCTTAAAAAGCAACAGCTGGGATTTGGATAGACAGTCTTTTGAATTAGAGAAGGAAAGACAGAAGTTGGGTTTAGATACCCATGGTGGCAGCAGCAGTATTCCCCATAGTCATCCTGCAAAAGAGCATGATTCCAGGAATCTGCACAAGATAGTTCCCCCTTATAAGGAGGGGGATGACATTAACAAGTGGTTTGCTGCACTTGAGAGGGCCTGTGTTGTACAGGATGTCCCTCAAAGGCAGTGGGCTGCTATCCTATGGCTATCATTTAGTGGAAAAGGTAGGGATAGGCTCCTTACTGTGAAAGAAAATGATGCTAATAATTTCCAAGTTCTTAAGAATGCACTCCTGGATGGTTATGGCTTAACCACTGAACAGTACAGGATAAAGTTCAGAGAAACCAAAAAGGAGTCTTCACAAGACTGGGTTGATTTAATTGACCATTCAGTGAAGGCCTTGGAGGGGTGGTTACATGGCAGTAAAGTTACTGATTATGACAGCCTGTATAACTTAATCCTGAGAGAGCATATTCTTAATAATTGTGTGTCTGATTTGTTGCACCAGTACTTGGTGGACTCTGATCTGACCTCTCCCCAAGAATTGGGAAAGAAGGCAGACAAATGGGTCAGAACTAGAGTGAACAGAAAAGTTCATACAGGGGGTGACAAAGATGGCAACAAAAAGAAGGATGGTAAGTCTTCAGACAAGGGTGGGGACAAATCTAAAAATGAGTCTTCATCAGGCCCACAAAAACACTCTGGTGGGGGTGGTGGGTCCAAATTCTCCTTTAATCAGAACAAGGAAAAGAAACCATGGTGCTATTTATGTAAAATAAAAGGCCATTGGACAACAGATCCCAGTTGTCCAAAGAAAGGCACCACTGCTCCTACCACTACAACCCCTACTGCTACACCTAGTGTCCCTACTAATAGCAGTGGTGGTGGGAGCAAACCTACTAATTGCCAATCCAAGGGAGTAGCTGGGCTCACTTTTGGTAATTTAGTTGGGGTTGGTCTGATTAGGGAGACCACAGAGGCTACTTTAGTCTCTGAAGGGGCTATTGATTTAGCCACTTTGGTTGCTTGCCCCCATAACTTGGAGAAGTACAAGCAACTAACCCTAATAAATGGTGTTGAGGTCCAGGCCTACAGGGACACAGGTGCCAGTGTCACAATGGTGATTGAGAAACTGGTGCACCCTGAACAACACATACTTGGACACCAGTACCAAGTAACCGATGCTCACAACATAACACAAAGCCACCCCATGGCTGTTGTAAATCTCAACTGGGGGGGGGGGGGGTAACTGGTCCAAAGAAAGTTGTGGTAGCTTCAGATTTACCTGTAGACTGTCTATTAGGGAATGATTTGGAGACATCAGCTTGGTCAGATGTAGAGTTGGAGGCCCATGCAGCAATGCTGGGCATCCCAGGGCATATTTTTGCTTTGACAAGGGCTCAGGCCAAAAAGCAAAAAGGACAGGGAAGCTTGGATCCTGGAACAATGGACCAAGTGCTCCCTAAAGCTAGGGCTAGTTGAAGCAAACCACTTCCTACTATCCCTCCCTCTACAGTGGATTCAACTTCTGAGGAAGAAGAATTCCCTCCCTGTGCAGAACCTACACCAGAGGAGCTGGAAGCAGACACTGCTGAGCTTTTGGGTGAAGGGGGGCCTGCCAGAGAGCAGCTGAGTGTGGCACAGCAAACCTGTCCCACATTAGAGGATCTCAGACAGCAAGCTGTCAAACAGGCTAATGGGGATGTCAGTGACTCTCACAGAGTTTACTGGGAGGACAACCTCTTGTACACTGAGCATAGGGATCCTAAACCTGGAGCTACCAGGAGATTAGTGATTCCTCAGGAGTACAGAAAGTTCCTCCTAACACTGGCACATGACATTCTCTTAGCTGGGCACCTAGGGCAAATGAAAACTTGGGACAGGCTTGTTCCCCTGTTTCATTGGCCTAAGATGTCTGAGGACACAAAGGAATTTTGTAAGTCCTGTGAAACCTGTCAAGCCAGTGGCAAGACAGGTGGCACACCAAAGGCACCCCTTATTCCACTGCCTGTGGTTGGGGTTCCCTTTGAAAGGGTAGGGGTTGACATAGTTGGCCCCCTTGACCCTCCTACTGCTTCAGGCAATAGGTTTATCTTGGTGGTAGTGGACCATGCCACAAGATATCCTGAAGCTATTCCTTTAAGGACCACTACAGCTCCTGCAGTGGCAAAGGCCCTCCTGGGAATATTTTCCAGGGTGGGCTTCCCAAAGGAAGTAGTATCAGGCAGAGGAAGCAATTTCATGTCTGCATACTTAAAGGCCATGTGGAAGGAGTGTGGTGTAACGTACAAGTTCACAACACCCTATCATCCACAAACAAATTGACTGGTGGAGAGATTTAATAAAACTCTCAAAGGCATGATTATGGGTCTCCCTGAAAAACTCCGCAGGAGATGGGATATCCTTCTACCATGCCTCCTTTTTGCCTACAGGGAGGTACCCCAGAAAGGAGTGGGCTTCAGCCCGTTTGAACTTCTTTTTGGACACCCTGTTAGGGGTCCACTCACACTTGTAAAGGAGGGTTGGGAACAACCTTTAAAAGCTCCTAAGCAGGATATTGTGGATTATGTACTTGGCCTCAGATCAAGGATGGCTGAGTACATGAAAAAGGCCAGTAAAAACCTTCAGGCCAGCCAAGAGCTCCAGAAGCAATGGCATGATCAGAAGGCTGTTTTGGTTCAGTACCAACCAGGGCAGAAAGTGTGGGTCTTGGAGCCTGTGGCCCCAAGAGCACTCCAAGATAAATGGAGTGGTCCCCACACAATTGTTGAAAAGAAGGGAGAAGTCACCTATTTAGTTGACTTAGGCACTGCCAGGAGTCCACTTAGGGTGCTCCATGTCAACAGCCTGAAACCCTACTATGACAGGGCTGATCTCACCCTGCTCATGGCAACTGATGAGGGACAGGAAGAAGACAGTGATCCTCTACCTGATCTCTTCTCTTCCACAGAACAAGATGCTCTTGTGGAAGGTGTAGTTTTGGCAGATTGTCTTACTGCTGAGCAGAAAGACCATTGCATAAATCTCCTAGGACAATTTTCAGAACTCTTCTCTACTGTGCCAGGCACCACTTCTTGGTGTGAGCACACTATAGATACTGGAGACAGTTTACCTGTCAAAAGTAAGATCTATAGGCAGCCTGACCATGTCAGGGACTGCATAAAGCAAGAAGTTCAGAAAATGTTGGAACTAGGAGTGGTTGAGCACTCTGACAGTCCATGGGCTTCTCCTGTGGTACTGGTACCAAAACCCAATTCTAAAGATGGAAAGAAGGAAATGCGGTTTTGTGTAGACTATAGAGGTCTCAACTTGGTAACCAAAACTGATGCTCACCCTATACCCAGGGCAGATGAGCTTATAGATACACTGGCATCTGCCAAGTATCTAAGCACTTTTGATTTGACTGCAGGGTATTGCAGATCAAATTATCAGAAGATGCTAAACCTAAGACTGCATTTTCTACCATTGGAGGACCTTACCAGTTTACTGTAATGCCTTTTGGTTTGAAAAATGCACCTGCCACTTTTCAGAGGTTGGTGAACACAGTCCTGCAAGGGCTGGAAGCTTTCAGTGCAGCATATTTGGACGATATAGCTGTCTTTAGCTCCAGCTGGGATGATCACCTGGTCCACCTATGGAAAGTTTTGGAGGCCCTGCAAAAGGCAGGCCTCACTATCAAGGCTTCAAAGTGCCAGATAGGGCAGGGTAAGGTGGTTTATCTGGGACACCTTGTTGGTGGGGAACAGATTGAACCACTTCAGGGGAAAATCCAAACTATTATTGATTGGGTTCCCCCTACCACTCAGACTCAGGTGAGAGCCTTCCTAGGCCTCACTGGGTATTACAGGAGGTTCATTAAGAACTATGGCTCCATTGCAGCCCCTCTTAATGACCTCACATCCAAGAAAATGCCTAAAAAGGTATTATGGACAGCAAACTGTCAAAAAGCTTTTGAGGAGCTGAAGCAGGCCATGTGCTCTGCACCTGTCCTGAAAAGCCCTTGTTACTCTAAAAAATTCTATGTCCAGACTGATGCATCTGAATTAGGAGTAGGGGCAGTCCTATCACAACTTAATTCTGAGGGCCAGGATCAACCTGTTGCTTTTATTAGTAGAAGGTTGACCCCTAGAGAAAAGCGTTGGTCTGCCATTGAGAGGGAGGCCTTTGCTGTGGTCTGGGCTCTGAAGAAGTTGAGGCCATACCTGTTTGGCACTCACTTCATTGTTCAGACAGACCACAAACCTCTACTTTGGCTAAAACAAATGAAAGGTGAAAATCCTAAATTGTTGAGGTGGTCCATATCCCTACAGGGAATGGACTATACAGTGGAACATAGACCTGGGAGTAGCCACTCCAATGCAGATGGACTCTCCAGATATTTCCACTTAGACAATGAAGACTCATCAGGTCATGGCTAGTCTTATTGTCCTTCGTTTGGGGGGGGTTGTGTAGGAAAGTACCATCTTGCCTGGCATGTTACCCCCATTTTTCACTGTATATATGTTGTTTTAGTTGTATGTGTCACTGGGACCCTGGTAACCCAGGGCCCCCGTGCTCATAAGTGTGCCTGAATGTGTTACCTGTGTAGTGACTAACTGTCTCACTGAGGCTCTGCTAATCAGAACCTCAGTGGTTATGCTCTCTCATTTCTTTCCAAATTGTCACTAACAGGCTAGTGACCATTTTTACCAATTTACATTGGCTTACTGGAACACCCTTATAATTCCCTAGTATATGGTACTGAGGTACCCAGGGTATTGGGGTTCCAGGAGATCCCTATGGGCTGCAGCATTTCTTTTGCCACCCATAGGGAGCTCTGACAATTCTTACACAGGCCTACCACTGCAGCCTGAGTGAAATAACGTCCACGTTATTTCACAGCCATTTTACACTGCACTTAAGTAACTTATAAGTCACCTATATGTCTAACCTTTACCTGGTAAAGGTTAGGTGCAAAGTTACTTAGTGTGAGGGCACCCTGGCACTAGCCAAGGTGCCCCCACATTGTTCAGAGCCAATTCCCTGAACTTTGTGAGTGCGGGGACACCATTACACGCGTGCACTACATATAGGTCACTACCTATATGTAGCTTCACAATGGTAACTCCGAATATGGCCATGTAACATGTCTATGATCATGGAATTGCCCCCTCTATGCCATCCTGGCATAGTTGGCACAATCCCATGATCCCAGTGGTCTGTAGCACAGACCCTGGTACTGCCAAACTGCCCTTCCTGGGGTTTCACTGCAGCTGCTGCTGCTGCCAACCCCTCAGACAGGCATCTGCCCTCCTGGGGTCCAGCCAGGCCTGGCCCAGGATGGCAGAACAAAGAACTTCCTCTGAGAGAGGGTGTGACACCCTCTCCCTTTGGAAAATGGTGTGAAGGCAGGGGAGGAGTAGCCTCCCCCAGCCTCTGGAAATGCTTTCTTGGGCACAGATGTGCCCAATTCTGCATAAGCCAGTCTACACCGGTTCAGGGACCCCTTAGCCCCTGCTCTGGCGCGAAACTGGACAAAGGAAAGGGGAGTGACCACTCCCCTGACCTGCACCTCCCCTGGGAGGTGTCCAGAGCTCCTCCAGTGTGCTCCAGACCTCTGCCATCTTGGAAACAGAGGTGCTGCTGGCACACTGGGCTGCTCTGAGTGGCCAGTGCCACCAGGTGACGTCAGAGACTCCTGCTGATAGGCTCTTTCAGGTGTTAGTAGCCTATCCTCTCTCCTAGGTAGCCAAACCCTCTTTTCTGGCTATTTAGGGTCTCTGTCTCTGGGGAAACTTTAGATAACGAATGCATGAGCTCAGCCGAGTTCCTCTGCATCTCTCTCTTCACCTTCTGATAAGGAATCGACTGCTGACCGCGCTGGAAGCCTGCAAACCTGCAACATAGTAGCAAAGGCGACTACTGCAACTCTGTAACGCTGATCCTGCCGCCTTCTCGACTGTTTTCCTGCTTGTGCATGCTGTGGGGGTAGTCTGCCTCCTCTCTGCACCAGAAGCTCCGAAGAAATCTCCCGTGGGTCGACGGAATCTTCCCCCTGCAACCGCAGGCACCAAAAAGCTGCATTACCGGTCCCTTGGGTCTCCTCTCAGCAAGACGAGCAAGGTCCCTCGAATCCAGCGACTCTGTCCAAGTGACCCCCACAGTCCAATGACACTTCAGCCCAAGTTTGGTGGAGGTAAGTCCTTGCCTCACCTCGCTGGGCTGCATTGCTGGGAACCGTGACTTTGCAGCTACTCCGGCCCCTGTGCCCTTCCGGCAGAAATCCTTTGTGCACAGCCAAACCTGGGTCCACGGCACTCTAACCTGCATTGCACGGCTTTCTAAGTTGGTCTCCGGCGACGTGGGACTCCTTTGTGCAACTTTGGCGAGCACCGTTTCACACATCCTTGTAGTGCCTGTTTCTGGCACTTCTCCGGGCGCTACCTGCTTCAGAGAGGGCTCCTTGTCTTGCTCGACGTCCCCTCTCTCTGCTGGTGCAATTTGCGACCTCCTGGTCCCTCCTGGGCCTCAGCAGCGTCCAAAAACGCTAACTGCACGATTTGCAGCTAGCAAGGCTTGTTGGGGTTCTTTTGGCGGGAAATCACTTCTGCACAACTCTCCTCGGCAAGAGGGATATGTCCACCAAAGGGGAAGTCTCTAGCCCTTTTCGTTCCTGCAGAAACCTCAGCTTCTTCTGTCCAGTAGAAGCTTCTTTGCACCCGCAGCTGGCATTTCCTGGGCATCTGCCCATCTCCGACTTGCTTGTGACTTTTGGACTTGGTCCCCTTGTTCCACAGGTACCCTAGATTGGAAATCCACAGTTGTTGCATTGCTGGTTTGTGTCTTTCCTGCATTATTCCTCTAACACGACTTCTTTGTCCTTAGGGGAACTTTAGTGCACTTTGCACTCCCTTTTCAGGGTCTTGGGGAGGGTTATTTTTCTAACTCTCACTATTTTCTAATAGTCCCAGCGACCCTCTACAAGGTCACATAGGTTTGGGGTCCATTCGTGGTTCGCATTCCACTTTTGGAGTATATGGTTTGTGTTGCCCCTATCCCTATGTTTCCCCATTGCATCCTATTGTAACTATACATTGTTTGCACTGTTTTCTAAGACTATACTGCATATTTTTGCTATTGTGTATATATATCTTGTGTATATTTCCTATCCTCTCACTGAGGGTACACTCTAAGATACTTTGGCATATTGTCATAAAAATAAAGTACCTTTATTTTTAGTATAACTGTGTATTGTGTTTTCTTATGATATTGTGCATATGACACTAAGTGGTACTGTAGTAGCTTCACACGTCTCCTAGTTCAGCCTAAGCTGCTCTGCTAAGCTACCATTATCTATCAGCCTAAGCTGCTAGACACCCTATACACTAATAAGGGATAACTGGGCCTGGTGCAAGGTGCAAGTACCCCTTGGTACTCACTACAAGCCAGTCCAGCCTCCTACAACTAGCAAGTCAATTTACAATTTGCAGATCACATGGCCCTAGATTTCCATCCAGTACACTGACATTTGTAGCCCTGGCATTGGCGGAGGATGTGCTGCATGATTATTAGCTGACAACTGTCAGAACTCTGATGTCAAATTAATGCCAGTTGTTACCCATCTTGTAGGGTTTGGATGTGCTATGTGTGATATGACCTTTGTAGGCTAGCCTGCCATGTACTTTCTCAGGGACATTCAATGATCTGTATGATGATATGAGCTGTTACAAGTACAGTAGATGTACTGCCTGATTTACTTCTTGTGCCATTTCACACAATGCAGTTCCTAATGTAATTTTTTGCCTTTGTCTTCACAGCTGCTAACATGACACCTTTTTGACTGTTTGCTTTGATTTGTGGGCCATGTTATATGTGTTAGTATTGCATGGTGACAACATTTTGCTGCCACTATTTGATGGCTTAGATATCCCTTGAGGAAGCATTATTCTGTCCAACACAGCATGATTGTTTATGGTTTCTCTTTTCACCAGATATTACCCTCAGGAAGGGCAGAGTATGGTGCAATCCAGGCCACTGTGCATAGTTATCAGACTACATAATTTCAGGACAGTTGTATTGACAAGCTACGTAATCTGACAGGAGGCACATTTCAGTTATCTACTGCACAATTGATGTGTCACATTACACAGAGACAAAGTGGTTGTGTAAGTGCTATTTATTCAAAAGTGCTGTAGTGGTATATGTACATTGTCCATGATTGTGAGTCCATTGTAGTGACATCTTCCATTGTGATCCTACACTAGTGGTAAAACAAAATGCATTTGACATGCTGGGGTGATGTGTCAGACAGTGCAGAGGGACAGGATTTGCCAATGAGTAAGTGAGAGACAATCAATGGGCAGGATGACAAGATAAACAGTGGTTTGCAGAACAGTCATTGAGTACAGTTTTTGTAAGACTGGCATGTTACAAAGCGCTGGACCTTGGTAATAGTTGGACATGTGGCAGGGACTAGTGCTTCCGAGTACTTTTCCATGTGATGGTGATCTGTTCCATGTCTTCTTCTTCTGATGTGTGTGTTACCTCCTCTGTCCTTGGTGGTGGTGGTTGTGAAGGGGCAACACACACCTCAGTGTCAGAAGACGTGGAGTCAGACATCCCGGTCGCTGCTACCTGTGAAGGTCTTCAGGGCAGTACTGCTGCAAGGAGGATCTGCTGATTCTTAAGAATAGCAGCCACATCAGGATGGTAGGCAGCCTAGTCGGCCCTGAGGGGGTCACGATTGCATTCGTGCATGCAGTGGAAGGTTTGGGGATGCGAGGTGTTGTGGCAACTCCCTTACTGCAGTGGTGAATTCCTTGACAGTTTGTTGTAGTCCTTGCAGGATGGATGTTAGGGCTTGCATGGCTGCTGCCTGATCTGCAGATGACATCATGCACGAACGCACCCCCTCTAGGCTGGCTGAAATTGTTTGCATCCCCACCCGCACCTCCTTGGCCAGCTCCTGCTGTACTCGGACTACAGTTCTCTCAAAGCTGGTGCCTGTGTCGTCTGAGTCCTCAGCTGTATTGGAGCTGGCAGGTCTTACAATTGGTGTTGTGGGTGGGTCCTCTGTGATGGCTGCTTGTTCTGAGCTCCTCCTTGTGACAGAAGGTGGGGTTTGGAGGGTTCCAAGGACATCTTGGAGGGTCTGGTGGCTGATGTTTGTCAGCTCGTCATCCATGTCATCAGGGTATTCCTGGACAGGCATATCCGCAGGAGATCCATCACCCTCTGCAATGAAATAGGGTACAATTAGTGTGTCTGTGTTGTGGCATTAGTGATGTGAAATGCCTGCCTTGTGATGTTTTCACACTGTGATCTTGTTTCCTGTTCATTGCTCCAGTCTTTCAGATGGGCATTCTCCCGGCCTATGGCCCACCTGCATGTCACATGTCTTGTATTAAGTTATTAGACTTGTCAGCATCATCTCCTCTAGTGTTGTTTTAGGCCAAATAGTGAATTGCCACCTTCTTGTCGTACTCAACCCTCCGTCTACATCCATTGTAATGGTGAGTCCTTTCATTGGCTGTGGGTGTTCTGATGGCACTAGCAGCACAATTAACAATCTGGACCTGCACCAGTCTCTGATCTTTCACATCCACTTATATGTAGCTGACATGTAGCGTATCCTATGCATAGCATTGTTATGGCACGATATGGATGTTAGCATTGGTAATGTGTTCAGCTGATGTTGGGGAATGTGTGGTACATTGGATTGCCCTGATAGTCGTAGCAGTGTCCTATTTCCTCCTCTGACTGTGCACGTGTATTTCAGTGACCAGTTACATGTGTCCTCCCCCTCAATGCTGTTGTCTGAGCAGTATGACATTTGGGATGTTGCATTGTGACCCAGGCACAGAATGGACCCTGGGATATGCAGCCTGGGTGTGTCCTTAGTGCTGTGTAGCTCCTACTGTTGATGACAATGGCTGACGTTTGCGGCAACTATGGGCATTCACATTTGACAGGACTGGAGCCTTTGTCTTGTTTCAGGGGATTGTTAAAGTTGTCATCCTCAACCCACTAATTTACGTGTGTATGATCCATGGGGGCGTTACTGCCATTGGTAACTTGAGCTGCACACAGCGCGGAGTTGGTAGTGGTAACTGTTGTCACTGTTACATTCCAGTTGTCGGTTTGGCTACAGGTTGTTAATTGGGCCCTAGTTAATGTAGGGGGTATAGTGGCTGATGTGTGCTGGGATGTCAGTTTGACGTTGTGCCCTTTCCTCCTGGCGTGCCTTTACCTTTACTCCATCGTTGGCATGGCAGCATGCCCCCATGGGACTGTTGTTGGTGTAGTGTTATGGTGTGCCCCAGCTTCTCTCTGTACATGCCATGCCCCCACGCCATACCCCTTTACCCATGCCACTCCATGTATATGATGACTTCCATGCATTGTGCGGTCAGTATCCCCCCCCCCTGCTTACAGTTGACATTAGTGCATTTTAATCCCACATGCGACTTACCCTGCATGTGCGATGTCTCCTGGTAGTCTGCGCTGTCCTGTCCTTGAATCCCTGTGATGATCTCCTCAGGGACGACGGCTGCGACCATCTCCTCCATGTGGTCCAGGGCCTCCTGGTGTGCTGGTCTCCCACCTCCAGTCTGCAGTGCTGTCATCCTGTTCCTGGCCATCTTTCCCTTGGTCCTGCGCTTGCAGTCATGCCAGCATTTCTTGCACTTGATGACTGTTCTGCGTACTTCTGCCACACTGTTAATCTTGTCAACAATTTGTTGCCATATTGCCTCTCTCCTACTGATTGGCAACTTTGAGGTGACAAACAGTTGGTGCTGGTGTTCCGTCACCTCTTTAACCAGAATTTCCTGTTACTCTGCACTGAAGCGACACTTTCTTTTCTTCTTCAAACTGTCCTGGGTCTTGTGTGGACCCTCCTGGCTGGTTCCTGGTCTGTTGTCATCTTCCTGGGGTCTGTAAAGGCATCTGGGATCCATTTTGGCTCTCCTCTGCTGAAATGGCTGTGTTTGCGGGGAATTTTGACGCTAT